>NC_086068.1:20554163-21779947 GCF_947568885.1 Cydia strobilella
GAAATGCTCATTTTAAAATATATACTTAACATTTTGAATGCGAGTCTGTTAAAATAAAACCAAGATAACTAATCTACAATATGAAGGCAATCAATTTCCAGTAAACTTACTGTTAATAGTAGTTTTTTGTGGTCAAAGTTGCACTTTATAACTTACCAGTCGAAACTGTCCCCCTGTACCTTAGGTGTTTTATTATTAATACTTGAATAAATTAATTACAGATAACAATAATTAATTAATAACAATAATTAATTAATAACAATAGTCACCCAACCCATAGAAGAATCATATAGCCTCGCCGTGTCCGAGTCCCGCGCAGGGCACTGAAAATTTTGCATCGTGGACGGCCGAGGGGTGGGAGCGGGGGAGGCTCACAGGCGCGGTTCCTTCAATTTTTTCTAAACACGTCGAACCACCGTCTCTGCAGCGTTCGTTCCAAATTCGGACGTTGCACACTGCTAAGTATAAGTATTCGTCTACAGTAAGTAAAAACGCCAAACGCTGAGAAAAGTAGACAGAGCGGCTATTTGATGGTGGTCACTTTGCTTTATCGTGGGGGTAGGACGCAGTGTGCGGCGTGCGCCGCTATCGGCCGGCGCCGGACACGAGGGCCATGCAAACTATGAGGGGTGCCGACACGACATTGATTTTCTCGGACTATGCCGATCGCTTCCTTTATCCTCGCTTGCTGTGCGATTTTACACTCGGGTTTCAACTACCTATATCTTGGGGCGGTACCCACAAAAATAAACTTATAGTTCTGGAACGGGCCCAGCGATTAATCCTCAAAGTACTTCTAGGCAAAAATATACGTTACAGCACCACTGATGTCTATAATGATGCTTATGTTCTAACTGTGAGACAGTTATATATCTTAAATTGTATTCTAAAAGTTCATAAAAGTATAAAACCAGATGTTGGCATATTAAAAAACGTAACCCTTACTCAGTTATAAATCAACTAAGTATTGTTAGGACTTATTTTGCTAAAAGGCTATTTAATACAACATTTATTCATCTTTACAACAAAGCGAACAGAAATATTAGTATTTACAATAAATCATATAACGAGTGTAAATTAAAGACTACGATATGGTTAAAAAGTAAAACATACGAAGAAACCGAAACAATGATACCTTGACCTTTATCGCACCGGATCCGAGATTTTCACGACTCATGCAACTATACACACATACACTCTTACACACTTACTATTCTACCTAATTAAGATCTTTACCCTCTTTATTTGAAATGTAAGGTTACACACCTTATGTAAAATCAAAATGTATATATGTATGTATGTATGCATATACATATATAGTGTATATATGTGTATATGTATATATATATATATATATATATATATATAT
The DNA here is from genome assembly GCF_947568885.1 of Cydia strobilella. NCBI lineage: Eukaryota > Metazoa > Arthropoda > Insecta > Lepidoptera > Tortricidae > Cydia > Cydia strobilella. The sequence continues at coordinate 20,555,533 of NC_086068.1, forward strand.
ATGTATTGTATATGTGTATATATATTATATTATAATTACAACCGTGAACGCTTAATGCACCTACACCGACAGGAAAAAAAAACATTACAACTATCAATTCATGTAATGTTTAGTTTTAGTTATAATACTTATAATATTGTCAAACCTATTTTTTAATTTTTTTCTTACCTTTGTATGAAAGAGCGAATACCTCCTAACACAAGAGTCAAACTTAAAAGGAGGATTCGACACCCAGGATAAACCTTGTTAAAAAATAAACGAATTTTGAATTTTTTTAATTTCAAAATTAGTTGTATACTTCTAATTTTCTCGATAAGGGTAAAATTGGAAGTTGACCCGCATTCAAGTCAGGTAGATGGGTAAGCTAACATTGAAAAATAAATTATATTTATAGTTTTTGTAATATTTACGGATGAAACGTACGTACGGACTAAAAGAGTCAACAGGTTTATGAAGACACCTTTTACACCTGCTATTCATGGAATTTGCATTACGTATCCTATAAGATTATTTTGAGATAATCATTTTCGAAACACTCTCAATACTATTCATATACATGATCTTGTACTTGAATAATTCATAGGTAAAATTTCATACTCCGTTTTATATTTAGGGTTTAGACATAGTTTTGAAAGTTCTAGTATATACATAAGTAGTATGGATATGTATTACTTATGTTTATCTAAATATCTTATATTTTGTCATAAAGAAAATGTTTAGAAAATTATCAGTGATTTAAAAACATAGAATTGAGTTGGGTGTATCGAAATACTCTTAGGTATTCATTTTGTTTTTTTGATTTTTTAAATCCGCAACCTTTAATTAAGTAGGTACCTAATTACCAGTCAAGTAATCTAGTAAAACTCAGACAAAGTTTTTGGTACTTGTATTATGCGCCGAATTGTTCTATGAGATCGGTACAAAAAATACGTACCTATAAGGGTTCTTAAAATCCAAGGTCCGAGGTTCCAAACGAGGCGAAGTTGAGTTTTGTAATTGCAGGCCCGAACATTTGAATACCTACAAATACTTATATCGTTGCTCACAATCACATTATGTTTTTCAAAATGTTAAAAATGTTTTATAAAATCTAAGTAGGTACAGCACAAGAGTAGGTAAATCACTTTTGTTTATTTACTTTTCTCGTAACAAATTATCCTTACCCCCCTTTTTAGGGTTCCGTTTTGTAGCCAAATGGCAAAAAACGGAACCCTTATGGATTCGTCATGTCTGTCTGTCTGTCTTTCTGTCTGTCCTTCCGTATGTCACAGCCATTTTTTCCGAAACTATAAGAACTATACTGTTGAAACTTGATAAGTAGATGTAAGTTCGTAGAACGCGTCAACTATTGGCTGTGCCGGCAGCGCGCACAGTATCGCACAGAAACTCGCCACTCCTCCGCGCGTTATCGACTTATCGCTGCTCAATACACTCCTGACCTGACATCAGCACCAGAGTGCGACTTGTTTGCGTGGAGATGGGCGAATGTGTGCCAGGAGTGTCTGAGGTTTTGTGAGATGAAGGATGATAGGCTTTCCAGCACTTGCATTTGACTTAATATGACTATTTGTATTTTACTTCATATATATTTTGTATTTGTAATTTGTATACCTGTAACTAGTTTTATTATTCGGTGTATTGGCCTATGCTGTGATGCCGTGTAAATATATTTAAACTAATAATAATAATAAGCCCGCAGGGCAGCTTGTGGCGAGCTGTTGGGGAGTGACGACCCCACGGACCCGAGTGCTCCAGAGAGTCGGTCAGGGTCTCCGTCTCCGGCGTGTCTTCGTCGGTCGGAGTGGACCCCAAGGGGACCTGCAGGACTCTCAGCCCTGGCTTGCCTTCATTGGCCGTCCAGAGGGGAGTCGTAAGAGCTATATGCTCCAGGGGTGGAAGTGAAAGATGCATAAGACGCGAGTTGACGCTGGTAACAGCCACTGGGTAGAAAGCGGCGCACACCTCTCGACACCCCTGAGCCGCTCACACCGGTGTTGCTCCTGGTCGTCTTTACGACGGCAGTTTCAGGGGCCCATCTAGTCAGCGGCGAGTCACCGCCTGCCTCGATAACGTGTACAGACATTGTTATGGCAGGTGTCCGGACCTCTCAGCAATAGCCCAATCTTTTGACCAGCCAAACTTCAATCCTTTATGGATATATACTACAGTATACTGTTCACTTTTTTTACAATAGTCCCAGTGCTTGCTGCGACCGGTTCATGGGTGTCTATTGTTGCACCTGTGAACGGGTTCCAGCAGGCATTCTACATGACATTAAAGCTCTCCAAGGGGCCTCTACGTGTTGGATCTATATCCCCACGCAAGCCTATCAAAAGACCGGGATTTATAGGCCCGTGAAATCCAGAAGGAGATACAAATAATAATAATAATAATAAATAATGTATTCTGTGAACCGCATTAAGATTTTCACACAAAAATAGAAAAAAAAACAATAAATTTTGGGGGTTCCCCATACTTAGAACTGAAACTCTAATTTTTTTTTTCATCAACCCATACGTGTGGGGATCGATGGATAGGTCTTCAAAAATGATATTAAGGTTTCTAATATCATTTTTTTTTAACTGAATAGTTTGCGCGAGGGACACTTCCAAAGTGGTAAAATGTGTCCCCCCCCCCCCTGTAACTTCTAAAATAAGAGAATGATAAAACTAAAAAAATATATATATGATGTACTTACATTACCATGCAAACTTCCACCGAAAGTTGGTTTGAACGAGATCTAGTAAGTAGTTTTTTTTAAATATGTTTAATTCAATGTCAGGTAGAGATTGTGAAAAGTTAGGCTTTGATTACAACAAGTCACCGAGATTATAAAATTAAGGAAAAAATCTTTGTGTGGATTATTCTTCAATATTTTGCTATTTTGTGGTTGAATATATTTTAGTTAACAAATTGGGATAGAAATAAGAACCAAGAATTAAGGATATCAACATTTTTATTTCAAACTACAAAGTTTACGTTTTCTCTTAAGTTTACGCACTTTTTTATCAATTTAGTGAAGTGTGCTATAACTGCTATAAGTTACAACTTACATTTAATCAATCTATAAACATCGATCACAAAGGTGTCATTATTATTCTACGAATATAATTTATTTTAAAGGATTAAAGTTACATGAAAATCACTCCCATACATTTGGGATACGTATTTGGGTTTATACGTATTTGTTTTCGTGTGGGCACCTGACAATTTAGTTACTTTCCAACAGGTTACGTACAAAGGCATTATATAATATGACGTGGTTGTTAAGAAAATATTTGGATTGACGTAACAAAACCAAGAGCTTTTCGCGATTTTTTACAAATTTGAACTACATTTTTATTAAAAGTTTCAGTGTCAAAGCATGTATGTACCAAGGTCGAGAATATTGTAGGATTTGACCGTTTAATGTTCTACTCGTAGCAATGGTCTGACACGTTCTTGAATATGTCATTACTGCACATTTACTTAAGTCAAAGATAGATATAACTCCGTAATAGATGGATACAGTCTAAGGAAAAAACGTGCCTCGAAAATGACGAAAATTTGATTCTCGATTAGATGTCGCTACTACCTTTGGCCTACTCTCGTATAGAGGGCGTTGACGGTTTCTTTTTTTATTTAACAATTTTAACGCATATCAGTGAAAGAACATGGGTCAAAATAATTAAAATAATTAATGCAAATAAAATAAAAAACATTTATCCATATTTAAATACATTTTATCGTATTTTTATAAATCTTCATTTTTAGTTTTAAAGTGTGTCGATAGATGGCAGTGAATTTACTGTAGTTACAAAATTTACTATGACAGTACCGCTCTATAATATTATATCCTCTTTGCTTAAGTTAAGGTGTATGCTATTAATAGCACCCCATCGATACCTATACGCTATTTGTCTACAATTATATAAAAGTACTTAAGTACATTGTGCTATTTTGCTATTAAAGCTTAAGAGTAAGTTGAGAGCTACTCGTAATATATATCAGGTGTTTTTTTTTCACTTCACCAGCCCAAGCCGATTATAGGCTCTACTGAACTTAGAACTAGTATATTGATATTACTAGGCAGACTGAGCTCCGTGAATAAAGTTTTGTACGGAGCTCTAAAAATGCTATAGTTCCGTAAGCTTCATTTACACGGTGGGAAAACTTGCATGCAGTAATAGGTATTAGCTAGTTACCTACAATGAATTCAGTCGTTCGACCAAATACCGCAATATAACGTAAATCACATGCGAGTTCTTGAACCGTCTAAATGGGGCTATCACCTGAGCACCTCGTGTGTTAACTTGAAGGCTGTCTTGATATTAGGCGATAATAAGAAAGGGACGAATTAACAGTTGGTTACATTTTCATGAACAGAGGTCTGAATCAGGCGCTGTATTCCCATTGCTCACTGAACGCCTTCGATGATTCGACTGTAAGCGTGTTCTCCGTTTACGCATGATACGGAGCTCGAGTTCCCAGTCAGACTGGTTGGCACGAGTATAACGCTCCGGTCGGAATACAGGCCAGGCAGTCCTCTCTGCCACCCTTATATGTATACGGCAGGCCATTACATGTAAACATAAGTATTTAATAATTTAAGTAGCTGATTAGTTTGTAATTTTATTGCAGTGCCCCTACAGGGTTGTGTTGAAACATAATAATAATCTTAAGATCTTTTTGTACACACAAAGCAATGATTAAATGAGTATGAGTATGAGTATGAGTATGAGTATGAGTATGAGTATGAGTAGGTCACTGGACTCATTCCGCGAGTGTCGCGCCGCGCCGCGCCGCGCCGCGCCGCGACGCCTGCCACTCGACCTTTTTTTAATCAAAGCTAAAGATAGACCTTTAATCATGTCGTCATATGTAAGTACGCACAATATGCACTCGTTTTTTGATTTATTTATTTCTAGTTTTTTGATAGCATTATAGGACATTTCCTATGGTTATTAAGTCACGTCGAAGCCTGATGACGAAAAATATTTCACCCTATTATAATTTCACTTCTATGTAATAAAACTTCGTTGTCAGAATTTGAAATGAAAATATAGGTACCTACTATACGAATGTAATTTTAACGTGTCCATCGATAGAAACTGAATTGTATAAATAAGTGTCACTCATTGCATGAGATTGGGCAATAAACTGCCTACCTACAAAAATTCTAAACATACTAGGTAGGTAGGTACTAGGCTTGGTGTCTAACTTTCTTTCGCGGCAGCTGTTCTTTCATTATTTCTGCTGTTGACTGACACTGAGTTTACAATGGCTTATTATTATTCGGGCAAATAAAATATTAAACAGGAACTATTATTGGGCATATAATAATATAATTTGGCCGTGTATTAATTTAAAGAGCCTAAAAGTTATATTAGCTCCAAACATAAGCATCATTTTATAAAAAAAACTGGGAGCAAATTCAAGCCACCAAAATTATGAATAGGAAGTGAAATAAAACTATGAAAACGGATTATATCGCGTATATTGAATTTATAATACATCCCGACGTTTCGAACTCTTTACAGCGTCACCCGTTGACCACGAACGCTGTAAAGAGTTCGAAACGTCGGGATGTATTATAAATTCAATATACGCGATATAATCCGTTTTCATAGTTTTATTTCATGAGTAACTATCGCGGTAACCGAAGACAATATTATATGAATAGGAAGCTTGAAATGATAGTTCGCCGACTAAATTTAATAGTAAATTGGCATCTATTAATTGTTAAGCGTATGATTGGTAATATTTTTAGTTAGATTGTTGTTTACGCCTAGCCTAAGTATTTAATCATATTGAGCACATCGTTTCAGGTAGTATTTAAATCACGGAAGCAGCAAAATTTTTAATATTGGTTTATTTTTTGTAATAGCACATCATTTGTTTATGAAAACAGGTAACAACGCAAACATCATTATTTACCTGGTCGGTCTGGTAGGTCTTTCGCAGCGATGTAGTTTGTATAGTTGTATGTTAAAATAGTTGAAGTTATGAATTCATAATGTAATACAAAAATATATTTTTTATATAATTCGACTAAGATAATATACACGACCGACCGCTCTAAAGGCATTTTAAGATAAATTAAATAAATGAGTATGAGTATGAATAAGAGTTTACATTTATGGCAAATGTCGACTCCATAGCTTGCTATTAGCCTTACCATGCGACAAAAACTCCGATGCCTGATGATGATGATGGTCATGTTACTAGGTAGGTATATATTCCGTAACCTTACATAGGTTCTGCTACATTGATAATTAACAAGATTGATCGTCTCCAAAACCCATAGTAAATATTTTTCTAACTCAAATTCATTTTTGTTACTGTGTTTCCTCGCTTGTATAACATAACACTACAATAACTAACTCGTAATAAACAGACTATAATGAAATTTTGATTTGTTTACCTGTCAGCTCTGGTGTTAATTTGGAAAGTTTCGTAGCGAAATAGTTTAATTTACCGACCTGTTCTTTTCCAGCAGTTTATTATTTACATTATTAACAATGTTTCGGTCCTAACTATGTATAGTTTTGGGCATTTTTGTCATTTAATATTTTAATATTCAACACTTAAGCATTATTCAAGTAAACTGCCACAATGACACTGTCAACAGTGACAACCTATCAGTAAAATTATTGCCAGTGTAAGAAAATAGTTCCAATGAAATTCCGCAACATGGCGCATGATCATATACAGTGTGGAAAGATGTCGGGCCCTGGAGGGAAACTACCTTAAATCCTTAAGCTGGCTCATTTTACTTAAAGGAGACATTCCTTTAAGAAACAAAATTGCATTCAAAGATTTTCTAAAACTCGCTTGCCTCGCCCGGGACTCAAACCAGCTAAAATTAAAAAAACAAACACTCCCTATTTTAATATACTCTTCTTCTTCTTCTACCTAAGCCCTTTCCCATTATCTAGGGTCGGCTCTCCTAGTCCTCTTTCTCCACACAGGACGATTTTGTGGCGTTCCGGCGTCAATATTTGTGTTTTTCAGGTCATTTTGGACCGTTGTCAGCCAAGTAGCAGGGCGTCTTCCACGGCCCCGTTTCGTCGTTGGTAGATCCAATGCCACTCGTACCATGTGATCTGAAGACCGCCTGAGTACGTGACCGTACCAGCGTAGTCGCTTTTCCTTCAGCTTTTCTTCAATAGGAGCGATTTTAAAACTGCCTCTCACGTATTCGTTACGGATCCTATCCCTCCGGGTGACTCCAGCTGACCAGCAAAGTATGCGCATCTCTGTTGTATGCAGTTTTTTATTGTGTTGTTTTGTTGATGCCCAGCATTCGGTTCCATAAAGTATGGCGGGTCGCACTGCGGTTTTATATAATTTACCCTTTATTTTTAAAGGCATTCTGTCATCACAACACCGGTCAACTGTCTCCACTTCATCCAGCCTACTGTGGTTCTATGACTTACGTCTCTATCAATTTTACCATCGTTGCTGATTATCGACCCTAAGTTTTTAAATTCGTTCACTGTAGGCAGTGGGACATTATTTATGTAGAGCTTGATTGAGTTGGGATCTGTTGTACCGTCAAACAAACATGACATGTGTTCTGTTTTCTTACGGCTTACTCTCAAACCATTTTCCTCTAATGATTTAGTCCAAATGTTTAGTTGATTTTGGAGGTCTTCGACATTATCTGATATTAGGGCGACGTCATCAGCATATAATATGTTCCATGGTACTGGTTTTTGGTGAGCCCTTGTTAGGTAATCTATGGTGACGTTAAATAATAACGGGCTTAATATTGACCCTTGATGCACTCCGTTGCTTATTTCAAACTTTTCACAGGTTCCAGCTGGAGAAACTATCTGGGTGGTGACATTGGTATACATATCCTGAATTAATGCTATATACTGTTCAGGTACTTCATGAAACCTCAATGCTTCCCAGATAAGTTCGCGTGGGACATGATCAAAGGCCTTTTTTAGGTCGATAAAGATCATATGCAAATTGGTGTTGTTGGCCTTAGCTTTTTCCACCAATATTCGAATGGCCTGAATCGCGTCGGAAGTGCGCCTGCCGGCAACAAAGCCACATTGATTTTGAGTCAGCTGTACTATATCTTTTAGTCTGTTATTTAATATACGTTCCCACGTTTTGAACGTATGTGACATTAGTTTAATAGCTCTAAAATTGTTACAATCCCTAATGTCTCCTTTCCCTTTATAAAATGGAACTAAGAAACTGTTACGCCAGGCCTCTGGGATAGGAAGATTTTCTACCATCATTTTATTAAAGAGTATGCACAACCAGGACAGTCCAGTGCTGCCAAGCCTTTTCCAAATCTATTTTAATATACCCCTATTTTAATATACTAATCGATAGTATTATTATTCAGGATAAAATTTCTTTAACAAACATTTGTTAATATTGCCAACGCATTATTTCTGCAAGTTCGGTTTTTGCCGCGCTAACTTTTACAAACTACGCCCATACCCAAACATGAATAGGTTAGGTAGGTAGTAGGTATGTAATATTTTAGTTCTCTAAATGACCTATGAACAATGTTTATTACGACTTCATGGAATCGATCCATCATAACGTTGTAATAATTTATTACTAAATCTCCGACGTATAATTATAGGTAGGTACTCTATTTACAATTTTATAACTTCCACCTAGACCTAGGTATTATTAGGAAGTCTAGCAAACACTATAGGTCTCAATCTCCGCTTCGACCTCAAGCGCGAAGGTCACATTGATGCTCTGATTCGGCGAACACTAATTCCTGATCCTGAAACGTGCGCACGCGGCGCGCCGGCGCCGCGTGGCCGGCCGCGGCCGCCGTGCAAACGTGTTATTATTTAGCACTTTATTAAATGCCTAATCCCTTTGAAAGCTATTAAATGTAATGACTACTAATGACCTAGATCTTGTACAAATATTTTTAACTAATTTCATACATACAAAAAATGTACAGGTACCTACGTCATTTGCTATTTTACTTCTGTGCATTCGCACCTTGATACCATATCTACGCCCGCACCCTCGTTACAAAAATCCATGAGAGCAGGAAAACAAAATAACATAAAATATATCCCTGCGCCTGATTTGGATACAATCTACGGCCTTGAATGTAGTGGAGCATCCAAATTGCGCGACGTTGTCAAATTTACCAGCGCAGTGAAAAAATGCATCTAGCAACATCGCTCGCACCACCACGGTGAAAGATACGCGCACACAGAAACATCAGAGACAGGTGTAAATATGCGATGTGCTCACGCACACCAACGAAGATGCTGCAGCCCTTACGAAAGATTTCTCAGAAAAGCGAAGCACGCACACAGGGAGGGGTGGTCTGTAATTACAAAAAAATCAAACGCGCTCGGTGGGGCCCTGATGGCGTCGCCGGCTAGGTGCGCCGACGCAGCACGCACGGCGGTGTTAGCGATAGGTGCAATTTGCAATTGGTGTTGGCATGGCATCTACCAAATTGGTATAAATATGAATTACTGTGCATCACCACGCACGTGACATGAAAATTACAGTACCTAAGCTGATATTCACATGCACACTATTTTGTATTAATAAAGTTTGCATCGGGAGCGAACATTTTATTTTAATAGTGGACTTGAAAATCTAAGTGTTGAGAAGGATTATATCGAGAACCTTTTTTTTTTCAGTTAGAGACTTGAAACTTCGTACTTTGTGAAAGACAAATTTCATGCGTTGTATAATTATTAACAAATGATTAACCGTCCCTACTGATATCTTTTGCTGCATAATGTTACAAATCCACGCGTCCGAAGTCGCGGGCAACAGCTAGTATACAAATAAAACGCTTGTCGGGATGTCGCTGTCGACGGATACGTCTGGGAGAACATCATCATCACATTATGTAGTGTACCTACTTACTTATTATTACATAATTAACCTTAACCTCGTAAGACCCACCATAGAAGGTTTTTAAATTTTTAATTTGAACCTTGTTCTATAAGTAATTTGGAACGAATTTTGTTTGTTTTACAACACAGTGAAACAAAAGAAATGCTACTTTATTTGTTTCATGAAAGGTTCAAATTACATTGCAATGAATATGTACATTTAGAATAAATATAAGAGCCTCGGTAGAGAGTATCATTTCATTCCATTTGGAGTTGAAACTCTAGGTCCATAGGGTCCCAGCGCGCATAACTTGTTTGCAGAAATCGCGAAGCGTCTGGTTGACGTAACTGGTGACCGAAGAGCTGGCGGCTTTCTCGCACAACGTATCAGCATTGCGATACAGCGGGGAAATGCCGCCAGCATCCTTGGTACAATGCCTCAAGGGCCTATTTTAGATTTAAGCTAGTTATTAATTTCGTTTACGTAGTACCACTGTATATATCTTGTATTTAGAATTAGATTTATTGGATAATAAGTGTTATAAAATGAATATAAAACTAAAACTAACTACAATTATAATAACTAAAGCTAAAAATTCAAAATACAAAAATTTTTGTGCCCTTGGTAGGGTGCCCAAATTAAGAGTATGAGATTCACCCATACAATTGTAATCCGAGTTTTGGCATAATATGCAAGATAGAATAGATAACACGAATACCCTAAAGAAGGTACAGAATGGTTGTCAAATCCAAACCACGTATAATATTCGTATTTTATAAGAATCAGTATGACAATCATAAGTAGGGTTAGTAAAACAAGTCTTGGAAAGGGGTTGTATTGTATTGCATCACAGTGATGGGGCGCGAAGGAATGCGGCGCATAAAAAGCGAGGTACAGTTAGTCGGGGGTGGCGACCGGTTCCCGGCCCGGCATCGGCACGGCCAGCCATCCACTGTTACTTCCTTTATCGTTTTTGATTAGGACCTATCGCGCATTCCGCGCTCTGCCTAATACAGATGAAACTTCTGATGCTGAATAATCTTACAGACATTCCTACTATACATATGTATGATTATTTTTTAAGAGTAAAATAATAATTGTTGTTTGTTTAAAAGGGGGTAAAGTTGTTGTTTAACCCCTCGTTATACTGATACCCGAGCAAGCGAAAGATTCCAAAATCGAACCACGAGCATAGTTAGATAGTGACTCTTAAAAAAAATGGAAAACATACTTTGCTACCGAGTGAAACACGAAATTGTTCACCACACTAACGCGACTAGCACAAATACTAATTGTAAAACATTACAAATGAAATCCAAATGAACGCTATTATGCAGCATGTTATTATTTAGGTTAGACATGACATTGAATTCGTACATCCACATTTGTGGATAAAGTAAAGCATAGTGATCGAAATGTATTTAAAAGTACCACCTGTATACATACTACTAGATTCACCCGCGACTTCGTCTGCGTAGAGTTAGTAATTTGGGTAGCTTATTTTTTATACAATCAGCTTTTTATTGATTTCCCATACAAACTGCCACCCCTCTTTTCACCCCCTTAAAGGATGATTTCTGGGATAAAAACTACCCTATGTCCTTCCCCGAGACTCAAACTATCTCTATACCAAATTTCAACTAAATCGGTTCAGCGGTTTAGGTAACAGACCGACAGATAGACACACTTTCGCATTTATAATAATATATATAAGTATGGATAGTATGGATGTTATACAAATAAACTGATTCTGATTCTAAATATTTATCATTCAAAATCATCACGAAAAGTCAATTCTACGCAATTTATGGAAACAACACAAAATTTGCATCAAGTACTTTGCCGCTGTTGTGGATAAAATGCAACTTTCTCATCAGTTTTTGAAGGATAAAGAGAGCCATTACTTTTAATTGATTAGGTACTTAGCTAATCAGTTGTGTAATTTAAAAATTTATATAAACTGATTTAGTATTGTGTATATCTATAAAATATCTAGGGCATGTATTTAACGCGGCGACAAATTAATCTGATTTAGGGATTTATAAAAAATTAAAGGGGGTAGCAAAAATAATAAGTTGGCGACTAATTGCGGAGACTAGTATAAAGTAAAAAGTAGCAGCTAAGTAATCAATTTTCGGATTTGTTTCAATATAAACTAGCATCGAGTTATTGTTTTGGCGACTGAATTAACTAATTAAGCAGAAACATGACAGCGGATAAAAAGTTGAAAATGGCCTACTCTAATTGTTCAATGGAGATTGCATATAAAATAAATCAAGGTCATAAAAAAGATACTTTGTGCGACACTTTAAGAGCTTTAATCAAAGCTGAAAATTGCATGTATAAATAATAATTTTGGTCTATAGTTTTATTTAGTGGCCAGCTAACTAGACGGAGCCCCGCTTCGCGGGGCTCCTATTTCTGGGCGGTTTGCCCTTCGGGCATTTAAAGCTACCTAACGAACCTAACCTACCTACTGATTTAGTGTAATTTTAGATTCCCATTTTGTAGACAGTTACAAAACATTTGCCAACCGTGGCTCCACTTCAAACGAACGCGCTTGTTGCCGTTTTCATTACATTATGGTTTCGAAAACTAAAAAAATAACTCCCATTACTTTTATATAGCACCCATTTTAATATTTAAGCTGCCAGCAAATCAAAGCCCAAAATGCTTTTTTTTAGATGGAGACCTGTAGTTGCCACTAATATACAGTTTGTTATCCTTCTGCTAATATTAGTCGCCAAGTCATTATTTATAGTACCTCGCCTATGATTTCAGTAATCTTGTTTATTATTTCTGCTACCTTAAAGTAGCTGCCATTATTTGAATTTTAAAATATCCTTAGTTTAAAGCTCATTTAATATAAATGATTGCCAAAATATTTAATCGCTGACAAGTTATTATTTTAGTTGCAAATAGTTTGCTGCTCTTTAATTTTTCTGTCGCCGCGAAAATAATAAGCCAATATCTAGTACCCGTACCATGAGTCACTGACAGTGTCAAAACTGACATATACTCTAACGTCTACGTAATTTACTTTCTATACATCTCGCTCGCACTAATATGTCAGTATGAGCGAGATGCACAGAAAGTAAGTTACGTTCACGCTGGCGTTTATGTCAGTGCCGAACTGATGGTAGCCGTATTGGAATAATTTAAACTACTATCATGAAAAATCTGTAAAATTACTAGGTACTATTCTATTGCATGTCCTAATGTTATTTAACTAAAGGTAAATAAGATACGTAAGGTTAATATTCGCTGGATAATAAAAAATAAATAACACGAAAACATACTTCGTTTAAAAATTTCAGTTCATACTTTACAGGTATTGGAATGGGGTTGGCCGGTCAAAGTATTAAGTAGATGGCGCCAGCATAGCTATGCAAACCTTTGCCAGTTGCCAACCCTATTGTAGCCCGTGGAATCGGTCTGAAAGTTACACATGTAGCTACAAGAATAAAAAGTAAAGTTATTGTACGGCAAGTGTGTTTGATCGAATTACTCAGTAGTAAAATGAACACGAGGACACGTGATAAATACACACGTGGGTGACGTGGGCTGACGCTGACCTTATCTCGGGGTACCTTCAGTTTTTACAATGCCAATGGCCTGTTAGATAAAACTGACCATTGTCGGTTCTGTGTTACCATTACGTTATCTTGAGGATCTTTGTTAGCGAACTGCGTGGTAATTATTTGGTGTCATTTTAACAAGTTTAAAGATAAGCACACGGTACTAATATTAACATGCAGGGTGTGTGTTACCGTAAAAACCGTTTTTAATGAAAACGCGTTTTCACTATTAAAAACTAGTTTTCCGTAAGCCCTCGGTGAAAACTAGTGTTTAGGCCGTTCCATCGGTTTGCCGCTATCACTGTCATCACATTTCGCATGAAAGAACGGGAAAGACCATGCGCGCCAAGTGTCAATTTTGATCGAATTTTGTCGATTTTTATTTATTTTAAAAACGTTGCCTTACAATATCGAAATTCGAAAGCGATAAAATTACTATTTAAGTGTAGATTGTTTTTTTCTTCTTTTTTTTGTTTTATTGTCACATAACAAATAACCGAGTAAAGTTGGATTAAAAGTCCTAGTTAGAGGTTACTCTGGGATTTAATTGTATCAAGCGAAGTGTCATAATTCGTGTACCTATCGGAAGCTTATAAATTAAAGATAATATTATAATCAAGAACTACATACATTTTTTTCACGTCTACGAATATCAATGTCACTTAGAAAAATATGATCATATAAGGAGATTTTTCGCCTTCTGGATCAGGGAACCGCCTTAACTAGGATTTTTCAGCCAAAACTAGTCTTCGCAAAGTCCCTCGATGAAAACTAGTTTTGAATAATTGTTCAAAAATAATTTCAGTGAAAACTAGTTTTGACTAGACCATACACATGATATAAAATGGTACATACAACATTGTGATACAAGTGTGCTAAGTTGGTCATTGTCATTACACACGAGGCGATATTGTGCTGCGAGCGTAAGCGAGCTAGCAATAAGAAAGCCGATGTGTGTATATAATGAGTGTAATGACCAATGCACACGCGTTTCATACGACGTTTTTCAACACACTTGCGAAGAAAAAAAAGAAAGTTTCATATTAATCAAATTTTAATTGTTAAAACACCAACTTGTTTGTGTTTGTTGTTGTTTTGTTTGTTGGTTGTTGACGACCAGTCTGGCCTAGTGGGAAGTGTCCCTGCCTATGAAGCCGATGGTCCCGGGTTCGAATCCCAGTAGGGCATATATTTGTGTGACGACACAGATATTTGTTCCTGAGTCATATGTATTTAAGTATTTATATATTATATATTATATAGTCATAGTCATAGTCAGTCTGTTGAGGATTGAGGATCAGAGTGTTGGGCCCTAAAGGTGACGGATGAAAAGAGATTGCATGTAGCGGAGATGAGAATGTTAAGGTGGATGTGTGGCGTGACGAGAATGGATAGGATAAGGAATGAGTATATAAGAGGAAGCCTGAAAGTTGCACCCATAACAGAAAAAGTAAGGGCAAATCGCCTAGCATGGTGCGGGCATGTGATGCGGAGGGATGAAAGTCATGTGACGAGAAAGGTATTAAGAATGAATGTGGAGGGAAGTACGAGGAGAGGAAAACCGAGGAAAAGGTGGATGGACTGTGTGAAAGATGATATGAAACTAACGCAAGTGAATGATGAGATGACGGGTGACAGAGATGTATGGAAGAAAAAGACATGCTGCGCCGACCCCAAGTGAATGGGACAAGGGCAAGCGAATGATAATAGTCAGTCTCTTCTGAGTACCCACAACACAAGCCTTCTTGAGCTTACCGTGGGGCTAAGTCAATTTGTGTAAAAATGTCCTATAATATTTATTTATTTAAAACAGTAAGTCTAAAATCGGTCATACTGCCGGCCGCCCTTCGCCCCGGCCGAGGGCGGGCCGGCCGGGTCGCGGCAGGCTGTCGGGCGCGCCGGTGCCCGCCAGTCCGACCGGTTTCCATGCATATTTTTAGCAATCAGTTACCTTCTTAACTCAGTCGGATAACATAAAAAAAAACCGGCCAAGTGCGAGTCGGACTCGCGTTCCAAGGGTTCCGTACATTACACAATTTAAACAATGTATTTTTTATGTGAAATGTCTTTAAAAAACCCGTAGGGGTCGGATCAAAAACTAAGTAATTAAGTCCGACTCACGCTTGAATGCACATTTCTAATAGGTTTTCCGGTGATCTATAGGTAAAGATCTATTTTGCCTATTTTCTTGAATAACTTCTAAACTTCAAAATTATAAAAAATATATATATTTAAGATTCTCACAAAGAGCTCTTTCATTTGATATGTAACACGATATAGTTTGACAAACTTTATTTTTTAATTTTCTCATTTACCCCCCAAAAGTGGCCCCCGTGTTTAAAATTAATATGTTTACGTTACATGTCCATCTTTGGGTCACAAACTTACATATGTGTACCAAATTTCAACTTAATTGGTCCAGTAGTTTCGGAGAAAATAGGCTGTGACAGACGGACAGACAGACAGACGGACAGACAGACAGACGGACAGACAGACAGACAGAGAGACATACAGACAGACGGACAGACAGACAGACGGACAGACAGAGAGACAGACAGACAGACGCACGAGTGATCCTATAAGGGTTCCGTTTTTTCCTTTTGAGGTATGGAACCCTAAAAAAGCACGAGTGTTATAATATACTGAAAGAGCACGCATGTTTAATATCTAGGATTATGAGCCTAAAATCGGTGGATTAAAAACGTCGTTTTGAGCAAGTGTGTTGAAATAGCTATTCATGCAACAAGTGCGGAAAGTGTATACTACTCATATTCCTTTATACACTCGCTCGCTTTGCTCGCTCGTGAATAAAATTCCACTCGTCGGCAATCATCTTTACGCACGTTTATCATACAATGTTTTACTATGCATTGTGCGAGTAAATAAAAAAAAACATAATGGCAAATAAGTTTAATTATTAAAAAATTGAAAACAAAAAGCACTAGTGCGGAAAAGTGCTCTTTTCCGCACTAGTGCGAGAAAGTAGCACCATATGTACTGTAAAAAAAAATTAAAACATAAAGCACTAGTGCGGAAAAGTAGTACTTTCCGCATGATATGGCTCCGTAGGAAACGCACTTTTCGAGCACATACATTGTAATAGTACATTTCGATGCTAGTGCGGAAAGTATGTCATTACTTCACGAGTACCGAGATATAGACTCAGGACGAGTGAAGAATGACATTTCCGCACATGTATCGAACGAAGCTTTTTAATACAGTTGCGAAAAAATAAGAAAAGCAACAAGTAAGGAACGGAATTCGAAACTTTTATATTATTAATTCTGTGACATCATTGACATTGACATTAGGAAGAAGTGTTTTTCTAGCTTTTATTCGAGTAGAATAGATTTTGTTATTATTATTGAACCCACTTGAATGAAAGTTTTTTTTCAAATGCATATTCTATAAGACAGAAACAATTGTAAATATTAAAACTTTGTACTATTATTACCTAAATATCGTTATTTATGATTATTTGTGTATCGTATATTTATAAAAACAATATCGAACCTTTGGAAACTTAAAACATTCTTGCAGTAAGAAAATACGCCTCTTCTTTGACAGGCGTTCCGTTCCATTCAGACAACTTATTAAAACCGGTTTTTCAACATTAAAAAATAAACGTGTTATAATACTTATAATGATGAAGAGGTAAGTAATAAAATATGAAATATGCATATTTTTCGTATTCTTACATTAACAGTAGGTTTTTATGTTGATTACGACGTTTAAAGGAAGCTAATATTAACACTCATCAATAAGTAGTCATGAATTGGAACAAGTAAAAATTTAAAAAAATTGGAAAAGTAAAAAGCACTAGTTCGCGAAAACCAACTTTCCGCGCGCTAAACAGCCACGAAAAGTAGCACTTTTTGAGCAACTGTATTAAAAAAGTATATCTCACAACACCCGCTCGTAAAAGCTCTTTTGATAGGTATGTACTTCAAAAACAGACGAGAAAGGCACTTTACCAGAAGAGTGGCAAAGTAATTAGATGCAAATTTTGAATTATTTTTAAATTTTCACAGAACTAAATCAAGATAGAAGTAAAGAGCTCGGCAAATTGTAGGGAGACCGAGCGTGTAACATTTTGCGTAGGTACTTTGACGTCACGAGCGTAATTTAGTGATGAGAAACATAAGCCGCGCGAAACGATTTAAAAGCATCGATTCACAGATCGATTACAACACGGCATCGATTCTAAAATATCGATAAGAACCGACAGAAGAAATGATAATTATTTTCGACAGAGGAAATGATAATTCACGTTGACGATTCAACGGAGCCACGACGTTCTATTGCCAAAATAGTGTTTAGTTTTTATGTTTATGAAATGTATATGTATGTTAGTCTATAAGGTATATGTAATATGGGCTTTGTTGCCTGAATTACATTTTAAAGTAAAAACCACAGAACTATATCAAGATAGAAGGAAAGAGTTCAGAAATTTGTAGAGAGACCGAGCGTGTAACATTTTGCGTAGGAAAGCATTTTTTACGACCAGTTGCTTCAATCCATTTATTTTTAATATTAGGATCATTCGGAAAACTAAAACAAAATTGCAATATAGAAGTAACCATAACCTGTTTGTTAATAATATTTGCTTTGCACTACGTACATTATATAGCTGCATAATAATATAAGAACGTAATTATCATTTCGTCTGTTTTCAAAATCGATTTTAATAATCGAGTAAGAAAATCGCAGTGTACAGCACTATTCTTACTTTTGACAGAAAAAATGAGAAATCGACCTTGTGCTCGACAGTTTGAATAGCTTATTTTTACATCGCTGGCTTTAAACGCACGCCAAGTCTGGTTTGTCAAATTTAAGCCGCAATGGAAAGCTAGCGTTGGCACACAATCGCCCGCTACTGTTTTGATGAAAATAATAAAATAAATAGTTTTTTAATCAATAACAGATATTTAAGGACAAATTGTACTTACCAATGAAAGGAAATACCTCCATTAACAGCTCCAACTTTATTGGTAGTGTTTGAACAGTTAATTTTTGCGCAACAAACCATTTTGTTTTTAAAACCTGACGTCGCAAGCAGACATCGATCGGGAGCAGACTGAAGTTCGCGGCGAGCAACTGAGACACCGTGTCTTAGTTTCGCCACGCCAGGTACATACACTCTTTCCTTCTATCTTGATTTAGTGCTGTGTACATTTTAGATGGCAAGAGCCCTTATTCCTTAGAGCGTTCACCGATTTCGCGAAATAACACTCGATAGATGGCGTTGGCGCTCGAAGCGCGAGCGCCGGCAACGCTAAGCGCGTTTCAAAGCGGACAAGAATAATTTTTATACTTTTCAATTTAATTGCAAGTAACATTATTTTTAGCCAATATAACGGCCCTCTTTATTTTATTTTATAAGCATGGTAGTAGTCAATCGATTGTATGTATTAGGATAATACATAACCAGAGACGAGTAAATAATAAAGATAGTTTACCGCTTTCATGGAATTATTGTCACAAGTTCATCCATGAAGTCAAGTCACTTCATCAAGGAAGTTGAATAATTAAATGTTTTAAAGATCAGGTTATTTTAAATAATAGTAAATACCTATATGTGTAATAAAAGTTAATTCGAGAGTACTAACAACAACCGAACCGGTTGGGGTGTACGAAAGGGCAAAGATAGATATAAAAGAGTACTTATAAAGCGATAAATAAGATAACTAACCGCAAACCTGTTAGAACTGAGAATAAAGAGCTACTAGACATCAGAGAATCGCCTACGGAGTCAATAAACGCTGTCAACCAGTATTTTTCTGACATCGGTAAATCTCTCGCTGAATTTATTCCACCGGCTACTAGTAATCCAATAAGTCATGTAGGCACTCGATGATTCGACTGCAAATAACACTGTCGTGAACTCTTTTGCTTTATTAGAAACAGATTCCAGCGAAGTACTCTCAGTCTTGTCCAACTTAAAATCAAGTAGTACTCCAGGATGGGATGGCATCTCAACTCAATTTTTAAAAATGGCCAGTAATACCGTAGTCCCTATAATATCATATACGGCAAACCTGTGCTTTGAACAGGGAGTATTTCCTGACGCCCTTAAACAAGCGGTCATTCCCCTACTTACAAGGGAGGAAGCAAAAGTGACGTATCTAATTACAGGCCAATATCGGTCCTACCCGCTCTCTCGAAGGTTCTGGAAAAACTGATAAACAATAGACTAACCAATTACCTAAATAAATTTAACATCCTATCGAAAGCACAATACGGCTTCCGAAAAGGTATTTCAACGGAGGAGGCTGTAACGGCACTATCTGAGCTTATAATTAATAACGTAGATAAAAACAAAAAATGTTTATCGGTTTTTCTAGACCTGAAAAAGGCGTTTGACACCGTGTCGGTTCCCATCCTTATTAACATCTTGGAAAAGAAAGGCATAAGAGGCACCTCTCTATCTCTCTTTAGTAGTTACCTCCAGAACCGAACACAGAAGGTCAAACTTGGTGATTGCATCAGTGATGAACGCCCCATATCCTACGGAGTACCACAAAGTAGTGTTCTAGGCCCTACGCTGTTCCTAGTTTATATAAATGAACTATGTAACATGTCTATTGAGGCGGGAACTATATTTACTTATGCAGATGACACAGCTGTGGTATTCTCAGGAGACACGTGGGAGGAGGTCCGCCTCTGCAGAACTTGGCCTCACAAAAATCGCTAACTGGCTGCAGAGACACTTGCTCACCCTTAACACCATCAAAACCAACTTTATTTGCTTCGCCAACTGTAACCGTTCACAGCCAGAGAAAGAATTCTCAATTAGGATACATAATTGCGGCAACTCACTGGCCATCTGCTCCTGCCCATCTATTTGCAAAGTGGAATACACAAAATACCTTGGAGTTACAATTGACCAGCGCCTCACATGGCATCTTCATGCTGAGAACATAATGAATAGGATCCGCAAACTGACCTGGACTTTCAAAAATCTTAGGCATGTAGTAACAAAAACTGTGCTAAATCAAGTTTACGTATCGCTGGCTCAATCCGTCATCACATATTGTATCTCTGTATGGGGTGGTGCCACAAAGACTAAGTTTCTTGAGCTTGAGAGAGCTCAAAGAGCATTGCTAAAAGTCATGCACCAAAAGCCATTCAGATTCCCTACTAACGACCTCTATTTACTCTGCAATCTATTATCTGTAAGAAAATTGTATATTCTAAATCTTATTCTAAAAACACACAAGCGAACCACATACAAAAAAGACAATACATGCACACGTAGGAAAAAGACTAATGTAATTAAAACCCATACAGTGAAAACTGCATTTGCCAGAAGACAGCAACAGGTACAATCTTGCAGTCTATATAATCAAATAAACAAACACATTGACATTTATTCCTGCACTACATACGAGTGTAAAAGTAGGTTAACTAAATCGTTACAAACTAAAAGCTACAACGACATAGAAAACTTAATTCAAAATAAGTATAGCGAACATTAGTACAGACCCAAACAAACAAACAAACAAACAAACACACACACACACACACACACGCACACACACACACACACACACACGCACACACAAACACACACGCACACATCTTTTCTATATTAAGTACCCTATAGTAGTATACTTACATTGAAATCATGTTTAGTTGTTTTGTTAATGTAAAAAAAAAAATGTAGTTAAATATACTTTATATACTTCTAAGATAACTGTTAACTAACCGCGTGGAAGAGCGGTGCTCTCTTAGCACAAGTGTTTTCTCACTTAAAAAGAGGCACCGGCGCAGATATTGTAATTTGTGTTTTTTAAGCTACCGAATAAAAATATTTTGATTTTTTGATTTTTTTGACTTATGCTCTGCTCCTGGAGAGAGTCCAAAAATCATTTTTAAGGTTCCTGTATAAAAAAATATATGGGTACTATCCCTATCTATACCCTACTAAGTTCTTGCTTGGATCACTTGGCTTCAACTCTCTGGAAGTTAGGCGTAATTACAAATTTTTGACATATATGTGTAGCATATTGAGGGGAAACAGCGACTGTCCCGACTTGATGTCAAGACTTGTAAGACTTTCGGTTCCGTTCGTGCCTAAGAACCAGCTTAGGCCGCGATGTCCTAGTCTTCTGGCTGTTCCTCTTGCGCGTACAGTTTCCTGTAGAAATTCTCCAGTTCTCCGAGCACTCAGGACGATTAACGCATTCTTGACATCAGCTCCTGACTGCGATGTGTTTGCCAGCAGATGGCTGAATGTGTGTCATGAATGTCTGAAATACTGTGAGATGATGGATGAATGATAGCGTTCTAATTTACCTTGTTGCCTATTGTGTATTGTTTGACATGAAATTGTATATGTAGTTGCAAAATCACTTGACATATTTTTAATTAATATTATTTGCATGACTAAATTGTATTTCAATGATTATGTACTGTTTTGCTATTTGCATATATGTATAAATTTGCCAGCGCTGGACCTCATCTAGATCGATGGTGCTCGTCGGGGCAAATCCCTTGAGCCCAAACACGTTGGAGTTATGGTGAGTAGATTAAGAGTTCAGGTGACCAACTCCTGACTCCATCATGAGAACCTGGACCTCATCTAGATCGATGGTGCTCGTCAGGGCAAATCTATTGATGCTTTTTCCTATGGAAATTGACAATAACACCGACGCGTTCAGGCCGCTGCAGTAGTGTCGGAGCAGTAATGCAGGTGCGGTTGGAAATGGACAGTCACCTTTAGTTTCATGTTCTCGAGTACTTGGCATTGGGAAAACGTCTGTGTGCAAAGAATCATCTCTTGTACTGGGTCCTGTTTGTGGGTCTGGCTGCACGTCAAGGACAATTATATGAACCTTTTTTAAAATGCTTGCGTAATCCACTAGTTGATTTACCTAACGTTTTAAAACTTTACCGCACTGATGTGTGTATAGTTAGACCAAGAAAAGTCTGCAGCGCTCAATAAGAAGTAGTTTTTAAAAATCAGTATATGACAACACCACAGAAGAAAATGGATTCAATGGTCTTGATACTTTTGAAATTTTCTACCATATTTACCGTATATAAAAAATGTAAGCTGCGGATTATGATTAAATAAATTCTATTCTATCAATACATGTCACTGTTATTATTACTTTTGATAAATAACATTAGGAGAATGTGACATTTGGCGTCATCCATATTTTGGCTAAGTTCATATTTTCTAAGGTGAGGAGAAGATTAGAAGGTCAGCCCTTCGCGCCTACATTTTTAATTAGATTTTTCTACTGACAGTGGGTGTGCCAGAGTCTGTTTAGCAAGTGAAGGAGGGAACAGAGTTTATTAGAGGTCAGATTGGAGGACGAACTAGTTACCAGGTTTTGGAATGCGGTTGAGGAGTGGACTCCAGCAGCTAACATTAAGCAGACACAAAGCACGAAAAAGACAATGATGACATCACATTCTTTTCGACCTTGCTGCTGAATAATCTGTTATCCGTGCTTATTTTCTAGAAAGGCATGTATTTAATTCCACAATTAAAACATAACAATGTGGAACTTAAAGATGAAGATCATAAGGTAAGTATGCCTATACCTATTAGGTCTGTTCAATTTGCTGTGAAACCTTAATCTAAACCTATATTATATTGTCTACATATGGTGCTCATATCAACTCCAAATATTGTAAACTGCCTTTTTCAGCTTGAATAGCCTCGTGCTGGTTTTTATTATTGTAAAATTATTTATCACGCGGAAAAGTAACTCCCGCACGACGCTTTTATGAGGTTTTATCATGGTTTCCCTGTTTATCACAAAACACAAGTAATCCAACAAATATTTTTTAATACAGTTGCTCAAAAAGTGCTACTTTTCGTGGCTGTTTAGCGTGCGGAAAGTTGGTTTTCGCGAACTAGTGCTTTTTACTTTTCCAATTTTTTTAAATTTTTACTTGTTCCAATTCATGACTACTTATTGATGAGTGTTAATATTAGTTTCCTTTAAACGTCGTAATCAACATAAAAACCTAATGTTAATGTAAGAATACGAAAAATATGCATATTTCATATTTTATTACTTACCTCTTCATCATTATAAGTATTACACGTTTATTTTTTAATGTTGAAAAACCGTTCTTAATAAGTTGTCTGAATGGAACGGAACGCCTGTCAAAAAAGAGGCGTATTTTCTTACTGCAAGAATGTTTTAAGTTTCCAAAGGCAACATTCGATATTGTTTTTATAAATATACGCTACACAAATAATCGTAAATAACGATATTTAGGTAATAATAGTACAATGTTTTAATATTTACAATTGTTTCTGTCATATGCAAATGTCAAATGCATGTTCTCATTTGAAAAAAAAAACTTTCATTGAGGTGGGTTCAATAATAATAACAAAATCACCTCTTCCTAATGTCAATTTCAATGATGTCACAGAATTAATAATATAAAAGTTTCGAATTCCATTCCTTACTTGTTGCTTTCATTATTTTTTGCAACTGTATAAAAAAAACGTCGTTCGATACACGTGCGGAAATGTCATTCTTCACTCGTTCTCGTATATCTCAGTGCTCGTGAAGTAATGACATTCTTTCCGCACTAGCATCGAAATGTACTATAATACGATTCTGACAATACACATGCCATATGAATGTCGTTTAGTGACTGCTAAAACATTGCCATATATAATTTTTACTTAATTAAATGACAGCTGCAGACTTTGGTTGGTTTAACAGTTTGTTTTTAGGGTTCCGTACCCAAAGGGTAAAAACGGGACCCTATTACTAAGACTCCGCTGTCCGTCTGTCCGTCTGTCTGTCTGTCACCAGGCTGTATCTCATGAACCGTGATAGCTAGACAGTTGAAATTTTCACAGATGATGTATTTCTATTGCCGCTATAACAACAAATACTAAAAACAGAATAATATAAATATTTAAATGGGGCTCCCATACAACAAACGTGATTTTTTTGCTGTTTTTTTTTCGTAATGGTACGGAACCCTTCGTGCGCGAGTCCGACTCGCACTTGGCCGGTTTTGTTTTTCCTTTTTAGGGTTCCGTACTTCAAAAGGAAATAAACGGAACCCTTATAGGATCACTCGTGCGTCTGTCTGTCTGTCTGCCTGTCTGTCTGTCTGTCTGTCCGTCTGTCACAGCCTATTTTCTTCGAAACTACTGGACCAATTAAGTTGAAATTTGGTATAAATATGTAAGATTGTGACCCAAAGATGGACATGTAACGTAAACAAATAAAATTTAATCATGGGGACCACTTTTGGGGAGTAAATGAGAAAATTAAAAATAAAGTTTTTCAAGCTATATCGTGTTGCATATTAAATGAAAGAGCTCATTGTGAGAAACTCAAATATATTAATTTTTTATAATTTTAGGATAAACAGTTTAGAAGTTATTCAAGAAAATATACAAAAAATGACCATTCCCCCCCCCCCTTTATCTCCGAAACTACTGGGTCTAAAATTTAGAAAAAAAATACACAAAATAGTTCTTTACCTATAGATCACAGGAAAACCTATTAGAAATGTGTAGTCAAACGTGAGTCGGACTTAATTACTTAGTTTTTGATCCGACCCCTACGGGTTTTTTAAAGACATTTCACTTACATTTCACATAAAAAATACCTTGTTTAAATTAATGTACAGAACCCTTGGAACCCGAGTCGGACTCGCACTTGGCCGGTTTTTTTTTCATAATGAACGCGTGAATAATAAGAACGTTCGGATTGCCCCCCTAGTCTTTACTTCTTTGTTTTAATTTACATATATACACCATCAAATTACAATACTTTTAATAAGTATTTATCTGACACATGAGCCTGACTGTCAAGGTTGGGGACTTTGGGTAGCTATCGCGCCAAACCCAAATCGTAGCCGGAAAATACCGAGTGGGACGAACCTTGGGCAGCCCAGACTGCCGAGAGTACTACACGGGTGCTGGTTACGCGCCAAATTTTAAAGTGATTTAATGCGGTTGACTTTACTAACTTTTCAGTACCGAAGAACCGAGATTTTCATTACCAAAACCGGTACCCAAAAAAATTCCCGAGGTTTCCCGGGAGCATTAACTAGATAGCCTATTGTGCCGAAAATCGCCGTGCATTATTATGGACGACAAAACCTACATCAAATTTTACTATAAAATGTTTCCAGGTGACCAATTGTACGAGAAAACCAGGAAGTCGATAATGCCGAAAAGTCCATTTTCGCCAAAAAATTCAGCAAAAGGCAATGTGGTTTGGCAGGCCACTTGTGAGTTCAGGAAGTTGTCCAAGCCATTTGTCACTACACAAAGCCAGCTGGCTGAGCGGCCTTTTGGATCGTGAATGGATACGTGCTCTTAAGGTCAACCAAATAACTATAAATTAGATC
Source organism: Cydia strobilella (assembly GCF_947568885.1). Lineage (NCBI taxonomy): Eukaryota > Metazoa > Arthropoda > Insecta > Lepidoptera > Tortricidae > Cydia > Cydia strobilella. The sequence continues at coordinate 20,581,293 of NC_086068.1, forward strand.
GTAGAGGAGGACTGGTGACCCAGCTGTGTAGTAAGTTCCCAGAGGTGTTCACGGATAAATTAGGTTACTAGTAAAAAAAGCTTTCAATTACAGGTCACAGACAAAGACGCTGTTAATGTTCGTGCGAGTTCGGCACCGGCACCGCTCGCGTTGCGCGAAAGGATTGAACGCGAACTTAAACGTCTGGAGTGCGACGGAACCCTGTGCAAAATGCTGCAGTGTTAAGCAAAATGGGGAATTGCGTATTTGCGGTGATTATAACGTGACGATAAATCCTAAACTTAAGCGTGATTATTAATCCTTTACCTCGCATAGAGGAACTCTTCATCGCGATGCAAACCTTCACCAACATCGCCGCCGTCGCCGCCCGAGGTGCTCGCCAGCGCCACCACCGCGCCGCGCACCTCCGCGTGCTTCTCCGCGGCCTCTGGGGCGAGATCCAGCTCCACCGCTTCTTTGTACTGAATATTTTTTTCAGCAAATATCCGAGATCGCATCGCCTCGTTTGCCAGTCCCGACACAAACTGGTTACGAGTTACGACGATTCTCCTCGAGCGAGGCGCCGAAACTGCAAGTGCTCGCCAAATGCTTTAAGTTCTGCAAATATTCGGCGAGCGGCTCGCCGACTCGCTGTCGGCGCAGCCTAAAGACGTGCCGCCCGGCGATCTCTGATCGCTACGGTTCTAGATGATCAGTTAATAACTTTACCAGCTCTTCAAATGTTTTGGTTTCGGGAAGTGTCGATGAACACAAATCACACATAAGAGCATACGTGGCCTCCCCGACAACTGTTCATCAACAGAGGCACCTTCAGTTCGTTCTTCACTTCATTTAATACTATGTGCTGTTGTCTGTTGCACTCTGCGGATATATGCCGGGCACTGTTTAGATGTCAATTCAAACGATTCTAACTTCCCGATGGTCATTTTTAAATACTAAATAGCACGATAAATTAACCGAAAATACAAATAAAAATCCGAAATCCCATCCTCGTCGCCAATGTAGTATTTTTATGTTAGAATGGCATTTGCTGCCAGGGCACTGCAATGGAGTAATTGAAAGCCGGTGAAAGAAATTTTTGTTGCACCGTAGCACAGTGTGCGATTTTTGATCAGCCTTGACTTTCTTCATTTTTGAAATCTTCGCATTAACCTCATCAAATTAATGCTCAAAGTGAAGCTCCAAAATTTTTATCATGCATAGTTTTGGAGATAACCAAGAACTCGAGAAATGTCCATAGAAACCTAAGAAACGGAATTTCTCATTTTACGTGCATCTTTTTTTATTATTCTCATTTAGATCTATTAGGGATGTTTTGAAGCATTCATTTTATCAAAAAAAGTCAAGATAGTCCGTTTGCTATGGGGGATGCTTGTATGGAGAGGTATACATTTTGGGATACAGCAATGCCATTTGGTCCGAATGTTATACACGTCCACCTAAGCCCAAAACGCCCGGTAGCCAGCTTGAACTCCGCGTCAGGTGGGGGGTGGGGGGGTCAAAGTACAGAGCTCCCGGCGCTCAGTTTTTTTTTTCTGGCGGATTAGTTTCGACCTTTGGGTCAAGTTTGGTGTCGTTTTTAGGTAACTAGATGATGCCCAATTCATTCCCCATACCAGTTTTTTAGGATTCCGTAGCAAAATATGACACAATACTTAAAATAATAAATTTTTAGTAGTAATGAAATGCAAACAAACCCTCATATTTTTTATATTTTTGTATTAACCTTGGTTTACAAAAAATACTGTTCGAAAGCTCATTTAATGCAGATTCTAAAAACATTAACAGTAAATATAAATTTGACTATATTCAATGTAAAACAAAATATTGAAAGTACTGCGACCTTCGTCAGCGCAGCGTAGGGGACGGCAAAAAGACCATAGAAGCTTATAGCTTTCATAACATCTATAAATTAAAGTGTTCTACCGTGTAAGTAGGACTTAATTAAATTCATTGCCGATCCTCTTACTCCATAAAAGTGCAGTTTCCTGATCAGTGTTTCATGACAGACGCAATCGAAGGCCTTAGATAAATCACAGAAGATACCCAAAGCATCCTGCGACTCCTCCCTGGCATCGAAGATCTGTTTAATTAGCTCAACACCAGCGTCGGTTGTTGAGCGACCCCGTGTAAAACCAAATTGTTTGTTATGCATTAAATTATTGATGTTAAAATGTTTCAATAACTGAGACAATACTAATTTTTCAAAAATTTTACTGAATGTCGGTAACACTGATATCGGTCTAAAGTTAGTGGGGTCGGATGTGCTACCTGATTTAAATAAAGGAGTGACTACTATGTTTCATTAGATCAGGAAACTCACCGCAATCAACACTGTTATTAAATATAACTGCCAAGTCAGGCGCTACAACTTCTATTAAGGATTTGACAGCATGGACAGATACTCCCCGGAGGTCACTAGTTTTTTTGACATTAATTGATTTAAACGCCTTTATTATATCTGAGGCACTCACATGTTCAAAATGAAGGTCTCTACTATATTCTGGGACATTATCTTCTAACAATGTAACGAGAGACGAGAGTGATGAATTTAAGTCCTTGGTTGTGGAAACTGGTACCTCGATGAAGAATTTTTCAAATTCTGTTGCTACATCTAAACTGGAGTCTACAATTTTATCATAATTTTCAGTTTAAGATCATTCATTCTTTGTGTTGATCTACCAGTCTCCACATTAAGGATGACTCACGTTAGACCGGGCCGTGACCGGGCCGGAGCTTCCGGCGCTTCGTTTTCTATGGAAAGCATCACGTGATCACCTGTCATGTCATAGAAAAGAAAGCGCCGGAAGCTCCGTCCCGATCACGGCCCGGTCTAACGTGAGTCATCCTTTAATTACTTTCCACGTTGTTTTAATTATATCGGAGCTATTTTTTATTTTTTGGCCTAATAATTACGCTTAGCAATATGGCAATCTATTTTAAATTTCTTCGAATATTGTTTGACATGTTCCTTAAATTCGTCACTTGTATTAAACCACCGTTCCTCATGCAATGCAATGCACGTCTTCGTTGATGTAGCTCTGCAGTAGCCCACTCACTAAAAACTGATGCATCACTAACCATGACCGATTTTGAAGTAAATATCGCAATAATATTTTCCATAAAAGTGTGAAAGAATGAATTATACATATTATTCGGACTCACTCTTTATACACATATTACACGCATATTACACATATTACACACATATTATTCGGACTCATGTTGGAAGACAGAAAGGGTAGCGCCTGAATTAAATTTTGTTTCATTCTTTCCACGCGGTCAGAGGTTATACTGGTACAAAAGTTATTTGTTTTCTCAAGGTATTTTTCCTTACAGTCTCGAACACCACTAATTGGCCTAAGTGGTGTGATTCTAAATTGCTGATTACATTTTTAGTGGTAGGAAAAATGTCAGTGAAAATATTATCTATACAGGTGGCACTAGTGGCAGTCACTCTAGTAGGCTCCATAAATATGTGGTTGAGATTACATGATTTGTAAAGATTCAACAATCTACAAGTTACTGTTGAATTTTTCAAAATATTTACATTAAAGTCGCCGCATATAAGTAATTTCTTACTAGAAGGTGATATTTTAAGTAGGACACATTCCATTATGCTTTCAAATATTTCAAAATTACTTAAAGGCGGCCTATACACACAGACAACAATAAATTGCTCCAATTCTACTGCACTTAGTCCTATAGTCCGTTCAACAGACATGGATACAATGTCCTTACGTTCTTTAAATTTTAACTGACTATTTAAGACGATAGTCGCTGATGTGTCCTTGAGCGTCTCAGCGTCTCTGTACCACTCATGCTCTGTACCACGGATTTAGTAGGGTATAACTTCATGCTCTGTACCACGGATTTAGAATAACTTCATGCTCTGTACCACGGATTTAGAATAACTTCATGCTCTGTGCCCGCACCCCGCTCACTGCGATCGTACGTGAATTTACCACAACGAGGTTCAAAGAATAAGCTACAGCCCAGAGGCACGCGGTTGGCGCTATACTCGTATTTGTGTAGCTTTTGCAGATATTTTGTCGTTTGAGTATGAGTAGATCATGCGTTTAGTGGAGCTCGTAAATTATAATAAAAATATATTCCCTTATGCATTATACTTTGCAAGCCTTAATTAGTTAATTTGTGTTTTATCTGTTTCTTACAAATAAATACCTAAGTCAATTCGACTGATTAAAATTTATAGCTAGAGCTTGGTATGTAAAATTGAGGCGTACAGTGTGTTTATTTTATAGTCATTTTTTTATCCGTAATAAATAAATATAAATAATGCCATTAATAGTTAACTTATAAAATTAAGTACCTACTACCTAGTCTACCTACATATACAATTTTGGGAACTAGTGTTAAACTAGTATTATTTTTCAAAGTTCGAAGTTTTCTCAAACATTACGTGGGAATATCATTCGTGGGAAATTTATATTACAAGCGCGCCACAACCAAATCAGCGCTCTCATCTCTCTCAGTCTCATCATCAGAACTCGAGCTTGACAAGAATATGTCTTAAAAACTTAAGTTGCTTAACAAACATAAAGAAGTGGACAAATCGCCAAACGTAAACTATGCGTCATTAAAGAGTTCCATTCTGATCATCATCAGCAGTTCCACTTCATCAAATGTCACTTTTTTAAAATGGAAATGCATGCTGGATTTGTTGATAAAAAAACAAAAATCGCTATATGTATGCCTATCACATTTGAGGAGTTCCCTCGATTCCTCATGGATCCCATCATCAGAACTCGAGCTTGACAATAATGTTTCTTGAAAACCTAACTTGCTTAACAAACATAACGAAGAGGACAAATCGCCAAGCGTGAACTATGCGTCATTGGAGAGTTCCGTTCTGATCATCAACAGCAGTTCCACTTCATCAAATGTCACTTTTTAAAATGGAAGTGCTGGATTTGTTTATAAAAATACAAAAATCACTATATGTATGCTTTTCACATTTGAGGAGTTCCCTCGATTCCTCATGGATCCCATCATCAGAACTCGAGCTTGACAAAAATGTTTCTCGAAAACCTAACTTGCTTAACAAACATAACGAACAGGACAAATCGCCAAGCGTGAACTATGCGTCATTGGAGAGTTCCGTTCTGATCATCAACAGCAGTTCCACTTCATCAAATGTCACTTTTTAAAATGGAAGTGCTGGATTTGTTTATAAAAATACAAAAATCACTATATGTATGCTTTTCACATTTGAGGAGTTCCCTCGATTCCTCATGGATACCATCATCAGAACTCGAGCTTGACAAAAATATTTCTTGAAAACCTAACTTGCTTAACAAACATAACGAAGAGGACAAATCGCCAAACGTGAACTATGCGTCATTGAAGAGTTCCGTTCTTATCATCATCAGCAGTTCCACTTCATCAAATGTCACTTTTTAAAACGTAAGCGCCTGATTTGTTGATGAAAATACTAAAATCACTATATGTATGCCTTTAACATTTGATTTGAGGAGTTCCCGCGATTCCTCATGGATCCCAACATCAGAACTGCTTTTTGACAAAAACGGGACCAATCCGTATGTATATACTTACAATCAAAAAAAGAATTTTCAAAATCGGTCCAGAAATGACGGAGTTATGGAGTAACATTAAAAAAAAAAAAAAACAAAAAAAAAACATACAACCGAATTGAGAACCTCCTCCTTTGAAATCTTGAAGTCGGTTAAAAATAATTTTAATTGATTTAGCCGTTAAGTAGAAATAACCAAAGTTAGCCGCAAAATGGCCCGTTGTATTATTTTTATTACGGTGAAACTATAAATTTCAAGAAAAATATTAAATGTTACAATTGTTGAACAAAAAATAAAAATTCATAGCTATATTTTTTTCATATTTTTTTTGTTTACCCATTTAGAAGAAATACGCTCTAAACCGTAACAGTAAGTAAGTATATAGTTTCTGAATTAAGAGGTTGCATTATTTACCATTATAATAATTTACCACCTCCACGAAATGCAAGCTTTATTCGTATCTGAACAAGAAAACATTTGTAAAATACGAACTAACTATTACATTATAGCATAGGTACTCGTATTATCGTTGCGGTGGTAAATAGTTTGATTTTTTCCTTTCGCCTTAATTTATAGTTTCGCAAAAAAAAAACGACAGGCCGTTTTGGTCTTTTTACTAAACGGTTTAATCAATTGTAAGGGTCATGATTAATAAATAGTTTATATTTGGGTTATGCCTACTTTCATTTATGATTAGCTTATAAAATAATATCAATTGACTCTTACTTGTAACTGTTCGTTTTCATCATCAACCACCACCAATCAATTATAGATTACCCAATCTCCCAACACAATTAAAAAAAATTAAACTTAAAAATTAATAAATAAATAAATCGATATACAACATAAATTGATAGCCTATATTAATCAATTAATTATTGTTTTGTTAGGAATCGAACTTTATTCAAAACGTAAAAATGGCAATATGTCCGCGCATGTTAGAAAACTTTTATTTTTATATTTCAAATGAAGCTTTCTCAAACATAAGTGGAAATATTGTTATTATTTTCGTTTTAATGGGCTGCGAAACACCGTGTTAGGCGCGCTAAAGCGCGTCAGAATCAAATCAACTTTCTGCAATTATTTAGTCTTTGGCCACAATAACTCCAATTTTATTGCACTTGGGCTCAGCACAAGCATACAGAGTACAAGGAAGGCACGGAGCGACGAGCGACACAGCCTCCTCGTCTCAAAGCTAGCACACGACTGCCGGCCACGCTTTTTTCGAGCTGCATACGCACGAAATGTTGAATAATATTCGATTTCTTTAAAAAAATATTATTTTTTAACATTATGAAACGTTGCATTTGTAGTGCCTGTTAAAACATTTATTTTAAGTTAAAAATAACTTTAATCGAATAAACCGTTTAGGAGATATAAGCAAAGTTAGTCGCAAAACGACCTGTCGTAATGATCCTTTTATGGAGAAACTATAAGTCATAGGGAAGAAGTCAAACGTTAGGAATGTTATACATAAAATGGAGATTAATATATATTTTTTTCATAATTTTTTATCAAACCGTTAAGCAGATATATACTCTATAAATTAAGAGTTTACGGCCAACAATAGCGACTAGCGCCTTAATAAATAGTTACTACGTAACAGATACATCATTCCCATAAAAAAGCGAAAATACCTACCCTATAATAGCCTACAAAATCTTAATAATAATACCTGCTTCTCAGGACGAGAAAAAATGTACCATAAGTACGCGCACAAAGAGTCGAGACTGTGTTGCCCGCCGTGCGAGTCACGTGCCAACGCGTCATCGTAAGAATGCGCTAGGGTTGTATCTGTAATAATTATTGTAATAAAACGAATGTCAACCATATTGTTTGTTAGTCAATTAAATATTTAAAAACAACACTATAATACCTGACTCAAAAAACTTCTTAATTTACGATTTACCTACTTATGTTCAAAGAAATAAATGGTGACAAAATTCATAAGGATAGATTTAAAATTAGTATTTTCACCTTTCTTCGTCTCGCGGCAATGATAAAACGACAAATTTTCCTTTGTTTTTTGAATACTGCACAATAATTACGTGGTTTCGGCATTTCGAAGCGTAAGCGCGGGAAACGTGTTGTGCGAGCGCTCAGGCGGGCGTTCGGCGGCCCTCAGGGCCCTCTGTCGGTTGTATCGTCGACGATACGCCGAGCGGTAGGCATATAGCGCGTGGCCTTGAGCGAGTGACGGAGGCCTGCCAAAACCAAGCTCATACCGGACTGCTCAATAGAAGCAGGATTAACTGCCAAATTTTTGGCAGAAATGTCAAACGAATATGATTGCGATAAAGCTATTTGTCTTTTATAATAATTTGAAAGGTATAACTTACCTTATATTATTATTTTCTAACAAATTTGTTAGTGTCAATTATACTAAACTTACTACTATATGTACAAAGATTATATAGAGATATATTCAACTTATGTCTAGTGTTATTTTCTGCCTCTGACATCTGCTCACAATAGGGGAATGTGAAAAAAATTATTTCATGCACTGCAAGTGAGTTTAACTGTTCAAAGTATTTAATAATAGTTATTTGTTATACAAGGGTGCAAAGTTGTATTTTACCCGCGAGTGTGGAATTGAAACACGAGTAAGCGAAAGGATTCTATAGTTGAACCACGAGCGAAGCGAGTGGTTCTAAAATAGAATCCTGAGAGTAGCGAGTGTTTTAACACACGAGAAGTAAAATACACTTGCACCCGTGTGTAACACAAAACTTTTCCCCTCACTATAGCGAGGAAAGTGCAACATCCACAGCCGTTTAGATCATCTTCATCACTGTAATCACTATTTTTTTACGATAATACGATATTATAACAGAAAACTCTGGTAGTTGTGTATTTTTACGTGTCGGAGTCGGTGAGAAATTTTTTGTTGACAATGTTGACATTTCTAACGATGCGTTTTGAAATTGCATCGACTCAACTTGTGCGTTTAGAATTACATTCAACATCATATAAAAAAACAAATGTTTCTTATGGAATTTAAGGTATATGACTTATTTATTGTTTTTTATTAAATGCTCGAACCATTTATTTAATGATAATTAATATCGAACGAACCATTATTATGAGCGTTTTACGTTTTGTTATCTGTCAAAAGCTACTTAAACACGCTCCATCCAAGGTCAAATTACTTTCCCCACTAGTGGATAAAATGCGTTTTTCCCCGCTTGTTTTAAAGGATAAAAGACGGCTTTCCGAGCTAGTGAAGGGAAAAATGATTTTTATTCACATTACCCCTATTCCCCATGAGAATAAACAGTGTTGTCTGAATTAATGTTACTGTTATTTAAAATCTGTTTTATGATATTTTCAAAGCCACTATGTGGCAGACAATTGCTGATTGTACTAAGTCCCTTTAGGTAATAGTTTAAAAATGAGCTGATATTGCTTTCAATTTCGTCACAGTACATAATAACATTCGGTTCAGGTGTACTTTGTTTGGTAGTGTGGAAGGAGCTATTATCATTTTGTTGTGATGTAGGCAACCTGTCACACAGGTCCGGCTCAAGTACTCCACTCGACAAATGACCATTCACTTGCATACAGACACGTGACTGGCCATTGGTCAGAGACTCAACCCGTTCCAAATTTTGCTTAATTTGGGATATTAAATCATCCATGGCTAAGGAATATTCATTAATTACCTTGTTTGAACTCTCATTTATTGACTCTAAAGATTTTATTGAATCCTCCAAACTCTGAACTTTTAATTTTAATGTCTGTGTGTCAGTTTCATATTGTAATTGACTATGTTCTAACTGAGCAGAATACAAATCTAACTTATCCACTAAACTTACATTAACTTTACAAAATCTCAACTTTAAAATAGTTATTTGTTATACAAGGGTGCAAAGTTGTATTTTACCCGCGAGTGTAGAATTGAAACACGAGCAAGCGAAAGGATTCTATAGGTGAACCACGAGCGAAGCGAGTGGTTCTAAAATAGAATCCTGAGCGTAGCGAGTGTTTCAACACACGAGAAGTAAAATACATTTGCGCCCGTGTGTAACACAAAACTTTTCACCTCACTATAGCGAGGAAAGTGCAACATCCACAGGCGTTAGATCATCTTCATCACTGAAATCACTCATTTCTTTACGATATTATAACAGAAAACTCTGGAAGTTGTGTATTTTTACGCGAGTCGGTGAGAAAAGGTTTTAAGTAAAAGAATTGTTGACAATGTTGACATTTCTGATGTATGAAATGTCAACGATGCGTTCAGAATTATATTTAACATCATTATGAAAAACAAACGTTTCTTATGGAATTTTAAGGTTTATGACTTAAAATCATTAAATAAAGCTAAATTTGGTATTTTTTATTACATTCTCAAACCATTTATTTAATGATAATTAATATCGAACGAACTATTATCATGAGCGTTTTACGTTTTGTTATCTGTCAAGCTACTTAAACACGCTCCATCCAAGGTCAAATTACTTTCCCCACTAGAGGATAAAACGCGTTTTTCCCCGCTTGCATTGAAGGATAAACGACAACTTTCCGAGCTAGTGAGGGGAAAAAACAATTTATATATTCTTGACAACTTTGGTTTTTTTTATGAGTCTATTTAATTTTATATATTTCTTTAGTTTCTTTCCGCTGCAATTTACTAACCTTGGGGTGGTAGTATCATTGGCTAAATCTGTGGTGGCCACAGGGTTTTCAATTGGTGCGGCAACCAACTGCGAGTCGGTTCAGTTCTTCGAATAAGGTCTCAGTGTGTGCCGCTGCTGCATTGTTTTGGGCTTCCTGTAGCTCGTAGATTTGCTCGTGGGCATCGTGCAGTGCTCTCTCCAATGAGTTGATGTCCTTCAGGGCCTGCTCATACGCAGCACTACACTCAGTGAACCTGTCAACCGTCTCCTGAAGCCGGGCCCGCTCTGAATTTACATTATTGTAATCAGCTTCTAAAGAACACAGTTCCTTTTTCAGCTTCTCATTGCTATTAAGTAATAATAATAGTTCCTTCTCACTGTCTTTCCTTTCACTAAGCAATTGAGCACAAGATTCCTTGGATATTTTTAATTCCAGCAAGGTAAGTTGGAGTTTATCAGTCTCCTGCTGGCGAGCCGCGGCGGGTTAGCATTATAAATGGTTTTGTAAATTATATTAAAATAAACAAGGAATCGCTTACTCAAACTAAGTGATATTTAGGTACGTACTTACATGAAATAGTGAGCATTGACTGTGTCTACACTGTGTTCTAACCCTGTACAATGATTTATGCTTTATTATAAACACACTTGGTACTCGTAATTACTAGTGATAAAAGAAACCCAGAAAGTATTCGAAGGCGAACACAGAGTTCAAATGTACCTATATAACATGTAACGGCTACAGATTTGAAATATTACAAGACCCTTGTAAACGTCACTAAAGCACTCCACTTATTATGTATACATAAAACTTAATGTTAAAACTATCTAATTCACACTTATAATGCTTAATATTACATGAAATATCATTAAAATTAAAATAATTATTACAAGGGACCTAGCAAAATCAGCTGCTTATTGTTTGACAGCCAGACAGGCAGCCAGGGTTGCCCATGATCCTTATATTTCACATTTATCCCTTAAAGACCGTTAAGCAAACAAAAGCGTCTGCCTATTCCGGCAAAAGTTATGGCCATTTTAAAACCAATCGAACCATATGTTTCCATTGTAACAGAGGAGTCGAAATCGTCAGAAATGGAGCCAAACGCTGACATAATTCTCCGTACAGAAGAAATTCTTATTCATTCGGATGAATAAATTGTATGCCCGAAAAGGGTAAAACTGTTGGTATATACTCATCAAAAAATGTACCTACTTATAAATATTTCTGATTTCTGATTTCTGATGATGAATGATGACGATTCTCAGTAAAAAGTTAAATTCAATTTTTTTTGTAGAAAGCTATATAGAAGTATTATTTCTTAAAGTCAAACTTGACTACCCTATTTCCATAAAAATCGGAAAAAAACTTAGAAATGTTATAAATCCTAAATCCCGCAAGATTAGCTTTTGAAGTTTTGAGAAATTATAGTTTACCTTATTTTAAATACACTTTATAAAAAATAAAAACGCTAATATTGGAAAATATATGAGAATAAAAAAATTTTTTTTTTTTTAGCATATAACTTTTAAGATGCTGATTTTTTGTACAATTATTGAGTATCCCTCACTTACTCAGTATAAAACTGGGGACCATAATGACAATACTTTAGGAAATAAACCAATAAACATGATTTCTTAAGGACACACAACAATCTACAATTATCTACAGTTATCTACAATTTTTTATTTTACGTAAACAGCAAGATAATCACACGGGAGTTTTACAGTGGGATGTAGGTAGTACGTACGAAGATGGTCAAAACTGATCGAGAATCCCATACACCTACGGAGGTATAAATAACGTCTTGATAAACAAAGCCATTGGTAAACTTTCAACTTAATACAAAAGTATAACTTACTTAGTATCGTTCTTGTGTTAAATTTAACAAACCTGCTTGTACATAACTGGTCATCAATTTGGCCAGCGAGGGGCGAAGGGAAGGGGCGAACTCAAGCTCGCCTAACCCCTTATTTTACATTTCACACTCCGGGAAAATCGTTAGAGAAATCTGCGTAACGTGCGGGGTCCGAGCCGAGACATACGCACACACGCGCGCACGCGGTCCGGTCGGGCCCACAGTCCACTCCACACCGCCCACCGCCTGCTGTATCGACGGAACTTCAAGAAATCCTCATATACGCACATGTGCTATCCAGCGATGTTCAATAAATTAAAATTACGCATTCCAGTAAAAAGCGCTTTACACTCAAAGGTGTACGAGTGGTTAAAAGTAATCGTATTATTTTTACTTGAATATTGACTGCCACTATTTCTCATGATCGGAAAGTGGGTCACTGTTGTTTTATGAAGTGTGCAGAAAGTGATACGTTTCTGCTCTAGGGCATTTTATTTTCCAAGTACGTTTATCATTTGTTTTACGATAAGCAATTAAAATTTGGTTTTAAATGGATTTTTTGTAGTTTAAATTCTGATATTAACTCCTCATTCCATAAATAACGATACTTTTACCTAAATTGTTAATTGAAAGTACCCTTACCAGTACTTTTACCTAAATTGTTAATTGAAAGTACCCTTACCAGTACTTTTACCTAAATTGTTAATTGAAAGTAGAAAGAAATAATATAAAATATACTCATATTAAAAAAAAATACACATGTATTCTACTTTTCTCGTATTCCAAATGAAAAGTAGTGTATAACTCGGATGAAATGCATAATTTCAGCCTCGGACTATTGTACCTCGACTGCAATGTTTTTCATCCCTTGGTTAACAATCGACTATATCTAGTTACAGTGATTCATCATCATCATCATCATGTCAGCCGAAAGACGTCCACTGCTGGACATAGGCCTCCCCCAGGGATCTCTATAACGACCGGTCTTGCGCTGCTCTCATCCATTGGCTCCCTGCGACCTTAACCAGATCGTCGGACTATCTTGTTAAGATCCGTCTTCTTTTCCTGCTGCGTTTTCCGGTTCGCGGTCGCCACTCAAGAACCTTTCTGCCGCATCGGTTATCGGTCCTACGAGCAATGTGTCCCGCCCACTGCCATTTTGGTCTGGCCACTCTCTGAGCTATTCAACAACCTAGGTTCTCTTCCGGATCTCCTCATTCCTCATTCGATCGCTCGCTCGCTTTCAGCTCGCGCGCACAATATCGCCTCGTGTGTAATGACCAACGTAGCACACTTGTATCATAATTAGGGGATAATTATTTAAATATGCTGAAATTACTTTTATTGTATTCTAAATGCCTTTATACAAAGATTCAAGTCCCGCACTCACAAAAATGTTTGATCTCACAAAACATTTGGAAAAGAATTTTCAAAAACGCTGAAATTAGTTTAATTTTCATAAAATACCTTTTTACGGATTTTTAAGCTCCTAGTTTAAAATAAAATTTGAACCCCATACAAACTTTTGTCCCCTTATTTAACTCCCTTAGGGGTTGAGTTCTCAATAACGTTGAATTAACATTGTTTGTAATCTTATATTATGCCTTTCTAAGAAGTTTAAAAGTATTTGTAATGGATTCAAACTTTCAACCCCTTTAACCCTTTAAGGGGATGATTTTTTTAAAACGCTGAAATCACTTTTCTTGTATTCTAATAATATGCCTTTATACAATGATTCAAGTTCCGCGCTTAAAACATTTTTTTGATTCTCATATAAACTTTCAACCCCTTTTTCACCACTTTAGGAGATGAATTTTCAAAAACGCTGAAATTACTTTTCTTGTTTTTTTAGTAAAATACTTTTTAACAAAATTTTAAGTTCTTAGCTTAAAATAAAACTTGAACCCCATACACTCCTTTTTTTCTCAAGATCTCTTCTTATCTCTTGTAAATTGTATAAATGCAACCTGGTGTGCAAATTTCAACTTTCTATCGTTTGTAGTTTCGGCTCTGCGTTGATGAATCAGTCAGTCAGGCAGGACACGCATTTATACAGTGTGGAAAAAATTAATGGGCCCTGGAGGGAAAGTACCTCAAAACCTTAAATTAGCTCATCATTTTACTTAAAGGGGACGGGGACATTCTTTTATGTTTAAAAAGAAGCAAAACTACATTCAAAATTTTTTTTTTTAATTCGCTTCCCTTGTCCGGGAATAGAACCGAGTAAAAATTCAAAAAAACTAAATATGCGATTTTATGGATATTTTGTACGACAGACAAGTATAAGACCTAATGTTTCTTGGAGAAATTTTGTTATTAGCATGAACTGTATCAACTAGTGAAATTAAAAAAAATATGTGAATGCAGTTAAGTTTATTTAAACAAAATAAAAGAATGGCTCTTTTAAATAAAATGGGTTTTAAGGCACGTTCCCTCCAGGGCCCATTATTTTTTCCACACTTCACACTGTATATATATAGATAGATTAACACTGGTATCAGCGAATAGTTGTATGATCAAGGTATTATTTTTGTTTCCCTGTATATAAAGCAAGATAGAAATATTGAAAAAAGATGTATCTTTTCGTAATTATCTATAAGATGGATTGTAATGAAACTGCACATGTAATGACATGGGTCATATGAGGTATATCTATGTCTGTAATTAGTTTATATAACTCCAGTTTATAAAACAAACGAAATAGAGCAAAAACAAGTTTTGTATGAAAAACTTAAATTCGCTGTATTTTTTTAACTATGGCATCTGAAGCTACATAAAATGATTACAGACATAGATATATACCTTATCCTATTGCAAGTACAAAGTTTCAGAGCAAACTAGCTACTCGTTTTAAAATGAGAGCGTAACTACGTTTGTATGGAGAACAGAGCTTGCCGGGGACCTTTAACATCCCGCAGAAAAATCCTTTGCAAGATTTTATTTTATCACTTTGTCGGCGTGCGTAATAGAATCCATGCCATACCTATAACAGCCCGCGCAGCATGGTTCCTCTATCACTAAGTCCGTCACTTTCGCACTCACATACTTGTTAGAACGGTGATAAGCGTACCGTGCTACGACCCCAGGTTTCTAGTTGAACATTTAGCTGTAAAAAAAACCGGCCCAGTGCGAGTCGGACTCGCGCACGAAGGGTTCCGTAGCATTACTCAAAAAACGAAGAAAGTCACCTCCTGGTAGCGGAGAGAAAAGTTTTTTGCAGGATTCAGAGAGATGACGGCACCTGAAGGATCCGAAAAAATGCCGAGATCGAGGAGTTAGTGGCCGAACCCAATATCATCGGCGAAACGAAAGCCTTCGCTGGTTTGGTCACCTACTCAGAATGGGAGAGGATCGGGCTGTCAAGAAAGCGTTCTTGGGACGACCGACTGGTAGTCGTCCGGTGGGCCGGCCCAGGTATCGTTGGGAGGACAGTGTGACGGCGGATCTGCTTCAGCTTCGCGTCAGTAATTGATAGGAAGTTGCGCAGGATCGGGACAGGTGTCACGCTCTCGTTTCGGAGGCCAAGATTCTCTTTGGATCACTGAGCCAAAATAGTTAGTTAGTGTATCATATATTTATATAAACAACATCGAATGTTGCCTTTGGAAACTTAAAACATACTTGCAGTAAGAAAAAACGCCTCTTCTTTGACAGGCGTTTCGGCAGCTATTCCGTTCCGTTCGGACAACTTATTAAGAACGGTTTTTCAATATTCAATAGGTATTAAAAAATAAACGTGCTATAATGATGAAGAGGTAAGTAATAAAAAATGGAATATGTATATTTTTCGTATTCTTACATTAACAGTAGGTCTTTATGTTGATTACGACGTTTAAAGGAAACTAATATTTATTTACACTCATCGATAAGTAGTCTTGAATTGGAACAAGTATAAATTTAAAAATATTGGAAAAGTGAAAAGCACTAGTTCGCGAAAACCAACTTTCCGCACGTTTAACAGCTACGTACAGTAGCACTTTATGAGCAACTGTATTAAAAAGATATTTTTGTAACAGTCAATTGTAAAGATAACTGACCTCGACTGTACATGTAGGTAAACATTCGAAACAATGGCGCTTATACAATATCTGCCGGGCTAGCACATGATTGGCGCGAGAGTATCTCGCCGCGACATAGACTACCCGTCCCCCTTTAATTCATACAGTTAGTAAAAGACGGGTAGTCTATCTCGCGGCGAGATACTGTCGCGTCAATCATGTGCTCGGCCTACTGCTCACGTATAACAGAGGGCTGGTTATCTATATACTATATATAATGATAACGATTTTAATTAAGTTTAGCCGAGACACTGAGACGTAAGCCGGCTCCGCATATAGTGGTGCGGCCTGCCGGCAATCGAAGGGGGGCGTCCGAGTGGCGCATGTAAATGCGAGCACCGCTTCCACGGGCCGGAACCTACAGCCGCAGTAGCCTACATTGGGAGGAATGGAATATATATATCAAGCCGAGCGAAAAGTCCACTACACACCCCGCCGGGTGGCGGGGCCCGAACGTGCGTTCGATTCAAACGAGCCACGGTCGCCCCCGCCTGAAGCTCAAGCAATTTTATCTTCGGAGTGTTTTTGCACAACGTTGCATAATGACCCAGCCGCGCTGCACTGCAGCTATGTGAGCAGCGCGGCCAGGTCTGTCGCCATGTCGTGCGCCGCGCCGCTCCCTTACCTTCCCATAAAACAATACAACACCGCTATCTTTTTGATTCCCGTCCGCCTACTCGTTTTCAGAGGCACCGTGGAAAGCAGTTTTAAGGCATAATTTCGGATTTTTCTTATTACTTCGAGAAACTCCCGCGTAAAATAAATATACTTAAACCCGACCCTCCGCTGGAAAATAGAAAAAAAAATACTAAAAATTAACAAAATATTTGTTTTACAGTTCTGTAAACATCTCTAATTACGACCTGTTCAAATTATTTTTTCCTTTTGCACCGTGCGGAGCGGCGCTCTAATTAACATCTATTACAGGCATTTCGGGAACAGAGGAGTATCATTTGGCAAGGGCGCTGAGTACACTCAATTAAACGAGGCCGGAGCCCCGCCCGCGCGCGCGCGCCTGGCCGCGGGCTACCAACACACCTTTAGGTACTTGCTGCTTCATCAACTTAAACTTGCTACGAATTACACAGGCTGACTGTTTAATTTCATAAAGCTAGGTATTCATAACCAAACCATGAACATCGCCACAGCAGCGCTACTATTACAGGGCGAGGGAAACATTGGTACTACGTTTGTCTGGAAGGTTCGGCGACGTCGGCTGCCACCGCTTCGCCAATGCTTTGCCGGTGCTGCGGCGGGCTCACAGCACGCACCTCGGCCTATAGGTGGCGCACGTGAGTCCGGCGGCCATCCGACACACTGGGTCGCCTCCCCGTGGTCACCCGTTCGGAACGGCTCGCCCGCCGCCCCGGGAACCTCCACCCGCCACCCTCTTTAAAAGCCAGTGGCGAGCTTCAAGAGAAAGTGCCGCGTACGTACGCTCACATACGTAGAACCATCTTTAGCGAGAGCCGGCAGGCTCGAGGCCGGCGGGGGAGAGCCTCGGATTATGTGGAGGCGACGCCCGGCCGCCCCGTATGCGTAAGTGCGTACACACAAAGCCTTCCAACATACATTTGCATAGTGACATTGTACGGTAATAATGTATGTGACCAGTCGGCTCGCCGCCGCCCGCGCCCTGCGGCGACATCTTTCAATAGATCGCTCGCTTGTTCTGCTCCTCCCGAGTATATCGCCCGCCCCCCTTCCTGTCTCCCAAGCGAGCCGCTTTCTAATTTAAATATCTACATCTACGCAGTTATACATGTCAATTTTAAATTAATTAAGCCCTTGTACTTTTTTTCAGGCGGGTATAAATATTTTCTGTTAGTAAAATTGTCATACTCAATGATATAGAAACTACGTGTGCGCAGTTTGACATTTATACCCTTACTTTATACTGGTACCTATAGTAGGTACTCTTAAGGCACTGATCCTTTTAAAAACTTTCTTGACTGTAGGGGTACTGTACTTTCCCACAATAGGTATCTATGTACATAGTACGTGTAACCTACAAAAACACCACGTCTTCCAAAAATAACAATAATAAAATATTTTTTAATACAGTTGCTCAAAAAGTTCTACTTTACGTAGCTGTTTAGCGTGCGAAAAGTTGGTATTCGCAAAGTAGTTCTTTTTACTTTTTCAATTTTTTTTCAATTTATACTTGTTCCAATTCATGACTACTTATTGATGAGTGTTAATATTAGTTTCCTTTAAACGTCGTAACCAGCATAAAAACCTACTGTTAATGTAAGAAAACGAAAAATATACATATTTAATATTTTGTTACTTACCTCTTCATCATTATAACACGTATATTTTTTTAATATTGAAGATTGAAAAACCGTTCTTAATAAGTTGTCTGAATGGAACGGAATAGCTATGGAAGGTGTAGGTGAATAGCTGCCGAAACGCCTGTCAAAGAAAAGGCGTTTTTTCTTACTGCAAGCTAAGTTTCCAAAGGCAACATTCGATATTGTTTTTATTCCTTAGTTGTTGTTTTTCTTATTTTTTCGCAACTGTATTAAAAAACGTCGTTCGATACACGTCTTCAAGTCCAAGGTACTCGTGAGAGTCGTGAGGTAATGACATACTTTCCTCACTAGCATCGAAATGTACTATTTCTCCAATACCTATGCTTAGAAATGTATTGTAGCAAAAATAGGCCGGCAAGTTCTTCATTATGGGCAAACAGAAATTAAAAAAGTTAATAACAATGATTATATCAATGTCGATTTGGTAATGACATTCAAATTTCGAACATTTCTAAAAACAAAAAGCAATTTGATTGGACCCCTATTCTAATATCAGTCGAGATGACGTTTTATTCGAAAAAAAGTATCAATTGCATTCAATTTTGACAAATCTCGTAAAACGTTGAAAAACTCTAGTTTGTCTCTGAATTAAAAAAAACCGGCCAAGTGCGAGTCGGACTCGCATCGAGGGTTCTGTACTTTTTAGTATTTGTTGTTATAGCGGCAACCGAAATACATCATCTGTGAAAATTTCAACTGTCTAGCTATCACGGTTCATGAGATACAGCCTGGTGACAGACAGACGGACAGCGGAGTCTTAGTAATAGGGTCCCGTTTTTACCCTTTGGGTACGGGACTCTAAACACTACGAATGCGTGACAAGCGTGAAAAATGTTTTCATTAGCCGCCATTCGACGTACATCTTTTAATTAGTTTATCTTTTAATTAGTATAGCCAGTTAGCTTTTAATTAGTTTGTAAGTAAAAAAAAAATTTGTTATGTTGTTATTAAAGTAACTATAGCAGAAGTTTCGTGTAAAATGTGCGAATAAGATATTTCGGAGACGCCACCTCGTTTCCGCGAGTTCCGCCAGAGAACAACTATGCCCCAATGTCGGCAGTAATATGAGGTTAGTGAATATACCATTCATAGGGAGTTGAAACTCTAGGTCCATGGGGTCCCAGCGCGCATAAGTTGTTTGCAGAAATCGCGAAGCGTCTGGTTGACGTAACTGGTGACCGAAGAGCTGGCGGCTTTCTCGCACAACGTATCAGCATTGCGATACAGCGGGGAAATGCCGCCAGCATCCTTGGTACAATGCCTCAAGGGCCTATTTTAGATTTAAGCTAGTTATTAATTTCGTTTACAATATACCATAGAAAGTTATAATATGTGTGTAGATAAAGCAGTGTATGTAACTGTACATAATTTGGCATTAAACATGTGTGATTCTATTATGAAACTCACTTCGTTCGTTTCATAAACCTACACTCAAGTTTTAATGCCTTTCATTAGCAGTCACATAATGCAGTCACTATTATTATCGACTAGGGAAAATAAATGCAAACAGCCAATTATTAAGGCCGCGTCTACACAATTCCAACACAATTTGCCTACATATTTTTCATTTCTCATGTTCTGAAAGTGTCCATTGTAGTTGTAAAAAGTGTGCAGAAAAAGATACCCACGTTTCTGCTCTAGAGCACAGAGCACTGTACTTTCTAAGTAGGTTTTTTCTTTTTTTTTACCAGCAATTCAAATTTTGTTTTTAAGTGAATGGAGGAATTGTTGTACATTTTTTATTCCAATAAAAAAAAATTAAAACTGTTTATTTCTATAAAAAAGCACATATAATACTAATCCCATACATACATACATATAATATTAATCTATATTTAAGATTAATACTTAAGTACTAATCTTATATTTAAAAGATTTTTTGAGTTAAGGAGTCTTATCTTATATGTATTCAATATTTATACATATAATTTTTTCTAGGTACATAGGTCATATATTAAATTAAGCGATTTCGGTAGAATGGCCTCTTATTTTAATTAAGTATTATTAATAATATTTCTTGCTTGTTTACTCGTTCGTCCTTCTATAAGTGTTAATAATTCCTCTGAAAATCTATTCAAGGTACTCGTTAAGATGTACTTCCACACTCTTTGCCCGTATACATTGTTTGTTTTTTCAACTTCAATTGTCGGAAGGTTCGCTAAGTTACGTAATCGCGCGGGTCGTGTTTTTTTCCTTAATTCTGTTATATGATTATAGTATTGGGTTATAATGGCTAAATCAACCTTTTCAAACACAGTTAGCACTTTGCAGTATTTGAATAGATTTTCATAGTTATTTTTGAATTTATATTTGATTTTTGTAGGTACAATCGTTTTAAGTAGAAGTAATTGTAAGTTGTAAATGTCGTTTAGATATGTTTTGTATGTTCTTCCATAACTTTCTAAACCGTAACTTATGAGGGAATCGGTTATTGACATGTACAAAAGTCCTAATGTAGTGTAGGGAACTTTGTTTTTAAGTATAAATAGTTTAGACAAAATAGCTCTAAGTTTGTTACAAACATGATTGATATGTGGATTCCAGTTGAATTTCTGGTCTATTTTTATTCCAAGGTAGGTGTGTTCCTGTACAATCTCTAGGTGAGCACAGTTACAGGCCGCACGGGGCATGTGCATACATTTATGTTCGTGGGCCACGATTTTTGGCGTTATGGTTACATTTTTATAAGGTGAGTGTATATACATAAGTTTCGTTTTAGAGTAATTTAGCGATAAACCTAGATCGTGGGCCCATTTGCACAGTGCATCAAAGTCATTTTGCATCATGTCCTGTGCAGTCTCCAACTCCTCGTGGGCTACAATTATACATGTGTCGTCTGCGAACTGATATACGGATCCATGTTGGAATATATGATACATATCATTGACGTATAATAAATATTCAGTCGGGGCTAAAATTGAGCCTTGTGCGGTGCCGCATAAGGTCGGAATTAGGTCGCTTTGTTCGCCTGCGATGCTAACCGCGTTGTGTCTGTTACTATGATAATTTTTTATGAGATCCAGCATGGGTCCTTGTATACCATTTTGTTTTAGTTTTTCATAAAGTGTACTGTGTCATAAAGTATCAAATGCCTTAGAAAAGTCGATCATTATGGCGAGTACATGGTGTTTTTTATCTAGGCAGTCATTGATTTCATCAGTAAATAAGGACAGAAATTGCGACGTACTTTTATTCCGCTGGAAACCAAATTGCTTTTCGTGTATTATGCCGTTACTTGATAGGAATGTACTTATCGAGTTTCCTAGGTATTTTTCTATAATTTTATCTATGACAGATAAAATTGTTATCGGCCTATAATTATTAGTATCTGTGTAACTACCTTTTTTATGTACGGTTCTCCCACTTCTTCAGGTCAATTCCCACTTTTAATTTATCAGGATATGTGGGCTTTTTTTGTAATATGATTTTATGTAAAATTTCTTAATTGATTTTTTTAATCGCATTGACACCAATATAATATATAATTTCTTTTATTTACATACAAGATATATACAGTGGTACTACGTAAACGAAATTAATAACTAGCTTAAATCTAAAATACGCCCTTGAGGCATTGTACCAAGGATGCTGGCGGCATTCCTCGCTGTATCGCAATGCTGATACGTTGTGCGAGAGAGCCGCCAGCTCTTCGGTCACCAGTTACGTCAACCAGACGCTTCGCGATTTCTGCAAATAACTTGTGCGCGCTGGGACCCCATGGACCTAGAGTTTCAACTCCAAATGGAACGAAATGATACTCTCTACCGAGGCTCTTATATTTATTACGTTTTAAAATTTCGGCGCTTTCCGCCGCTCCGCCCGCTTTTACATTAGTCCGTTGGAGGTGGGACCGTGCCAGTGTGTCTACGCAGGTAGCATCCCACACCAACATCAGTCCCAAGCTTCAAGGGACCAAGGACACCCCATCGGGCCTCTTGCCATCATCCCTGATAATACCAGTCGGCTCAAGAAGAGCGGTTACATTGATGGTGGCAAGAGACCGACGGATTATGTCATTAAGCGACGCATGTCTTGAAAAACGGCCGGTACTTTTTTGACAAGATAATCCATGGTGTCCCAGTCGGTCCACGTCCGTGCCGCAAGAGCATATGTGTGGCGTACACACCGAAACCCCGAGTCGCAAACCAGTCGCCAGTCTAAGGGAGGCCGGATCCAAAAGTACCAGTATTAAGCGAAGGATGGGCATGTAGCCAGTAACCCGCTTCCCGGGCTCCGACCGCCAAAAGCCTCGCGCGGTCTGGACACTCTGGACCTGTACAGTTGTTTAGGAGAATATTGTAAGTTACATTATCCCAACTCCTTTGTGAATTTGGGTTGTCTGGAAATTGTTTTCCCGGGCAAGCAATTTTAAAAGCATTTTTGGCGTCCTCAAAGCCCGCAATCTCACAGTTTGTAAATTAAAATATTAAAATATTTCCTATGAGACTAGACGTGCTATGAGTGGACGCCAAAAAGGCTGCGGAAGCCACACTGGAAATTTTGCGAATTCCTAAACCTCCAAACCGAATAGGGAGGGACGCTTGAGACCAGGAAGGCTCACTTAGCTGAATGTTTAGAATCATCTCTAAATTAATTTTGATCAAATCATCTAAAGGCGACAATAAATTTTGATGTTTCCAAAAAGGACAGCAGCGAAACACATATGTAAATTTAGGGATTTTAGGGACAAAAGACAAAATTTAAGAATCACAAGAGCATAATGAGGGCTAATTTTCCAGTAAGCGATTCGTGTGACTTTTGAATTTAGTTAAAGAGTTAGAAATATAACCGGGAAAAGATTCTTCGAATATAGGAGATCCCATAATTAACTCCCCATTCCATAAATAACGATATTTTTGCCTAAATTGTTAATTGAAAGTACCCTCAAGAAATACTACCCCTTCAAGTGGCTGCCAAACCGTGAATGGTCGGATCGAAAAGCAGTAAACTGGCGGGCCGTCACTCACGGGTCGATGCGAAAAGCAGTAAACTGTCGGCCACCAGTAAGTGGTTAAAGAGGTGTTGCCGTATTTAGAGGTGAAATTGAACGCTTATAAGTATAGTTACGCTCTTCTAGCGCCCAAAATTAGGTAGCGAGTTAGACAAGTAACTTTAGACCGATATCAGTGTTACCGACATTCAGTAAAATTTTTGAAAAATTAGTATTGTCTCAGTTATTGAAACATTTTAACATCAATAATTTAATGTAACTGCTTATTATCAGGCGGGCCGTATGCTTGATTGCCACCGACGTGGTGTAAAAAAAATCATAACAAACAATTTGGTTTTACACGGGGTCGCTCAACAACCGACGCTGGTGTTGAGCTAATTAAACAGATCTTCGATGCCTGGGAGGAGTCGCAGGATGCTTTGGGTATCTTCTGTGATTTATCTAAGGCCTTCGATTGCATCTGTCATGAAACATTGATCAGTAAACTGCACTTTTATGGAGTAAGAGGATCGGCACTGAATTTAATTAAGTCCTACTTACACGGTAGATTACAAAGGGTCGATGTGAATGGACAACGATCACCGGGGTCATTGGTCTCTATGGGTGTACCGCAGGGATCAATAATGGGGCCGTTCCTGTTCCTTATCTACATTAATGACCTGCCATACCTTGTAAAGACCCACCATGATATAGTATTGTTTGCAGACGATACCTCACTTATTTTCAAAGTCAAACGACAGCAACAAGCTTACAGTGATGTAAACGATGCTATTTCAGAAGTAGTAAATTGGTTCAATGTTAATAACTTATTGTTAAATGAGAAAAAGACTAAATGTATAAAGTTTGTCACTAGTAGTAACGTAAGGCATGTGCAAACAAAGTCATTGTGAAGGACGACTTTAGATTCTAAACTCCAATGGGGTCCCCATCTATACTCTTTCGAATAGACTGAGTTCTGCAGCATTTGCAGTGAGCAAAATCCTTCAGTTAACTGATGTGAAAACAGCTCGATTAGTATATTTTAGTTACTTCCATAGCGTTATGTCATATGTTATTTTACTGTGGGGTGGTGCTTCAGAGATAAATACCATTTTTGTTCTGCAGAAGAGGGCTATTCGAGCAATATATAAAATGAACCATAGAGACTCACTTAGAGATAAATTTAAGGAAAGTGACATAATGATAGTGCACTGTCAATATATTTATGAGAATATTCTGTATGTACATAAAAACATTGCCAGTTTTGAGAAAAACTGTGACATACAAAACATTAATACTAGAAATAAGCATAATATTGCAGTACCCTTCACTCGGCTCCATAAAATTAAAAACTCTCTCATGGGTAACTGTGTAAGATTTTATAATAAACTTCCAAATATCATCACTGAACTATCTGTTAATAAATTTAAAAAATATGTAAAACGTAAACTTATCTCTAAAGCCAATCATAGCACACAAGACTACATGAATGATGAAACCTCGTGGGATTGTGATTGAAAATAATTAATTATTTATTATTGTGTTAATAATGATGAAATTGATAATTCAATGAATACCTATATTAGGTAATCCGTATTTTTTGATCCGTAGTAAGCCTAATTTAGTGTCCCACTGCTGGGCAAAGGCCTCCCCTCCTTTCCTCCACTCAACCCTGTCGTTTGTACTTTCCCGCCAATCCGGAAAAAATGCGGCCAAGTCGTCGCGCCATCTCCTTTTCGGTCTGCCACCATCGATAGTGTTCGATAGATAGATAGATAGATAAAGTTAAACCAACCAAATTTTGCAGCTGTCATTCAATTAAAACATAGACATAGTATAGTAGTTATAGACATGAAACCGAGCGACCGGGGGTAAGAGAAAGACATATTCATGTATTAACAGGTTAATGTATGGCAGCATAATCCTTTTTCTCTTTCACTCTTATAAATTTCGGTATTTCGCCATCGCCTCCTATTACCTATGCTGCCATAACCCGACCATGAAAAAAACCCGGTCCGTGATAAGGACAAATAAAAAAAAAAAATATCTTTATTTCAGAACATTTAAAATTCCATACAATATTGTTAGTACCATCGTTATACCTATGTGTTAGTAAATACATTAAAAATAAAAACAAAACTTTTAACAATAAAATCAAAATCCAATAAATTTAAATAATTAATATGTCAGATTCAAAATAATATAGACTAGAATAATAATTAGAATGTCAAAAATTTACCATTTTCTCTTAATTTAAATTCATATAAATAATGATTTCATGTCAAAAGAGCAACAGATACACGCATAACAAATGTCGATATATGCCTACTTAATGGTTTTGACCCATGCACACAGGATGGAACTATCAGGTCTATCGGCGATGACCTTCAGTATCCCGTTGTCGCTGCGTCGGATGCGATTTAGGATAGATGCGACCCGCTTTCGCCTGATCGCATAAAAGTCGTCGGTACGCGCCTCGGCAAACATTCCTGACGCGCTACAGAACCGTGGCAACCTCAACAGGATTCTGAAGGCATCATTATACTGGATACGGAGAGCATTATAGGCTTTCAGCGTGTAGTTGACCCATAGGCTACCCGTGTAAAATACTTGGCAGAACGCCTTAAAAAGGGTGATTTTAACTTGTTTTGAACAACGGGTAAACCTACGAGCCAACATATTGCTTCTGACCGCTAATGCTCTTCGTTCCCTCTCCAAATCGAGATCGTCTTTGAGGTCTTCTGTCAGATAGTGCCCGAGATATTTAAACTGTGACACCCTTCGTAGATCATTACCATTCAAAGCTATAGAAGGCACATGCTTAGGGTTCATTTTCTTTGACCTGAAGACTAAGACTTCGCTCTTTTTGGAGTTGTATACAAGACCGTGAGTTTCGGCGTAGGCCTCACAGACACTCAGCATTTTCCTGAGTGCACTGACAGAGGGGGACAGCAGCACCATATCGTCGGCGTAGCTTATGTTGTTCACGCTAACGCCGTCGACATAACACCCCACCGGCATTCTGCTGAGCTCCTCTATCAGTCCGTTAACATATAAGTTGAAAAGCTTCGGTGAGGTTAAGCCCCCCTGCCTCACTCCGCATTCCAACCTATATGCTTCCGACTGTGCTACCCCCCAGCACACACAAAGCATGACACTATTTTCTCTTTCCTCTTATAGGAATCTCAATAAGACTATCTTTCTCTATCAAAGGGTGTCAGGCCCTTAATTCAAAAAAATATATATATATATATGGCAATGTTTTTAGCAGTCACGAAACGCCTTTCACTTGGCACCTATCGTCAGAATCGTATAAATAGGTATTTGTGTTACTTGTGTTTTGTGTGGTACCATAAAAGCGCGTGATAAATAATATATTTACAATAGTAAAAAATCATCACGAGGCTATTCAAGCTGAAAAATGGCAATGTTTACAATATTTGGAGTTGATGACGGGTAAGCGGAATGAAACATTTTAATACTTGCACCATATGTAGATAATATAATATTGGCTTAGCAGGTCACAGCAAATTAAACACATCTAAGAGCGTTTTCACATTGTCCGACCCGATATCGGATGTTGGATCCTATATCCGCGTAGATAGGCCGCGGCGGCGCGCCCGGGCGCCGTCTTTAGCGGTCACGCACACTACAACAAGCATTATGCCTACACATACGCACACAAACAAATATTATCGGTCCGACAACTGACGGGGGGCTCCGACATGGCTAAAACTATCGGAAGCGCCTTTCCGATATCGGATGTTGGGAAGCGCCTATGACAAAGACAGCTGCAGGAGAGTGCCATTGGCATGAAGTCAAGGCGGCCAAGTCATTATACGTATTAAAACTTAAAGATATCTAATATTGATGCGGTTTTAACACCCCCTGGCACTGACTAATATAACCGACTTGGTATCATATTACATCTCTAAACTTTTTTGTAGTAGAAGTTTTGCGTTGCGAGACGGGCATCTTTTTACATGTAAGTAATGTTTTTGATGGGATGTTCATATTCTACGCTAATGTGTTGATAATTGTATCGAATACTCACCGATTTATACCGTGGGACCCACCTAAATACATACCGTAGAAGTTTACAACTCTGCCCTTTCAACATAATTTTGCCCATCGCGTCACAGTTAAGTAAAAGCGAAATAACTCAAAAGTAGTTACAGATACACTTTCTTTTTAATCTGTTTTACAGGTAATAATATTGCTGGTCCCGAGATATGGAAAAGACATACAAATTATAATAGGGATGATGACACATGTCGAATTTTATAACAAATTCTAGTAAAACAGATAGCAAATGAGCAATTTATCACAATAATGTGGATATTAAAATAATATATGGAAATGATAAAAAAATACAGGATCTAAGTTTCAAAATTTAAGGTTGTTTTCAACTTCCAAAAAGGAATAAAGTAAGGTTATCATTTTATCCAAAAAAGATTGTATAGGTAGCAACTATATGCATAAATTGTGTTGAACTGTCACATCAAGCGGATGTGTTCGTCAATTAAATATCGATTGGCGCAAAACACAAACAGAAGAGAATATATCTATTGCTCGAAAATGAATCGAAAAATTTGTTCTTAAGAGTGAACTACGGCAGCAGCATGCTAGTACAAATTGCCCTGTGAGAGTTTCTCCTCCATAATACGGATTAATACCGAATAATCACAACAATCAAATACATAAGTCGTTCGATTGTGAAGAATAAAATCTTCATATAATAACCGAATACCTGGTTTCCGGTTACGGAAGACTCCCATCACTAGTGGCTTGGCTCGACTCCAGTCCCCAGTCCTAAACTCCTTAGGCGCCGACAGCGAAGCTCGAGGGTGCTGGTCGAAAACACCATCGAAACGGAAGAAAAGTCATAGAAAAAACAATATCCTGTCTTGCGTTGGCTGTCAACAGGGTTACCCTCTAGGGCCGGCCATTTTCAGCCAGCTATTCATCCCATTATTTCGGCTCTAAATTCCAAATTCAACGTGTGGTACCTCGACAATGGTAGCTTAGGAGGCAAAGCGAATTCCGTTCTTATTCTTAATGATCTTTTATAATCCAATTCAAATCAATAGGACTAGAACTTAACACAAACAAGTGCGAACTCTATATTAATATCAATCCAGACATTTCAGACAAGCTACAAATGCAGCAAAACTTCGAAAACATCTGCCCAGGTATTAAAATCCTACAAAAAGACTCGCTATGCCTTCTGGGTGCACCTGTTTTCGAGGAGTCGTTCCCTGATTTCATCAATTCAAAAGTTCATATTTTTTCAGAATTCTCGGACCGACTCCTTGAAATTAATTCCCACATGGCACTATGTATTCTTCGTTCCTGCCTTTTCGTTCCTAAATTTACATATTCCTTGCGCTGCAGTCCCTTATGGAAGTTTTCAAACATAACTGCATCCATAGACTCAATACTGCACACTCAGCTGGAAAAAATTTGAAATGTCAAAATTAATGATAGCCAATTCCTTCGTGCCACCCTACCAATTAGATTCGGAGGTCTCGGTATCCGTCAAATATCAGGTGTCGCCTTACCCGCTTTTCTGTCCTCAGTACATAGTATGCTCACCCTCGTAGGCAAAATCCTTACGCCATCACTCCGTGGTTTCGAGGTAGCGTACTTGTCTGAGGCAGAAGACCAACAGAAGACGCTTGGAAAATGGCCTGCCATGGAAGAGACCTACCCATAAATAAATCAGTTCAGAGTACATAAGTACATTCCCACCTCTTAAACTCTTGCTCCACCAGCCAGGAAAAAGCACATGAAATTCTGGCTGTATCGGAAAGAGAGTCCGGCTCCTGGTTACATGCTCTCCCCTCCTCCAACTTTGGAACATTACTCGACAACAATACCCTCAGGCTGACTGTCGGTCTTCGCCTGGGATCCAACATTGTATCACCTCATCGCTGCCCTTGCGGAACTATTGTAGACAGCCTTGCCTTGGACACCACGGTTTATCGTGTTCCAGGAGTGCCGGCCGCCTATCACGCCATGCCTGCCTCAATGACATCCTCCGTCGGGCCCTTGTCAGCGCCAACGTTCCAGCCATTCTGGAACCACCTGGCCTCGCGCGTAACGATGGCAAGAGACCCGACGGAATGACCCTTGTGCCCTGGAGTGTCGGAAGCCCCTTATTTGGGACGCAACGTGTGTTGAAATTGACACCCTGGCACCGTCCCACCTAGGTTCAACATCATTGAGAGCGGGCGGGGCGGCCGCAGCGGCTGAGGCGGCAAAATGCCGCAAATATATGGCTCTCACTGACCGGCATATATTTGCAGCATTTGCAGTCGAGACTCTTGGACCATGGTGCCCAGGCGCTCACAAATTATTTCGGCAACTAGACACGACACAACGACAACAGAAAAATCTACGAGGTCACCGGGGACCGTAGGGCTGGCTCGCCGCTCGTTCCTCGCCCAACGGATCGGCATAGCCATCCAAAGGGGAACGCAGCCAGCCTTATGGGAACCCTTCCACAGGGCTCGGACCTGGGTGATCTAGCCTAATATATACCTATTACGCTAGGTCACCCATGTTATGTTTTATTTCTTTTTAACCGACTTCAAGATTTCAAAGGAGGAGGTTCTCAATTCGGTTGTTTTTTTTTTTTTGTTTTTTTTTTTTTTTTTTTAATGTTTGTTACTCCATAACTCCGTCATTTCTGGACCGATTTTGAAAATTCTTTTTTTGATTGTAAGTATATACATACAGATTGGTCCCGTTTTCGTCAAAAAGCAGTTCTGATGATGGGATCCACGAGGAATCGAGGGAACTCCTCAAATGTTACAGGCATACATATAGTGATTTTAGTATTTTCATCAACAAATCAAGCACTTACATTTAAAAAAGTGACATTTGATGAAGTGGAACTGCTGATGATGATCAGAACGGAACTCTTCAATGATGCATAGTTCACGTTTGGCGATTTGTCCTCTTCGTTATGTTTGTTAAGCAAGTTAGGTTTTCAAGAAACATTTTTGTCAAGCTCGAGTTCTGATGATGGGATCCATGAGGAATCGAGGGAACTCCTCAAATGTGAAAGGCATACATATAGTGATTTTTGTATTTTTATAAACAAATCCACCACTTCCATTTTAAAAAGTGACATTTGATGAAGTGGAACTGCTGATGATGATCAGAACGGAACTCTTCAATGACGCATAGTTCACGTTTGGCGATTTGTCCTCTACGTTATGTTTGTTAAGCAAGTTAGGTTTTCAAGAAACATTTTTGTCAAGCTCGAGTTCTGATGATGGGATCCATGAGGAATCCAGGGAACTCCTCAAATGTGAAAGGCATACATATAGTGATTTTTGTATTTTTATAAACAAATCCAGCACTTCCATTTTAAAAAGTGGACGAAGTTGGACCCGGACTCGTCACGTTCAGTCATCGTTTTGTTAGGACTGTTTCGCGAGTGAAGTACGACTGTCGGACTTTGAGTATCAATTCTGACTTTTGTATTGCTCTGATGCAAAGGGTCAATTGATACCATTAAAGAAAATTTGTCATCTAGCCTATAATTATAGATCTGTCTGTAAGATTCGTGAGCTTTTTGATAATCCAAAAGTTAAGAAAATATATGCAAAAGTGGGTAAAGTTAGAGCTTTTAATTTTTTTGGCCCGCCTATGTATTAATACTGTAGTTTGCTTACTTACACATAGAAAAGTATGTTAATGTGTAAGTGGCACTATAATACGCAATATACGCGTATATTATACGCGTGGCAATAGTAGATAAGTAATACAATATGGAACGATTAACTCGAAAAAAGGAAAACATCGAAAGAAGCGGGCAATGTTGTAGTGTTTTACAGTGCACGTCTTATCTGCGTTCCGTGCCTTTACGGTGTGTTCTCAACTGCTCAATGATTTGCGGGGCGGAGGTCGCGGGTAAGTCACGCTCCTTCACGATATGTAACAGTTACACTCAACAGTAATGAAAAATGCTCACTTCGCATGGAAATTTCCCTAGAAATGAACAGTTTTCCTTGTTCTGGAGTATACGCGGACTTAAATAATCTGTAAGCGCTTTTATGTTCACTTGGTTCAGGAGCATTAACCCGCCCGCACTCGGCAAGCGAATGGAACATTGACATCCCAGTTTGTAAGGCCCCAGTAACACAGTGGCTAACGATGGGCCATGCCTTGGCCATGCCAAGCCACTGCCATCATGGGCGACTGTGTGAACACCTCAGGCCACACTACCCCACGATTCCTTTGGACTACTTTGAAGTGTATAATAGTTTGCGGTTCATTTTCTGTCTGCGCAAATACGATCATATCTCTTTCTACTACAGTTTTTGTAAGTAGTAAAACTATTTTTTTACATGATTTTCAAAACAGTCGTTTTCTTTATGGCTTGTGATCATATTTCATTCTTGTAAATCTTTTTAAAATATTAATATTCGATTTATTATCTTAATTTAAACCGAAAAATAGAAAAAATAAATTATAAATGATTTTACTACTACGACGACGTATACTATCTACGGGGAAAAGTGGACCACATGAAACTGGGGCACAGTCATGGATTAAAGAAAAATCGAGCATGACAATCAAAAGTTTTCTTTTAGAAAAAGTCATGAAACTGTAAGCGCAGCACTATACTTAGGTATATTGTATTAGCGGTCCTTGATTAAATAAGACAAATCCTTTTTAAATCAGTGGCTTGTATTCTGATTTAGTATTCCATTACAATGATTTTTCTTTAAAAATACGTAACCACCGTATCGACTGTTGAGTTCAGCTCCGATCGTCCAATGGCCGCCTGCGCACCCGCCTTACCGTCATTTATTTTGTCAAAATCAGCTACTACCCTTTTAATTTCGCAATTTGATTTTATGCGTTTAAGAAGGATGCTAACAGTTGGCCATTCTGAAGTCGGAATGTCCTCATTCCGATATGTCTCGGCCATTCTAAATAATTAGGGTATGGCCCCATACCCAAATTAATCAAAATCGCATCTTAAGATAAGAGATAAAGAATGTTTATCTTTGAAGTAGGCATATTACAATGCGCTTATGAACGTCACATAAAGCTAAGCCGGCTCTAACCCTACACCTCTGCCCCGAGAAGATTTAAATCCCTCCTCAATTGGAGGAGGGTATCCCAATATGGGACCGGCAACAAACTCGGCGGATCACATCTTTTCAAAACAATACATCTTATAATTAATTAACATGCATTACGAGTAAATAAAAAAAATACAATTTAAATTACTATAGAATTCATGCAATTACATACAGTAGGTACTTTTCTAGAAATTACTTTTAACAAAAACAAATTCAAATTCTTGACTGAAAGAGAAAAAATTATATAACATTAATTCTTTGTTTTTTTCATGTTTTAATGATATATTATTTTCAACAAATATACCATACCATAAATACATATTAACACTTAAAATAATATTCAAACTTTTACTCAAAATTTCGCAGTAGCCACATGACAATTTTCTTTACGTTAACTTATTAAATCATTATTTAAGTTACCGTTCCACTGTTCTTATCGGGCCATCGAGTATCACACTATTTATCGCATTGCCTCAGAATAGAGAGAGTGCAGAAATAAATTACTTTGGCATATGAAGGAATGAATCAACCTTATTAATTTCAGAAATGTCAATTCCATATACGCTCTAAACTAATCACACAATAAATACAATGAAACAAAACATAAAATTCAAATAAAACTAAATATTACACCAAAACATGTCAATTAATTAATATAGCCACACGCAACTAGCTAGCAATACATCCTATCAAGAGAGACTACGACACTTCTAAATGAATACTCTCGATAAACGAATAGACTTGCTAGATCTCCAATTTTAATATAAACATTTTAATCATTACTTACAGCCGTATTCATAAAACTAAGATCATTGATCAACGATCGCTGATAACCAGATGCCAAAAACCACGATTCATAAACGCGAAAATCAGTTGACTATCTTGTGAGCAAAAGCTTGGAATCTTAGAGAGCCCTGGACCCTTAAATAAATCTCATAATTATCGTATATTGATTATCCACAACTTCTGTGCAAAATTCAATTTAGTGTCCCAAATAGATAGCACAGAAACACAATAGACCCTCTGTCTCCGGTATTTAAGGAAACCGTTCTAGGCGCTAATTCTCCCATTCCAGGACTGTGTAGATTGTGCAAAAATCACAGCCACTGCTGTAAATATTCCTTTGACTCATTGACCAGGTTATGAAAATTATTAAATTTAAACCTATCTGTAGTATAAATATGTATATCGTCCATTTACCTTTGTATTTTGCCATTAACTTTTACTTAAAAGTTCCTTTTTTTTATCGGTTAGTCATGTTTATAATTATGTAATAACTGTCGGTAGACCTAAACAAATAAAATGCCACTGATTATACCATCAACGGCATTTCTTAGAGACATCACCTTTTTACTAGAAACTAGAATCGCCTTCTCGTGGAAATACTCTTCCAGTGACTCGTCCGTTTTAGATTTTTTAAACAGCATTTCTTTAAACGGTCTACATAATGGGGTATTCTCATACAGAGATGGGCAAAATGTAATCGACTAACGATTAACGATTAAGATTACAAGAATTAATTGCAACTGACGATTGAAAACGACGATTGATCAATCTTAGTTGTATAGAGTGCAACTAATTTAGTTGCAACTAAATTAGTTGCCGATTGATTTCGGACAACTAAATTTTGTAATCGACTAATTAGTTAGACTATTTTCTCGCGACTAATGTTAGAAGCAAATTGAATAGAATACCTCGGTATGGCTATGTTGACAGACTGATTAGGACATCTTAACGGATGTTTAAAAATAATATAGTATATATTTTGACCGTTTCTAAGGAGTGAGATCTGTTCTCACTATTATTTTGCTACTAAAGTAAGTAAGTTTAAAGACCACACGTTGAAAACAAAATAGACCGCGTAGATAATAAACAACATGCAGATGTGTCATTCAATAGAACGTGTTATTTTTAGAAGATGCGTCGGCACTTGCACCAAAATGCAACAAACAACTTCCAGTTCCAGGTAAGTAGGATTATCCCATTGTTTTGTCACCGCGTGACACCAAAAAGAGTTTAACTATTGTCAGAGACAGCAAAATATTGATAGTTTCTATGTCTAAGATTTACTCAGTATCGTATAATTCAAAGTATTAATAATGCACCAACCTACTTTATTGTTTGCGATTTGTAAACAATGCAGTTTTTCGCTATTTGTCGTTATTACCAATATATCGTTATAATAATATTATGGCATTATTTGCATTGTCATTCAAGCATTTCAAATTAAACGTGTATACATAATTTTAGCTCAATCGGATGAAGATATCTGCTTCAAAATAAGTCTCAAAATTCTACCCAAACTAACATAGTTACAACATACGAGTACCTCCGTATGTTACATACATACGTACTTGTAGTTACATATTGCAAGATAAAAAATGCAAAAACGGGCGACGACGTAGTTTTAATATAGATTTAATCGTGCAATTTAGTCGATTGAAACTAAAACTAATTCAGTTGTTAGTCGAACATTCTCACAACTAATTTAATCGCAACTAAATTAATCGCGATTAAAAAATGACGATTGATATTTTTAATCGATTGATTAGTTAACTAAAAGATTAATCGATTAATGCCCATCTCTGTTCTCATACAAGTTAAATCAGTTTCATTAGAACTGTCAAAACGCTTTGCTATATACTGACGTCACGGTGAACTCACCCTTTTTATAATTCATTAGGGAATGTTCGTATTATCCTTCTCTGAAATTTGTTAAACTTTCTGGCCCCTAATGAGGAAAGTTTGCCCACTACTGGTCTATAGTATGATATAAATATGGCATAATAATTGATATTAATATCTAATAATAATTAATTATTTAATTATCGAATTTAAACTATCGTGAGATATACTAACTTTAACCGCAAAAATGAGCTTAAAATCATAAAATTAGTTGATATGTAAAATCATTTAATAATAATTGAGTACATAACTGTCTTGTATAACAACTGCCTTTTATCAATAAAGTATCTGTATCTGATGTAGACTGTACCTCATGTTGATATTTTACTGGTCGAACTCTCGCCACTAGTGCCAGAATTGCTTCCGCTACCAACTAGTCGATATACGAAGACGACCTACGGTATTGCCGGGAGCGACTCCAACAATTGGCACGCACTTTCTTGGCGTATCGTATAGTAATGCCAAAAAAAAATCGGTTCGTTGACAACTACATAAACGAACTGTGTAATATATACACTTATACAACAAATGTATAATTTTTATTTTTATTTGATGTGATAGTGATGAGTGTGAATAATCAGTAGTGATTATTAGATGCTTATTAGCTATTGTCAATAGTGACGTAATCACCCAGGTTAAAATGAACTAATACTGTTTTTTTAAATATATATTTTATTAAAAAAAAAGAATAAAAGTGGAGAATTTGCAAGAAGAAGGAGTAAATGATGAGTATAGGAGTAGATTAAAAACCGAATTCAATGGTATGGATGAAATTAGTGCGACTGAACAATTGTGGAATAGTTTTAAAAATAAAGTAGTAAGTGTGTCAAGTGAAGTATGTGGAGTAAGGAAGAGGCACAAAGGAAAAAAGGAGAAGAATGTTTGGTGGGATAAAGAAGTGCAAGAAGCAGTGTGTAAGAAGAAAAAGTTGTGGTTGGATTGGTTAGCCACAAGAGCTAACCAAAGAAATCACACGGCTTCATTTGTCGAAGTCAGTGAAGCGAAAAAGGATTATAGAAGAATGAAAGTGTTAGTAAAGGAATTAGTAGACAGAAAGAAAGACGAACAGAAAGATAAAATGGAAGAAAGGCTCTCTCAAGATTTCCAAACAAATATAAAGTTTTTCTGGAAATCCGTTCGTTTAGCCAGGGGTAACACCCAGAATTCTGAGCTAAAGTCAATAAAAGACAAGAATGGAAGATTAGTGAATGAGGAAGAATGCATCTTAGAAAGATGGAAAGAGTATTTTGAAAGTTTGTTTGATAAAGAGGAGGCAAGCACGTCAATTTCGGAGTTGAATGAAAGCATTGAAAATGTGTCGGAGAACGAAGATAGTATTAGCATGGATGAAATTGTGAAAGCGTTGAAAGGAATGAAATCAGGGAAGGCTGCAGGGTATGATAGAATTTCTGTCGAGATGCTGAAAGCTGGACAAGGCATTGTAGCAAGTCAGTTGTACCGCCTTTTCAATATGTGCTTCAGAACCGGTCAAGTGCCCAGGGACTGGTGCAAGGCCGTCATTGTACCTCTTTACAAAGGAAAGGGATCACAACTGGATTGCAAAAACTACAGAGGCATTAGCTTACTCAGTGTCGTCGGCAAATTGTATGCAAAGATATTGATTGAAAGAGTAGTGAAAGAAACCGATGAGAAAGTATGGGATGCACAAGCGGGATTCCGAAAGGGTATGGGATGTACGGATCAAGTCTTTTCCTTGCGATGCATAGCCGAAAAGTATTTGGCCAAAGGTCAGAAGGTCTATTGCGCTTTCGTGGATTTGGAAAAGGCTTATGACAGAGTGGTGAGGAATGAACTTTGGTCGGTACTGTCGGTGTATGGATTGAGCGGCCGTCTCATTCAGGCACTGAAATCGCTCTATGAGGATTCCAGTGCTTGTGTGAGAGTAAACGGGTCGTACACTGAGTGGTTTAGCATCGAAAAGGGTGTTAGGCAGGGATGTGTAGCGTCACCGTGGCTGTTTAATCTGTTCATGGACAGTAGTTTGCATGATTTGAGAAATGATGAATGTGGGCTGAGAATGAGTGGGCTACCCGTCAAATGTCTTCTTTACGCTGATGACCTGGTATTGCTAGCGTCATCGGGTGAAGAGTTGCAGGAGATGGTGTTGTGTATCTAATTACATTAAATAATAATATACGAATATAGATATGCTTTATTTGATAGCTCAATCCATAAGTCAATGAATTCAAATTGACATTGTCCTCTAGTCATAGATAGCTAAACCATGAAGGCCTAACACTCTCCCTCTTTATTGAATTCAAGCTCAGGCTAGAGGTTTAGGCGTGTTGGAGCTTTTCTATTTCTTGAACTGCGGCGAAGTACGCGTTCTGTAGGAATCTCAACTGTCTCTGGCAATGTAACTTCCGATGCTTTTTCTAAAACTTGAGGTTCTGTTTGTACATTCGTAGGTACAGGTAATGTTACCGAGTCAGACATGACACTTTGCCTTTTACTTGGTACATTCTGGGCATCATGAACACCTTCAGGGTTAATGGGCGCAGCTGTTTCTACATCCGGTTGAATTGGTGTAGGTTCTGTAGTCGGTGAACTTGGCCTAGGTAAATAGACGTATGGAACATCACCGCTGCATGACGTCTTTTTTATTTGATCTGTATGTCTCTGATGTAATTTTCCTTGTACTTCGACCTCGTAGTGAAGTTTCCCTTTTCTTTCTGTAATTGTTCCAAATTTCCACTTGTTGCTGTCGTACATTCTTATTTGAACTCTATCACCTCTTCTGAATTCCTTTTTCACAATCTTGTCATCATTATCATTTTTCATCTTTATTTCTGGTACTCTCTTGACTAAGTCTATCCTTGTCCTATATAATCTTTTAAACATCATTTCTGCTGGGCTCAAACCCGTAGCGCTGTTTGGTGTTTTCCTGTACATCATTAGAAATCTATATAGCTTGTCTTGTAATGTACCCCCTTCATTTGCCATTGCTTTCAGCTTCCTTTTTACCGTCTGTACGTATCTTTCGGCTTGGCCATTCGTCGAAGGATGAAAAGGAGCAGTAAATTTAGCCTGGATTCCATTTGATTTGAGAAATCTTTGCATTTCTTCTGACCGGAATTGTCTGCCGTTGTCTGAAACTTGCGTAATTGGTAGGCCAAATATAGTATACAACTTTTTAAGAATATTTATTGTTGCTGTTGATGTAATTGAATTTGTTGGTGTTACTTCTAACCACTTTGTATACGCATCCACCACGATAAGAAAGTAATGGTTCATAAACGGTCCGGCATAGTCTATGTGTACTCGGCTCCATGGCTCTTTCGGATATTCCCAAGTATGTACTGGTACTTTGATAGGATTCTTCTGCATCAAACAACATACTTTGCATTTCTTTACCATATTTTCAATGTCCGTGTCAATATGTTTCCACCAAATGTAGCTCCTGGCTAAAGCTTTCATTTTAACAATGCCTGTATGGGCTGTAAGAAGTTCTTCTAATATTTGAGGTTGTAGTTTCTTAGGTATGACAATTCTTATTCCATAGAAAATGCATCCATTTTGCAGTGAAAATTCATGAAGTCGGTTAGGGTCGTCTCTACCCGACTGTATGTCCATGTAAAGCTTTTGTAGCTCTGAGTCCTTGATTGTAGCGTCTTTTATTTCTTGTAAGGTTATTGGTATCTCTGATATCTGATTTAAGTAAAACGCGTCATCATCCGTAAGGGTGTCTTTTGCTGTATCTGTTGGATTAGGTAGTCTTGAAAAATAATCAGCATTTGCATGTTCAGTCGTCTTTCTCAGCTTTATATTGTAATCGAAACCTGCTAAAAAATTTGCATAGTGTACTAGTCTGATAGCAGTAGTAGCAGGTGTCGCTTTTTCAGGGTGTAGTATTCTTGCTAATGGTTGATTGTCAATGATCAATATAATTTTTCGTCCATAGCAGTATTGGAAAAATTTCTTAAGTCCCCATATCAGTGCTGCCGCCTCTTTATCTAGCTGACTGTACCCTTTTTCTGCTTTAGATAGAGATCTTGACGCAAAAGCAATAGGTCGTTCAGTCTTGTCCGGCATAATGTGTGATAAAACCGCTCCAAATCCTGTAGGGGACGCATCTGTGGCGAGTGTCACTTGTAAGTTGGCATGGAATGGTATTAATACTTTATCTCCGCATATCTCTTCCTTCATTTCATTAAAAATCTTTTCACATTCTTTTGACCATACAAACTTGGTATCTTTTTGCAACAGCTTGTAAAGTGGATTTAGTTTTGAAGCAAGATTGGGAATAAATTGTTGGTAATAATTAATCATTCCCAGAAAAGTACGGAGCGATGATACGTCTGTAGGTCGTGTACTACTTTTAATGTCGTTTACCTTATCTTGCATCTGACAGATGGTAACTAGAATGCATAGATCTTTTGAAAGGAAAGGAATGAAAATAAATGTAAGTAAGACGAAAGTTATGGTATTTGAAAAGGAGGAATATATGACAAACTGTGGAATTTTGATTGGTCAAGAAAGAGTAGAACAAGTGAAAGAGTTTGTGTATCTGGGAACATTATTCACTAGGGACGGTAAGCATGATAAAGATATTGAAAGGAGAGTGAGTGCTGGAAATCGCGTGAATGGGGCACTTAACGCTTTTATGAGCAGCCAGAAGGTGTCGCAAAAGGCACGTTTGGCTGCATAGAGGGGTGCTGGTGCCTACACTTATGTATGGTAGCGAAAGTTGGGTATGGCAGAAGAGGCATCAGAGCCAAGTGAATGCAGTGGAAATGAGAGCGTTGAGAAGTGTGTGTGGTGTGAGATTACAAGATAGAATTAGGAACAGTGTGATAAGGGAAAAGTGTGGACTGAGCGAAGATGTAGTGACAAAAATTGAGAAAGGTATGTTGAGATGGTTTGGACACGTGGAAAGAATGAGTGAAAGAAGGCTAACAAAGAGAGTATATATGGGAGAGGTAGAAACGGGAGTTGGAAGGGGCAGACCTCGGCGGACTTTCTCTGATCAGATCGGGGAAATCCTGAAGAAAGGCCAGGTCAAGAGCACCCTAAACCGGCGAGCGTGTATGAGGAATGTTATGAAAGTGAAGGAAGCGAAAGAGGTATGTCAGGATCGTAGCAAGTTGAAATCCGTGGTCTCTGCCTACCCCTCCGGGAAATAGGCGTGATTATATGTATGTATGTATGTATATTTTATTATATTTATAAACAAAGAAACAAACTAATGATTCAAATTATACATTGAAATAATTAATTAATTGCACTTGCACAAAACATAAATTGTGCGGTAGCTGCGTGCCTAAAGATTACTATTTTACCATTTTGTTGTCGAGGCTGTAACATTTTCACAAGTATGTAAGTGACACACAATACGACGATATCGACGACAGATAACATAATGATCAGTCGTGTAGCGGCCTTATGACTAAAGCTAGCAGATCCAAATTTTAGCTACCGTCCTTATTATTATGATGTGATGATAATAATTTATTTTCTGATGTTGACATGTAATATTTTAAGAATATTACGAATAAGTGAGTATGAGTAACGTTGATCGGTTAATAGGTACATAATAAGTAGTTTATTTAAAAAATATTCGCCTGGCCGTTCAGTAAGTGAACAATCAATCAATCAAGTATAAACTTTGTTGCTATATAATTTTTAAGAAAAAAAAACCGACTTCAATGGGGGATGCCGCTGAAAGTACTTATTGTTGATAGTGCACTCTTAGATTTCAGACAATGAAATGAAAAAGACAGCATCTTTTGCCTAATTATCCTAATCCATCTTTTGCCTAATTTTGCCTAATTGCCTAATTATTATAATATTGCCTAATAATGTAGAAAAGTCAATAAATAAAAAAAATAAAAATGTAGAAAAGGAGGTTTAACCACTTTTCTAGTAGCATTTCGTTTTTTTAAAGGTTTTTGTAAGGGTCAAACACGGAACTACGCTCCAGAACTAGAGTTGCCGATGTAGGCGTCAAGACCGCTAAGCTTAAGTGGGACTGGGCGGGACATGTCTGTCGCATGCACCCGGAAAGATGGGCCAAAATGGTTACTGAGTGGGACCCACGGAGCACCATAGACGGTGCAGGCCGGGGTTCAGGCAGACCAAAAAGGAGATGGCGGGACGACTTGGACGCATTCTACCCCAAATGGTGGGAAAATGGCGATGACAGGGTCGAGTGGAGAAAACGAGGGGAGGCCTTTGCCCAGCAGTGGGACACCAAAATTGGCTAATAAAAAAAAAAAAAAAAAAAAAGGGTCGCAGTTCTAACCTAACCTAACCTACTTTTCTGATAGCATTTCGTTTCTGTAAGGGTCACAGTTCTAACCTAACCTAACCCACTTTTTAGTAGCATTTCCGGGTCCGTGTCCGGCTGTCCGGGTCCAGATCCGAGTTGGGATCCATGTCCAGATCCGGGTCCGGGTCCGAGTCCGGGTCCAAGTTTGGGTCTGGGTCCATAAGGAAGAGAACAAATCGCCAAACGTGAACTATGTGCCATTGAAGAGTTCCATTCTGATCATCATCAGCAGTTCCACTTCATCAAATGTCACTTTTTTAAATGTAAATGCTGGATTTGATGATGAAAATACAAAAATCACAATATGTATGCCTTTCACATTTGAGGAGTTCCCTCGGTTCCTCATGGGTCTCATCATCAGAACTCGAGCTTGACAAAAATATGTCTTAAAAACTTAAGTTGCTTAACAAACATAAAGAAGAGGACAAATCGGCAAACGTAAACTATGCGTCATTAAAGAGTTCCATTCTGATCATCATCAGCAGTTCCACTTCATCAAATGTCACTTTTTAAAATGAAAATGCTGGATTTGTTGATAAAAATGTTAACGAAGAGGACCAATCGCCAAACGTGAACTATGCGTCATTGAAGAGTTCCGTTCTGATCATCATCAGCAGTTCCACTTCATCAAATGTCACTTTTTTAAATGTAAGTGCTTGATTTGTTGATGAAAATACTAAAATCACTATATGTATGCCTTTAACATTTGAGGAGTTCCCTCGATTCCTCATGGATCCCATCATCAGAACTGCTTTTTGACCAAAACGGGACCAATCTGTATGTATATACTTACAAACGAAAAAAAGAATTTTCAAAATCGGTCCAGAAATGACGGAGTTATGGAGTAACAAACATTAAAAAAAAAAAAAAAAAAAAAAAACAACCGAATTGAGAACCTCCTCCTTTGAAATCTTGAAGTTGGTTAAAAATAGGCTTTATTTCTTCATTTTGACAACAATGTGCAAGACACCATTTCATCGCGCCTTCATTTTTTCGTTCCATTATTTTTATTTGAGGACGTTGGAGGAGGCTAAACATCGGCCTTTTGAATACCTTATTATTTGAGCATTAGAAGCGTTATTTTCGCCATCCGATGTTAACCCGTGATGACAAATTTATCGTTAGGGGTCATCCATTAATTACGTCACACGAATTTCTAGGTTTTTTGACCCCTACTTGTCACACTTGGTCACATTTGGCAAACCCCTCCCCCCCTGGTGTGACGTCACATTTTTTCAACGAAATCGGCAAATCAAATTAAGTTATATTAATATTTTATTAAAATATTTTTCACAAAGGAAATATTAGTAATTTTATAACTCAGAACTCATTAGGAAAGAAAATTCAACGAATAAAAACGATTATCCTTCCAAAAGCTTGTTATTTAAATGTACAACGAATAAAATCATTCAAATAAATTTTCGGTTACTGATGATGTTAAAGTGACGTCACAAAGTTTTTGACTCCCCCTCCCCCTTGTCACAACATGTCATGTAATAAATGGATGACCCCTAACCCTGGAATAAAAGTATGTCTCATCTTTACACTGACATAAAGTCGAAACCGTTGAATATTAAAGGTTGCCAATATTCATGCCTAAACTACGGTTATTATTTAACGACTTGCACCATATTTCTAGACACGTACTGAGATCGAGAAAATTGTCTGTCAATTAGTTCCAAATTCGTCCGGTATTAGCCCAACATACCTTAACTGGTATAAATATCCGCGCAAAGAAAGAAATCCGTTATTCGAATTGTACCTATGCAAAAAAAAACAGTCTACCTACTCTAAAAAATCATTAGGCCAGGAAATGAATGCCC
The DNA here is from genome assembly GCF_947568885.1 of Cydia strobilella. Taxonomy (NCBI): domain Eukaryota; kingdom Metazoa; phylum Arthropoda; class Insecta; order Lepidoptera; family Tortricidae; genus Cydia; species Cydia strobilella. Next base: position 20,624,530 of record NC_086068.1, read on the forward strand.
AAAAAAAGTTATAGAGGGAAATGCTTGCAACACAATTTTTGACTTCGTATCTTTGATTGGACTAGTTAGGAGGTGAACATATCAAAAGTCCCCAGCCGTAACCCTGGTGCTGGGGGGAGAGGGGGGTTTGAAGGTTCCATTTTTCGGTTTTTCGATTATAACTCGGAAACTATGCGTCTGAGCGACTTGGCCACTTATACAAAATGAAAAGAGATTTAATTTATTACAAGTTTTATTTAGTCAAGTTTTTCGTTATCTTGTATAGTTTTTGAGATATCCGCTCTTGATAGTTTATTTAGGGCTCTCATTTTTATCTTGATGATCTACATCAGTAAAGCTGCTAGGCCGGGTTTGGTATTGTATTCTTATAAATCGGGGGTGCTGAATTCATTTATGGTATCAACATCGACACCTTCCTAAGTAAAAACAAAATTTCAAAGATTTTTTTTTAAACTCCTCTTTACGCTTAAAGCGCTGAACCGATTGATTCCGTTCAAATTTGGTATAGAGATGGTTTGAGTCCCGGGACAGTACATAGGATAGTTTTTATAACCAAAATCATCTTTTAAGGGTGTGAAAAGTGGGGTGGAAATTTGTATGGGAAATCAATAACCGCTGAACCTATTTAAATAATATTTGGGATAGTCTACATGTTTGATTTAGTAGAAAATGATACCAAACATGACTTCAAACCTAAATTTAAACAGTATTAACCTCAGGAATTCAACTTCGACGAAAGTATTAAAGTATGTTACACCTTTAAAGTATGATTTTTGAGATAAAAACTATATTTTATCCTGTCTCAGGACTTAAAACATCTATTTACCAAAATTCAACTAAATCGGTTCAGCGGTTTAAGCGTGAAGAGAAGTTAAAAAAAGGTTATTTGTTTAAAGTTTATGTTTTTACTTCGAAAAGGTGTCAATGTTGATACCATAAATGAATTCAGCACCCCCGATTTATACGAAAATGTAGCCAAACCCGGCCTAGCAGCTTCACTGATGTAGATAATCAAGATAAAAATGAGAGCCCTAAATAAACCTTCAAGAGCGGATATCTTAAAAATTATACAAGATATCAAAAAACTTGACAATATAACTTGTAACAAATTAAATCACTTTTCATTTTGTATAAGTGGCCAAACCGAAAAATTGAACCTACAAACCCCCCTCCCCCCCAGCACCAGGGTTACGCTCGGGGACTTTTGATATGTTCATCTCCTAACCAGTCAAAACAAAGCTATGAAGTCAAAAATTGTGTTCCTAGCATTTCCCTCTATACGTTCTTATTGCTTGGCCTACATAGTCAAGTCAACAGATGTGTTGAAAAGTTTTGCACACGTAGTGCAAACCTATCAGCAAACTTAGCATAATGTATAAAGGCTCACACAATGCAGCAGCTGCTCTTATTTATTAATTTTGACTTTATTGCACAAAGATATACAATTATGTACAAATGGCGGACTTAATGCCAAAAGGCATTCTCTACCAGTCAACCATAGGGCCAAACAGAAACACTAAAAAATTGTGCAAGGAGAAACGAACAATCCAGTAAGGACGATTGACAAATACATTACAAAGGCAAACATTCTATAACATATATACTTACACTCCACCTCTTACCCTCTCCTTTAATAGGAATGATGAGATTGATGACACATGTTGAATATTATAACAAAATCTAGTAAAAATATTAATTAATATAATATATGGAAATGATGGAAAAATACAGGTCCCAAAAGTTTCAAAATTTAAGGTTTTTTTTAACTTACAAAAGAAATTAAGTAAGCAAAAAAACCGGCCAAGTGTGAGTCGGACTCGCGTACGAAGGGTTCCGTACCATTACGTAAAACGGCAAAAAAATCACGTTAGTTGTGTGGGAGCCCTACTTAAATATTTATTTTAATCTGTTTTTAGTATTTGTTGTTATAGCGGCAACAGAAATACATCATCTGTGAAAATTTCAACTGTCTAGCTATCACAGTTCATGAGATACAGCCTGGTGACAGACGGACAGACAGACCGCTGTCTTAGTAATAGGGTTCCGTTTTTACCCTTTGGGTACGGAAGGAACGAAGGACTATTCGATTCCTTACATTTTGTCCAAAAAGATTGTATAGCAACTATAAATAAACGCAATATTTCACCGATAAAATCACAATTTTCTTGTTTTCCATACTTCAAGGTGTGCTCTCATTGACCGTGACGTCACGATCACTTATCGTTTTGTTAGGAGCGTTTCGCGAGTGAAGTACAGCGATTGATACATTTTTCGTTCGCTGGTGAAGTACGACTGTCGGACTTTGACTATAATTTCTGACTTTTTTATTGCTTTAATGCAATGGGTCCCATATAGACATTTGATCCTAAACTCCCGATTTACACGAAACTAGTAGCTCACTGATGTAGATATCAAGATAAAATTGATCCCCCCCCCCCCCCCCCGGCTCAAGGGCTATGGCCGGGGACATTTGATATGTTCACCAAAAATTGTATTCCAAGCATTTCCCTCTATACCTTCTTGTTGCTTGGCCTACTACAAGAATAAACCCCAAATGATCTTGAGTGCCTAATAAAAGTATCTATGACCGATGATGTTGCTAAACTTGAGATGCTACGAGTATGTATGTAAGTAGCGACCAAGTAACACCCAGAGAACGAACCCCTACAATCTACTCTGATGAGCACGTACGTACCTACGGCTCGCAAAACCTGAACTTGATTTTCAAAGGCCGGTCGCACGTGGCGTGGGCGGCGTGGCACAATAAAACAAAGAGCAGCCTATAGCTATTTTATAACTAAAGAGAAAATTTACTAGACAGAACATAATTATGCTATTTCCTCATTAATCACGGATCTAACGAAGTAACGAAGCCTTCTAGGTAAACAGTTACGAGTTTACCAACAAAATGGACAACTTTTGATATTGCAAATCAGTAGACATAACAATATAAAACACTCGAAGACCATTACCCTCACTTTGCCGTCAGTCGGGTTAATATTAATATATGGCAGTCTATAAATAGTCTATTTGAAGAAAAAGGAAACCATACCAACTTTTGTCCTCAGTTTTATGCAGGTACTTAGATATACCTATCGAAATAATGAAAACAAGCGAAAAATCACATTTAAAACTTTCAAAATAAGTAACTCATTAAGTTAAGTTCGGCTAAGACTAATGTGTCTTATTGGAAAGCGTCGAGGCGACTCGACACGTATAACTAATAGACCCTCTCGGTCCAATAGATGTAAGCAAATTTCCAAGCGCGCGTCCCTTTCCCAACCTGTTCCATTTCCTATGTCTGCATAATAGATAAACTTATATACGTATGTAAATAAGTACTCCACAGCCTATATAGGGTCCCGATATATAGTTTAAAGCTATAGTTATACATCGGTTTGACAATACTAGCCTCCCTCATACCAGGGTATTTTACTTTCTCTGGACGAGGCCCCTTAGGCGCGTCCTGTACTCCACCCCGGGAGGAGACCCCCATCCTCCCTCATCTGCCCTCCCCTGGACCCACCTCACGCATACTATACACCATACAAGCGAACTAACTCTGCCAACCTCTATAAAGTCGCTCATATGTGTACTTATATGTAGGTGTTTTATTTTAAATGTACAATTTAGAACAGCTGGTAAGTACTCTTAATTGTACCTATAGAAAATAAAACTTTCAGAGGATTGGTAGAATTTAACTTTCTTTGGTACTAAGGTACTCCATTGTGAAGGGTAAGTAAACCGAACACACTTGGTGCGTGGGAATAAGGACGACCGCTGCAAGTTTTGTAATACCCAAGTTAATAAAAATCATGCTCAATGTATACAACTAACTGTCGCCCAAAACTTCGTTGCGTAGATTTTTATATTGGTTGTTTTAATTTATGAACCTAACATTCTGTTTAAACAGCCTGTCACAATGTCTTTCTACCAACTTTCAAATAAGTAAGTCCCTCACTCATAATAGTTTTTTGTTATACAAGGGTGCAAAGTTGTATTTTACCCGCGAGTGTGGAATTGAAACACGAGCAAGCGAAAGGATTCTATAGTTGAACCACGAGTGAAGCGAGTGGTTCTAAAATAGAATCCTGAGCGTAGCGAGTGTTTTAACACACGAGAAGTAAAATACATTTGCACCCGTGTGTAACACAAAACTTTTCCCCTCACTATAGCGAGGAAAGTGCAACATCCACAGGCGTTAGATCATCTTCATCAACTGGAATCACTCATTTTTTTACGATATTATGACAAAAAACTGGAAATATCTGTACTTTTACGTAAGAAGTTTTTAAGTAAAATTTTTGTTGACAATGTTGACATTTCTGACGTATGAAATGTCAATGATGCGTTTTGAAATTGCATCGACTCAACTTGTGCGTTCAGAAGTATGATCAACATCATTATAAAAGAACAAAGGTTTTTATAGAATTTTAAGGTTTATGACTTAAAATAATTAAATAAAGCTAAGTTTGGTATTTTTTATTAAATACTCAAACCATTTATTTAATGATAATTAATATCGAACAAACCATTATTATGAGCGTTTTACGTTTTGTTATCTGTCAAAAGCTACTTAAACACGCTCCATCCAAGGTCAAATTACTTTCCCCACTAGTGGATAAAATGCGTTTTTCCCCGCTTGTTTTAAAGGATAAAAGACGGCTTTCTGAGCTAGTGAGGGGAAAAAATATTTGTTCTTGATACAAACTTTCAACCTCCTCTCAACTAGGGAGTTGAAGGAGAATTTGAAGGACGCTTAGATTATTTTTCTTGTACTTATTCTAATAATTTAAAATGCCTTTTTACATAGTTTCAAGTTACGAACAATATTTTTAAACCCCTTTTTAGCCCCCTTGTTTGTGTAATATTGTGTCTTTCTACAAAGATTTTAGTCCGCCACTCAATAAATAATATCGTCCCAGATACAACGTTTCAACCCCCTTTTACCTTACTACCCCAGGGATGAATTATCAAAAACAATGAAACCACTTTTCTTGTTTTCTAATATTGTATCTTTCTACAAAGTTTCAAGTTCCTGACTAAAAAAAATCGTTCCTCTTTTCACCACGTTGTGATAAATTTTCAAAACCGCACCTCCGTGAGCGATGTTGTCGCGAACGAGAAGCGGCGCGGTGTGGCGTGATTTTTACGCGAACGCGAGTCGCGCCGCGCCGTGCGGAAGAAACAGACCGTTGATACATATATATAGAAGTGTCCTAGGCAGCGGCGGCTGGTGATTATATATTATGGGCGTTCACTATCACAGTAAAAAACTACACATTCAATTAACCGACACAAAATACGGTAATTGAACTCTCTTATAGATTTTCGCTATTACGAATATCTTAACGACCGATAGACGTCAACTGCAGTTCATTTTACAAATGGATTCTAGATTGTGAAATTGTTAACACATCGGTTTCGGTCCAAGCAAACTCACCGGCCATATGTACTTACTTATAGGTAGGTAACACGATAAACTAAAACACCTAGTTACTTTTATCACAGCGACATAACACAACCACGGTGTTTTTTCATATTGATCTGTTTTAATGACATATAAGTTTTTGTTTTTGACGAACATTGTTACGAAAGTTCAAGGTCTTCCTTTTATATTGAACTCGAGTTGATTTTGTAAACTTTTTCACATTCTCCCGTTAAATTCATTCATTTTTAAACACCTCACAACAAACAAATTATGTGCACTTACTGTTTAAACTCTTGGTTAATTATTTATAATAAAAAATGCCAAAATTCCATTCACGCGCCTACTTTAAAATTGACTACTAACTAAGATATGTTTACAAACAAGTGACAATATGGCGCGCACAACGCGCGCGCATTCGACGAGAGGGCGCAAGGTCAAACGGGCTAGAGCGCCGCTCCAATTTTACCTCTTTCTTCATAGAAAATCTTCTGTTTCACGTGCGGAACTGTAGCGAAACTTCTCTTTCGCTCTTATTGAATTTCCTATTGATTTTATGTACTAAATCTTTTTCATAGGAGCGCAATCCAAAGCGCTCCGCTTCGCGCGTTACCTATGATTCCTATGAAATTATAGGGGTAGGCCGAGTAGTATAGGCTGTCTATAAACTTATAATGAATAAAGGTAATTATTTAATTGGTATTGACTTTTGTACGATGGATCTTAAAGAGTAATATATTAATTAGGCACTATAATTTCATTATGATTATTTATGGGAGTGCACTGCACAAGCGCTCCTTAGAGGAAGCCGCGCCTGGTCCTAGGTGAAAGATCTTGACGTGAAGGCGAAGCGGTGCGATACGGCATGGGAATTGGATTTCGTAAAAAATAAAATCGTCTAAAATCAAATTCGCATTTTATGTATTTTTTAAGCTTTGATGATTTTTATCTCAGACAGGAAAAAAATCGATGTTAGAAATTTACCCAAATCAAAGGGGGTACCTAGCCCTACATGCGCCAAACGTGCCGCGCCGCTTCGCCTTCGCGTCAAGTCGCTCACTTAGGACACTTCCATTTGTTTATTCCGCGCCGCGCTGATTTGGAAATCGCTCACGTAGGACACTTCTATAGATATATCAAAGGATTGTTATAAAATAAATAAAATGCATTTGTTGCAGACGAATAAGTGTCCATAGTTTCTTAGTACCAAAAAATACTTAAAAATAATACTTATATAACTGTATTAGTACCTAAACCTAAGTGAAGCGAGGACCAGTGCCTGATTAGGCCACTGTCCCACCTCCCCGCTACTACGCTCAGGAGGCTGTGGCGGCTGTCGCGGACTCTGCGGAGCGCCACGGCGCAGCACTTGCGCAGCGTCGCATGGAAACCGTCGACGTGTGCGTCAGCGAACATGCCAGACGCGGTGCAATGCCGCGGCAGCCGCAACAGCACCCTGAACGCGTCATTATATTGAACCCGCAATGTATTGAGCGAGCGCTGCGTGTATCTCGACCATAAGCTGCAGGTATACAGTGATGTAGGTATACAGTACGCACGGAATAGCGTAATTTTAACTTGCGCTGTACACCGACTGAACCTGCGAGCTATCATGTTGGCTCTGATAGCCAGAGCCCTTCGCTCCCTCTCGATATCCGCATCGTCGCGCAAGTCGTCGGTGACCAAGTGCCCAAGGTATTTAAACGAGTTAACCCTCTTAAGCTGCTCGCCATTCAAGCGAATGGGTGGGACATGAGATGGGCACTTGGTTCCCGCCTTGAAAACCATGTATTCGCTTTTCGACACATTATATTTTAAATTATGTTTTAAAGCATATGACTCACACTTATTAATAAGGGTTCTCAGACCGCCTACCGATGGGCTCAACAGCACCATATCATCTGCATAGCTTATGTTGTTGAATGCTACCCTGTTCACGTGGCATCCGACATGCGTGCTGCTGAGCTCACCGATAAGCTGTGTTATATTTGTTAGGTATACATATTAATTTGATATTATACTTCCGCTTCGCGTTCGCGTCTTGTTCGCCTACGTAAGACGATAGTCGCTGATTTGTCCTTGAGCGTCTCAGCGTCTCTGTACCCTCACCCCGCTCACTGCGATCGTACGTGAATTTCATCTCGGTGCACCACAACGAGGTTCAAAGAATAAGCTACAGCCCAGAGCCGCGCGATTGGCGCTATACTCGTATTTGTGTATCTTTTGCAGATATTTTGTCGTTTGAGTATGAGTAGATTATGCGTTTAGTGGAGGTCGTAAATTATAATAAAAATGTATTCCCTTATGCAGTATACTTTACAAGCCTCAATTAGTTAATTTGTGTTTTATCTGTTTCTTACAAATAAATACCTAAGTCAATCCGACAGATTAGGATTTATAGCTAGAGCTTGGTATGTACTAAATTGATGCGTAAAGTTTGTTTATTTTATAGTCGTTTTTTTTCGTAATAAATAAATATAAATAATGCCATTAATAGTTTTTATAAAATTAAGTACCTACTACCTTATCTACCTACATATAAAATTTTGGGAATTGTAACCTACCTATTAGTGTTAAACTAGTATTATTTTTCGAAGTTCGAAGTTTTCTTAAACATTACGTGGGAATATCATCATTATATTACAAGCGCGCCACAACCAAATCAGCGCTCGGCAGTTATTTATTTTTTGGCCACAATAACTCCGATATAGTGGTTAACGGCTATGTCTGATGAACCCCCGTGGACGTCAGCTGCCGCTCCGTTGGTGGGTTGAGGATCACGCGAAAAAATATTGTCATCGCCTCCCGCTTGATACTTTGTCAGATGATAATTTAGATGCTAATGTAAATAAAAAAATGGTCAGCCGGTTGTATCTCGGTGGACCGTCAGCTGGTCACATGAACATGTAAAAAAATCTTTTCAGTCATTGCATCCCATTTCATATACTTTGTCAGATGGTAGTTTAGAATTTAGATGATATTGTTAATAAAACAAATCGTCGGCCGGTTGTATGGCGGTGGAAAGACCGTCAGCTGTTAAAACATTATTGTTAGTTTAAAAATAATTTGGCAAAATGGCCTGTTGTATTATTTTTATTACGGTGAAACTATAAAATTCAGTAAAAAAAATCAATGTTATAATTGTTGAACAATAAATAAAGATTCATACATATTTTTTTCATAATTTTTTTGTTTAGCCATTTAGAAGAGAAATACGCTCTAGACAGTTTCTGAATTAAAGAGGTATTATTTACCATTATAATAATTTACCACCTCCACGAAATGCAAGGTCTATTCGTATCTGAACAAGAAAACATTTGTAAAATGCGAACTAACAATTGCATTATAGCATAGCAAAGAGGATATAATAAGATAGAGCGGTACTGTCATAGTAAATTTTGTAACCACCGTAAATTCACTGCCATCTGTCGACATACTTTAAAACTAAAAATGAAGATTTATAAAAATACGTTAAAATGTATTTAAATATGGATAAATGATTTTTTTATTTGCATTAATTATTTTTATATGATTTTGACCCATGTTCTTTAACTGATATGCGTTAAAATTATAAATAACAAACGAAACCGTCAACGCCCTCTATACGAGAGTAGGCCAAAGCTAGTGGCGCCATCTGATCGAGAATCAAATTTTCGTGATTTTCGAGGCACGTTTTTTCCTTAGACTGTATCCATCTATTACGGAGTTATATCTATCTTTGAGCATAGGTACCCGTATTATCGTTGCGGTGGTATGTAGTACGTTTGATTTTTTCCTTTCGCCTTAATTTATAGTTTCGCCAAAAAAATAAGACAGGCGGTTTGGTCTTTTTACTAAACGGTTTAATAAATTGTAAGGGTCATTATTTATATATAGTTTATATTTGGAACGCCTACTTTTATTTATGATTAGCTTATAAAATAATATCAATTGACTCTTACTTGTCACTGTTCGTTTTCATCATCAACTACCACCAATCAACGGGAGATTACCCAATATCCCCACACAATTAAAAAAATTTAAACTTAAAAATATATATTTTTTTTTTGTTTATGAGCCTACTTTGGTGTCCCACTGCTGGGCAAAGGCCTCCCCTCGTTGTCTCCAGTCGACCCTGTCGTCGGCATTTTCCCACCATTTGGGGTAGAATGCGTCCAAGTCGTCCCGCCATCTCCTTTTCGGTCTGCCTGAAACTCTAAATAGAATAGAATAGAATTAATTTATTCATGGTAAACTACATTTCATACAAACGTATTACAAAGAAAAGGTATATTTAAAACAAAAAAGTATATACCTGGTTTACCACGAAATGGTCCCGCCTCAGCATAATGCTAACCTTAAAGTCGCGTCGCTGGTCTTCCGGCGATGCCATTTGTGGGCCACGAACGCAACCGTACAACACGGCCTTAGCTATCACCGAACGCATCCACTTTGCGGTGACGTATCTGCGCCTGCGCTAAAATGTCATGATGACTTATAAGGCCATGCCGCACAAGTGTTGTTAGATGATTTTCCTATTAAATTAATATAATCGTTTTCGTGAAAATTACATGAAATAAACTCGATAACACTACAAACAAGATGAAATACAAACATACAACGTAAAACAAATAATAAACGAAGTGGAAATGATGACAACAATACGGACGCTTTGAGCGTCTGTGAGGATAAGATATAAAACAGGTATATTATTTGCTTATTCATTTGCTCACTGGTAAAGCATATAATATAGTAAGCACATAACTATTTGACTAAAATTATATTACACTAGATGAAACTTGTGTCATTTCTAAAAACTTTCTGCTGCCGCTGGTGTTGAAGTATACATAGTTTAAGTTTGGCTTTAAAACTTATGATACTTTGTAGGTTCCTGAGGGGGGGGGGAGGTATATTGTTCCAGCAGCGGCTGGCCATGTATCGAAAGCTTCCACGAAAAGCTGCTGAAGCATGTCGCGGTGTCACCAACTGAACACTGCAATATCGTGCCCCTAACGACCTACGAGTGGACATCCATGACAACTTGTCGAATAGATATGATGGGGATTTGTGTTTTACTATACCAAAAAGAAGACATGCTAGATGAAGCTTGCGACGGTGCAGTATTTTAAGAATATTATGGTTAAATCACATTTACAAACGGTTCTATCGCGAATTAATTTTGTTACCTTTATTTACCGACGTTGCGACACAGGTTTCACTGGTCGTGGTCGCGGCTAACTCGGTATGTGTTCAAACCGCGAAAGTTTAAAATGTTATAATATTATGGTTATTCAAAAATGGAGTGACATGGGCTCTTGGCGGAATATTAAAGCAGAATCGAGCACACGCATTTTGTACCCGTTGAATAAGTCTTTTAGTTTTTGATAGGAGACGTGGACCATAAACTAAGTCCATGTAATTTAATTTGGACAGAACCAGTGCTTCAACTAACTGAGTGCGCAAGGATTCGTTAATTAACGGACGTATGTTATAGAGTAGTTTTAGCCTGTAGAAACAATTTCTAACAGATTCAGCAACATGCTTCTCATACCTTAGTTCGCTGACCATAATTAAGCCTAGGTTTCGAGCCTCATACACTCTTTCAATGTGTTCACCTGATAGCATTACATCTCTAGTCGGCCTGATGGTGTTCAGCAGATTTTTGGTGCCAAATATTAGATATTTTGTTTTAGATGCATTGAGTATTAAACTATTTTCTAAAGCCCAAGATGCTATATTTGCAAGGTCCATGTTTAGTTTTTGTATAGCACTGTCAATTTCAGAAGGTTTACAAGTGATATAAATCTGGGTGTCGTCTGCATAAATGTGATATTTGCAGTGTGTAATGTGGTTTCCGATGTCTGCTGTATATAAGATGAACAAGATTGGGCCGAGTATCGATCCCTGCGGCACGCCTCTGGAAAGGGCCATTTTTTCAGAGACCTTGGTTGATCCATCACTTGAGCACAATTTTACATACTGGTACCTTTCAGTGAGATAACTATGAAACCAATGCAGTGCACTGTTATCAAATCCATAATAACTGAGCTTTGACAGTAACAGGTCTATATGAATACAGTCAAATGCCCTAGAAAAATCAAGCAGTACAAGCAGTGTACACATGCCCCTATCTTGTGAACAAAGTATGTTATCCGTGACATCGAGCAGGGCTGTCGCTGTACTACGCCCCTTCCTAAAACCCGATTGTACATCTGGTAAATTGCCGTTGCTCTCAATGTATTCGTTTAACTGTGTGCATACAATCTTTTCTAATATCTTGGACATACATGGTAAATAAATAAATATCTATATACAACGTAAATTGATAGCCGATATTAATCAATTAATTATTGTTTTGTTATGAATCGTTATTAAAAATGTAAAAATGGCAATATGTCCGCGCATGTTAGAAAACTTATTTTATATTTCAAATGAAGCTTTCTCAAACATACTTAAGTGGAAATGTTGTCATTATTTTCGTAATAATTAGGCTGCGAAACACCGTGTTAAGCGCGCTCGAGCGCGTCAGAACCAGATACATTTTCTGCGGTTATTTACTCTTTGGCCACAATAACTCCAATTTTATTGCACTTGGGCTCAGCACAAGCATACAGAGTACAAGGAAGGCACGGAGCGACGAGTGACACAGCCTCCTCGTCTCAAAGCTAGCACACGACTGCCGGCCGGTGCCGGCCACGCTAATTTCGAGCTACATACGCACAAAATGTTGAAAAATATTCGATTTCTTAAAAAAAATATATTATTTTTTAACATTATGAAACGTTGCATTTGTAGTGCCTGTTCAAACATTTATTTTAGTTTAAAAACAACTTTATTCGAATAAACCGTTTAGAGATATAAGCAAAGTAGTTAGTCGCAAAACGGCCTGTCGTAATTGCGATGTATTAAATAAGGGTAGGTTAAGATTTACGCGCCTACCTACTGAAGGTAAATAAAACAGTCTCGAATATACTTGAATCCCAAATATTAATTCCCAGTACATACGAGGATGTCGAAAACACTACCTTTTAACATTAAGGAGTTTAATTTACGCTCGGGAAAGTGGAATACGTATATAAGTTAGTTAACGGCATGGTTTGATGTAACGAACGTAAAAACAACAAATCGGGTGCAGTACCTCATTTTATGGAGAAACTATAAGTCACAGGGAAAATGTCAAACGTTAGGAATGTTGTACATAAAATGTAGATTCATATTTTTTTTTTCATACTTTTTTGGTGAACCGTTAAGAAGATATACAAGGTGTTCACGAGGAAACCGAAAGATTTTAACCACGCTTTTCTGAGGCCAAAAGAAGGAAAAAATGTAATAAGTTTAGGTCACATGCGATTTTTTTTTTCGATTTTTCAGATATTAAAATGGACTTACTTTTTTTTTCGTAAAACGTAGTTTTTACAGTGTTACTTGTCACTTTTTGACATCTATCAATAAGGTTACTAAGACTACGTTCCACAGTGGCAACATCGACATCAAAAATGCGTTTTGCACTATGTAACAATAAAAACTTGTTTTTTTTTTAAATAGGTATTAACTCTGTAACTAGGCAAATTACAGAAAAGTTTATAGGATACTTTAGTTTTTAAATATGATCAGGAATACGCTGTTAAAATTATTCGGTATCCTCGTTACACCGTGTATACTCTAGAAAAGAAAGTAAGTTTACGGCCAAAAATAGCGACTAGCGCCGTAAGACGATGCGTTATAACACATAACTGCTGCCAAATATGCGTTATAATTTTATAAATATCTATGTTCAGTTATCACTATTTTACTAAAAATATTACTAAAGTCATTGTATAGTCATTGCGAAAAAACATGGACTTATTTACAATACCACTAAAAGTGAATATATGGTCACACAGGATGAATCCCAATGTATATCATAAAATACAACTGTACGGTAAATCACTAGAAAGAGTTACACAATTTAAATTCTTGGGGCACATCCTGTGTGAAAATTTGAAAGATGACCTGGATATCGAAAGGGAAAGGAGGGCGTTGGCGGTGCGGAGTAACATGTTGGCCCGTAGATTTGCTCGCTGTTCGAAACAAGTCAAAATTACCCTTTTCAAGGCGTACTGTCAAGTATTTTACACGAGCAGTCTATGGGTCAACTATACTCAAAAGGCATACAACGCCCTTCGAATCCAATATAACGACGCCTTCAGGATGCTGTTGGGACTGCCTCGTTACTGCAGCGCTTCAGGGATGTTCGCCGCGGAACGAACTGACGACTTCTATGCCGTCAGGCGTAAGCGAATAGCGTCTCTGTTGTGTCGGGTTCGGGGCGGTCACAACAGTATACTCAAGGTCATAGCAGACAGGGTGGATTATTCATGTACCTTCCTGAAATTCTGGATTGAACTATGTGTAAATAATTAAATAATTTAGTAGTAGTAAGTAACTAAAGCAGTCATAAGCCAAACTGACAATTCTATGGATAAAATAATTATCTGAAATAAAGAATTAATAATAATAATTGTATTGACTATCCGCGATTGGCCTGTATTGACAGTTTATCGAGACGGCCAATCACAGACAAGTTGGACGACTATGTCGTTGTTTCCGTTACAAGGCTGAACCGGGCATTCGTTTTCTCGGCAGTCGCAAGTGACGGTATTGCAATATCTCCTGTGAATTGAAATTGTGAAGGTGTAATATAAAAAAAACAGTGTTTTTCAAGTCTGTTGTGTCTTTTCATGCCCAATCTCATAATCTGAGTGTTGAACCAATCTATTGGTTCACATATCAGAAGTTGGATCGAAAACAAAGACCCGCAAATTGGTTGGCCGCAAGTTTTGTACATATTAAATGCCCATTACACATTAAATTCAGTATAAAAACGTCACGAGATCATGGACGATGGAAACAATAGTTCGCAAAGAAAACGCGGAAGGCGAGGAACCTCGCGTGACACGATGACGCCACCGTTACCATCTCGTGACGAGACTCGGGAGTCGAAGCCGTAGCAATGTTCGAGGACGGAGACGTATGCGCGAAGGAGAGCGCGACAGCCGCCGTCGCCGTTCGAGATCAAGGTGCTCAAGAGGAAGGCGATCGCGACTCACGATGATGAGGTCACGATCTCGGTCAAATCATTCAAGACGGACAGGTTCGATTTCGCAGCATAAAGGGCGCTACAGGACACGAACGCCCATGGCAGGTGGATTGCGACAAACAGATTCTCGCAACTCACCGAGACGCAAGTCTTCGCGCCTGCGTACCCCGAGTACACCGAGGCGAAATGCTTCGTGCCGGCGTTCTTCAACCCCAGGAGCCGCGAACCGTGAGTCCATGAATAATATGATTATGAAAAAGTTTATCGATGCACTTAAAGGTTTAAAGAATAATAGCGATCGCGATAAGTTTCCTGTTTTAAATAATGTAATTCCCGATTTTGACCCTTTATGTAAGGAACAAACGGTTGATACGTGGCTTCACAAAGTAGACGAATGCGCTCAAATTTATAGCTGGAGTGATAAGCAAGTTATTCATTACGCTCTACCAAAATTAACAGGGGTAGCGAAGACCTGGTATCAGGGTTTGCCTTCATTGCTTTTACTTGGGAAGAATGGAAGGCAAAACTGAGGGAGTCTTTTCCAACTAGAGACAATTATGCGGATTTGCTAATGGAAATGCTTAATAAAAAAGTACGATATGCGGAGTCTTTGGAAGTTTACTACTACGCAATAATGAATCTTCTAAATCGCTGCGAGATATCAGGTAAACGCGCGGTAGACTGTATTATAGCAGGAACTGAAGATCGCGGTGTTCGACTAGGTGCTCAGGGAGCCGAGTATACGGAGCCAGAGCTAGTACTCAAGTTTTTAAAGACTGTTAAAGTAGGTCAAGATAGAAACGCGAACGAGCCTCAACGATTTAGGGTTAGAGATAAACGCTCGCAAAATAATACTGTAAGAAATAGCAAAAATGAATTAAGTCCTCAAAAGTCAGGACCCCGGACCTGCTTTAATTGCAATGAAGTTGGCCACCCGTTTTACCGATGTCCAAAACCTAAACTTCGTTCTACTAAGTGTAATTACTTGGGGCATAAAGATACTGAGTGTCCGGGAACTAAGCAAAATGATGACGCAAAGCCCAAAGTAGTATTAAAGCTTGACGCTGAGTGTCCCGAAACTGTACAAAGTACCCAATTAAAACCCAAACAAGTTTTGAAACTAATCCAGGATATGGTCAAAGACATGTTAGAAAGTGGTATTATAGGAGAATCTAACAGTCCTTATGCAAGCCCGATCGTTTTAGTGAATAAAAAGTCTGGGGAAAAGAGATTATGCGTAGACTATCGCGCCTTAAATAGTAAAACGAAGAAAGAACATTATCCCCTTCCTCGAATCGAAGATCAGCTCGATTTATTGTCCGGCAGCTCCTTATTTGTTACGCTTGACTTAGCATCTGGCTACTACCAGATTCCGATCGCTGAAGGTTCACGAGATAAAACCGCTTTTGTGACCCCCCAAGGTCAATACGAGTACAATATGATGCCGTTTGGGCTAGTAAACGCACCATATGTTTTCCAGCGTACGATGAATAAAATCATTCAAAACTCACCTGCTTCGTCATATGCCTTGGTATATATGGACGATATATGAATTCCAGCGAAGTCATTTGAAGAGGGAATAATACGACTGGAAGAGGTGTTGCGGTTGCTGGCAGAAAGTGGCTTAACGCTTAAAATGAGTAAATGTAATTTTTCCTATGACAAAATTGAATATCTGGGGTACGAAGTTAGTGCAGATGGAATCAGACCGGGTACTCTCAAAACTGAGGCTATATCTAAATTTCCCGCGCCAACGAATGTGCACGAAGTTAGGAGATTCTTAGGACTTGCTAGCTTCTGTAGGAGGTTCGTTGCCGGGTTTGCTCTGATAGCTCGCCCATTGACCAGTCTCCTAAAGAAGGAAGCAGTTTGGAAGTGGGGTCAAAATAATTTTATATTAAACATATACTAAAATTCGTCTTATACCGAGTCACGACGTATGTTGGAGCAAGTGGTAGTTGCTCCAGTTTACCAAAAATTACAACACTCCGAGTACACGTAAACTAGTGTATCTACAGATATTTCAAAAACTACCACTTTTATCAAAATTCTATTTATGCAGACTGAAGCAAAATGTATTCATATAAAATACTTATAAGTTTCATGAAGTTATCTTTACGCATAATTTAGTTACGTCAAATTATACCTTTGCACGGCTCTCCTGTAAAGTTGTGATTTTGTAGTTGTCTCAGTATACTTAGGAAAGATGAACTCACAATAAATACTTGATAGTGCGGTAGTAAAGTAAGCAGGCAACAGGGACATTGTTTTACAGGTTTAGTAAGTACCAGCGTTTCACAAGATCAACTCACAATAAATACTTGATAGTGCGGTAGTAAAGTAAGCAGGCAATAGGGACACTGTTTTACAGGTTTAGTAAGAGCTTCTACCAGCGTTTCATAAGATCAACTCACAATAAATACTTGATAGTGCGGTAGTAAAGTAAGCAGGCAATAGGGACACTGTTTTACAGGTTTAGTAAGAGCTTCTACCAGCGTTTCATAAGATCAACTCACAATAAATACTTGATAGTGCGGTAGTAAAGTAAGCAGGCAATAGGGACACTGTTTTACAGGTTTAGTAAGTACCAGCGTTTCATAAGATCAACTCGCAATAAACGTGTGTGTGTGTTACTTATTACCAAAGAGGATATAATAAAATAGAGCGGTACTGTCATAGTAAATTTTGTAACCACTGTAAATTCACTGCCATCTATCGACATACTTTAAAACTAAAAATGAAGATTTATAAAGATAGGTTAAAATGTATTTAAATATGGAAAAATATTTTTTTATTTCCATTAATTATTTTTATATGATTTAGAGCCATGTTCTTTCACTGATATGCGTTCAAATTATAAATAACAAACGAAACCGTCAACGCCCTCTATACGAGAGTAGGCCAAAACTAGTAGCGCCATCTGATTGAGAATCAAATTTTCGTGATTTTCGAGACACGTTTTTTTCTTAGACTGTATCCATCTATTACGGAGTTATATCTATCTTTGCTTATTACCAAAATGTTTTTGTGTGTTCGTTGTAATCTTAATATTTTGCATTAAATTACTTGACCGTCACTGGTAGCTTTATAATTGAGAGAGCATATCTGTTTCCGTCGAATTATCACCAGTCTAGTGCTTTATTTGACTCTTGTTTCCGGCAACAGTGGCGACACCTGGCAGACCGCGCCATTTTTACACCAGGTAAAAGATGTCCGGTGAACTGTTTGTCATTGGCATTCAGTTTCCCGTCGAAGCAACAAGTCCGCAGCAAGTCAGGCTCACTGACCCTGCAGCCATTACAATTTAAATTAAAAAAAAATGAAATTGTTACGTGTGATTCCTTAAATCAATACGTTATATTAATTAAAGTGAATTTAAGTATAAAAAGTGATCAGGTCACGTAAGTACCTTGATTTCTAATATTACAAAATGAATATGTGGTCATATATTTTTAACAGTTTTTCTGTTCGGACCACTACCTACATTTTAAATTATTGTGCCAAATAATTAACCAGTTTACTATAGTGTTTTATTTGCAGATCTTTTTATCCGATTATACTTTTTGTGAGAAATTATAAAATCGCTTGCATTTTTGACGAACGCTGAGAGTCAAGACGCAAATTTAAATTTGCCGTTCACTTTGATATTGAAACGAAATTAAAGGAACCTTCGGTCCCTAAGACTCCAGTATTTTATCTAAAAATGCTTCTTGACGTTCAACGCTTGGGAAGCGCAGCATGGTGTGAGGGTAGATATTATATACTCTGATATACAAAAATTTTACAATCATACGCCAGGTTTCATAGACCTGGAAACAAACGAAGAGGTAAACATGTATGATACTTTACGCCATCTAGCTTATGCTGATAGAATCATATGCAGCTATTACCTACTCCATTTTGAAACAAAAACAGGCGATTCAAGATAGATTTCGTAGTCTTTTATCGTGGGGTAAAGTATGAAATTTTTCTTATGAATTAAATACTAGTTGATGAGCTCGATTTACAAAAGATTTCCTCTGATCTTCTGCAATTAGTCTGTGGTTACCGCGCCGAAGCTATTGAAATACGCAGAGGCCATTACAAGCCAAATTGAAGAGCCACTTGTCAAGGCATTAGTAAACAAAATCCCCCCTTCCACAACTAACATTTTTGATGCTGATTCTTTTACATCACCTCTTGAAAAGGCAGGAGGAGTTTGAAACATGTTTGGCCTCTTAAACATAATGATATTACCAAGGCAAATCAGCCTAACAGCCGCCCCTCGCGGGGGCAAGGCATACAAAAACCTACAATTCCATCGCGTGGAATTCAGTGCAATGCGAGCTCAGGGTATTTTTCCTTGCAAAATACGCATATGCAAACCTGTACCGACGCACCCTCGCGGGGTGTATGTCATTGCCAAAATTGTCAACAACCAAATTACCCTTGGGTCAACCTTCAAAAAACCACCTTGCTTACCACACAAGTGGAAAGGAGCGTAGTTTCAAAATCGAGGCTCGCGGCCCGGTCGTGGAGGTAAGTACTAGAGGATGAGGAAATTCCAGTAGAGGTTACAAAGGCAACCAGAAACGGCAGAAACCATGACTCGGGACCGTTTCAAGTAGGCCGGTAGCGCACTTCCTCATACAGTGGAAGAAAATGGGAGCACCAGTATTTCTGGTGCTCCCATTGTCTCATTTGCTATTTCATTAAGTTAATACGAGGGTATCGCATACCATTCCTTGCAAAACCACTTCTGGTGTATCCCAATTTAAAATCAGGCCCGTTTCATCACACTCCTGTGTTAAAAGAAAATTTCTTCAATTGTGCACTAGAATTAATATTTATTTATTTGCATTGCTATTTTAAGAAATGGATAGTGATCAGTGAATGGGTGAGCTTCGCAAGCATATTGCAGCTGGCAATGTCAACACTCTTTGCCAAGATAATAATTGTTTTAAAAACAAACGTTGCCTCAAAAATTGCTTTCCCTGATAACGAGTCAATCCTGTCAGAGGTTAGTGGTGAATTATATAAATAAATAAATATATATACCTAGCACCAAACTAAGCAAAGCTTGTACTATAAGTACTAGGCGACGATATATATACATATATAGAAATATACATACTTATATACATAGAAAACACCTATGATTCAGGATTCTCAGGAACAAATATCTGTGTTCATCATACAAATAAATACCCTTGCCGGGATTCGAACCCGGAACCATCGGCTTCATAGGCAGGGTCACTACCCACTGCAGACCGATCGTCAATATATAGTTAATGATGTCAATGATGCTCCGTGCCCAAAATGAAGGCTCAAGGCATTCTAAGTGTAGTACTAACCGTCACCAAGCTTCATTTCTCCTCTTTTCCTTGTGCCAAAATCGGACGGATCAGCTCGACCAATTTTCAACTTGAAAGCGCTAAACGGTTTATATACTGGTCGAACCGTTTCACCACATAAACATGCATCGGATACCCGACTTCCTCAACCAAATGACGGGGTGTGCAGGTATATGCCATAATAATCATAATATACTTTCACGTACAAGTCTCACGTTTCACGCACGTACGCCAAGTGTATTTTCTATACTGACAAGTTTGACAAAAACGTTGTCAATACTGTCAAATTGGGTAGCTCAGACCTTGCGGCAACAATGGAATGTCAGAATTGCAGTTTACCTAGACGATTTTCTGATTGTCCATCAAAATGTCATACTACTAGATCATGTCAAAATCTTTATTCGAACCCTCATAAGTCTCGATGGTAAGTAAATTTCACCCTGCCAGACCCATCGAACACATCGTTCCTAATACCGCAAAGTGTGTCGAGCGATTAAATTGGTGAGTATAAAGTTGCCAGGCGTCAACAACTCTACATCACCCTCCCCACCAATTTTCTAAAACCGATGTCCGGGTCGCAGTTGAACGACCTAGCTCTTTCGGGAGCATCGGAACCTTCATTGCAATCAGAAAGAAATGTTAGCGATCCTTCATGTTCTTCAAGGTTACGCTCACCTGTTGCATCACAGTTTGATGCCTATACAATGCGACAACAGGACGGCCGTAACCCGACTAATGAAAGAAGGGGGATCAAAATCGTTAGCCCTGGTAAACATAACCCATCGGACTTTAGATCTTCTAGATCAAAATCAAATACACTTTAGCATACATTATCTACCGGGGAAGTACAATTGTCAAGCCGATCAATTATCGCGTCGTCACCTACCGCCGGAATGGCACTTACTACCGGCTTGCGTGGATACAGTTTTTGCGAAGTGGGAAATACCGGTGGTGGATCTAATCGCCTCGGCAACAGCCCACATGGTACACAATATTATGTATCCCGATACCTGAAAGACCCTCAAGCGATGTACCACGCATTCAGTATTCCGTGGAACTATCCACTCGCGTGGGTATTCCCACCACCTTTTCTGATGCCCATAGTTCTCGCTTACTTGAACCAATCGACCGGGATATTTCTGGTAATGATGCCTTGCTAGGGAAAAAATGTTCTGGCGGGCAGATCTCAAAGCCCGAGCGCTAGCAAGGCCGCTTACTCTGAGACACCTGCGGAAGAATCTCAATCTCATCGACACGTCGACAGGGTTACCACCTCCCTAAGTCGAGGAAATGATTCTCGAGGTTTGGAAGTATACTCTGTATAAGTATACTCTGAGGCGCTAGTCATGGAGCTCAGATCAATTTTATTATCATTGCTTAAAAATTCTTACAGAAAAATGACTTTAAGAACTTACAAAAAAGCTTGAGCTTGGCAACGTTGGATTTCTTTGGCATGTACAAAAATATATATATATATATAAACTAGCACAATTTTTATCGGATTTACATCAAATAAATAAATTATCAGTATAATACCATACTTTTCCACAAGTCAGTCGTTTCTACATTGTGTAACACTGAAACATCAAGTTGTTTGAGTTCACATGTTCTGATATTTAAAACATATTCTTAAGTCGATTTCCTTAACGTGTCCTAAAATGACTAAACCCCCATTTTGGGATGTTGATTAACTGATAATTCTTTAACAATGCTTTCCAAATAATGCGTCATACTGCCACTTTACTACTTCTTTGCTCTGGTAGGCGCATACATAATTTAACCATGCTTACGATTGACCATGACAACTGTATAAGATCAGATAAATGTATCATTTTTTGGTCACAGTTTGGCTCAAAAATAGACTAGTAATTACAGGCAGTCAGGTTGGAAAAGTATGCTAAATCTCCCTTTTTTGTATAGAAAGAACCATATCACTTGTAAATGACAGACGTAATCATGTAATGCTGCTAAATAAATCATTTAATTTGTTCATGACAAGTGTCAAGAATCGGCCGCAGCCAGCCTCACGGACGATCATTGCTGATTAGATAAAAACTTCGTTTAAAGAAGCGAACATAGCAGCTGCCCAAGGTAGTATTAGATCAGCTGCAGCTTCAAAAAGTTGGTGGAAAAATCATTCCCTTGATGACATTATGGCTCGTGGAAACTGGCAATCAGCTAACACATTTCCAGCGATTTTACAGGAGACAGGTAGCAAGAACAAGTATTTCTTCTACAAATGTCACACAATTGTTTAATCCTGTATAGGTATTACGATCATTGATTTATATAATATAGTAATAGTAAAGTAAATTTGATTTCTCAGGCACTGTGCCTGGTTGCAATCATTGTACCTGATCGTTCAGGCAAGATTGTACAATTAAAATAAGTACATAAATAAATTATAATAAGGAATAAATATAAATCATTACATTTGAACTACTAAGTGTAAAATTATCTGTTCGAAGAATAAAATAATTGAAATCGATATTTCAGTATCATATATTTCAGTCATCATAAATTCAGATACTAATCAATCACATTGGCGCGATAATACATTAGAATATATAAGGGGCGACACCAGGCGCTAACAAACAGGTCTCAATTATAAAGCTTCCAGTGACGGTCAAGTAATTTAATAGCAGCGTTTTATCTGAAATAAAACGCATATTAAAATACTTAACTCACTGGAAGCTTTCATTTAATTTCTGCCTGGTGAAATTGAGCCAATGACAAACAGTTCACCGGACATCTTTTACCTGGTGTAAAAATGGCGCGGTCCGCCAGGTGTCGCCACTGTTGCCGGAAATAAGAGTCAAATAAAGCACTAGACTGGTGATAATTTGACGGAAACAGATATGCTCTCTCAATTATAAAGCTTCCAGTGAAGTAAGTATTTTAATATGCGTTTTATTTCAGGTAAAACGCTGCTATTATATGATTATCGATTACAGTGGTGAATGATGTGATGCGTAGGTACATAGTTCTACTAGAAAACAAGATTCCTACAATATAGAAGGGTAGGACATTACATACCTACGTTTAAAAGATAGACAAAGAGATTAGATTTGACTGTTTAACACCTAAAATTGAAAATGATTTTTTTTATGTTTCCTTACTTGAACTACTTGGTCCCATATCGAAGGTAAATAATATTTGTATAGGTAAGTTCTTAAATGCAAAACATTACAAGTCACATTTAAATGAAACTTCATCCATGAGAGAAGAAAGATTTAATAAATAGATGTCATAATTACAATCTAAAACAGGTGTACCATTTCATTTGGTCAGATTCCACGTAAACGATGTTACGTTACTCATGTTGACGGCACAATTATTTCGCAAGAAACATTAAGTTGGGAACAACGTCTGAGTCAAACACTTAAAGATAGTACCTACAGAAGAACAATTCACACGGTAAGATAGCATTATTGTATGTTTTGTTCAATACTGGGACAGGGTGCTATTACAAGTCAAATGCAACCCAATAGTAACTCTTTAAGAGCCTTATTTAAATATTTCCATACAACGAAAAAAAATACCTTATTACCACAAAAAAAGACATGACAAACACTAAGAACGTCTGGATAAACGTAGATATGCATATACAGACGAGGCGTAAGTGGTCACACGAATACGAATATATTAATTAAAAAAATTAAAGCTAAATTAAAGTTTTCAAATCAAGGAATTAAATATCCAGCCGGGCTAGCACAGGTGTGGCGCACAGTATCTCGCCAGCGAGAAGACTACCCGTCCCTCTTTATAATTAAAGCCTATATTAATACACAGTTAGAAAAAGGCGGGTAGGGTAAATCTCGCGGTTGAGATACCTACTGTCGTAGATACTCCTGTGCTAGGCCTACAGAAGACCAGACCGATTTAAGGTTGTATTGAATAAGGTACTATTTACTTCATCTGCAAATTAAACTGGGGGTAATGTTATTATGCCGGTAGGTACCTATTAAAAAGTACCTGTATAGCCCTTTACCAGGCCGAGAGATGTGTCCCACATAATATTTCGTTTAGGTAGCATACATACATTAATCAGGAGGAACGTTAAATTTACTACTTACTGTCCGCGCGCGAATTCCGTGCACGGCTGAGGAATGTTAGGAATGTTGGGCGTCATGACAGTGGTGTCATTTTGTACGTACGGGCGCGGCGCACACTCCCCCACTTCCTCGACCTCCGAATGCACGGAATTGGCGCGCGGACAGTAGATTAAAATTAATCCTTTACATTTCCCTGGCTTTCATTTTAAACACGCGATTGAAGCCAATATTATAACAGTCATATTGACTTTGATTTTACATAATTACAGCAAAATAAAGGTCGGGCTTAACTTTACTAACCATTGATATATAATAGATAACCTAACCCACTTAGTTACAGTTTCGTTACTTATATTTCGCTCTGGATTTTCCTGTGTGACTTTAATCGGTTAAACGTTGATTTACAGTGGATTTTTTCTAAGATCACATACTTGACAGTTATGATTGATATTTATATAAGTAGTAACCTTAACGTCCTATATATATATATATACAGGATAGATTTTCTTTTCGGGTCAGTGAGGGCAGCTACCAGATCCCGTGCTGCTATGCGAAAATGGTCTTATAGAAGACCTTCCCTCAATTCCAAATTAATGAAGATTACCGTTTACAGATTTCGGAAAAAACATACAGGCTGCGAGAAAAATGTAATTTTTAACAAACTGACTAACGGTTATGTACTAAAAAGCCACAAATTAAAGAAAACTTTTTCCATGCATTCACTATGGAGAAAAAGTGAAATTTTATTCACATTTTTCTATCTCGCCCACGCCCATCTATATCGCTCCTACAGTAATGTCTTCATACAGTATTCTGGT
Source organism: Cydia strobilella (assembly GCF_947568885.1). NCBI lineage: Eukaryota > Metazoa > Arthropoda > Insecta > Lepidoptera > Tortricidae > Cydia > Cydia strobilella. Next base: position 20,649,222 of record NC_086068.1, read on the forward strand.
CCTTAAACGTATAAAACAACAGGACTGGCAAGCAGGAAGAATGCGAATAAAATTTCACGTGTTAGGTACCTATGGAAAAAGTATTCTTTAATTTGTGGCTTTTAGTACATTACCTTATTGATACTAGATATTAGGAATTGGCATAAAAAATAGCATGTGAAAAATAAAACTTTTCATTTTCATACAAATTGTATGGGAAAAGTTTTCCTCGATTTGTGGCTTTTCTAGCCGGAAATTTTGTTTTGGTCCCATACAAAATAGAAATGGGATCAATTGGCATAAAAAAAAAGGTTGTCAAAAATGATGTACGCAAATCTTCATTAATTTGAAATTGAGGGAAGGTCTTCTAAGACCATTTTCGCGTAGCAGCACGGGATCTGGTAGCTGCCATCACTGACCCAAAAAGAAAATCCAGCCTGTAAGAGTCAATTCATACTCCGAAATATACAACCCTTGCCCAAGTCAAAATATCATATCAAATTTATGTAAGTATATTTTTGAAGGAACAAGCAATGGGATTTAAAGTTTCTGCCAACATCTTTTATGTAGCCATGTCGAACAAGATATTTTATCTTAACTAACTTAGAGGTTTCACTCACGTATTTTTAGTCAAGAGCATTTGCGAGCATTTGTTGTTTGCGCGAGTGACTAAAAATACGTGAGTGAAACCGTTAAGTTAATTAAGTTAATATGGCTCACGATAGTTTAAATTCGAAGATATTTTATGGTTTCAAATATATATAAATAAGGTACATTTAAAGTAACGCTCGTTTTGGCGACCTGGTGAAGGGTTACCATCAAAGCAAGTCCACCCCGGCATTGTTTGTAGCGAGTGTAGCGACTCGAGTAGCACCCTGGATTCAACAGAATTTGTATTGTAACATAGCGTTAATATTGTACCAAAAGAAACATAATTCTACACACGTTATGTAATTAGTTAATGTTACAAAAGCATTGTAATAAGAGATATATTATCTAACAATCCATTAATCTCGTAGGGACAAAGGTGTTGCATAAGGATGCACCATAGGATAGGTTCATCAGTGTTGTGTTGATATAACTAGTATACCTAATTAATTATAAAGGTGAAGTAGCTTCAACACGACAAAATATGGACACATTTTTGCTTATAATTTTTGACTAGCGGTATAGTTATTTTTATGTACGTAGGTACAACCTACCTATGCTTAAATTCTAATTACGAACGAGGAATATTAATTAATGATATCACGGTAGCTGTCAATCCTACTATTCGTTTTCATGATAACGAGCTGAAACAATGACTAAGCCAAGTGAAATCACTTAGTACCTTGCCTTGAAAAATTCGATTAGGCTAAAGAAACTTGGAAATTAGTTAATTATTAGATGTATCAACAATCGATTAGTTTTAGTGTTTTTGAAATGTCGGGGAGACTAGTAAATGAATGGAAACATAACCAGAAAGCAAAAAAAACACACGTAAATATCAAAAAAAAAAAAACTTGGAACATACAGAGTTCTTATATAAAATCCGAAATCCATCTAGTGTTATGTTGCAAAAAAAGTTACAAATATCGCAATTTCATACCTAGGTACACAAAAAGTAAAGTTAGATGAAGAGCTTGCAAGGAATATATATATATATATATATATATACAGAGTGGCACGGGAATGCACTTATGCTTACCACCGTGTATAAAACATCTTTGAAACCTACTTGAACATATTTTTAAGAAGTCAGCTGATCGTGTTGTCGCTACACTATAAATAACAATGACAATGACAAAGGGGTACTAACATGATAAAAATGCTAACAATGCCCAAAGGGTACTAAATAATGCACATGGCAAAGGATTGGTGAACGTCAAAAAATATTTGAAAAAACCGGCCAAGTGCGAGTCGGACTCGCGCACGAAGGGTTCCGTACCATTACGCAAAAAACGGCAAAAAATCACGTTTGTTGTATGGGAGCCCCACTTAAATATTGATTTTATTGTTTTTAGGGTTCCGTACCCTAAGGGTAAAAACGGGACCCTATTACTAAGACTCCGCTGTCCGTCTGTCCGTCACCAGGGTGTATCTCATGAACCGTGATAGCTAGATAGTTGAAATTTTCACAGATGATGTACCTATTGCTATTGCCGCTATAACAACAAATACTAAAAAGTACGGAACCCTCGGTGGCCGAGTCCGACTTGCACTTGGCCGGTTTTTAGTATTTGTTGTTATAGCGGCAACAGAAATACATCATCTCAGAAAATTTCAACTGTCTAGCTATCACGGTTCATGAGAAACAGCCTGGTGAGAGACGGACAGACAGACAGACAGGCAGACAGACAGACAGCGAAGTCTTAGTAATAGGGTCCCGTTTTTACCCTTTGGGTACGGAATCTTAAAAAGTAACCTGCTTGAAGTTATATTATTATACAACTAATATGCAAATAACTGAACTAGGTACTTAAACATACTGAAATCATGCCGTGCAAAGTGCCTAGTGTCCTGGTCATCACAAAGTCTGTGGTAGCTATGTCAGATCCTTGGTTGGAGAGCCGGCAGTAAAGTTTCGAACCAACTTGATACCGCGATGAGATGCACAATGGTTTCCCATAAAAGTGATGCTAGGTCCGAATTTGATACTCTGCCACGGCGGAACTTGCCGAAAGTACAAAAAAGATAGCCACTTCCAGTGCGAAAAAGGGGGGGTCATTTAACCCATCTGATACCGAAATAATAGTTATGGCAGCAGTTAGAAATTTACTGGTAGATACAGAAAAGCGAAGTCTGCCAGTATTTTTCTTGCCGGAAGTGATTGGCAGACGCTCTCAAAGGTGACCATCGGGACCCCTAAATAAACCCATCTGATACCAGCATTAAACCAATTCCAGTCGGTAGGTATGAACCTTCACTTCAGGAATATATAAGTCTGCCAAGGCTTTTTCTGCCGAAACACCTTGACATACGAGATTATGTGGCGCAACGTCCGTGGTACCCGTATTTTGGAATTGTACTTGCATATTACGGTACATTTCAAATACTGCAGGCTTATTAATTTATTACTCTATGCTTATATTTGTATACTATTATGTTATTAATAACATATATTTATAATAAATTAAGTTAAAATAAATTAAATAGTGTGAGTCATTGAATTAGCTATATAAATCGTTTGTCTTTGTCTGTCATTTTGACTTATGTATTTGTAAGAAAAGGATAAAACATAATTTAACTAATTCAGGCTCGTAAAGTTTTACCAATAAGGGGGTATTAGTATTCATAGCTAAATCAGGCTTGTAATGCGACATAAAATTATTTTTGGTGGTTTCTTTTACGCTTGAGGCGTTTTTTCACCTATTTGGTGTATCTAATCACTATCTTATGTAGGGTAGAGAGGGGCAAGACGAGTAAGACGAGGTAGCGGCTTTATATAGCGACACGACTGACCAACCATCAGAATCCCGTTAGTGCATGACGATGCGTCGCCATCATGGCAATCAGTTCGCACAGTGACCGGCTAGACAAAATTAAATGGTGTCGTTAATTATTTATGTGCAAAAAAACTGTTTTTGCCATATTCCTAGTTATTTTTAGGGTTCCGTGCCCAAAGGGTAAAATGGGACCCTATAACTAAGACTCCGCTGTATGTCTGTATGTCTGTCCGTCTGTCACCAGGCTGTATCTCATCAACCGTGATAGCTAGACAGATGAAATTTTCACAGATGATGTATTTCTGTTGCCGCTATAACAACAAACTAGAACTAAAAACATAATAAAATAAATATTTAAGTGGGGTTCCCATATAACAAACGTGATTTTTTGCCGTTTTTTGCGTAATGGTATTATGGTACGGAACCTTACGTGCCCGAGTCCGACTCGCACTTGGCCGGTTTTTGTGTTTTATTTGGTTTGCGTTTGTTGCCTTATTATCACCAGCACATATATAGTGTTAATTTATTCCTATGGCCCAGCAATCACGCCAACAGCTAAGGACTTGTTTGGTTTCAAGTACGGTTTTTTTTTTATTACAAAAAACTCGAATTTCATTAGGCACATGGGGCAAGATGGGGTACATCTTGACGGCCGTAGTTTTAAAGTGATAAACTGATGAAAAATTGCGGATTTGAATTTATTTATTCTTCTCTTGTAGAACGGTGAAAAAGTATAAAAGAAAGTAGAGGAGAGTGGTTAGAGGCCAAGAAAAAAAGCGGTGGATGGTGTTATAAAGGGAAGATGGGGTACATGTTAGCTGTAAACACATTTTCTGTCCCTCAGACGACTTAAGAAATAAAAGTAAAACAGTTCGTGAGAAGTTATCAGACTATGGTTCCAATAGCCAAAAATTTAAGTTTTGTTTAGGCCCTAAATATAATATTTCTATGAATAATTCTTATCTTGTCCCGTAGGGGTTCCCCATCTTACCATACTTAGGGGGCAAGATGGAGAGAAGGCACCTTTGGCCATTTTAATTTATTTTTAATTTAATTATCTAACTAGAGAGTTCCTAGTAAGTGTTGATTATGAAAGACTGATTACCAAAGATAAAAATAAAAATAACAAAAACGTAAAAAGAATAGCATTTTCAGTTTTATTGGACTTGAAACATTAAGTATCCCGTCATGCCCACCTCTCCCCTACATTTCTTGACGTTGACGCAAAAATTACGTAGTTTAACATTCAAGGCGTTGTTTTATAACACTACAAATTGAGATAACTAATCTATTGACGACCGGTCTGGCCTACTTACTGCCTGCAAAGCCGATGGTCTTGGGTTCGAATTCCGATATTTGTGTGATGAAAACATATATTTATTCCTGAGTCGTGGTTGTTATCTATGTATTTAAGTATATATTTATCTATATAAGTATGTATGTATATCTCGCCACTAGGCGGTACTAACCCATAATACTCCCAATATTTATTATTTATTTATTGATCCGTAGAAAAAATAAACGCTTAATACGTAAAATACAGTGATAAATTAAAAAAAAATGTAATTAATGAGTTTTTATATTTTCGGGTATTTAAAACATTTATCCGTTAACCAACCGAATAGAAAACTGCCTGGATCTGTTCCTCACCGTTCTAGCTTTTAACCTATTTCATTTAGTCTGTAAGTTATGACACGTTTAGTTAAATTAATTGACTTGAAAAATAATTCTTGCAAAATAAAATACCTTGTCTCAAAATGGACGGCAAAGTCGACTTTGCCCGTTAAAAAATAGAACAATTTACACTAGAACAATTAACTTATTATATTAAGAAAATTTCTCATAATTTTTATTTTATTTACCGAACAAAATAAATAAACTATAATTCTATCTAAAAAATAATCATCATGTATTTAACTGCTTGTTTGTCTTAAATGTCCTTGTCAACGTGTCATTTGATTTATCAACGTGAAGTGGCCAGTTAAGTTTTATATTTAAAAGAGGTTTTAGAATCTGGTCAATGAGGTCTCATTTAATTATCTCATTAACAGTTTTTTTTACAAAGCAAATTTGTTTTCCAATTTTCTCAAAATAACATCATAAAACCTATAATGTTTTACATACTTACATATACTTCAGGAGCCGAGTACTATCAACTGTAAAGATATCGGTAGCTAATTTGTTAGCACCCATATAAGGCAAACAAAGAAGTACAAAGCCGTAAGCAGGTATTGAATTAATTTCCAAATTATATTGTGTATATTAATAAATTTGAAATATATGTTATTTATGACATAAAAATATACAAATATAAGCATTAGGTAATAATTCATAAGCCTGCAATAATTAAAATGTCTGTAATCTGTACAATTCCAAAATACGGGTTCCACGGATGTTGCTTACATAATCCCGTATGTCAAGGTGTTTCGGCAGAAAACGCCCTGGCAGACTTATATATTCCTGAAGAGAAGGTTCATATCTACCGACTGGAATTGGTTTCATGCCGGTATGGCCGGGAAATGCTTAGAACACAATTTTTGACTTCGTAGCTTTGTTTGGACTATTTAGGAGGTGAACTGAACATATCAAAAGTCCCCGGCCTTAACCCTGGTGCTGGGGGGAGGGGGGTTTGAAGGTTCCATTTTTCGGTTGTTCGATTATATCTCGGAAACTATGCGTCTGAGCGACTTGGCCACTTATACAAAATGAAAAGAGATTTAATTTGTTACAAGTTTTATTAAGTCAAGTTTTTCGATATCTTGCATAGTTTTTGAGATATCCGCTCTTGAAGGTTTATTTGGGGCTCTCATTTTTATCTTGATTATCTACATCAGTGAAGCTGCTAGGCCGGGTTTGGAATCGTTTTCGGGGGTAAATCGGGGGGGCTGAATTCATTTATGGTTTCAACATTGACACCATTCCTAAGTAAAAACAAAATAAAAAAATGTTTTTTTTTTAAACTCGTCTTTACGCTTAAACCGCTGAACCGATTTCGTTGAAATTTGGTACAGAGATGGTTTGAGTAGTTAGATAGTTTTTATAACCAAAATCATCTTTTAAGGGTGTCAAAAGTGGGGTGGAAATTTGTATGGGGAATCAATAACCGCTGAACCTATTTAAATAATATTTGGGATGGTCTACATGTTTGAATTAGTTGAAAATGATACCAAACATTACTACAAACCTAAATGTAAACAGTATTAACCTCAGGAATTCAACTTCGGCGAAGAAGCTGAATTCCCCCCACACCAAATTTCACACCTTCAAAGTATGATTTTTGAGATAAAGACTATATTATATCCTGTCTCGGGACTTAAAACATCTATTTACCAAATTTCAACTAAATCGGTTCAGCGGTTTAAGCGTGAAGAGGAGTTAAAAAAAAAAGTTTATATGTTTTTACTTCGGAGAGGTGTCAATGTTGATGCCATAAATTAATTCAGCACCCCCGATTTATACGAAAACGATCCCAAACCCGGCCTAGCAGCTTCACTGATGTAGATAATGAAGATAAAAATGAGAGCCCTAAATAAACTTTCAAGAGCGGATATCTCAAAAACTATACAATATCGAAAAACTTGACTTAATAAAGCTTGTAACAAATTAAATCTCTTTTCATTTTGTATAAGTGGCCAAGTCGCTTAGACGCATAGTTTCCGAGATATAATCGAAAAACCGAAAAATGGAACCTTCAAACCCCCCTCTCCCCTCCAGCACCAGGGTTACGCTCGGAGACTTTTGATATGTTCATCTCCTAACCAGTCAAAACAAAGCTATGAAGTCAAAAATTGTGTTCCTAGCATTTCCCTCTATACCTTCTTATTGCTTGGCCTAGAAGGTTGAAAATGTTGAAATATGACGATGTTTGCTAATGATGTCGGAAAAACGCTTACGCTTTACTACCCGTGCGAAGCCGGGTGGATTGCTAGTCATCATCATCATTAATTTAAGAGCCTAGCTCTTGTCGGTGGAGCAATTTCCATGTATCTCTTTCCTGAGCCTCTTGGGAGACCAAGAAGAACATACATGGACCAACTAAAGGAAAAGATAAACGCTGTGACGTATCAGGCGGTCAAACGAAAGGCTCAGGATTGCTAGTACCTAGCTTTATTAGTTAGTTACAGTATGTGCCCACATTTTGTCGTGTTCAAGCTATCAGAAAGAAATGTTGCAAGCGTGGGAAGGAGCCAAACATGTCTAACTAGGTGATAAAGAGATTGTAAATATGTATGTAAGATCTCAGAACCGTACCTATCTATGATAAACAGTAAAAACATCGTCAGGTTTCTTAGATCTTTATTTTAATGTTAGTAATAATATTTAGCACCCATGTAAGCTAGCATTGAACTAGTAGGGTGCGTCTAAGTCATCTAAGGATTTATTTCGATTTTATGTAGGTATTAATATTTAGGTAACCTGATTAACATTTTATGTCATAATTTTATACTTAATAAAGGTCAAGTTACGATACGTAGTTGTTCTACCGCTTAAAATATTGGAAGACTGTAAAAAAACAATTACCAATTAAATGAGCGTAATGACTAGTTACGGGCGGGGCGGGGCATTTACCTACAGCGCTCAACTGAATCCTATCTAACATTATTAAGCCTATCTACTCGTATCAACGTCGGCCGATCGAAGACCGGATCACGAGCGCGAGACGACACCACAAAACTTTACAAACTAAGTAGGTATCGCTCATTGAATTGTTTTGCGAACCATGATTCTTTATGTGTAATGACAAATTATATTTATGTGGAAGTGCTAATTGGCTCGATTTACCCGAACAAACAATTGGCAATTGGCATATATGAGAATGCCATATGTGGATACATTGCGATAGTGTTATTGCATTAGAATAGCATTAGGGTAATCAATTCCAGAAATTGTAACACGATCAGAAATTACAACGCGATATTGTGAGGTACATAAATAGATTGTGCATTAGATTAAACCATAAAATAATTATCAAACTGGACTAAATGGAATAGTCATCCAGTTTAACGACTATTATAAATATGATAAAATACCATGATATATGGTTTACAAATAATTTTGTTATCTATCAGTTCATTAAATAAATTAGATATATTCTACTCGTACCTCTGTGTAGGTGTATTTATCATATTCAATTGTACAGATTCATTTTATGTTTTTCAAAAATAGCAACACTAATCAATGTAAAATTTGCAACCGATTAATCTAAAGCAGCATAAAATATTCACACAGTAGGTAAGCTGGTTAATATTGAGCTTTTTGCCGCATACTTACATGGATGCTGCTGTTTTACCATCAGAGTAGTTAATTAATTAAATATGTGCGGTAAGCAAACATTTAATCAACTTATCTCAGTTGGATATAACATATAAATGAAACAAATATAACTTTTGAAGGATCCAGGGATGTTAGGGATGTTAGATGTTAAAACCACATGTAATTTGTGTGTAATACTTGCTGACTTTGTGAGTGACAAATTTGTGAGTTAAGTATTAATTAAGTACCTAATTTCAATTTAATGAATAGGACTCAGTCGCTCTGTGAATCGTACCTCGTACTGAAACGCTCGGTTTATTTTTAATTTCACGTCTATATTTTGGTAGTAAAACTAATAATTTAGGATTTGATAATCCCGCAGTCGTGCCAGTTATTTCAAGCAAATATATCGATATTCAGAACGAAAGGGCTAAAATTGAATAAATATAATATTTGGAACACGGCGGACACATAGTGTATTTCTTCAGGTGGTTATAAATGTAAACAATGTGTTTTTACAAATACAAAACTGCCTGAATCTGCCCCTTATCGTTGTGGCTTTAACCTATTTAATTTAATTGTGTAATGTTGTCACTTATCCTCAAATGGCTAAACGTTCCGTCTCGTTTTTGGTTCTTTCGTAGGGCTAGGTAATAAAAAGTATTACAAAACTAAATTACCTACTATTGATTAATCAAATCATCCCGATATATTCCTATTAGGAAATTAGCACGACTATAGCAGCTTTATTGTTACGTTGAGTAAAACTTATAATTATTACGTAGTAATTTTGTCACATCGAGTTAAATTGATTGACTTGAGTATTCGTGCCCAATAAAATATCATATTATGGTTATACACTACTTAGTTTCTTAAATAAAGCGAAACAGGTTATACATTGGTGTTGTGACTTAATGGTGTTAATTTTCATATTTAATTGTGTCGAAACTTGTAAGTAGCTGGTCAAAACAGTGATTCAGAGGAGACTACAATTAGCTAATATGAATCAAAACAAGAAAACATACGTGCAGCAAACCGATAGGCGTACTTTACCCCCTATGCCTGTAAAAGGAGCCTTAGCAGTGCTAAGTGAGCACCTTATAAACGAGGTAAGCAGTCCCGACGTGGCAGTGAGAGGGATAATGAGAGACAGCCAATGTAGTAGAACGAAATGAAGTAGATATAAAATACCTAACTCTCAGCCCTGTAGGTTTTTTGGACCAATTATCTCATACATAGTGGATTGATCTCCTTCATATTCGAAACCAGTATCTCTCTTGCGCTTTTGTCTACAGTTAAATCCAAAGTAAAAACCAAAACTAAGTAGTTATATCACAAATCGCCGCTAAGTACCCTGATCGGAATTAATATTTAGCAAAGGTAGACAAATGTAAATGTAATACCAGCGCGAACGAATCCCTAACGGACAATACATTTTATAATAACACGAAAGCACACAATAAACGAACGGGAATAAAGTCACGCGGAGGAACGAGCGACTATGATAGAAATGTTTCATATTTATAAGGAATTTATTAAACTCCACATTAATAAATGTCATTAATTGTGTACAATATAATCATAAGGAGACATCTTAGTATATTAATTTAAACGAATTATAAATACACATTTAGCTACAGGTTCACCAGATGTAAACAACGCCTACCTGACTAATGGAATTAGGTCAGTCAAAGCTCAGCAGGCCGAATGGATATGGAGATTAGTAGTGGGAGCGCATGTCCGCAGACCAAACAAATCCTATTCGTATTCAATTTTCCACCGTCCCCGCCGTCTCAGTGACAATAATTCTGGTGATACCATAAATCGTTATCAAGCGGGTTATATCTGGATGACATAACTTTGTTCATAAACATCTAAAGTTATTTCATTAATTTAACCGCGACTCGTCGCCATAACAGTTCATTAAAAATAATATAAAACACTATATGAAACGTGTCTACATATCATTTCATAGTAAAATAATTGAATAGTAATACTTAGGCTGACTCAAAGCTACACATTTTTTTGAATTCGCAATCAATACAACTAAATCTTAATAATAGCTACACAAATAGATCAGCATAAATATGTTGTAAATAACTACGAATTAAATAATAATTATATTAGGTATATTTGTCAGTATCGTTTGATGCGTAAATTGTCTTCATATTGTGCAATAAACCCACAGTCTTTCCAAAATTAGCTTAGCAAGTAATGTTAAATTTGATCGTAGTTAACATAATGTCAAAAACGAGAACAATCTCTTAGCACCACTATCTACCCTATATCAGAAAAACAAAACAATAGTAAGTATTGTATTTCCCAGGTTGTCCCAGGTGAGGTTGGTCACTTCTAGTCCATATTCCGTCTTCGATGGGATTATACATTAACGATAATAAATATATATATACAATTGTGAACCATTCATTGAAAAAAAAATTTAACAGTTATTCACTGTAATTCGTAGGTATTCGTAACATTTAAAAAGGGGGCTCTGCATTTGGTCGAATGGTTTTTTAATAAAAAATCATCTACCTGTATTATTCTTCTACAACTTATACTTAAATAATACTTTTTTGGGATTGGCTTATACGGTTTATGCAAAAAATGGTAAGTAGGGGTGATTTTTGACAAGCTTTAAGGCAAACCACGATCGAAGTATCATAGTACATTGCATGAAATGTGATTAATATGTAGGCTTAGTTAAAGCACAGAATAACTAATAGTACTACCGTACAGAAAATTCACTCCTTCATAAAAGTCAGATTTAGGTATAAAATTATACCTATGCTCGCCGCCTGCACGCAAAATTGAAACTTATAACCGCGCACGAACCGTGAATCTTCTTTGCGCGCCGCAGTTTTATGACCGAGCTGCGAGTGTCGGCACGGGGTTGTCACTTGACAAGTTTTTGTATCTATACCTACTGATTTATTATTTTTAAGATTAATATGTAGGAATTACAAACGTGGATTCTGTAAACATAATTTTTTTATTCGGAGATAGTATGTCTGATTCTCACGGAAGTAGGTATGCCACAGAAGTACTTATAGTCCGGAATTTAAAAAAATGTTATTTCTGCTTCCTTGTTCTTCCGTTTATTCAGACATCCGTGACCAGAACAATACCTATAGATTTAGGTTTGGAAGGCATTATGTATTTTCAATTTTGCGCGAGTCGAGCGGCAGCCCATTGCCATATGCCTGCCCGGGAGGCGCGCCGGCCAAATGTACCTAAACTGCAAAGTGACACCCCCCTGGTTAAAGCAAAGATTCATTGACTGTGTAGGATGTAGAAAGTCTAAGAAAATTTCGTTCTACTGACAGCTAAACGCGATGGCGATGTAAGACACTTTGGTTGTCAGAAACTGACGGTTAACAATTGAGTGACCACAAAACATATAGCATATGGATGGTATAGAAAGGATGCCAATCTCTTATGGCAGAATTGTTGCAAAAGTGACCGCTTTCAGCTTTAAATAATAGTTCCTAATCTCTCCGGTGGCGCTAGTTAGGCTCTGGGGCATGAGTATAACATGAACCATATAAGGCAACAAATAACCCGACCAAATTACGTAGGTTGTTTTTGGTAGTATTTTGGTGTATGGTGGCGCCGCCTACTTACTGTTTTTTGATGGACACTTTTCATATATAGAGATTTGGCTCCTTTATATAGTCTCCATGATATAGCACTGTGCAGCGCCATCTCTTTCGGCTGTCAAACTAGGGGGCACGTTTTTTTCTTAGACTTTACCTACTCTCTATTACAGTCAATAACTCTGGTTAAAGTAAGACACCATTATGTCAGTCACGAAACTTTAACATGTAACTTTTCTCACTTTATCTATACTTGTAGTTTGAGTAATTAGAACGGACTAGACGGCGCCATAATTATTTCTGCAGCATAATTATTCTTATTTCAAAGTATATTAGCATATTTTAATGCTAGCGCATGTCTGAAGATTCAAGATGATGTCTTATTTCATATTAAACGTGTAAGGTTAACGGCGTTTACCCGAGCTAGTCTTGTAAATCTTCCAGTCTTTCGCAAGGCTTAAAAGCTGCGAAAACAAAGAAAGGACGCAATACAAATTGTACTCAAACCCATACGAGTATGCATCAAGCTGAGTATACCCTCGTACATACTTTAGTACGATACGACCACACAATACAACAATCAAAGCAGAAACTTAATCTAGTTTTATAGTTATAGTGTTATAGTTTCTTAATTCCTAACTGACACCATTTACTGATAGTAGGTATTCCCAGTAACAAATTGACCCGATAGTCTTAATGATGACTGTCAAAGAACGTTTACGAAGTTTTGCATTCGATTGAATGGTGAGATAGTCGTAATACCAGCGACTAGATATAAAATATGGTTGAGATTTAAGCCCTATTATAAATAGTGTATTCGAATATAATAGGCATTCATTATTTTTTCTGGTGATGTTCGATCCACTTTCAGTACCTACCTTAATATAATGTCTTTATTTAAAATACAAACGTATAAATACATAGCGAAGAATAAATAATGTTAATTACTGAGAAATGTTATTGGATGCCTAGTGAAATAAGAGCAATCAATAGAACATAAATCAAAGTATGTGCCGTAACGATTTGCGTCGCGCGCTAGCTCTTACAAGCAATTTTAACTGTGGTTATTTTAGTATAGGTATTCGTAATATGTAGTTTGGGATAGATGCGCACGAGCCGAAAGCGTGGCTGTTGATGGGGCTCCAGGGGCGGCTTACTGCGATTGCGGGTCGCACTGCAGCAGGCGCACGATTGAGGGATCACTCTTAGCGCCTTCTATAAACTCTTCCAGCGACAGTTTCCCATCTTTATTTCGATCCATTTGACGGAATATTTTGTCCGTCCTCTTCTCCGGCGTAGATTCATCTTCTGGCATCTTCATCACAGAGCCAACCATCTTGTAAATAGCCTGAAATTTAATATATAATGCTGTCAAAAACTTCATGTTGCCCGTACATTATTCAAGGCAGCAAGTGATTTAAGGCTACATGTTAAATGGATGAGCTTGCCAAGTCCGTCAATTTTCATTCAACTCAACAATCGCACTTTTTTATAAATATAAATTAAATTAATTGGACAAAATACTTATTAATAATTCCTTGTATTGTGACACAATTAAAACTATACTATTTAACCGTCGCGGGCATTAATGTTGGTAGATTATTCCAAAAACCTTTTTCATACTATTTAACTCATTTAATGGTAAACAAATTGCTGATTTGAATTAAGGCGGTTCCCTGAGCCAGAAGGCGAAAATTCTCCTTATATGATCAAGTTTTTCTAAGAGGCGTTGACATTCGGAGACGTGGAAAAAATATATGTATTTCTTGACTATATTATCTTTAATAATATAGCTTCCGATACACGAATTATGACACTTCGCTCGATACAATTAATTCCCAAAGTAACCTCTAACTCGGACTTAAACAAATTAATTATAAAAAAAAAACCCGACTGAACACTAAAAAGAGGAAAACAAGCCAAACAAGAAATATTGTTTAATCAAATGCTAAAACCAAGCTATGGAATACCGTTTATACAATATAAAAAATGCACTATGAAATGTGTATGTAATCGATAGTTAAATAAATAAAAACTTATTCTAAATACTAACTAAATATAATTTATAAATGTTGATGGTAAGTATCGCAGGCGGGGACCAACACAGGGTTACTTATAGTCATTTTGGTTGTTGGTTGTTAAGTTCACTATTTAGCAGAATGTTACTTAGGTAGGTATTTTCGTTGGTGGCGGTCAAGTTGGTCCCCGCCTGCGATACTTACCATCAACATTTATAAATTATATTTAGTTAGTATTTAGAATAAGTTTTTATTTATTTAACTATCGATTACATTCCATAGCTTGGTTTTAGCATTTGATTAAACAATATTTCTTGTGGGGCTTGTTTTCCTCTTTTTAGTGTGCAGTCGGGTTTTTTGTTTTATAATATACTACATTTTACAACTAGTGTGAAAAGAACGTCTTTTTACCACTAGTACCGAGGTATCTTGCCACGAGCTGAAAGCGAGTGGCAAGACTCGGTACGAGTGGTAAAAAGACATTTCACACGAGTTGTAAACGACGTTTTTTAATACAATTGCGAAAAAATAATAAATTAATATATCATTAGTAGAATCATACCACCAAACTAAACCAAAACCAAAAGTCAAGATACAGCTAAGATACGCGAGCTGCCGCAGCCCGCGATACCTTCATACTCGTGCGCGCCCCGGCCGCGGCCGCCGCGGGCCCGGCGCGGGTTGGTCAACGACACCTCCTCATAACTCATGAGGCCCTGGTACCTGCTCCGCGCTAAATTCAATTTTAACTGCGTTTCGAAAGTATAGTTTGGAACTAAAAAGTAAAAAGCACTAGTTCGAGAAATTGAGCTTCTCACACGCTACGCAGCCACAAAAAGTACCACTTTTTGAGCAACTGTATTAAAATTAATTTTTTATTTATAACTTTTTAGTTGAAAAAAAGAACAAGTTATTACTTTATAATTTTCAAATCGGATGAGGAAGTATCGAAAAAAAAAACACTTAGAAAAGTCGACCGTCAACGACGTGTACCCTCATGACATGCGCGTGTGCCCGCGTTGGGCACTCGAGAATATCCCCCTCCGTACCGCACCACGCGCCACAAGGCAGACCACACCCTTCTTTGCCCGCTACCAGACCGCTACGCGAGAGGTGCGCGGGAGTTGCAGAACAAGTTGCTCATTGCTTGCTGACGCGTGGTTGGCTTGCGTTTACGAAAAATTAACATGTTCATGTAGGAATTTCGGGGTAAAATGTCCTATGATACTCCCGTGATCAAGACGAATCTAATGAGACCTCATACATCAAATTCTTTCAAAGTGAATGTAAAGAAAATATTATCTCTGTATCCCGTAGGACTTTCGGGATAAAATGTATCCTATGACACTCCCGTGATCAAGACGAATCTAACGATACCTCATACATCAAAATCCATCAAGCCGTTAAGGCTACAGGAGGCCACAAAGAAACAGACATACATACATACACTCGAAAAACATTACCCTCCTCCTTTGGCAGTCGGGTAAAAAGGAGACTTGAATAGTAATTTTTATAGCTTTCGAATTTCGATATTGTAAGGTAACGTTTTTAAAATAAATAAATATCGACAAAATTCGATCGAAATGGACACTTGGCGCGCATGATCTTTCCCGTTCTTTCTTGCGAAATGTGACAGTGACAGCGGCAAACCGATGGAACGGCCTTAATGTTTTTTTTTTCTTAGAGCGCGACCGGATAGCTCTTAGGCTACTATTCGGTATTCGGCATAATCGGCAAATATGTTTTATTATGTTTGTCTTGTTGCAACACTGTAAAATGTAAGCTCCATCATAACTTTTCAAGTAGGGGAGAGCGGGGACACACGTAACGGCGGTGGAAAGTAACTATTGCTCTGTAGGTTTATCTAATAGCCAAAACACTCCGCTGCTATTAGGTGATAGCCGGTGGCGCCCCCTTCACTTGTATTCAGTTGAAACGGGCGTCACGTGCTATTAGGTTGTGTGAGACGCAACGTGATTTTTCGAATCAAAAGTACGTTTTTTGACTTTTAGTTCTTTAATGTTTACGTTGTATTAAAAAACATACATTTATCTGAATATTTTAAATACTGATTATTGGATAGATTTATTGCAAAATGTTTTCATTTGTTTTCTACTAGCACGTTCCATTTCAAAGATATCTTTCACGTTTTCAGAACAATGCGGCCGGGTACAAAAGTAACATTTACATCACATACAATGTATTAGATCTAATATGGGGACACATGCTTTTGAATGTAATTTTGATTGTCTCTGTTATTTTTCATATTCAATTATTCATAATGTAAAAAACCGACAATCACAATATAAATTCCTAAGAATCTACCATGTGTAATTTTAAGTGCAATTGTATATTGTGAGATAAATAAATCATATCATATCAATGTGTCAATGATGATTTAAATGATATTAATACTAATATGATATATTTGTGAGTGAAAAGAAGTCTGACCCTGAATTATTTGATTATAAAACATTTATAGCACAATAATTGACCTCATCACTTGATATAAAAATTATTTCTAACGAGGAATTACCATTGATCTGTTTTCTTAAAATGCTAATGTTTAAGTATTTCAAATGCCATTATTAAAGTGTGTTATTAATAATAAATTGCATAATTAGTACTTTTTTGATTTCACATGTCATATTATATTCATTACAAACAGAGATGGGCATTAATCGATTAATCTTTTAGTTAACTAATCAATCGATTAAAAATATCAATCGTCATTTTTTAATCGCGATTAATTTAGTTGCGATTAAATTAGTTGTGAGAATGTTCGACTAACAACTAAATTAGTTTTAGTTTCAATCGACTAAATTTCACGATTAAATCTATATTAAAACTACGTAGTCGCCCGTTTTTGCATTTTTTATCTTGCAATATGTAACTATAAGTACGTATGTATGTAACATACGGAGGTACTCGTATGTTGTAACTATGTTAGTTTGGGTAGAATTTTGCGACTTATTTTGAAGCAGATATCTTCATCCGATTGAGCTAAAATTATGTATACACGTTTAATTTGAAATGCTTGAATGACAATGCAAATAATGCCATAATATTATTATAACAATATATTGGTAATAACGACAAATAGCGAAAAACTGCATTGTTTACAAATCGCAAACAATAAAGTAGGTTGGTGCATTATTAATACTTTGAATTATACGATACTGAGTAAATCTTAGACATAGAAACTATCAATATTTTGCTGTCTCTGACAATAGTAAAACTCTTTTTAGTGTCACGCGGTGACAAAACAATGGGATAATCCTACTTACCTGGCCTGGAAGTTGTTTGTTGCATTTTGGTGCAAGTGCCGACGCATCTTCTAAAAATAACACGTTCTATTGAATGACACATCTGCATGTTGTTTATTATTTACGCGGTCTATTTTGTTTTCAACGTGTGGTCATTAAAAATATTTAAACCTCCTTGTAAAGAACTCTCAGCGTTAACTATGGCACTTACATTTTCCTTGCGTCATTCTACATTCAAATATATCAATCAACATACATATTTTATTTATTACCGCTATTGCCAATATATTGGACCGGTAGCGAATTGGTCGATCAGCCGCTTGTTTCACATACAAAGTTTGATTTATTATAACTGTGTTTTTTAATGTTTTATCTTATCACATATAAACATCTTACTGTATAAACAGCGTTGATTTTTTTGATACTTTTTGCTTTGAATGTTTCATATACCTACAAAGTTTGATTTATTATAACTGTGTTTTTTAATGTTTTTTCTTATCACATATGAACATGTTATTGTATAAACAACGTTGATTTGTTGATAATTTTTGCTTTTAATTATTATTTTTACGATTGCAAGACTAACCTCATATAGTTTAACTAAATACATATCATGGTTGCTTTTATATTTAATATACAAAGTTTGATTTATATAATTGTGTTTTTAAGTGTTATTTTACTAATGCACAAAGTACCCAGTTCTTATTTACCCTTAGATAAGAGAAATTTAATCCAATTTCAGAGAGATGCACTACTTTAGTAGCAAAATAATAGTGAGAACAGATCTCACTCCTTAGAAACGGTCAAAATATCGTAAGTAATACATGACTATTTTATTTTTAAACATCCGTTAAGATGTCCTAATCAGTCTGTCAACATAGCCATACCGAGGTATTCTATTCAATTTGCTTCTAACATTAGTCGCGAGAAAATAGTCTAACTAATTAGTCGATTACAAAATTTAGTTGTCCGAAATCAATCGGCAACTAATTTAGTTGCAACTAAATTAGTTGCACTCTATACAACTAAGATTGATCAATCGTCGTTTTCAATCGTCAGTCGCAATTAATTCTTGTAATCTTAATCGTTAATCGTTAGTCGATTACATTTTGCCCATCTCTGATTACAAACCTGTGTCTTGTTACTTCTGACCCACAAAGACCAATTTTTTTAAAGTCACTAATACATACAAATACACAATTATAAGGTTAATCGAGATGTTAATGAACAGAATATGAACTGAAGTTTTATATGACTACATTCATTTCATCAAAATAATAACGGTTAGCCAGAAACTATGGTCAAAGTACAAAGTGTTGCGTTTGTCCCCGCTCTCCCCTACTACTCTCTTCGATCAAGTTACGTTTTCCCGTTGTCACCAAAATACATGATGAGACATGTTGAATCCATAGGATGTTTGGATTATTTGGAGTGTTAAAAATTTGTTTGCGAGTCCCATGCCTTTTGACCTGTTTGTTTCTAGGGAATTGCTTAGAAAGCGATTCATCTTAGCTGCTAACGTGCCTACCTAATCGAAGCGTTGACAAATGGTTTATTAGAATGATACAGATGAACCGAATAATTCGTCCGAATCTATTCGGCAAACTCCATATTCGGCCCATCTCTACTGTATACTTTTTAAAGCGGTTTTCCCTATTTTCAAATAATATAGAAATTCCCTTACTGCCCTTACTAGTAACATCACCAGTTCTGGACTAAGCTGACAGCAACTACAGTCCTTGAAATAATGATTGTTTGTCTGTGTGTCCTTGACCATTCCTGGCGCTGTCACCTTAAAACATATTTTTAACTATTGTTTCAAGATTGCCCTGCAAAAAACGGTTGCCTTCGTCAGTATTCGTAGTAAAACAAAATAAAATAATACTAAGATTCGAGCCCAACTCCTCATTTTCATGCTAGACCATTTCACACCCTAACAGTCCATGTTTACTCCTAGAGCTCAATTTATATTGATGTTTTAGGTACCTAACTGTATTTCATTTAGTATGTACTTAGTAGATTTATTTATATCGATAAGTAAAGCGTTATCCTCTTTAACACTAAATAACTCAAATTTTTAATCTCTTTTAGGCGAGTGTTTTCGACCGCCAAATAGTAAGAGCATCTTTTCAATATGCTCGTGAGTAAAACGTGTGACCGAGTGCGAGATCGAGGCCGAAGTAAATGTTGGGGTATTAAAAATTATACGTGTACAATCAATGATTTATTATAACTTAAGAGGCCGTAGTCGATTTTAGAGCAAAAATGTAAAATTGATAGATTTAGTCGTTAAAATTATACACGGTTTGTTACGTTATATCTAAATAACAAGTATTGATTTCTATTAGCACGTCTTCTCATCTTGCCTTTTAATAATGAGGTCGCGAGCGTGCGTCACCGGTAATGCATGAAGAGAAGGGGCAGTTTTTAAAAATTCATCAAAAAATCATGGTGGTAAATTATACAAATTGATGTAAAAGAATAGTTTAAGCAAATGTTGTAGATTGTTTAAGTATCAAAATTACGTTGAAATTAAGTCGATTTTTAGAGAAATTGTCACTTGTTTTGAAGTAATTTCTGGAGAAAATTGATTTCGTCTAACTTTCATTTACACTACTTCAAAGTCATAATAATAAAAATGTAGTCTGATATTCGTCAAGTACAGGATATGTGAAATAAGAGCGACAAAATCAGTGCTTTACGCGCGTTTACCTAAACGTCCATCAGAAAAGCAAACATTACTAATTTAGTGAGTCTCTTTTCAAAAAATTGATCTGATAAAAGGTAAGATAAGTAGACGTGCTAATAGAAACCAGTACTTGTTATTTCAATTAGGTAACAAAAGGTGTAAAATTTCACGGACTAAATCTATCAATTCTACATTTTTGCGACTAAAATCGACACCGGCCTCTTAACATATGTCATAGGCGTTCCAAAACTGAAGCGCTTACCTTGTGACAAATTGTACAAGTTGCTTTTAGTCGCACCTGGGCAAGCGAGAAATGTGCACGTCTTCGTAGGTATAAAAATAAATATGGAAGTATTTTTGTGCTCCTTAGGTATGAGTGCCTATCTATAGTTATATAGTAATATCATTGTCTACAATGAAGTAAACGTATTAGTCCTACACATGCTAATGCCTAATAGATCACCCTGCTATCACCTCTATTGACAATGACTTAAGTTAAAGGTGACATGACATTGTAAATGACAATGGTACATTGTACCTACTGGAACACTGACAAGCACTCGCACATCTACCTTGCTTGTTAGGGTTCCGTACCCAAAGGGTAAAAACGGGACCCTATTACTAAGACTCCGCTGTCCGTCTGTCTGTCACCAGGCTGTATCTCATGAACCGTGATAGCTAGACAGTTGAAATTTTCACAGATGATGTATTTCTGTTGCTGCTATAACAACAAATACTAAAAAGCACGGAACCCTCGGTGCGCGAGTACGACTCGCACTTGGCCGGTTTTTATTGTAAAGACATCACTGACGCCATTGACGTTTATATATTTTGATTTAATTTTCTCTTACTTACTTGTAGAAGACTACAAGTTATGTAGGATTGAAATTAAAATGAGGGGAGTTTTAATGTAAAAACTAGAGGTACGCGATCTGCGAGTTAAGATGACTTACAGTTACAATCTCGAGCATCTCCTGGCGCGATATGTATCCGTTACCGTCCAGGTCGTACATGGAGAAGGCCCATTTTAGTTTCTGCTCGAGCTTTCCTCGTGAAGTGACGCTGAGTGCGCATAAGAACTCCCGGAAATCTATCGTGCCATCGCCGTTCGCGTCGAACGTCCGGAACACATGTTCTGCAAACTAGACATTACAGTTTACATTATTACATGTATACCTATGTAAAATATAACATTCAATTAGAAACTATAAAAATCCTGTTTAATAGAAGTGACTAGCGCAAAATATAAATATACATTCCCAGTTTGTTAAAAAAATGGTTGTACCACGTTCTACTAACATGCTTTGAATAACCTATTCTGGAAAGGGCATTAGGTATACCTAACTACCATAAAAATGCGTCGTTAGCTAATTGAAATGTTATTAAACCTGGTTTTAAAAAGTGATCCAGGAGAATCTAACGATGGCAACAAGTGGCAAAAAGAATAGATTTAGGTACCTACTCTCCCACTTCAGTAGAAGCCAATGACAGCACTTAAAAGGACCAAACGTTAGGTAGTTTACCCTTAAATTATTATTTTTCTAACAGAATATACTTTCAAGAGTGAAGAATTCACAAAAGACAAGGCGAGGTAGCGGAGCGGTTTGAAGTTACGTTCCCATCGGTGGACTCCTCCCTCTCACACCGCTCCGCTACCTCGCCTACCTCATTTCTGGTGCGTGCTACACCTAACATTCTTGACTATCGAATCGATCATACCTTACTAGCATCACCATATGGGAAGAAATTCCCGTATATTTTCTTAAACTCTTCTACGGACAAATGTCCACTGGGGCAATCTTTCAAGAAGCCTTTGTACCATTCCTGTATTTCTGCATCTGTAACAGCCAATGAGTCTCGTATAATATAATAGTGACACTTTTGACGACCGGTCTGGCCTAGTGGGTAGTGACCCTGCCTGTGAAGCCGATGGTCCTGGGTTCGAATCCCGGTAAGGGCATTTATTTGTGTGATGAACACAGATATTTGTTCCTGAGTCATGGATGTTTTCTATGTATTTAAGTATTTGTATAGGTATTATATATATCGTTGTCTGAGTACCCACAACACAAGCCTTCTTGAGCTTACCGTGGGACTTAGCCAATTTGTGTAAGAATGTCCCTATAATATTTATTTATTATTTATTATTATTTAATAGGTATAATCATATACCTACTTATTGTTGAACGTCACCAGTAGAAAGAAAACTAAACAATATTTCATAGTCATAAGTTACTGGATATAATACAAATAGATATAGTGCTAATTTTTAATTTAAAGGTATTCGAATCATTGTGAATTAACAATAATAATTGTAAAAGTTAATTTAGTAACTATATTTCACCTTTATTCATTGCAATAAAGGCAAAAAAATATACATATATATGAATTCAACGTACCATCACTACATAGTATAAAACAAAGTCGCTTTGCGCCGTCTGTCCGTCTGTCCCTATGTATGCTTAGATCTTTAAAACTACGCAACGGATTTTGATGCGGTGTTTTTTAGTAGATAGTGATTCAAAGGAAGGTTTATATGTTAATTATTTGTAAAGGTTTTGTGTAAATTAGTTGAACTACCCGTGCGAAGCCGGGGCGGGTCGCTATCATATATTTAACCATTTTAAATCATCGCCAAAACAAGTTCAAATGTGGCCATAAAAATGTCACCTAGCTAAATGCCAGTTTTAGTGGAAACAACAAAAGAAATAGGTACTTTATACATGTGAAACGTTTCGTCAAAAAATGCTTGTTGCTAATGAGGACTACATGAAATTCTGATGAAAAATATCTAAGATGTCAATAAAAACGAGACTGAATAATCTTTTAAATGTTAAATTTGAATATTTTTAAATGTTGGTAACCTAAATAAGTTTCAATTCATACATTATTAAATATAAATTGGGCTTTTAAAACACCCATGATAATGACACAACGATCAAAAAAACATTTTTTTGTTACAAACACCCGTTTTATGAGAATGATGATCTATGAAGATATAGATGATAGGGTGACTGGTAATTTGAGAATATTTCTACTAGTTGTTAATAGTCGAAACTTTAGTTACTTATCTGACCTCTATAGGGTATTTGACTGTATTTAAAATAAATTATTTTACACCATGCTTGAAAAGAAGCACCAAAAGATTAATCGAGTAATGTAGACAGCAGTTATTTTTAGACACAATTTCTATTTTAAAACCTGTATAAAACTATAAAGAGTAGGTAATTTTATTGTGACGTCACATGCTAGTGTTTCATATAAATTTTTATAGTATAAAAATCGTTTTGACAGTTCGAAATAGGAAACTGATTTGACTAGTAGTCAAATACCCTATTAAATTAACACAATTACCTGAAAATTCTGTATTTTGCTTCAGATCTTCTAAAACTTCAGGTTTGAGTTTGCTATTTTGTTTACCCATTTTAATTTATGTTTAATATGGAACGTAGATTTAACTCTCAAAATCGTGATCTTCCTAGTTAGGTATCTCGTGGCCCCTAGAAAATAACAGCCTAGAAATAGTATAAATTGCGTCATTAGAAGAATATGTATACAGAATAGTTTTAGTATAAACAAACAGATCACAGCGATTTAGTGTCAAGCTAACATAAATCATACAAAATACTAGTAGCTACGAAAATAACGAGACGATTTAAGAACTATTTTTGTATTTTGTATATTATACATGAATAGGCAAAATGTGAATCAATAAAAATATTTATTCTTAGAAATACAACAGAGTTCATGGGGACACAGTGGTTACTTCATCTAGTTTACGTGTCTATCTATAACACTATATGACACCGGATATAGTCTACGTTACATCGCTAAACGACAGGTCATTGCTTCTGTTCTGTATAGAATGAGTAGGCTATAAACACTTAAACATTGGTTCAGACTTAGATACGAGTATATTTTATTAGAATAGTAACTTTTTGGATAGAACTGCAATCGTCAAGACATAATGTACAACAGGGACAAGTTAAATTATATGGTTAATGAACTGTAAATAATTCATACAATTATTATATATATAAACATGGTTTATGAACTGTGAATAATTCATACAATTATTAAAAACGAAAATTATCGTTACAAATGTTACAATCAAGAAGTGTTTAAAATGTTGATTATTAAAAATATTAACCAACTAAAGGGGTCCGTTTTGAATGCTGCTTCGGGTCATGGTTTTTAATTTAAATAGTTTTTTTTTATATCGATTGTATGTATATAGGGAAAAAAATTGCCTAAATGTATTTCAGGCATACTTACAAATCTTACAATGGGTACAGACAGCCAAATGTAATATAAGTAGTATCGAATGGGACTATGTGTCAAGTGTCTACCACAAATCTTACAATGGGTACAGACAGCCAAATGTAATATAGGTAGTATCGAATGGGACTATGTGTCAAGTGTCTACCACAAATCTTACAATGGGTACTGACAGCCAAATGTAATATAAGTAGTATCGAATGGGACTATGTGTCAAGTGTCTACCGCAAATCTTACAATGGGTACAGACAGCCAAATGTAATAGTATCGGATAGGACTATGTGTCAAGTATCTACCACAAAAGCTAAATAAAATGGTTCAAGAGTATTTAGCAAATTGTAATAAGTAATATAGTTCATTAAAACCTTAGCGGCCCAATATAATAGATGTAAAACTGTAATTAGTTGATTGCCTTATGGGGAGCCCCTTAAGTGGTAAATAGGTGTATGTTATATAACATTATAATCTGATAGTTTGGTAGTTTAAGGGCAAGTTGCACCATGTACATGAAGGAATTGATTTACGCCAAAAATTATGTCGGCTGCTGTCACCCAATAGATAACTGTGAAACTTATCATACAAGCAATTTTTACGAACTACAATGACGTTGACAGACGGTTTGGTGCAACTAGTCCTTGTACATGTGTAGTTTAAAGTAACGTTTTATTACATATTACATTATCGTGGCGTAACTGTGGCGAGGCGTCCATGCAATTCGATATTCACGTTTTTTAATTAAGCATACAATTTGTCTCGTAAAGAAAATGTGATCCAGTATCTCTGGATTGGACAGATATGTTTGACGCCACACCACTTTGATGTATTATATTAAACTAGGTAACTACTTTAAAAAAAGAGATAAGAATGTTTATAGAATGCGATAAATACTACTCTGTTCTTAAATTTAAAAAATAAATGTTTTACAGCAAATAACAATAAATTAATTTTATTGAAAAAGCGGTGTCCGCGATAGTCTTCCCTTTCACGCTTGTTTGCAGGATGAATTCATATTAAATATCACAATTAACGCCATTTATTAAAAAGTACATAGCTTCATGGTGTTCTGATTTTTTCTTTTACATTTAAACAACTTTGTTCTAAGTACAGTTGAATCATGAAAATACGTGACATACAAATGCACTATAAAGGTTTGAAATTATTAAGCAAAAAGTAAAGAAATGTTTAGTTATCGTAGGCCGTTCTATGCAGCCAAATATCAGAAATGGGAGAATATTGTTGGCTATCCATGCAAAAATTCTTCCCGTAGCTACTGCATCTGCAGCTCAAATATATACACCAAAAATTATACAGCTGGCATAACATAATGTCATAATGACTACAGCTATCTTTATTCTTATTTATCACATAATCAAGAGGCTCTACGTCGGTTCATAACATGACGCGCCAATCGACTCGCGCCATTGCGGAACTTCTTCAGGTCATAAACAATTTAATGTCTACAGAGCAGAGTAGCGTTTTCGACACGTTTACATTTTTTCTATTAGTTAATTTTAATGTGCTTATTGTAGTTATGTGCTAAATTAATTCAAAAATCGCCCTTTTGGTTTTCGATTGTGGCTTACGTTATTTATGGCAACATACATGGCACATTCATATTTTGAAGCATATAAGTAGAAGAAAAGCAAAGTTAGACATTAAGATATTGCTACTGAATGAGACATTTCTATAATTAAGTACAAATACGCTCTTAATAGATCCGTGCTGTAAAGGTGCAAGTTATAAAGTTAAAGATGACCGACACATCTCTGTGAGTGGCGAGATAAAAAAGTCGTTATGTGGGAACGAGTAATGTCCGACAAGATATTGTAGAAATTAAAAAGTGGCAATACTGTAGTGTCGTCCCTTTTTCTTAGATTGATTTGAAAGGGACGACACTTGCCATTTCTAGTTTCTACAATGTCTTGTCAGACTGTAAGTACATACAGCTAATTACTAATACGCTACTTAATAGTTTTTGTAATATAATTATAACCACTGACGCATAAGCTTGGGTCGCGATAAATGACACAACAGAGTAATGACACTAATTGACCAAGAATTTGAAGTGTAACTTCTCAATTGATGAGATATGTATGAATTCATTCCTATGTAAAGTCGCTAGTGAGCGTGTGAAACTAATTTGGAGAGTATCTGCGCGTGTACACACGATTTTGAATCGCAGGCTTTTATACAGCGTTCAGAATAAAATCAATAGTTAAATAATGCTGTGATATGTTACACAAGACCCTGTCTGCGAGCTATTATCAGCTCCGAATGAGTATCATTGATCCCTCTTCCCTAGTTTTATAAATTCACTCATTTAATTTATTGTGTTATACCATTGAACATAAAATCTAAAAAATACTTTAATACTAAACTAAGTAATGATTTAATGATACAAAAGATGCACGTGCATCGGTGAAGTGTTGAATAAAATATCCTACAGCATAATTGTGTAGGTATGTGGCGTCTATAACATGGTTTGTGACTTGCATCTTGAGGTATAGTCGACGTAAGAAAATGTTGAGCATAGTTTAATATATCACGTTCTAAAAGGAACAACTAGTAAAAAGTTTAAGTGTTAAAAAGCGGTTGAAGTTTATGACATAATTTTATCAACATTTTCGTAGGCCGTACTCAACATAATTACCGCACTTGAAAACTGGCGGTACAGAAATAAAGTAAACCTAAATGATAGGTTTATTAATAATGATATTATGGGGTACACACCCACCCACATGAGATTCGTCAACATAAATTTAATTTAATGACATAGATTATCTCGATAGACACTAGAGTAAAATCTGATGAAATTTATGAATGAATGCCCCGTAGGAACACTCACTAAAAAGAACCTGTAAAATTGTAAATGCGCTGCGCTGCTTGCAGAACACGTTACAGTACAGGTAATGACTTGTCAAGTATTGTCAGACTTACAAAGTATTTGGAATGTATTCAATAAAATATTCTACACAGATTCTTTACAAAAACCCGGTGGCCGTTTCTCAATACAAGCATTATTGATTTGTATGATATTCCTAAAACGGGCTCTAGACTTTCAATATTCATCTGAACTAGGACGTTTTCTTAGTAATTTTTGGGAAAATTGCTTTTTCTCAAACATGCTATGTAATATTGATATTACGTTCTTTATATTAGGCTGGGAAGTATCACGACTCCGGCGCGGCTAGACGAGGGGCCTGTAATGAAATTTCATACAAAGTTGCAGGCCTAGGCCGGGAAGTGGCTCTTTTTTAATTTCCATTTCACATATATTTGTGACACAGCATCATGGCATTCAGCCAAAAAAAAAACTATAACCAATATTTGCTTATGGTTCCGAATGACATTCTGCCAATACCCCTTAAAAAAAACAATAAACGATAATTAATATATTTTGCAGTTTTATTTGTATCGAATTTACAAAAAATATATAAATGTTACATTATTAACAAATTCCAATAATATTGAATTGCAAATTTACCTTCAAATACAGATTTAAAATATAGTTAGTCAAACCAGTTTGTCAGTAAATAAGAACAAAAAAACTATACTCATCCTTTTCTTTTGGGTGCTAGTACCAGTGTAAGACAAAGATAGTATGATTATCTCTGTCTATGTTTGAAATGAGACAGTCCTTTGACAAACTATATTTCATTTAAATATTAGCGGTAAAAATGTCTACTCAAACACGCGTTGGTGTTTTTTTTATCGTTATGGAGGAAAAGTTGAACATTTTTCATTGTGTATCTGTAATTCTATTTTATTGGATTTATTGTGCGTTGTTTATTGTGTTATTTAATATGAGTTCCGACGAAAATATTAAATGAATACCTGTTAATTATACTCCATGTTTAAGGCAACGATGTATGTGAAGCATAACATCAACATAAAAAACGATGTAATCTTAGTTATGTGGCTAAAACTACAGTCAGAAGGATGCAAGGCGAAAAATCAAAGATACATAGATATACCTTTGAACATTTGTGTAATAAATTGATTAACTACATGTTTAAAATATACGACACGTGTGATAAAGATAGGTACAGGTGGTAGTTATATTTTGATTTCGAGGAGATTTCTTTATTTATTTCATTGCATGTTTGAGAAAAGCACTATACATACATCGGCGTGAAAAGGGGTTGTCGGCCTCATAACTATCCGGCCTCACTACGTTCGGCCGTATATATGCATTCGGCCGGCAACCCCTTACTTCCCGGCCTCTGTAGTAATGTACTATTACGTTTTAGAGGAGATGTCTTGTGTTTTTGAATTAGGTACGATTCACGGTTGTACACATAACTAATGAATAAATACTTTCATGCTATCATAATTTCGTAGCATGTAAAGCTTGACCAGAAATATATGATCACGCGCCATGTTGCGGAATTTCACTGGAACTATTTTTTTTTCATACTATACTGAACTGTCACCTTATACGAGTACAACGAGAATAACAGCGCCCTCTTGACAATGATCATATATTACTGGTCGGGCTTTAGTTCAACTCCATGTCCCAGGGATATTGAATTGAAAATCACAATAATACCTACTAAGATTAAAATTATCATAAAAATAATCCTCATTCGATTTGCGCCTTAGGCAACTACATAGAACTATGTATTCATTCATTACAAATTCGGTAAATGCTTATTATAAAATCACATGATTTTATAAAAAGCAATGTCTATACTTTTGTGAAGGTGACCATCAACAGATACCACTCGGCAGTCTAAAAAAACGTTTGCCCTCATCAGCAAAGAGCAGGTTTATTGGTTTAGGGGTTAGAGGTAACATCTCAACTGTAATGTGAGTTCTGCCCGTTGCTATTCTTAGCAATTTGTGCGTTCGTTTACTTTGTACTTTGAACCGTTATTTGCGCCTATAAAATAAAATACTCAAGATTAACACGAAACTTAGCTCAAATAATAATTAGTCGTACAACTGTTTCAACATGTTTAAAATATTGCAACCCCTTAGTTTATTAGTAATACCTACAATATGGCCAACCACTCATGTCTTTATAGAAGAATCGAAAGAATCATAAGAGTACAGTACCTACTATATTTTTCTTATGCTAGCATTATCGCCCCGAAGGAGGGGATGAGTATATGTATTCTGCTGGTCTGCTACTAATGCGAATGGTTGTTAAAACTAAGCAAAACCCCGAGAAATGATTTAAACTAAAAAAGTTGATTAGAAACCTGATAGATAAAAAAGAAAACTATAGAAAATAATAAACTATGAAATGCAATAAAGTGAAATTGTAAATTGATGAATGAAAAATGAATGATAACTATTTACAAAGAGAGCTAGAAGGCACAGTAGTGTGGAAACAATTTGACCAATGTTATGAACCAAGAAGGCAAAATCATCGACAGATATTTTATTGTATAGGTACCTTTGAATACTAGTTACAACAATATAAAAAATGGCTATAAATAAATAGAATTTGTAAAATCTTGTTAGACAGCTAGTAATAAGAATGGCATAGTCCGTTTGCGAAAACTGCAACTAAGTGAGTTAAGAACCTACTCGTAACTTGATGACAGCGCCACGCACGCAACTGTTTCTGTCGCCGATTGTGTGCTGATTATCGCGCATTCCACTTCGATTATACTAAAACACTTCCCCAAAAACTAAATCCGGTAATAACTTACTCATCAGAAATTATTATTTGAAATGTAATTGAGTAAATGAGTCAAAAGCAGGCATTTTGAACAAAGATTTACATTCACAGAAATAAAACTGTTAGGTACGTTTGTTTCAGCGCTGCATGTAAGTCTATCGACTGAGCACAAACCTCTCTTGTTGGCGAAGGAGATCTCGTGACTACTGATAGCAAAATACATATAATATATAAGGTGGATGGTAGCGGGCACTGAGCCTGCTCCATCCTAAATATTAGCTAGTAAAAATATACGTCAAGGGGCATTAAGGCTGAACAGTGAAGAATATGACTTACGAGCGATAGACCTATGCGAAAGGCGAGTGGTTCGGATACAATATTTATAAATATAGGATAGGACAGTCCGACAGCGACAGAAATGTAATACTTCTTATACAATTACCGTTCACATACATTAACTTTATCAAATAGGAATGGACATTTCAATATTTTTTAATATTCAAGAATTCATTGACTTTATGTTCGTTACATTAATATTCGCTAAGTACAAATATCTTTTCACAAATATATAGTAAACACCTATTGGAAAAAGCTCGGTGTAGATGATGTCAATGAGGAAGCGCAGCTATCGCTATCGATAAAATTCTCCGCCTCTTATTTCTAATCATTTAACTTCTCTCTTTTACTCGAGAACTATTCTCACCATTTGTATACTCTTATAAATATACTTCAGCATTATAATATCTCCCATTACTCACGTTATTCATAGGAGTTAATCGGATGTAGGCATGATTGAATGACGGGTTTTACCAATGAAAACGAAGGCTGCACTTGGCGCTAGCGGCCGCTGCACTAACATGTCAATTATCACGGATACTGTGTACACTTCGTAGTTAACCATGCCGACACGACAGCCACACAACATCACTCAATAATTACTCGCCGAAAGACAAACGTCGCTATGCAAATACTAAGTGAGTCGATAAGAAATACATTGTGTAACAATAAATAAAATTAATCTCAAAATCATTATTAATTGACTGGATAGCACGCAATTGTGTTATAATAAATCGCGTTCATAAAATAGTGTGCATAAATTATGAAAAATATTTACAAATGAGTAATGTTTTTTAATCCGTACTTTATACATATATCTCTCACCAAAAAGGAGTGTCGGTTACGATAAATCGTGGAACCGAATTACTTTATGCCTCATAGATTGCTGTCGTGTCTACAGGAGCACGCCGTCGGGTTATCGTGAGGTACAGTGAAGGGGTGGGTGGTGAGACCGGACCGCGGGCTGTATGAGCCGGGAGCCACTTAAGGGGCCAGCATCTTGGAGAGCTCTTCGTCCTGGAGACAGCCTTTGAGGAACTCGTCTTGCGTGAGCTGGCCATCATTGTTTTCGTCCATTTTAGCAAAGATGTTCTTGGCACGCTCCTCGGCGGAGTCGGCGGGGCGGTTACTCGAACATGCGCCGAGCATATCGTAGATCGCCTGAAATGTATAATACGTCAACGTCATCATTTATTACTTAATCATAAAATTACAGACATTGTTAAGATGATGATTTGTGAGACTCCTACAGACATAATTTAATAGAATACTCTTTATAGCCAACAAACTGGATACAATTAAAGTAGAACCTAGTAGAATCATAGTAAGTAATCAATAAGGATAGCAGCTGTTGGGCAATAGCTATTTACGCCGACTAACCGAGTGCTCTAGAGAGTCTTCGTCAATGTCTTTGTGACCGGCGTGACTGTCAACTTTGGCTTAAGCTTATTAGCGATCCGGCTAGGAGTCGTCAGAGCCGTATGCTTCAGGAGTAGATTTTTTAAAGGGCATAACGCCACGAGTATTAACCACCATAGAGAAACCGCAATATACGCGCATATTCAGGGGCACACTTAGTGAACGGCAAGTCATCGCTTGCCACGATAACTCGTGCGAATAAATTATGGCAGGTGTTCACTTGTCTAAAGCCTCCTTGCAATAGCCCAGTCTTATACCACTTAATTTTTAACACGTTGATCAGTACGAGTAGGTTTATGTCTTTCCTTTCATTTTATTAGGGTTCCGTAGTCAACTAGGAACCCTCATAATTTCGCCATGTCCGTCTGTCTGTCCGCCCGCTTGCTCTCGTCTGGCTTTGCTACGTGGTCGTTAGTGCTAGAAAAAGCTGCAATTTGGCATGGATAAATAAATCATGCATGGCGAGAGAACAAAATAGAAAGTAAATACAAAAAATAATTTTTTTTTAGGGTACCGCCCATACAAAATGTCTTTTTTGCTTTAACCCTTAAATGCATGTTTTTTTTTCTTTTTGTCTGAAATTAATATATCTGTTACATTTACAAAATTGTTTAGTGATTCTGGAAAAAAAAACAACGATTTTCACTGCTAAATCAGAGCACCCCACATCAACGTGGTCTTGTCTGTCCTACCCCTAGAGAGCAATTGCGAAAACGGAGGCGCGGAGGGACGACATCCCTCGCCCGCTGTGACGGAACGCGGGAACCGTAGTGACCGTGCTTCGTCACGCGAGGGCGGAAGGGCTGCAGATCCAACAGTTTTTTTTTTAAATTCACCCATATACCATATACCATACCATATATGCCATAACACTCAAAGTGAGAGTGGGTGAATCAATGTCAATGCAACGAGAGATACACATCGGAGTTCCACAGGGGTCAGTTTTAGGCCCTGTTCTGTACATAATATACACTTTTGACTTGCCTCACTGCTAAAACTGCAACATCAGTACCTTTGCAGATGACACCAAATTATTTGCCAACCCATTGCTTGACTATGACTTGCTACAAGACGACCTGAACAAAGTATGGAACTTGTCTAAATAATGGCTCATAAACCTGAATTCTACAAAATGTACTGTTCTACACATAGGTAAAAACAACCCTTATTACACATATAATTTGTACAACACTCCCTTAAAAGCTGTCAAGGTACAAATCGATCTGGGCGTCAAAATCACTGAGGACCTGAAATGGGAAGAACATATAACTGCAATGGTTAAGAAAGCAAAGAGCCTTATCTACCTCATAAGAAAAGCTTTTGGGAATCTGACGCCGGATATGATGCTCAAAATTCACAAAACCTGTTCCTAGGCATTCGTAGTATTAGCGACAGTGCAGCGATGCAAGCTGATATTGATGCTGCTGCCAGGTGGAGTGAGAGAAATCGACTTCCCTTTAACGTTAAAAAGTGCAAGGCGATAACTTTCTCGCGTAAGCGTTCTGATCTCCAAACTGGGTACAGCTTGGCGGGTTCCTCGTTGGAGAAAGTTAGTGAAATCCGAGACCTAGGCTTAATATTAGACCAAAAAATTTGACTTCCATTCGCATATCACTCGTATTAGCAAGCAGGCCAGTAAAACCTTAGGATTTGTAATGAGAATATCCAAGCAGTTTCACGTTGGAGTGGCTAAGGTTCTCTTTAACGCATACATGCGCAGCAAGTTGGAGTATGGTGCGGTTGTCTGGGATCCGTATGAGGCGAAGTATTCCGTAATGCTTAAAAAAATACAACGAAAATTTGCACGCTGGTTGTATAAAAAAGCCTATGAATATTATCCGTACCTCTACCCTTCCATCTTTGTCTCGGGGATGGTTGGGCTAGACACGCTCGAATTAAGGCGGAAGTTGTCGCTGGGTGAATTTCAACAGGTTCAAAATTTACCTAATTTTGGTGGGATTTTTTATTTTTGTAGTTTATGTATAAATTATGTATCGATAACACGTAACTAGTCACAATCGATATTGTGTAGCAATGGCCTTTCATTATACATAGTAGTTTTAGAGATATTATGATTTTAATAAATTGGTTGCCACCAAAACTGCGTCTACACACCAAAATTATATTTACTGGCCACCAATATTAGATATTTCTGCAAATTAAAAGTAAATTTAACTAGTTATCAACTGAAAATGAAATGAAGACAAATGTTTAGTAGTTTTAAATACATTATGATTTTAATCATTTGGTTGCCATTAAAACTGCGTCTACCCACCAAAATTACATTTAATTGCCACCAAAATTGTATATCGATATTAAAATTAGATATGTCAATTTTGGTGGCATTAAATGTAGGTAAATTACCACCAAAACCACCAAAATTGATGCACCAAAATTAGAACCATTGCATAAAAGTATATTTAAAAGTAAACCGTATCATTCACTTCAGTTTCAAGTTTATATTTTAAAAAAGAAACTATAAACATGCTTTAAATACAGCTCACACAAATACAGCTACTTTTTGGTCATTAGTTAGATACACCACCAAAATTGCAATAAAAAGTATTTTAATACACCAAAATTAGATACTTCCGCGTTTGCTGGACATATCTAGCGGCGTACGACACGTGCGTCATCGCTCAGTGTCGGAGCGGGACTGAATTAACAGGTTACTACATCTTTGTTAGCCTTGTTGCGTTTCGTTCGATCACAAAATCATTTTTAATATTTACCACCAAAATTTACTATTTTACCCGGACAACTATTAATGCTTAGTTTAGAGTATCGATTCATGTACTAATCTTTACTTTTATTTTCTTATAATATACGTAGACTAATAACGAGTAAAAGTTTGTGAAGTTTTAGTTAAATCAATGGATGTTATGGTTCTACCATAGAAATTATTCAAGAAAAATGGATTCTGACACTACACCATAATTATATATGTGGCGAAAAATTTTTTTTAAATACATATCAATAACTTTTATAACATTTTGCGATTTGGCTTAAGATAATAATTTGTGGAAGGTTTTCAGAAAAAAATATACCATTATGAAACAATTAGTCCACACTGTCATTATCAGCTCTGCCGCAAAAATTCTACTCATCACTGAGAACTTGGTTTGACTCTGGATACAGGCCTTATCAGTTATTTAAACTGCCTGCCTGCATTACAAATAATAATAATAATATACATATTAGTAGAATAAATTCTAACGTCACTTTGTGTAATATCAAGCAAAGATGTTGTACTAGACTTATATTGATCGGGAGCTCGAAAACAATACAAAAGGTAATCACGGTCCATATCCCGGTCAATATAAGTCTAGTGAAGCTAACCGTGAATCATTCAAAACTGTTAAAGATGTTGTATCCGTAATTAATAATGAAACGACCGAACTATGAAATAGGTAATGTAAAAAGTTAATATTTAAATACCTGAACAATTTTGGTCATCTCCTGGATGTCAATGACTCCGTTGCCATCCACGTCATACATGCGGAAGGCCCATTTAAGCTTTTCTTCAGGCGTGCCACTCGATGTAACGTGAATCGCCTGCAGAAATTCCTACAACAAACACAACGTTCCGATACACGCCAAATCCAAATTATACTCCACCAGCAACAATATATCACAAATTATTAAAGGTACCTAAAATTTTTCAACTCGCTTAAGCAGTATCGCATTACATGTAATCATTCGCATAAAGCTTAACAGAAACATGTGTCAAATAAAATCGATCGCTAACTTCGCAACAATAATTTAATGATACCAAAGTTTACCTTAAAATCTATATAGCCGTTCTTGTCCATGTCGAATGTGCGGAACACATGATCACAGAATTCGACTGCATTTCCAGATGGAAAGAACATCTTGTACATATCGACGAATTTTGCTGGCGTCAGCCTCCCGTTCGGACAGTCTTGCTGCAAACGTAAAATACAAAATTTAACACACATGACGTCGACATGGTACCACCACTTAGATAGGCAAAAGAGAGGTAGACACTCTAGGAGTGATTACGATATACGGAGTACGCATTCTTTCTCAGGGCCAGACCACGCCGCGTATGCGTAATGCAGCATGGGTCCGGATCTCAGCGTAGTAAATACATCACTTCCGTTGTATACTCTTAACAAGGGCGGAGAGTCCGCAACGCCAAAATCACTGTATTCTGCAGAGATGCATGTTGCAAAACGTTAGCGGTGTTATTTGGCCTTTATTGTGCGTACGTGGTACAATATGTACACACTAACCTAACGCTCTGTCCTCCCCCAAGTCCCCGCTATCTTTAGACGCCATGCAGATGTTGACGTTCAAATTTTAGTTGATTTCAGGCGTCAGTCACATACGGTAGCGTTTTTTAGGCATGTATGGATTACCTTAAAACCTTTGTACCACTCCTTGATGGTAGTCTCATCGTAAGATGTGTGCGTTTTGAGGAAGTCCATGTCTTCCTTGGTGAGTTTATCTTTGCTGACGAAACAGCCCATCTTGCTTTCTATAACAATAAATATATAAAAAAAATTGGTTATTTAATCTCACGAAAATAGACCAGGGGGCCGATTTTTGAATTTCGACCCCTCGATTTCCTGCATTTTGCTCTATAATATCTCCACTACTAGGCATTTAAATTATACTAATAGAATTGAAAACGAGTGGTCAATACCACTAGATTTCCAATTTATATCGCTCGTACTTCAAAAATTAGCATTTCACCGTTTTCCACCGATATTCGAGTGACGAAATCGAGCGATCGAAATTCAAAAATCGCCCCCCTGGTAGTAAACTGGACGTTTATAATTTAGCGATAATGATCCATCCTCAAAAATTGTATTTCAAATGAAGACGCGCAGATTTGTTAAATCTAACCTTTATTAGTAGGACATTACGAACCAGAGCACGCGTCTTCGTGAATGAAACGATCTATACCTATAGGAAAACACGGGTCATACAAAAATTATGTGTTTTATTTATATATTTTCTGTAGCCCAAATATATTGGTGATACAAATAGCCACAAAGTAAGTCACAACCAGAAATTAAGGTGTGATACTGTACACCTTAATTTCAGGTGTTTACTTACTATTTAAACTTTCGGGTACGAAGGGATAGGAGGTGATATTCTTTGTTTACCATACCCATATATACGAATGTTCTTATTGATACATATAAAACAAAATTATACTGGTCAACGCACAAACATTTTCGTTCCGACATTCGAACTGCGACATTCGCTGGTCAGGTTAAGTTACAAGTTCTAAAAACATATTTAATGTTCGTCACCATTCCGACTCGTATTTTAATGAGAGACATGAAGGCTGGCGTCCACTAGACTCACCGAGGTGATGAATGAATATTTGTGCTGCAAAAAAGAGCTGTACGTTCCATCTATTAACTGGGCGCTCGAGTATCCCTAAGAGAGACATTCAAGAAAGTTAACATTCTTACGGTTGCATCTCCATACATACTTGACAATATTATGTATGTTCGGAAAAACATTCACGAATTCAAGCTTAACAGTGATATCCATAACTATAACACTAGAAACAAACATAAACTTGCTGTGCCCGCACACCGCCTCCGTAAGGTTAGTACGTCTTTCGTCGGGAACTGTACACGTTTTTATAACAAGTGCCCGCTGATATAGGGAAGTTGCCACATAACAAATTTAAGTCACACGTTATTAAGCGCTGTTTGTCAAGTAAGGCGTACTATACTGTAAAAGATTTTATAGACGATAAAGATCCCTTTAAGACAGTAGCTTGATCTTGATAGTATGATAAAATTTAAGCAATATTTGTTTTGTTTTAGTCTTTTTTTTTCTGTGAATTAACCATACTAGTGTCCAGTAGAACTGACTCAAGAGACCATCCTGTTCTCGCTTGATTGTATTGTTTTAATTAATTTTAGTTTTGGACACTTAGAGACCTTATACACCCCTAAGATTTTATTTTATTTTAATTTATTTTATATGTACCTATATTTTTAATGATTCTGACAGGTAGAGAGAGACCTTTACAACTCTATGTCAATTTAAATTTGTAATTTAGTTATTTATAGGTAGGCATACTTGTAGTCTTTAATGTAACATACGAGCACAAATGTTGTATCTCACTGAATTAATTTACGTTATATATATTAATACAGCCCGGCAGCTTTAACATGTCATGCTCTCTTAAAAGTCTTTGCTTACGGTGACGTCGTTGATCGGATCGCCACTTTCCCGAATGAAGGTTGAGGGAGACGATGGCTGAGATACGCGTCATACTCGTGAACGGGTGCTGTTTGTGGAGACCAGCCTGTTTAAGTTTACACGGGCTTCATGTTACGTCCTATGTAACTTTACTTTTGAGTGGCATTAACGTGAGACACTTCATTCGGTTCTTGTCTGTCTGATTTAATTTCCGGTCTTATAATTACTTATATAACAATTCAAGTCTTGGAGACCCTTTACACCTCTAAGGATAATTTGATGATCGTTTTTTTTTTTAATTTATTATACATATTTTATCTCTGACACCTAGAGACTTACATCTCTAAACAATTTAAGTAATTGTCTGTTGTTTGTATATTTTTTATTAGTTTTCTTTTTTTTTGTGTAATTCGACATTTAGACTGGATGCATCTCTGACAAAGTATCTAATATTTTATTGATTCCATATTTGTAATTGTTTTTTGTAAATTTTGGTTTTGTATTGCTTGTAAAAATTGACATGTAAAAGTGCCCCTGTGGCCTATTTGCTGAATAAATGTTTGATGTTTGACTATAAGTAACCCTGTATTGGTCCCGCCTGCGATACTTACCATCAACATTTATAAATTTATAATTATTTAGTTAGTATTTAGAATAAGTTTTTATTTATTTAACTATCTATTACATACACATTTCATAGTGCATTTTTTATATTGTTTAAACGGTATTCCGTAGCTTGGTTTTAGCATTTGATTAAACAATATTTCTTGTAGGGTTTGTTTTCCTCTTTTTAGTGTGCAGTCGGGTTTTTTGTTTTTTTTATAATAATTAATTTTTTATTATTATTTTAATGAAAATAGAAGTGTATTTTTCAGCTGAAAATACGCCAACGTATTTGAGACACCTAAATAGTCGCGGTACCATCATTATAATAATAAGTAGGTACTGATCATAGTCTAAGATACGTTATATATGGTCGACCTTCACCGATACGTCTGACGGATGAAACTTATATTTTATGAAAGAAAATATGTTCCTGAACATAAATAAATAGGGTTGCCTAAATAAATATGGTCAAGGCTATTTTTAATAAATTTTTAAAAATATTTTTTTTTCCTTCAAATTTCACCGATTTGTCTGACGAATGAAATAAGTTCCGATGGAAAGTATACGTATCGGTGGCTGTTTAATGGACCTATGACTTCATTTGATATGGCCACTTCAACTTTTAATAAGTTTGGAACTCGACAAATAATGGAATTTGTATGCAACATTGCAGTCCCGAAATCGAGACTGCAAT
Source organism: Cydia strobilella (assembly GCF_947568885.1). Taxonomy (NCBI): domain Eukaryota; kingdom Metazoa; phylum Arthropoda; class Insecta; order Lepidoptera; family Tortricidae; genus Cydia; species Cydia strobilella. The sequence goes on from NC_086068.1 coordinate 20,688,605, forward strand.
GTTTTTAACTTTTTATTTTTTTGACTGACCATAAACTACGCACTTTGCGACCTTTATTTTTAACCGGCAACGTCGACTTTGCCGTCCATTTTTGAGAAAAATATATTTTTGTTCAGAGACCTATCATGTGTGGTATTAAATGAAAGCTTAGGGCATTCTGAGCCGGTTCTAAAAATATATCACATCATTACATTTCAGTCACGTGTTTTTAATTAAAAATAAATAAATTTTCAAAACATACCAAGAATGGGCTCCTTCAGATACGATACCGTTGAATTATTTTAAGTAAAATATACCACAAATAGTACCTAATATTCTCATATTTAATCCCAAGAAATGAGTGTTTGTAATCTTCGTAACTTGTACTCAGATGCCAGACAACCCACTAGGCGGGTTTGATGCGATAGTTAGCTATAGATAACAACAGGCTACGTCAAAGAATTCACCTAGCGTGCTTCGTGCACATGTAATAAAGTCGAAAATCTTTCGTCAAAAAAATAAAACTTGGCACAGCCCTGGCATCCTCCTAATCGGCACCCTGCTGTGTTCACCATTATGTTGCCTCGCCAACCCGCCTAGCGGGCGCCTATAGATGTCTAGTTATTGGAGTACTTTTTATTTTTTTTATCTAGCAGCGAATGTGTTAAATTCTTCCACATTGCATATCATAGATGTAGAACAAAAATTCGCCGATTTCATGATGATTCCACTCGATAAGGCGGACGATCACGTCCTTAACCGCGACCATAATTATTAAGTTTATAAGTTTTAGATAATATGTAAAAGGGAAAACCAAGACAGCAAGATAAAATGCAGCTTTATTTTAAGTGTTTTCACCGTCTAATGAAGCAGTGGGTGATGTATTTGATGGGACGCAGGGCGTGGAAATGTCACGGTCGCTTCGTCGATAAAGATAAAACGTGTATACCGAGAGTAATACCCACAACTTACGAAATGTTTTCCTTTCTTTTTCAGAAGATACCAAATTCGTCAGCATTCTTGTAAATATCCACAACTTATTTAGGTATGTAATTAAAAATGCCGAATAACTCAAATGGTGACATGGGAAATAGTTATTTGTGCAAAAAGAGAGGAAAGTTGATTTTTCTTGCGAGTTTTGATTTTTAGTGCCGAGAAAGCGAAAGATTCTATAATTAATTAAGCTAAGTTAGAATCTTGAGCGTAGCGAGGGACTCAAAAACACGAGATGTAAAGTAACTTTGCTCTCGTGTGACACATATAATTTTTCACCTCAGTATTAAGAACATATTAAAGGTTAAACTGTATTTCGATTTGTAATAGACCCCGAAGTATGAAGTGGCAGTTCATGGCCTTCACTAAATTAAAAAGCTACTTTGTTTCACTCCCTGGAGTGAGGAAAGTGCGACTTTCTTTACTCCAGGGAGTGACGAAAGTAGGCTTGTTCGAGCTGCTAAGGTGAAAAGATATATTCCCTTATAGTCATATTTTTATTAAAGTACTTTGTTTGGTTTGTATGATAACACGCCTGCTGTTAAAATATATAAATAATATATATAAATTTAATTTGAATGGATAGGAAAACTGATTGGATTTCAGTACATAACGCATGTCAATAAAACCAACTGAAGTTCACGTACGAATTTCTGAGTTCCAATTGATTGGCACCCAAATTAACAATAATGATTTCATTCAATATATAACACATTATCAGTAAAGACTGTACACGATGAAACCCGGCCACGCAAGATGTGGTAAATATTTTAAATGAATGTACATTTTCAAACAGCACTTTTTGCCTTAATAACTTGTGGTTATCAAAGTACATAATAAAATTAAAAACATAATATAAAGTTAGGTTGTCTGTGACTTTGATCATTATATGTGTCGTTTTCAAGCAAAAGGTACCACATTGTCGCTAGCCATAAGGACGCTCTGACAGGTTTTTCGTATAAAGATACAAGCAATTTTCGTTCTTATGGTAAGCGATAATGTCCTACCTTTTGATTGAAAACGACACATATATTCCACAGTAATTATATTTTTTGTCCACGGTCTTCTGAAAGTCTTTACCAAATTTTCCAGTTAAAAATATTGTGTTATTTTTAATTATAGAAAACCAAACTATACCTTACTATATTCTCTTTTCACAATACCTAATATTTTCTTATTGTGTTCAGATTGAGATAGTTCTGAACTTTGGTGAATTTGACTTTTTGATAAAAAATGCCTCCCATATACAAACAACTTTCAGTGCTTAGAGTACAAAGTTTTCCTGACTACCTCAATTAGACAAGAGTTTCGAAAAGCCTATGTTTTAGGTAAGATGACATTCTAATGAGCATAAAACAGCTTATGAAAATATATAAATACAATTGTGGTATTGTAGTACGAAGCGAGTGAAGATTATCAAAAAACGCTGGACAAAAAATTTAAGGTATGATGGAATATATTCGGCGAACAGTCACAGAAGCCCATACATTGTAATATGAATTCATATTATATGATTGCATTTTTATTATAATTACAGATTATTAAAATAGAAGAACTGCTTGCATATGTGCATTCGGTAAAAAGATATACCAGATCATGCATGGCCGGGTTTCATCGTGTACAGTCTTTATTTAGGCATTTATGGTCTTGAAAAGTCGAAAAAAATAAAAATTTTGAACAAGGCCAGAAGGCTAATGTCTGATGGCGAACGTACAAACGTAATTAAAGTGTAAGAGATTTTAGACGTAACCTCTAAATGCCTCTCATTATGGACTATCAATCGCTTGATAGCATTGGCAAAATTCCTAATATATTTCGACACCTGGATATTTTTTCAACATTCTTATTTTGCTCAAGTGCAATAATAACAGGAACTAAAAATAGCTATGTGACTGTGGCCTTATATACACTGCTTTATCTACACATACCTATATTATAAGCTCTTTATGGTTCTCCCACATTGGCTGTTATATAACCATACAAAATTTTTGCCAGGCATACTGGGTTTCAACTTTCTGGAGGTAAGACGTAATTTTGCACGTCTCACTACTGCCAGGCGTGTCTCACTCCGCGATTTCGTCGCGTCGCTACAAGTACCTGCGGCCGCCTTAATTTTTAGGTTTTGCCTGCACGCACTTGCGCCGCCTTGCGCGTAGTAGTCGCGTTTTGTTAGGGAGTGAATCTTCTGTACCTAGTACTATTATATATTCTGTGCTACTGCTTGCAGTATCCTGCGCGGGGAGTCGGACTGTATCGAGCTGGCGGGTCAACTAGTACGTCTTTACGTTCCCGCACGGACCAGAATCGATTTCAGACCTCGTGACCATTGTCTCCTGGCAGTCCCGGCTTCGCGTACCGTATAACGTAGGAATGCCTCTCTGGTTCGTTCTTTGCTCCTTTTGAATGCGCTCCTTGCATCGGCCTCTCAGTGTGATTTGTTTGCAGGCAGACAGGTGGCTGTGCGTGATGAATGTTTGAGCTTTTGTGAGAAGATGGATGCACGTCCTTCTACAGTTTAAAATGTGCTGATTATTTATTTGTGATGAATTGTTTTCTTTTCTTTTAATTTTCTGTGTAAGTTAGCAGTGGTTTGATATTTTTACTGTTACGCTGTTTAACTTGTTTGAAATAAATAAAATAACATTGTGTGACAGGGGCAACATAATAAAACACTACGAATACTATCATGTTCTCCCTGTTACACAATTTTGTATTACATTTTATAACAGCCAATGTGGGAGCACCATTATGATATGTTCTGGAACCGCATGTTACCACCGCCATTGCGGCATCGTTGCTCTGTCGCGGGTATCAGGCAGCGTCTTCGAAATATAGCTCGCTCATTATACACTGATTGATCTTATTTTACACGAAAGTGATGCTTAACTTATTTCATTGTCGCCGTGTTCAACGATTCGATAGTTGTGCCAAGGTGTGCCAGAATAATAAAAAGTAATTCTAAAATTATTTTAAACCAATCTTTGGGATTATATCCTCCGTAACTTTACCAACCCTGAGTAACGAAAGTTCAATAAGTTGGGACAGTGTATCAATATTAAAATTACATATTATTCAAGATAAAAGTTAATAAAAGTGAATATATAACTTAAATAAGAACTTATATGGACTGAGGACTGAGTAATAATATACATTAAACTTTTAAGAAAGTAATACAAATCGTAACAAACTTCCGAGATTAAAATACTCTCGAAATTGGGACATAATCATAATGTACCTGTACAGTAATGTAAACAGCTGTTTTTAGGGTTCCGTACCCAAAGGGTAAAAACCCCATTACTAAGACTCCACTGTCCGTCTGTCTGTTTGTCCGTCTGTCTGTCACCAGGCTGTAATCTCATGAACCGTGATAGCTAGAGTCTAGCTATGACGGTTCATGAGATAATCTCTATCATCTGTGAAAATTTCAACTGTCTAGCTGCTAGACAGTTGAAATTTTCACAGATGTATTTCTGTTGCCGCTATAAGAACAAATACTAAAAATATTATAAAATAAATATTTAAGTGGGGCTCCCATACAACAAACGTGATTTTTTTGCCGTTTTTTGCGTAATGGTACGGAACCCTTCGTCCGCGAGTCCGACACGCACTTGGTCGGATTTTTCTTATACTCGTACGAGTGTTTGTAGCTTTTTCGTATGATAAACAAATACATTTTTTTTATCAAGCAGATATGTCTGCGCGCGATAACACATTTTATTAGACTCGCACTTGCAAAAGCGCTTCTAGTAAGCTTCCGTAGCTTAGTTGGTTAAAAGCAATCGGACCGGTGTTCGAAAAGATCGCAACTTCTAGTCTTGTCGGAAGCGGGTTTTTTTTAATTTTTCTTTTAATATAAAGATAATACAATAAACATACCTAATTTAAATAACTAAACTTCCGTGAGACACAGACATTAAATATATTTAAACGGCCCACTCACGTATCGATCAGTCGAAAATCCCTCTTCGACTTAAAATACGTGAGTGACTCGTTAAAATATAATCTAATATAACATAGGGAAAATACACATATCTAGTCTCCCTCTAATAACCAATTCAAAATTATTTTAGGTCAGCAGTGATGATTTTTCTACAAGGGCCAATTATTAGTAGCTTAACTTTTAATGAAAATATCATGTCTACTTATATGCAAAATTGGTATATTAACGAGTAAATCGGGGGCCGGATCCGATGACTATGCACTAAGTGTAAATTTGATGAAACTTGCTTTCACAATATATCGGAAATTCAATAAGTTTGAACCGCGCTACCTAGTTATACGCCGGCCTTCCTAAACTGCTGCGTCATACAACACATCTATCTTGTTCTCTATTTTTTTTTGCCACAGTATTAACCCATTAAGGTGAACTTGATTTTGCTTTGTTCTAGGTAGTCGTATATACAGCTTTCACTTTGAAAGCACTTTCATATAAGTACCTAATAAAATCACTTGAAAAATAGTCTAAATGGATGATTAAATTAATCCTTACATATATTTTGGTTTTTGCACTTGAGACTAGTGAATAACCCGTGCTGAAGAGACCTCGTTAAATTCAATAACGGTACTTACCTACCCAAATACCAAACGGCGTTTCAACAGTACACACATTACGTATACCTATATATGATAGGTACCTAAAGGCCATGCCAGGATAAGCTAAGTGAGTCTGCCCCCAGCGAGTTTTGGCTTGTAATTTTTTTTATTGATTTGTCTTTCTATTAGTATCGAGTATGCCAAATTTCAGCTCCCCAAACTTTGTAGTTAAATAAAAAAAAAACGAAATATGATCTTTCTTCAATATTTTTTGACGGGATAACGTCTTATAAATCAATGAACACCGGTAGCATGCACGAAAAAGTATCACGTTATGTACATATCTCCATGGTTACGTTGTGGACAGATTTCCATGGTAACGTTACGTCAATGTTTTCTCATGACGTTATCACGCAAAATTATCGTCCGTGAACCGACTTTACAAACAACTTATTTTTTTTCTAGCCAGCCGATTTTGACGTGCGTCACGTATATTGTGCATGTAGTAAGGACAATTACATGATATTAATTTTGTGACATATTGCCACTGTCAGTCCGCCGGACAATATCGGCCTGTCAGTTAGAACAAAAATTTGACAGTTCCGAACAACTTAAGCCCCTTAAGTGCCGATGTGAATAATTCATACCATTACATCTGGTACTGGTTTAGAAATAACAGGGAGAAGAAATTATAGACTAATACTCGTAATATATTCTGTAATAAATATTTGGTCACTATACATATAGCGTATTATATTTTCTATTGCTATTTTGTCATTAGAGATAGGTTTACTAATAATATAAAATCAAAGCAATTGATGATTCGAGTTGTTTCTGTTAACGTTTTAGATACCTACATGATAAAAATGTTAAGTGAATTATATCCACAACAGCGGGTAGCCATTTACAAAAATAGCTTTACGATATATTTGAAGGTAAAAAGCTTTATGCTGATACTGCTGATAGTCATGTGTGGTTCATACTTGCAAGAAATATCTGTTTAACATTAACCAAAAGATAACGGCTGGTGGATGGGACCGGGGATAAGAGAGCTGGCAGCTTCCTCGCCCAACGCTTGAGCATAGCGATCCAGCGAGGAAATGCGGCCAGCATCCTCGGCACCATGCCACGGGGTCCCATTTTAGATTTAGATTTTTAGTTTTATAGTAGTTTTAGTTTAGTTAATTGTAGTTTCATTTTTACTGTAAGGCTTTATTTATTGTTAATTAACATTTGATATTATATAGAAAATCAAATTAAATTACCAAAAGATGTAGACCATTGTATTAGTATATATTATCTGATTATATTTTAATATCCGACGGCAGTTATAATTTGCGATAGTTACGAACAGCACAATAGTATTTTATGCAACAGGTACCTAAGGCCTACTGTCCACGGAAGCGTAGCTGCATAGACGCGTACTCGTCATTGTACGCTTGCTGTACGCTTGCTTGCAGCCTACATACAAAACCGCACAACTCTGTCGACGGAGCGGACGCTGCATGCAAGCTTCACGCCGCTGGGCGTACTGCATGTCATACGCCGGGCTGCATCGCAAGGAATAGCACGTTGAGTTTTTGTAAATAACGTCTTCATCGTTAGACGACATTCTCACGAATGAAAGGAAATGTAGGCTACGATACGCTTCGTGGACAACGTCTGTACGCCGGGCTGCATGGCAGCTGCACTGCGTATTCATGCAGCGTCTATGCAGCTACGCGTCGTCGACAGTAGGCCTAACTATCTACATATTAAAGGTGTGTGCAGACCTAGTATATGTACCGTTGCACACCATTTTTTTTTCAGACAGCCTCAAAGACCTAAATACCTAAAATGATAAATAAAAATCAAACAAGTAGGCCAAGCAATAAGAAGGTATAGAGGGAAATGCTAGGAACACAATTTTTGTCTCCGTAAATTTGTTTGGACTAGTTAGGAAGTAAACATATCAAAAGTCCCCGGTCGTAGCCCTGGTGCGGCGGGGGAGAGAGGGGTTTGAAGGTTCCATTATTAGGTTTTTCGATTATATCTCAGACATGACCACTTATACAAAATGAAAAGTGATTTTATTCGTTACAAGTTTTATTCAGTCAAGTTTTTCGATATCGTGTATAGTTTTAGAGATATCCGCTCTTGAAGGTTTATTTAGGGCTCTCATTTTTATCTAATCTACATCAGTGAAGCTGCTAGGCCGGGTTTGGTATCGTTTTCGTATAAATCGGAGCCCCAAATTCATTTATGGTATCACATTGACTCCATTCCGAAGTAAAAACATATAAACAAACAACTTTTTTTTTAACTCCTCTTCACGCTTAAACCGCTGAACCTATTTAGTTGAAATTTGGTATAGAGATGTTTTAAGCCCCGAGACAGGACATAAGATAGTTTTTATCTCGTAAGATATACTTGGAAACTTTCAAAGTTAAACTATGTGGATGCAGTGTTTGGGCCTAGACTTCTTGCTAAAACAAAAAGACTCATTCAACGTGTTCAAAATTCCTGTGCTCGCTTCTGTTTCAATATTCCGTTGAGAGCTCACGTAACACCGTTTCTAAATAGCCACAAGATCCTCAAAATGCAACACCGTCGTAAACTTCACTTAACGTGTTTCACTTGATGGTCTCATCGGAAGATCAGCGCTGGAAGTCACCAGCAATATACTGAGATGAGGCCATTTCGTGGCACTTCAATCTTAATCTATGTTTTATTGTTATATTATGTAATTTTTGTTTGTGCTTACGAATAAAATCGTATTCTATTCTATTCTAATACAGGCAAGGTAATTAAATATTGCTTATTCAGCATAATAGTCGAAGCGTTTCTCAATATTTTGGTGTATAACTTGATATTTCATATTTTCCAGTTTTCTTTTACTTCCGATACTTTCCCGCCAGGAAACATACAATTTTTCGGGATCGTGCCGGCACCACAGAATGACTAATAGTACCCGGCACCCCTTAAATGTCCCTTAAATGTGGTATATATATATATATATATATATATAACCATTGGCTATAAATGGTATATGTATAGTGGTATATATATATATATATATATAAACCATTGGCTATAAATAAACAGAAACATTAAATAAAAGCAATTTTAGATAAAGTATTATATATCTGTCGACAACGAAACGCTTTGAGTCTCTCTATCTCTCTTCCATATTAGTGCGACAGTGACAGTTGCGTTTCGATCGCTACGGAGCGTTAGCGATTGGCGTGTTGGCTACGCGGCCTGTTCTATCTATATATATCAAAGATAGATATAACTCCGTAATAGATGGATACAGTCTAAGGAAAAAACGTGCCTCAAAAATCAAGAAAATTTGATTCTCGATCAGAGGGTGCTACTAGCTTCTGTCGTATAGATGGCGTTGACGGTTTCGTTTGTTATTTAACAATTTTAAGGCATACCAGTGAAAGAACATGGGTCAAAATCATAAAAATAATTAATGCAAATAAAAAAAATCATTTATCCATATTTAAATTCATTTTATCGTATTTTTATAAATCTTCATTTGTAGTTTTAAAGTGTGTCGACAGATGGCAGTGAATTTACTAGGATTACAAAATTTACTATGACAGTACCGCTTTAGTATAAGTTACTCTATGATATATATAAAATTGAGAAACCAGAACGGGATAAAAAACGAGGGAAGAAGCGAGATGGCGCCTTACAAATTTCTAAAAAAGTTTTCTCGAATATGACGCACGTATGATAAGGAAAAACTGTTTAAATCTATTATCTGAATATGAGAATAGAACTAGAGCATAAAAACTATCGCTTTCGCTGCGTATTTAATTTACAATAAGCAAAAGAAACAATCTTCATTTTACGACGATCGGCCATTTTCGGCAAATCTCGGCTGCTTTCGTTTCGGGTGCTACAGACCAAATTATTTGACGTAAGTTCTCAATAAGTTAAAATAAGTTTGTCATGTGTTTTTCACTAGAAGTAAAATAATAATTTTTAAGAAAAAAAAACCGACTTCAATGGGGGATGCCGCTGAAAGTTTACTTATTGTTGATGGTGCACTCTTAGATTCCAGACAATGAAATGAAATAGACAGCATATTTTGCGTAATTATCCTAATCCATCTTTTGACTAATTTTGCCTAATTGCCTAATTATTATAATCACGGAGTAGGATGGAGATGGCAAGTGGGCGTTCCCGTCTATCCGACAGTTAGTAGCGACCGACTCACTTTATGCACAGACTATGCTCAGTTGTTGTGTAAACTTCATGCTCGAATGACATTCACGTCGTACGTACGCTCGTCTAACAAAAATTGATAATTAAATTTAAAATGCCGTATTGTGCAGTATTAAGCTGCAGAAATCACAGCGGTTTAAAAAATCTTTCACGTGGAGGTATTTCCTATCACCGGTGGTTATTTATTTAAATATAATCCGATAAATACGAAAAATCTGTTTCTATTGCATTATTTACGAATGTTCGTTAAGTAAATCTATATTTTATCAGTTAGAACTTAGAGTTCACAATCCTTTGTCACTATTCTTTACGTTTATCTGGAATATTCGCTATCCTAAATGTCAAATAACTTCGCTACTCAGATGCTGCGCAATGTCGATATTTATATCGATAAAGTTAAAGTTACGATATTTCAAGTTTGATGTTTGGTAGTTCGGTAATAAATTATTATTTTAGACACGTTTCTAATTATTATTTGGGATAATCAATGTCTTAGTAAATATGGCAGCTCTGGTCATCAAGCACTAAGTTAAGTCGGGGTCATTTCATGGCAACCTTTCAAACCTTCGTATTCCTTTATATAAGTTTTTGTTTTTTACACCTATCATATTTTCATCGTTAATATAATTAGACTAGGTACTTAATGCACTTATGCGTACAATGCATGCAATGTGCCATGAATAAACGTTTTATATTTTCTATTTCTTTATTATTAATTATTGTAGGTTACCACAAGATGCCGATATTAAAAATAAATGGGTCAATGCTACTGGGCAAGAAAATTAGTTTCCGCAAAAATATAGCACCATTTGCTAGGAGCATTTCTTAGAGAAAGATTTCTGGGGATAAAATTGCCATACATCTCATCTAGCGTCCACACGCCTAAAACTTAGTTACTAATTTAGTAATTATTAGTGACATTCGGGCTCACTTAATTAATAAAAAGTGTTCCGTACCACGCAAACTAGCGTGAAATATTGGAATTTTGCCGCCCCCCTTCCTGATTTGATAGGTCACAATCTTACAATCAAATCAAGTGGGATCGATGAGCCAGTTTCATGTATGCTTTCACACCATACAATTAATTTGACAATTTAATCAGGTTGTCCCGTCTAGATTGGCCTTAAATGCTGCTACAAGTAAATATATTGTTAAAGACGAATACTTACCTATGTAAGTAATTGCAGATTTGTGATCACAAAATAACAGCAATACCGAGTTAATAGACCTTTAAAGAACTATGATTTTATCTGTTTGACTTTAAGATATATTTAATGTTCACATTAACAACCTAGTTGGTCAATTAATAAGAAACAAATTTCTAGTTAGATATTTGTTGTACTGTACTACATATTATTTTTCATACAATCACGATTATCACTACCTATATTATAATCATAAATAAAGTATCATCTAAATGTGTATATGTGTATGTGTACATACGGTAATGAAATATCAATACCTAACTGAACACACAAATATCGATAAAACACTCCGATTACACTGTCCCCTCCCTATATCGAATGGAACGATGTTCCAACGGTTAGCTACTCGCAGGCGTGTAGAGATCTCGAAAACACCAGTGTAACGTGACCGTGAGATCCGTAACAAACCATGCGTAATTAGACCTTACTTATACTGGTTTTTTAGCCCTTTTCTCGCCTGTAATAAGTAAGTGATTTTAAAACTATACAATAACGCCATCTGGTGTTGAGTAGTTGTATTAGGTGAACGTTGAGCGAGCTTTTGTGAGATGAATGAGATAATGAAAGAGTCGTATGTCATATAGCTTTGACATTATAATTTAAACCGTCAATCATGTAGCCTACAGTTGATATTCGTTCGAGAAATGTCCACCGGTAATAACTTTTTGGTATGGAAAGTTGCTACGAATCAGAGCAATTTTGTAAGTGTGTGACGTATTTTAACGTGGCTATGAATGTGTGAGTTTAGCGACACTGGTTTTCATACTAAATAGGAGTCATTTCACATCCACTAGTTTATTAATTCGTGATTATAATATTGCCTAATAATGTAGAAAAGGAGGTAAAACCACCCACTTTTCTAGTAGCATTTCGTTTTTGTAAGGGTCGCAGTTCTAACCTAACCTAACCTACTTTTATGATAGCATTTCGTTTCTGTAAGGGTCACAGTTCTAACCTAACCTAACCCACTTTTCTAGTAGCATTTCAGGGTCATTTGGGTCAGAGTTCGGTCCGGGTCCGGATCCGAGTTGGGGTCCATGTCCAGACCCGGGTCCGTAAGGAAGAGAACAAATCGCCAAACGTGAACTATGTGTCATTGAAGAGTTCCATTCTGACCATCATCAGCAGTTCCACTTAATCAAATGTCACCTTTTTAAATGTAAATGCTGGATTTGTTGATGAAAATACAAAAATCACAATATGTATGCATTTCACATTTGAGGAGTTCCCTCGGTTCCTCATGGGTCTCATCATCAGAACTCGAGCTTGACAAAAATATGCCTTAAAAACTTAAGTTGCTTAACAAACATAAAGAAGAGGACAAATCGCCAAACGTGAACTATGCGTCATTGAAGAGTTCCGTTCTGATCATCATCAGCAGTTCCACTTCATCAAATGTCACTTTTTTAAATGTAAGTGCTTGATTTGTTGATGAAAATACTAAAATCACTATATGTATGCCTTTCACATTTGAAGAGTTCCCTCGATTCCTCATGGATCCCATCATCAGAGCTCGAGCTTGACAAAAATGTTTCTTGAAAACCTAACTTGCTTAACAAACATAACGAAGAGGACAAATCGCCAAACGTGAACTATGCGTCATTGAAGAGTTCCGTTCTGATCATCATCAGCAGTTCCACTTCATCAAATGTCACTTTTTTAAATGTAAGTGCTTGATTTGTTGATGAAAATACTGAAATCACTATATGTAAGCCTTTAACATTTGAGGAGTTCCCTCGATTCCTCATGGATCCCATCATCAGAACTGCGTTTTGACAAAGACGGGACCAATCTGTATGTATATACTTAGAAGCAAAAAAAGAATTTTCAAAATCGGTCCAGAAATGACGGAGTTATGGAGTAACAAACATTTAAAAAAAAAAAACCGAATTGATAACCTCCTCCTTTTGAAATCTTGAAGTCGGTTAAAAAGTGCTGTCAACCTTAGTCTATGTCTATGCCCATACGAGTGGCTTATGTCATAGTGGTGATGTATGAAAGTGTAAGTCATTTGTATTTTATTGTTTTAAATTTCTGAGTTTTATTATTCAGAGTGGCTCTCACGGCTTTGGCAAACACTGTTCATGCATGCGGCGGGTGGATGGCGAGAAGCGCCAAAAGTTAGATTCCATGGCGAAAAATACAAAGCTGATAGCAAATTTATACATATAGCCTATCAGTTCAAGGAATGTTGCGAAGGGATGGTAGTCATACTTGTTATGGCCATTTTTTGCCCGGATGCTGCACTTCATGATAAAAGCAAGCCGCTTTGCACAGTGCTAGTAGGGACCAAACTGAGTGATTTGACCCGCAGCAGCGCAAGTTTCACCCCTTAGGAACAGAGATGGCCGCCACTTCTTTAAAAAATATTTCAAAAAATTGTACAAGCTAAACCAATGAACCGATTTAAATGTTTAATATCTCAAATAAAAGCCCATTATATACATTACTTTAAAAAAAAATACTCAAAAAATATATACTGAATACTTTCGACAAAAAACGACAACTTAATATTTTTTTTACTCGATTAATAGTTTTTATTTGATTCCTTAAAAAAAATTATGGAACTTGAATAGTTTAATAAATATATACTTATATATATATATAGTACTGAGTACATAAAAGTATTACAAAAAAACCCGATACCGATACCTTTCGTTCTTCACAAAATATTTAAGTTCAATTATGCAAGTTCTTACAAATAAATTTATTTAAAAGAAATCTTCAACCGCAGTAAGTGCACTGATTTTAATATTTTTAATATGAAATGTGTCATATGAAAAGAAATCACCCAATTTATTTTAATCAATAAAAAATAAATAAAAACTGAATAAAAATTTTCCTGGTGCTCAATTACAAAAAAATATTATATCTAAAATTAGAAATAATTTTTATTTAAAGTGACTACATTTGTAAACAAAAAACTTAAATGTCCTCTTCGGGTTCACCGGTAGATGTAGAACTGAAAAAGAAAAGTCGTTTTGAAGTACTCGTACCATTCCAATACTACAAAATCAATTATCATACATGAACTGGTTGCTGAAGATTACTTTTGAATTATTTTTGTGCCTGTAGATTACTGTTGAATTATTTTTGTGCCTAGTTGATAACCATTAAACCTATAATTTTGTGCCATACCTATAATCAGTGGCCAGCATGCAAAATAACCCTGGATTGAAAATTACATTAACTTACTTTTGATTTGTACAGCCACCTTTACATGGTTTACACTGGGCTGTGCATGGTAAGCTGACGCGATGACACCCACAACGCATAGTTTCGCAGCCAGATTTGCAGCCACAATGGTCCAAGAGGCTTAATTGGGACCTAATCGCTGTAACTGCCGACCATTCCGGAGTCCAACTCTCTTTTTCCTTAGTCCATCCCAAAGAAGATGGACATGGTATGGAAACTTCTGATCTCAGAGCGTTTCTCCATATATGGCCCGCTTGGTAAGCTGCTCGAAGTGCATGTTTATAGAGAGCAGCTGATGTAGGTGGCAGGGTTGGCAGGTTCTAATTTCTCGGTCAAATCAGATTTGTTCCTTGAACGAAGCCCTCCATTGACTGACAACGAAGGTGGACAAATTTGATTTTCGTACTGGAATAATTCGTTCAGATCAAGCTGCCTTTCTCTGGCCACTATAAAAAGACGGGAAAATAGGAGTACGTCAACTTTTAAGTTTTTGATTTTGTCAGTTGTCAGGTGTGTACCTTCATATTTTAATTTTAGTATGAAGTAACCCTAGATTTGTGTTATTGTTTGGCCAAACGGAACACATAAACGTAAATGACAAGCTTGTGACAAGCCTGCCACCTACATCAGCTGCTCTCTATAAACATGCACTTCGAGCGGCTTACCAAGCGGGCCATATATGGGGAAACGGTCTGAAACCAGAAGTTTTCATACCATGTCCATTTTCTTGGGGATGGACTGAGGAAAAAGATAGTTGAACTCCGGAATGGTCGGCAGTTACAGCGATTTGGTCGCATTTAAGCCTCTTGAACCATTGTGGCTGCAAATCTGGCTGCGAAACTATGCGTTGTGGGTGTCGTCGCGTCAGCTTACCATGCACAGCCCAGTGTAAATCATGCAAAGGTGGCTGTACAAATCAAACGTAAGTAAATGTAATTTTCAATCCAGGGTTATTTTGCATGCTGACGACTGATTATAGGTCTGGCACAAAATTATAGGGTCTGGCACAAAATTATAGGTTTAATGGTAATCAACTAGGCACTAAAATAATTCAACAGTAAATCTACAGGCACGAAAATAATTCAACAGTAATCTATAGCAACCAGTCCATGTATGATCGGTGATTTTGTAGTGTTGGAATGATACGAGTACTTCTCAAAACGACTTTTATTTTTCAGTTCTACGTCTACCGGTGAACCCAAAGAGGACATTTAAGTTTTTTTGTTGACAAATGTAGTCCCTTTAAATAAAATTAATTTTAAATTTTAGATTGTTATATTTTTTGTAATTCAGCACCAGGAAAAAAACTGTATTCGGTTTTTATTTATTTATTTTTTATTTATTAAAATAAATTGGGTGATTTCTTTTCATATGACACATTTCATATTAAAATCAGTGCACTTACTGCGGTTGAAGATTTCTTTAAAATAAATTTATTTGTAAGAGCGTGCATAATTGATAGATAGATAGATAGATAGATAAACTGTTTATTAGTTTGCCACAATACACACAAAATATTCAAATACAGAAATGACATAGGTACACAGAACAATCCAGAAAATAAGTAAAAATTACAGCAACAAATAAGTCACACCGATTTTTACATAATATGTAGAGGAAAAGGAAAAAATACATAAAAATACTGTTTTATACAAATAAAAATCCTGTGTGCGAATTGAACTTAAATATTTCGTGAAGAATGAAAGGTATCGGTGTCGGGTTTTTTTGTAATACTTTTTATACACTCAGTACTATATATATATATTAAACTATTCATGTTCCATATTTTTTTTATGAAATCAAATAAAAACTATCAATCGAGTAAGAAAAAAAAATTAAGATGCCGTTTTTTGCCAAAACTATTCAGTATATGTTTTTTGAATATTTTTTTGTAAGTAATGTATATAATGAGCTTTTATTTGACATATTAAACATTGAAATCGGTCAAAAAGTTTAGCTTATAGAATTTTTTGAAATATATCTTGAATAAATTTACACTCACATTCAAACTTTCATATTTCGTGAAGTATGAGAGATATCGGTGTCGGGTTTTTTTATAATACTTTTTATTTATTTAGTAATATATACATGCATTAAACTATTCATATTCCATAAATTTTTTTTGAGAAATCAAGTAAAAACTATCAATCGAGTAAAAAAAAAACTTCAGATGCCGTTTTTTGTCGACACTATTCAGTATATATTTTTTGAGTATTTTTTTAAAGTAATGTATATAATGAGCTTTCATTTGAGATATTAAATATTTAAATCGGTTCATTGGTTTAGCTTGTAGAATTTTTTGAAATATTTTTTAAAGAAGTGGCGCCATCTCTGTTCCTAAGGGGTGAAACTGCCGCTGCTGCGGGTCAAATCGCTCAGTTTGGTCCCTACTATCACTGTGCAAAGCGGCTTGCTTTTATCATGAAGTGCAGTATTTTGTTCATAACAAGTATGACTATGGTGCCCGTAATAAGGGATGGTGGTGGTAGTGTCGATGTATGTAAATATGTATTTTATTAAGTATTTTTGTATTTTAATAATTACACGTCAATGACGAGATATATAATCAATTCGGGAACTTATGACTAGGTATGCTTTAACTGTTACTATTTCTGTTATTAAGGTTACGTACCCAAAGGGTAAAAACGGGACCCTATTACTAAGACTCCGCTGCCCGTCCGTCCGTCTGTCTGTCCGTCTGTCACCAAGCTGTATCTCATGAACCGTGATAGCTAGACAGTTGAAAATTTCACAGATGATGTATTTCTGTTGCCGCTATAACAACAAATACTAACAACTAAAACAGAATAAAATGAATATTTAAGTGGGGCTCCCACACAACAAACGTGATTTTTTTGCCGGTTTTGTGTAATGGTACGGAAGGGAACCCTTTGGGCGCGAGTCCTGTATAATATCCAGAAAGGAAAATGGGGACTACCTACGCGTAGGTACGTTTGTATGAATAGGCCGTTTATGGCCTGTGGTCGTCCACTTTCGTTAAGGCGGCAATTAATCTAATGAACGTTTTTTGCAACTTATAAGATTAAATAATAATTTTGTTATTTTTTTTTATTAATACGAGGATGAAAAAATACAATCTTGCCTTTTATCAAATCACATCATTTATTTAGAAATTTGCGAACTAAAAGTTATCTAAATAACAAGTTTTGGAAACAAATCAAATATTTTTATTTTATTTTAGATATATATATATATATATATATATATATATATATATATATATATATATATATTTTCTTTAATATATGACATCTATTATAGTTTATTATCTAAATAACGGTTACAAATAAGTCCCTATCACAGCTATGAACACTGGCAGGGTTGAATGCTGAAGGGATAGATTACATAGTAACGTCGGTATTTAAGTAAACATAAGACAAACCCTTTATTTCACTTACGCGAGCGGCCCGTCTAGTTACGATATAATCCCATGAGATGCACCCGCAAACTTCAGTTTATCTCATTTTTAATATCACTGTCGTCGGTTGCCTGATATTTGACACATGACAGGCCGACGAATGACCTCGCAACTCGCCGTTTATATTCAGATCCAGTAGTCAATCGATTTAATAATGCAATTGGAAAATCTGCGGATGAAACATAAAAGAAGGTGTTGTGCTCATTTACAGTCGCGTCTTGTTCTATTCTAGTAAAGGTTGCTGTCGGCACATTAAAAGTTGGTTGTACTTCACGGCCGTCCACGCAACGCCAGTCACGTACCTAGGGCACGATTACCAACTTAAGTGCTAACTTCTAAAATAACTCAAATAAGAGGTTCAATTAAGCTTTGTTATAAGAATTCGTTTAATTACGAGTATTAAGAGTCCCCGGCAAGCACGGGTCTCCATACAAACGTAGTTACGCTCTCATTTTAAAACGACTAGCTAGATTGCTCTGAAACTTTGTACTTAGTACTTGTAGGTCTGTAATTAGTTTATGTAGCTTCAGATACAATCGTAAAAAAAATACAGCGAATTTGTTTTTCATACAAAACTTGTTTTTGCTCTATTTCGTTTGTTTTATATACTAGAGCTATATAAACTAATTACAGACCTAGATATACCTCATGTCATTGTACCTATGTGCAGTTTCATTACAATCTAACACGTAGTTTTAAAATGAGAACGAAACTCCGTTTTGTATGGGAAGGTGAAATTCGGCCGAGCTTGCCGGGGACTCCACAACGGTAGTCGATTGTCAGAAGAGGGCCCCAAAAATACTGGACGCCATAATCCGTGTCGTATTCTGACTAGGAAAAAGTAAAATAAACATTTTTGATAGGTACAATTCTTCTGTATGAGAGTAGGTCGTCAAAATAAGCCAATCCTCAACACAAAAAAAATATTCGCGATAAAATTTTACCCGTTTTTTCCTAAATGTATAATATTGGGTACGCATGTCCTTAACTTCTGAACGTACTTGGTTAACCTAAAAATATTTTTATTAGAGCTACGTTTTTGGGACCAACATTGCAGGTAACAAAAGAAATATGAAATTGGGTGCCGTGTTAATCTGCTCATAAATCACACACATAAATAAAACAGTACTCAGAATAAATTCCGTGCTACCCTTACAAGGTCACAATCGTTGTATGACCAACGAGTGTAACTACTAGTCACGGTGTTCAATTAGTCAATTACACAAGCAGCAATAATTATTAACCCAGCCGCTTTATTGTCCGTGAGTTTTACTTAAAATTAATTAGTGCACTGCCTTATGGGAATATAGTTCAGATCCGGAAACCGCTTTCAACTTTTAATATGTTGCTGGGCATAGTACTGGGTCTCCAAAACTGCCGGGAGACAGCGGCGCCGGCCATCTACTTGAGCGGAATGACGTCATCAAAATGACTCCCGCCTCGGTGCGAATATTGCATATTGCACCCAAACTATGCATTGCACATACACGTGTGGGGTATTAAACGAAAGCCAATAAAATCTATATATATAAACGTAAAAGTCCTGACTAACTGACTGACTGACTGACTCACTCACTTAAATCAACGCCCAGCCCAAACTGTTGGACCTAGAGAGCTGAATTTTTCACAATAGATAGCTTTTATGACGTTAGTATCCACTAAGAAGGGGTTTTTCAAAATTCATCCCCTAAGGTGGTGAAAAAGGGGTTGAAAGTTTGTATGGAGATCATAATTTTTTTTGAGTGCGGGACTTGAAACTTTGTATAAAGGCATATTATTAAAATACTAGAAAAGTAATTTCAGCGTTTTTGAAAATTCTTCTCTTAAGGTGGTGAAAAAGGGGTAGAAAGTTTGTATGGAGGTCAAACATTTTTTTAAGTGCGCGACTTTAATCTTTGCATAAAGGCATGTTATTACAATACAAGAAAAGTGATTTCAGCGTGTTTAAAAATTCATCCCCTAGAGTGGTTAAAAAGGGGTTGAAAATTTGTCGTCGTCCTAATTTTATTTTCATAGAAATATATATAGTTAAAAGAGAAAAAACTTATTTCAGCATTATTTAAAATTCATCCCCCAAGGTGGTAAAAATGGGGTTGAAAGTTTGTATGGAGATCAAATATTTTTTTGAGTACGGGAATTTAATCTGTATAAAGGCATATATTATTAGAATACAAGAAAAGTAATTTAAGCGTTTTTAAATATTCATCCCCTAAAAGGGTTAAAAAGGGGTTCAAAGTGAATCTATTACAAATGTTTTGAAACTTCTTAGAAAGGCATTGTATAAGATTTCAAAAAATTTATTTCAACGTTCTTAAAAATTCAACCCCTAAAGGGGTTAAAAAGGGGATGTAAGTTTATATGTGGTACAAATTTTATTTTAAGCTAGGAACTTGAAACTTGGTAAAAAGGGCATTATATTAAAATAGACGAAAATTGATTACTTACACCGTTTTTGAAAAGTTTGTATTAATAGTTTCGGGAGCGAATATTTTTTTAAATATACTTGTAAATCTTCTAAGAGGGTCGAGAGGGATTATATCGGGAACAATTTTTTTCAGTTAGGGTCTTGAAACTTCGTAGTTTGTGAAAGACAAATTTCATGCGTTGTATAATTATTAACAAATGATTAACCGTCCCTACTGATATATTTTGCTGCATAATGTTCTATATTATGCTCATGTAGAATATATAACCACCAACATACAAATCCACGCGTACGAAGTCGTGGGCCACAGCTAGTATTATATATTTCACTAATACACTATGTACCAAATTATACAATAGTTTAAGAGAAATTTAAAAATAAATCAAAATGATGAAAAAAAAAAACTATTATTTGGGTTTTTCAACCAAACCAAAAGTCGGACGTTAAAGCAATGTACTACAAAATTAAAGCTGATGTCTGAAGCCATACACTGATATCAAAATAATCAGAATCAGACCAAAAATGTGAAAATTATGCATCAAAATGTAGGTATTTGCTAGAACAAATGCATTAAAGTTAAAAAAATCGAAATTGGTCATTTTCAGGATAATCCGCATAAGCTTCTAGTATGTTATTAGCAATATAAAAAGGTACATAAAACTGCTGGGAGACAATCTCTATAGTGCCTGAGTGACAAATAATGGCGTCATACATGTGACCACTACCGAAATTTGCAAAATCTAAATTATAACTATACCATGAGTATGATACATACACGTGTGCTATATCAAACGAAAGGTTATTAAATATATTATGATTCGTTAATGTATATTTTAGGAGCTACAAACAAAGAAAAAACACTTTTTTTGAGAAAAGTTCGTGTATATATATTTTATAGCTCAACTAAAAACGTTATAACAATTTTGCGTCTAATATAAAAGAAACCAGTTATTCAACTATACGTCACTGCTTAAATTTTTAATTTCTGACAAAAACTGTGGAAGTTGTACAAAAAAAAACTAAAGCGCGCCAACAATTCTACCTTAATGCGCTCATATTATGCAAAGAATAATCCTAATTATGGGGTATTAAATAAAAGAACATTACATAAAATACATGAAAACGACATTTTGGAGTGGAATCATAATTTATAAAATGAACTTGAAAAAAATTTAAAAAAAAAAACAATTATTTTTTTGCCAGAAGCAAGTACAAAATAGGTGTTGAAGTCCCTGACTTCTGAGCTAAGTAAAAAGACCTGTTACAGAAGTCAGTGTCCTCTCCCAGACAATATAAATAGGCAGAATGCTGTCTACGTGTGATGTATTGTTTACATGGAACTACTGAACTGATTTTGATGAATGAGGCGTCAATTCATTCGCCTTTGTAGCCCAGGTGCACAAAACTTAAATTTTAACCAACTTTCAAAGGAGGAGATTAGGTACGAAAAGAAACCGTTGTTTTTTTTTTCATTTAATCAAGTAGGATTTTACAATCTCTTTTGAATCGTCAAGCGTACATTACAACTAAATTAAAAAATTAATAACAGCTTATTTATCAAACAAATTCAATTTATAAATTATAATTCCACTCCAAAATATCGTTTTCATGTGTTTTATGTAATGTTCTTTCATTTAATACCCGATAATTCGGACTATTCTTTGCATAATTTCGCTGCGGGGGGGAATGGAAAACCATTTTTTTTGTATGGAAAAAAAAAATTCCAAAACCTATCGAGTGTGGTATCATACGAAAGGGCTTTTTGAGGCGATTCTAAAAATAAATCAGTAAGGTACATATATCGTATCTGAAGGATACAATCTTGATATTTTGTGTCAAAAACAAAACAAACTATACCAACCGATGAAAGGCGCTGTTAAAGGGTTAAAGAGGTATTTCCCGTTTGATATATGGATATTACGTATCATTTTATGATTAATATGTACCGTATCTGCAGTATAGTTCCATAAGTCTCGTGAAATAGGTATTGAAGTAGAACTGTGTCACTTTGTAAAATTGAAAAATTAAAAAAAAAAGTTAATGATATTATTTTCAAAATTTTGTGTTATACTGTACAAAAAAAATCAGCCATATCGTGTCTGGAGGAGCCCAAACTTGGTATCACGGAGTAGGATGGAGATGGCAAGTGGGCGTTCCCGTCTATCCGACAGTTAGTAGCGACCGACTCACTTTATGCACAGACTATGCTCAGTTGTTGTGTAAACTTCATGCTCGAATGACATTCACGTCGTACGTACGCTCGTCTAACAAAAATTGATAATTAAATTTAAAATGCCGTATTGTGCAGTATTAAGCTGCAGAAATCACAGCGGTTTAAAAAATCTTTCACGTGGAGGTATTTCCTATCACCGGTGGTTATTTATTTAAATATAATCCGATAAATACGAAAAATCTGTTTCTATTGCATTATTTACGAATGTTCGTTAAGTAAATCTATATTTTATCAGTTAGAACTTAGAGTTCACAATCCTTTGTCACTATTCTTTACGTTTATCTGGAATATTCGCTATCCTAAATGTCAAATAACTTCGCTACTCAGATGCTGCGCAATGTCGATATTTATATCGATAAAGTTAAAGTTACGATATTTCAAGTTTGATGTTTGGTAGTTCGGTAATAAATTATTATTTTAGACACGTTTCTAATTATTATTTGGGATAATCAATGTCTTAGTAAATATGGCAGCTCTGGTCATCAAGCACTAAGTTAAGTCGGGGTCATTTCATGGCAACCTTTCAAACCTTCGTATTCCTTTATATAAGTTTTTGTTTTTTACACCTATCATATTTTCATCGTTAATATAATTAGACTAGGTACTTAATGCACTTATGCGTACAATGCATGCAATGTGCCATGAATAAACGTTTTATATTTTCTATTTCTTTATTATTAATTATTGTAGGTTACCACAAGATGCCGATATTAAAAATAAATGGGTCAATGCTACTGGGCAAGAAAATTAGTTTCCGCAAAAATATAGCACCATTTGCTAGGAGCATTTCTTAGAGAAAGATTTCTGGGGATAAAATTGCCATACATCTCATCTAGCGTCCACACGCCTAAAACTTAGTTACTAATTTAGTAATTATTAGTGACATTCGGGCTCACTTAATTAATAAAAAGTGTTCCGTACCACGCAAACTAGCGTGAAATATTGGAATTTTGCCGCCCCCCTTCCTGATTTGATAGGTCACAATCTTACAATCAAATCAAGTGGGATCGATGAGCCAGTTTCATGTATGCTTTCACACCATACAATTAATTTGACAATTTAATCAGGTTGTCCCGTCTAGATTGGCCTTAAATGCTGCTACAAGTAAATATATTGTTAAAGACGAATACTTACCTATGTAAGTAATTGCAGATTTGTGATCACAAAATAACAGCAATACCGAGTTAATAGACCTTTAAAGAACTATGATTTTATCTGTTTGACTTTAAGATATATTTAATGTTCACATTAACAACCTAGTTGGTCAATTAATAAGAAACAAATTTCTAGTTAGATATTTGTTGTACTGTACTACATATTATTTTTCATACAATCACGATTATCACTACCTATATTATAATCATAAATAAAGTATCATCTAAATGTGTATATGTGTATGTGTACATACGGTAATGAAATATCAATACCTAACTGAACACACAAATATCGATAAAACACTCCGATTACACTGTCCCCTCCCTATATCGAATGGAACGATGTTCCAACGGTTAGCTACTCGCAGGCGTGTAGAGATCTCGAAAACACCAGTGTAACGTGACCGTGAGATCCGTAACAAACCATGCGTAATTAGACCTTACTTATACTGGTTTTTTAGCCCTTTTCTCGCCTGTAATAAGTAAGTGATTTTAAAACTATAAAATAACGCCATCTGGTGTTGAGTAGTTGTATTAGGTGAACGTTGAGCGAGCTTTTGTGAGATGAATGAGATAATGAAAGAGTCGTATGTCATATAGCTTTGACATTATAATTTAAACCGTCAATCATGTAGCCTACAGTTGATATTCGTTCGAGAAATGTCCACCGGTAATAACATTTTGGTATGGAAAGTTGCTACGAATCAGAGCAATTTTGTAAGTGTGTGACGTATTTTAACGTGGCTATGAATGTGTGAGTTTAGCGACACTGGTTTTCATACTAAATAGGAGTCATTTCACATCCACTAGTTTATTAATTCGTGCTTGGTATGTTTCGAAAATTATTTTTGTTTTAATTAAAAAAAATGCCTGAAATGTAATGATGTGATATATTTTTAGAATCGCCTCAAAAAGCCCTTTCGTATGATACCACATACCATAGGTTTTGGAAAAAATATTCTTTTTTCCTTACAAAGTTGTATTTTACCCGCGAGTGTGGAATTGAAACACGAGCAAGCGAAAGGATTCTATAGTTGAACCACGAGCGAAGCGAGTGGTTCTAAAATATAATCCTGAGCGTAGCGAGTGGTTTCAACACACGAGAAGTAAAATACATTTGCACCCGTGAGTAACACAAAACTTTTCCCCTCACTATAGCGAGGAAAGTGCAACATCCACAGGCGTTAGATCATCTTCATCACTAGAATCACTAATTTTTTTACGGAAATACGATATTATAACAGAAAACTCTGGAAGTTGTGTATTTTTACGTATCGGAGTCGGCGAGAAAATTTTTGTTGACAATGTTGACATTTCTGACTATGCGTTTTGAAATTGCATCGACTCAACTTGTGCGTTCAGAATTACATTCAACATCATTAAAAAAAAAACAAATGTTTCTTATGGAATTTAAGGTTTATGACTTAAAATCATTAAATAAAGCTAAATTTGGTATTTTTTATTAAATTCTCAAACCATTTATTTAATGATAATTAATATCGAACGAACCATTATTATGAGCGTTTTACGTTTTGTTATCTGTCAAAAGCTACTTAAACACGCTCCATCCAAGGTCAAATTACTTTCCCCACTAGTGGATAAAATGCGTTTTTCCCCGCTTGTTTTAAAGGATAAAAGACGGCTTTCCGAGCTAGTGAGGGAAAAATAATGTTTTACCACTCCGCAGCGAAATTTTTTTAGGAACTGCGGGTCAAAAATTTTGTTTTGGCCTCTAGTATGTGTGTGCCAAACGGCTAACCTGTACATCGATTTGCGGTATTTTATACGAACGTGTTAGACTATGAGCGCATTAAGGTAGAATTGTTGGCGCGCTTTAGTTTTTTTTGTACAACTTCCACAGTTTTTGTCCGAAATTAAAAATTTAAGCTGTGACGTATAGTTGAATAACTGGTTTCTTTTATATTAGACGCAAAATTGTTATAACGTTTTTAGTTGAGCTATAAAATATATATACACGAACTTTTATCAAAAAAAGTGGTTTTTCTTTGTTTATAGCTCCTAAAATATACATTGTTTTTATAAATAATGTATTAACGAATCATAATATATTTAATAACCTTTCGTTTGATATAGCACACGTGTATGTATCATACTCATGGTATAGTTATAATTTAGATTTTGCAAATTTCAGTAGTGGTCACATGTATGACGCCATTATTTGTCACTCAGGCACTATAGAGATTGTCTCCCAGCAGTTTTATGATCCTTTTTATATTGCTAATAACATACTAGAAGCTTATGCGGATTATCCTGACAATGACCAATTTCGATTTTTTAAACTTTAATGCATTTTGAAATAAAACTATGAAAACGGATTATATCGCGTATATTGAATTTATAATACATCCCGACGTTTCGAACTCTTTACAGCGTTCGTGGTCAACGGGTGACGGGTGACGGGGAGTTCGAAACGTCGGGATGTATTATAAATTCAATATACGCGATATAATCCGTTTTCATAGTTTTATTTAATGCATTTGTTCTAGCAAATACCTACATTTTGATGCATAATTTTTACATTTTTGGTCTGATTTTGATTATTTTGATATCAGTGTATGGCTTCAGACTTCAGCTTTAATTTTGTAGTACATTGCTTTAACGTCCGACTTTTGGTTTGGTTGAAAAACCCAAATAATCGATTTTTTTTTTCATCATTTTATTTATTTTTAAATTTCTCTTAAACTATTGTATATTTTGGTACATAGTGTTTTAGTGAAATATATAATATTTTATTAGATTTCGTTTAATACCCCACACGTGTATGTGCAATGCATAGTTTGGGTGCAAAATGCAATATTCGCAACGAGGCGAGTCATTTTGATGACGTCATTCCGCTGAAGTAGATGGCCGGCGTCGCTGTCTCCCGGCAGTTTTAGAGACTCAGTACCATGCCTAACAACATACTAAAATTTGGTAGCGGTTTCCGGATCTGAACTATCTCTTCGACCGTTTCCCATAAGGCACAGTACTAACTTAACTATTTCATCTAGGTAGTAGGTACTCTACTTATATCAAAAAATCGACCTGAAAGGTTTCCAAGTACAACAATTTTTGTCAGTTATTGTCTCCCGGTCGATAAGTAAATCTGCCTACTACATTAATTTTTAAACTTAAAAAAATCGTTAACTTCGTTCATATTATTACGTCCGGCGATTAAAATACAAGCAATTGAGCAAATATATCAGGATTACTTTCTTTATTAAATAAATACATTACATTAATTACGACGATATTGTCAAAAAAGTAAAAAGGGGGTTCCTTTTAATTAATTGTACACTTTTCGGGTTTAGACCGCCTGACGGAAATAAGATTGTATTCGATTTTTGCCGTTGGTCAATAACGCAATTTGTAATGTATAATGTTACCTATATCTTGTGGCATCTCAGCTACAGATTTTAGATAAAACTAATCCTAAATAATAAAAAGTGACATTTGATGAAGTGGAACTGCTGATGATGATCAGAATGGAACTCTTTAATGACGCATAGTTTACGTTTGGCGATTTGTCCAACATCAAACATTTATTCAGCAAATAGGCCACAGGGGCACTTTTACATGTCAATTTTTACAAACAATAAAATTAACCCAATATTACAAAAAAAAACAATTACATAAATATAAATGTCAAATTACACAAAAAAAGCTAATAAAAAATATACAAACAACAGAAGTACTAACATTGTTTAGAGATGTAAAAGTCTCTAAAGTAACAATGTAACGGCAGACGAGGGTGATGAATTTAAGTCCTTGGTTGTGGAAACTGGTACCTCGGTAAAGAATTTTTCAAATTCTGTTGCTACATCTAAACTGGAGACTACAATTTTATCATCAATTTTCAGTTTAAGATCATTCATTCTTTGTGTTGATCTACCAGTCTCCCAGTCCTTTTCTTTATGTTTGTTAAGCAACTTAAGTTTTTAAGACATATTTTTGTCAAGCTCGAGTTCTGATGATGAGACCCACGAGGAACCGAGGGAACTCCTCAAATGTGAAAGGCATACATATAGTGATTTTTGTATTTTCATCAACAAATCCAGCATTTACATTTAAAAAAGTGACATTTGATGAAGTGGAACTGCTGATGATGATCAGAATGGAACTCTTCAATGACACATAGTTCACGTTTGGCGATTTGTTTTCTTCTTTATGGACCCCAACCTAAACTTGGACCCGGACTCGGACCTGGACCCGGGTCTGAACATGGACCTTAACTCGGACCCGGACCCGGACCGAACTCTGACCCAAACTTGGACCCGGACAGCCGGACACGGACCCGGACTCGGATCCGGACCCGGAAATGCTACTAGAAAAGTAGTGGGTTTTTTTGAACTGCGATTCTCACAGAACAAAACTGCTATCAGAAAAGTAGGTTAGGTTAGAGCTGTGAGAAACGAAATGCTACTAGAAAAGTGAGTCGTTTTACCTCCTTTTCTACATAATTAGGCAAAAGATGCTGTCTTTTTCATTTCATTGTCTGGAATCTAAGAGTGCACCATCAACAATAAGTGAACTTTCAGTGGCATCCCCCATTGAAGTCGGTTTTTTTTCTTAAAAACTATGTTTTTTTTGTTACATTTAGATTTTATTCTAGAAACATGCTAGACTAGTATTTTTATACAAAAAATTTTGACGATCTTTTTGTGAAATTCTTAGTATTAAATTTTATCTGTTTAATAATTCAATTATTGTAATGGTTAATTAATTTTTTAATTACTTTTTGAAATTAAAATTTGTAATTAATTACTTTACTCAATTACGATTACTTTTATTGAATGTAAGTTTTCGATCATCTTTATTTCCAAAATCAGTTGAATTTTTTTAAAGAGCTTTAAATTTGAATAAGCAACATTGTAAATATTTGAATTTTTATATTTAAAAAATGCAAATGAGTACCTATTGTTGCAAAGTTTTGGTTGGGGTATAGCAAAGGGGGGCCGTTCTTGGGACTTCAGTCCAGTCTTCAGAAAATTTTTAAGTACTTCATTACGTTCCGGGAGATAAGATAGAAGTACACAGAAGCAAATACCTAGGGAATCCGTGCACACTGAAGGAGGCAGTTAGCAACCTGAAGACATTGATAGGTTTCATGGACGAGCTGGGGTGGTAGAATAAATAGGCCTACCTCGTGAGACTGTTTGACCTCTATGAAATTTGGCAAGTTATATCGTCTTACACTACAAATACAGGGAAAAATCTGGAAACTGTCGATAAAAACAAATATATTTAAATAAGTTAAATTTGTACGGAATCCTGAGTCCGACTCGCACCTGGCTGGTTTTTTTTTTTTCATTTGAGTTTGACAATAATCAAGATCTTCCCGTACTACAACAATAAGACGAATATTTCCTGTGTAACTGTGTAAGGTTTACTTTTTCTTTAGATTTGCCCTGCAATACATATCTAAATGGCAAAAACGGAACCCATATGCAGGGTGATCAATCCAAATGGGTCAGTAGCGAGAAGTCAGAAACTATGAAAGATAGCGACATCTGTTGTTAGGAACCATGGCTTCGATTTTAGTTTTTTTTTGCGCTGGTGGCTCAGCGGTAAGGGCGTGCGACTTGCAATCTGGAGGTGTTTTTCGAAACTTATGTACGACATATCTTTGATATTTACCAGTCGCTTTTCGTTGAAGGAAAACATCGTGAGGAAACCGGACTAATCCCAATAAGGCCTAGTTTCCCCTCTGGGTTAGAAGGTCAGATGGCAGTCGCTTTTGTAAAAACTAGTGCCCACTTCAATTCTTGGGATTAGTTGCCAAGCAGACACCAGGCTCCCATGAGCCGTGGCAAAATGCCGGAACAATGCGAGAAAGATGATGTTGGCATTTTTTGTTCTTTATTCAAATTTCAGGATCAATTATACAAACAAATACTACACGCGATTACATGCATAAAGAATATTGACCAGATTCGATTCCCGGTTATGTTTGAATGATTAAAAAAAAGTTTGAATGTCATTATATTGTCTTCGGTTACCGCGATAGTTACTCATGAAATAAAACTATGAAAACGGATTATATCGCGTATATTGATTTTATAATACATCCCGACGTTTCGAACCCTTTACAGCGTTCGTCACCCGTTGACCACGAACGCTGTAAAGGGTTCGAAACGTCGGGATGTATTATAAAATCAATATACGCGATATAATCCGTTTTCATAGTTTTATTTTTGAATGTCATTATTATTAAATCTAAAATCGACGCCATGCTTCCTAAGAACAGATTTCGCTATCTCTTATATATAGTTTCTGACTTCTCCATACTGACCCATTTGGATTGATCATCCTATATATAGTTTCATCATATGTTATCCATATGTTGTCCGTATATGGATGCAGCAATTTTACTCAGAAACTTTTATTTTTTATTTTTATGATGAATAGGCAGGCGTTTGACCACGATCCCACCTGATGGTAAGTGATGATGTGGTCTACGGTGGAGCACGCTTACCTATGAGATACCTATTAAGAGGCCGGTGTCGATTTTAGTCGCAAAAATGTAAAATTGATAGATTTAGTCCGTGAAATTTTACACCTTTTGTTACCTAATTGAAATAACAAGTACTGGTTTCTATTAGCACGTTTTCTTATCTTACCTTTTTATCGGATCATTTTTTTGAAAACAGACTCACTAAATTAGTAATGTTTGCTTTTCTGATGGACGTTTAGGTAAACGCGGGTAAAGCACTGATTTGGTCGCTCTTATTTGTAAATTTCGTAATGTTTGGACGGCTAAACATGGTATTTTTGTATTACACATATCCTGCACCTGCCGTTTATCAGACTACATTTTTATTATTATGACTTTGAAGTAGTGTAAATGAAAGTGAGACGAAATCAATTTTCACCAGAAATTACTTCAAAACTAGTGACAATTTCTTTGAAAATCAACTTAATTTCAACGTAATTTTGATACTTAAACAATCTACAACATTTGCTGAAACTATTCTTATACATCAATTTGTATAATTTACCACCATGATTTTTTGATGAATTTTTTAAAACTGCCCCTACTCTTCATGCATTACCGGTGACGCACGCTCGCGACCTCATTATTAAAAGGTAAGATGAGAAGACGTGCTAATAGAAATCAATACTTGTTATTTAGATATTACGTAACAAAAGCGTATATAAATAATTTCAACGACTAAATCTATCAATTTTACATTTTTGCTCCTAAATCGACTACGGCCTCTTAACTCTTGCCTTGAAGCGCAAAACGCTTCGTGCGTATTTTTGGAGTTCCTACCATGAAGCGATGCCGGAGTGCCGTTTGTCGTGTGGTCCGATGGTAAAAATGGGACGGAGGAATAAGGTTGTGCAGTTCCTCGGCACACTCTCCGAAATGTATCCTATAAAAGATCGACAGGCTGGCAACCTTGCGACGATGCTCCAGACTTTGGAGTCGAGCATTCGTCAGATTGCTGTCATTGATGATTCTCTTGGCCCTCCTCTCAACTGACTCGAGCGCCTCAAGCTGGTACTTTGCAGAGCCATCCCACAGATGAGAACAGTATTCTACACACGATCGGACTTGTGCTTGGTAAAGGTCGAGCAGCTGCTTAGGTGTAAAATACTGCCTCACCTTGTTGAGGATGCCTAGCTTTTTTGCCGCTAACTGTGCTTTCGACTCGATATGCGGGCCGAAGTTGAGTTTCGAGGTCAGCGAGATTCCGAGCAGCTCAAGATGGTCGGTTAACGGAAGGGATACATCTCGGAAAGTAGGAGTGAGATGGAATGGACTCCGTTTAGCGGAGATAAGACACGCCTGAGTCTTACTAGCATTGAACGCAACCAGATTGGCTTCGCCCCAATCGGAGACTGCCTTCAGTGACACGTTCATGCGTTCGACCATTGCCTCCCTGAGCGCCTGAATTTGGGCTCCACTAGCTCGTGAATTGAGTATGTAGCTTTCAACAACCGTGGTGTCATCTGCATATCCGAACGTACCTGGCTGCAGCAGGTCGTTTATGTGGAGCAGGAAAAGGGTCGCTGAAAGCACGGACCCTTGAGGGACTCCGGCATTGATTGCCATCTAATCGGACGAGCAGCCATTAATGACAACCCGAATCGATCGATCCTCAAAAAGTCTGATACCCAGTCACAGAGACTAGTGGGTAGACCGAAGGACGGTAGCTTGCTAATAAGGCCCTCGTGCCAAACCCTGTCGAAGGCCTTCGATACATCTAGAGAGACAGCTAAAGCCTCTCCATTCTTCTCGATGGCCTCACTCCAAATGTGCGTGGCATACGCTAAAAGATCTCCAGTAGACCGGCCTCGGCGGAACCCATATTGCCGGTCACTGAGCAGGTCATTCGCTTCTAGGTATGCCAGGAGTCGGTTGTTCAGTACACGTTCCATATTCTTACAGAGCATGGACGTGACCGAAATCGGTCTATAGTTGGCAGGGTCAGCTCGGCTACCTTTTTTCGGCACTGGTTGAACATTAGCAAGCTTCCAAGACTTCGGAACCTGGCCGGTAGCCATAGAGAGGCGGAAGAGGCGCGTCAATATGGGACATAGCTCAGGTGCACAGGTTTCAAGAACTATGGCTGAAATTCCGTCAGGACCACTTGCTTTGTTCACGTCCAGGTTTTGCAGCACTTTGCGAACCTCCGTCTGACGTATGCGTATGTCCGACATAGAAGTCTCGCAAACTAGTGGACTAGGAGGTGAACTAAAAGATAAATTGAGCACATTCACGAAATTCGAAATAAAGGTGTATTTATTTAGTGATAAAATAACTACTATACTCTAGCAAACCCATAGTCAGTAGGAAAAAGCGCGAAATTCAAATTTTGCATAGACGACCGACCCTTCGTGGCTACATTTTTCAAATTTGGCGCCTTTTTTATTTTATTGACAGAAATGGCTTGCTAAATTACAAATTGTGCAGTTTATTTAAACAATTAACTACCTAACAACTATAATAACCTACCCAGTGTTACGACACGGGCGTTAGCGTTGAGCATGGTCCGACTCCGACACGTACTAGACGGAATACTATACTACATTGGGCTTTGGAAAACGCGGAGGGTCAATAAACATTAACATTCATTCGTAACAAAACAAAAACGCTATCCCCATAAAGGCGTAATCTCGAATCCCAGGAGTAATAATATATAATAATGCATCCAAGCATTACGATGTAACACAATCTGATACGAGCGCGCTCCGTATTCCTTGAATACTAGATCGCAGTAGGTGTCAATGAGGAGTGGGAGCTTTACTTACCTGGTGTTATGACAATGGCTGTCAAACAAGCCGGTAACGGGGAAACGAATGGGGGCTTTCAAGGCAGCATAATGGCGGGGCGGCGGAGTGCGGCGGCGGAGTTCGGCGGCGGGCGCGTGAACACTGACGTTAGCGGAAACAAATCTTTGAGCAAGCAATAATCAAACTTAATAGGAAACTAGTAACAAACACTACATTGCACTATTTATCGTTGGTAAATATTTAAAATTTGGAACAAATTATGTCTTAACAAAACTGTGATTTTAAGTGTGCATCGCCTTGTCTACTGAAAATGTGTATCCTAAATTCATAATTTCATTTGGAGCCGCATTTTTCATTTGCCGTATTGTATTACCTACGATTGTACTAAAATATAATCAAATCGGGCGGGCTGCATACATTCGTCTCATTGGCAGAATTAAATATGGATGGATGTATGCAGCGCGTCCGGCTTGATTGTACATAGTCAACGAGAAATTGATTGTTTTAAAATAATGAATAAGTCTTCACAGTGAGTTATCAATAGGTGATAGGCGTTCTGACGTGTCTGTCAGATCTGTCTGACAGTGGACATAATATACCGGCAGATATATTTGCTAAATGCGTCCGTCCGATACATCAGCCAGACATGTCCGACGGACACATCTGTTCAGTTCAGTTCAGTTCAAATATACTTTATTTATGTAGGCCTATTATGAATGATATTATACAAGCACTTATGAATGGTGAATAATATGTCGGTACATATATTTATTATCTTAAGCTATCAGTTTTTTTTTATGAAATAGGAGGCAAACGAGCAGACGGATCACCTGATGATAAGCGATTACCGCCGCCCATGGACACCCACAACACCAGAGGGGTTGTAAGTGCGTTGCCGGCCTTTAAGATGGGAGTACGCTCTTTTCTTGAAGGTTTGAAGGTCATATCGGTCCGGAAATACCGCAGGCGACAGTTCATTCCACAGTTTAGCTGTGCGAGGCAGGAAGTTTCTAGAGAAACGCACAGTTGAGGACTGCCAACCATCTAAGTGGTGAGGATGGTAATGTTGTCGCGTAGGGCGATGGCGAAAAGAAGCGGCAGGTATTAATCCGAACAATTCCTCGGAGCACTCCCCGTTATACACGCGATAGAAAATGCAGAGCGAGGCCGCATCTCTACGCAGCGCCAAGGAGTCAAGCCGTTCCGAAATACGCTGGCAGTCGACAATTCGAGTCGCTCTTCGTTGGATGCGGGCCAGAGGGAGAAGCTGGTATTGGGGTGCCCCTGCCCATAGATGAGAGCAGTATTCCATGTGTGGGCGAACCTGCGCTTTATACAGCTGTAGGCGGTGGGCCGGCGTGAAATACTGTCTCGATCTGTTGAGCACACCGAGCTTTTTTGAGGCTAATTTGGCCTTACCCTCTAAATGGCCGCGGAACTGGACTTCACTCGAAATGTCGACGCCGAGGATTCCGATGCTGGCTGCGGCAGTCAGGGGAGTGCTCTCAAAACGAGGCAGGCAATTTATTGATTTTAATATTATTTCATAATAATATTGAATTATTATACAGATCAAATTAAATACTAAAAATTTCACAAAAAGATCGTCAAACATAAAAATATTGTATAAACAATACTAGTCTAGAATGTTTCTAGAATAAAATATAATGTCAAAAAAAATCACAACAAAAGTAGTACATACTGGATTATCCATTTCCTCTCATCATTGATCAAATATACCTATTAAATAATTGATCATTTCGAATCAAAATTAATCCCACGTTGTTTTATCATTCATGTAGTCTTGTGTGGTATTAGATTAGATGATTTATTTCATGAAAGACAATTACATTATAAGTTTGCATTAATGTCAAACATATTAGAATTTCTATCATGATTATAAACCTTCCTCCTAGATTACTCTATCTATTAAAAAACCGCTCAAAATCCGTTGCGTAGTTTTAAAGATCTAAGCACACATAGAGACAGACATACAGACAGCGGAAAACGACTTTGGTCGGGACGGTCTGCAGTAAGTTGTTAGCTGCTCCGGCTCCACTCATGCGATTTGAATATTATTTATGTCTTGTCTACGGATCTTTCAGTAGTCAAAATGGAGGCCTAGGCTCTCCGAAACATGTCGCGCGAGTGACTAAAAATACGTGAGCGAAACCGCTAGATTAGCTTAGCTAAGTACTTGTTGAGTTGGTGTAAAATTACTATTATAAAACGTTTCCTATTTCTTTCAATTTTTTTTTATTAACGTGTCGAAGCCTGACCAACAGTCATGGTCATCAGTTCTTGAGACTCCATGTGTATAAACGGTATTTGTTTATAGGTTTTTTTAAGTAGTTTGTTAAGGGTTTTAAGTTCTGTTTTAGTTCGGAATTCGTTTAATTGTGACTATCTATATTTGTTTAATTGGTCGTTATGGCTCTACGAAATATTTTCGCTGCTTACTGAAAGACTATGCTCTCGGCTACGGCGTAGCGTTACGACCGTAGATGATCAATTAATGAGTTAAAGCTTATGACTAACTTAAAACGGTAAAGCTTGCTTCCCATATAACAACACCAAAGCTTACTTGCCAAATATTGTTCCAACAGCCGATAGCAACGGTAAACAAAATTCCGTGCAAACAATTGCAGGATAACATTTGTATACCTTGATTTTTATGAAAAGTCCACACGAATTCATTTTGAATGTTTATTCGCTCATTCCGTTTGCGTTATGTGCAGTGAGGCGCAGAAAATATTGGACAACTCGGTTTTTAATCCCAATATTTCTTTCAATCTCAAGGCATGCAAATTATTTTTCTCTAAATTACATTTTTCAAATTGGTAAGTGTAGCGCTCACAACATATCGGAGTGCAGGTGTACAGGTACTTATTAAAATGAAAGTATGCTAAAATCGTTAATAAAAGTACGACTAGGTAGTATAAAAATATTGAAGGCTAGAAAATGGTTGGGTAATCAAATATGGTTGAGTTCATTCCCGGTTAGGGCTTCGTTGATTTACTTTTGTTAAATATATTTTGGTCCTTATATTGTGCTTGGTGAAACAAACCTGATGTCAATAATAGTGTGCCATTGTAGGAACATTTATTATTAATAATATAACACAATCAATACCATGGACTAAACATGTCGATTTATTGTAGATACATACATCATGTAAATATGTCGTAGGTAGTCGTTATCTACAGTGTACGGTCGCCATCAGATATATCGGAGCGGCTAAAGTGCTCACAAATATCTGAACACGCCTTTTGTCAGGGCGTTAGAGTGCGTGTTCAGATATTGTGAACACCTCGGCCGCTCCGATATATCTGATGGCGACTGTACAGGCAATTTCTCTGTAATTATATTATTGCAGGTTCATTGACTGTCGAATACAATGAGCAAAATGTATATTTTCCTGTAACTATTCTAAGGCTAATGTTCTGTTTTGGAAAGTTAAAGATTATCATATTCCTTTCATATTATTTAAACATACGTAGGAAACATTTCTATTATGCTTTTTGACTTTATATGTATGCGATTTTATTGGATAAGTACCTAGAAAATGTAAGAATAGAATACCAATAAAAAATCGGCTTTATTTATTCAGTTGAAAAACCGAACAACAGTTCTGTTAAGTATTAAAGCTAAACCCTAAGTATTTAGTACTTAAAGAATCATTTAGCGGATAGAATAACTTTATTCGGTTTAGGCAGATCTCTTATTAGCATCGTCCAGTAGTGTTTACTTTACTCGTATTGCAGCCGATAGTTGTGTTGTGCAGGTTGTCATCTAAAACCATTAACTGATGTGATGTTACAAATAAAGCTCTAAGTCGTAGCCTGGCGATGGCGCTGTGAATCAACAGTTACAGATTTCAGGTACATTCCATTGTACAGTCAGCCCATACGACTAATAAATTAGAACTCAAGACATGCGCAGTAAAAATAAGAATAACCTATCACATGTGGGAAAGCTCTCCAGGCTACGTACCCTAAAATATGCTCAATGAATTTCGCAAGTTAAAAAGTTCGCAAGTAATAAATCATTTACTTATTATTAGTAAATCAGGAAAGTAACTGTTAGGATTTGCGGTCTTTGTGATACACGACCGCGTTAAGGAAACAGCTCCACAAATACCGATACCGATGATTCCTCGTGGTTTACGATTTAACAATCTAACTTTAGACATATAAACCAGATGGCTAGCTCACGCTCAATAGAAATATTTGAATACACTTTACCCACACCGCTATTATAGTTATAAATGCGATAAAAACGTAAGCACATAAAAAGAACACAAGATATTGTCTTCGGTTACCGCGATAGTTACTCATGAAATAATCCGTTTTCATAGTTTTATTTCAAGAACACAAGTTTTATGAAAATATGTATTTATATATATGAAAGTTTTTTTTACGTTGGTTATTTAAACAAAAGAAACAGTAAACAACAATAAATTTACATAAAAGAGCATGACTTACCTTTTATAAAGTCCGCTTTTAGAGATCAATCAAGAATGAAGTCAAATG
Organism: Cydia strobilella; assembly: GCF_947568885.1. Classification (NCBI taxonomy): domain Eukaryota; kingdom Metazoa; phylum Arthropoda; class Insecta; order Lepidoptera; family Tortricidae; genus Cydia; species Cydia strobilella. Next base: position 20,725,751 of record NC_086068.1, read on the forward strand.
TGAGTTAGGCACTCTTCAGATGCGTCCACCGCGATATTAATTAGCTTCGGCGTTCATGATCGCGCGGATGTAATAGGTATACGCGGCGCGTAATGCACTGTTTACAAGGCCGGCGCCGACGGCGACCGCTAGGCGAATATCCCGAGAAACGTCGTGCACGAGCGGCCACACGAAACGCTCAGATCGATACCGGCTCTGCCGCGCTCCCTTTCGAGTGCTCCTCTAACCGGGTGGCTCGTGAGGATAAAGAGCACGGGACTCTCTGTTGATTAAGTGACAGCTCTAATCAAAAGATGATTATTGACTGCGACTAATATTCAGCTTGAGGGCCATTAATTACATCTGTATAGAATTTTAAACAGTGACGTAGTAGGAGGCAAGAAAAGCGGGGAGAGCATGCGCGGTACGAGGTAGGCGCGGCGACGCGAACCGACACGGCGGTGGCGGAGGCGGAGGCGGCGGTGTGAGCGCCGCGCCGTCGAGGACGGGGCCGAGGACAAAGCGAAAGCACGTCTGCAGCCCAGGTGTAGCTGGTTTCAGGCTGCGCTGCGGCGCGGCGTCGACCATCCCCGCCTGACGCCACTTCATCGCGTCTTAACCGCGCTCTGAGACGCACGCAAAATCACGCAATACATATCTACAACGGCAGCAAGCACGCACCGCCGCGCCGTACCGACCACCTCTATTAGATATTACTTCACCGACCGACTAAATAAATATACATTTGTATAATATTTTTTAGATATAGTTATTATTTAGAACACATTCCCATCCAATATACTTTTGTAAAACCAAACCAAGTCAAACATAATCATCGTTAAGTTAATGCCTTGTACTAGTTCAGTTCATTGATGGTTTTCAAGAGGGTAAAATATAATATTTAAATAAATAGTTGTTTAAATAATTATCGTACACCTTTTGGCTGTAATAAAAGGCCGAATAGTTTAGAATATTTCTAAACGATAGGGACGATAGGGTATAATAACATTTCTTAGAACAGGCGTGGGGTCTTAAAGAACACAAAGTATAAATATAGGAGTACGTACATATTTAATTTTATGTAACATTATTATTAACAGAATAATTTTTAAGAAAAAAAAACCGACTTCAATGGGGGATGCCGCTGAAAGTTTACTTATTGTTGATGGTGCACTCTTAGATTCCAGACAATGAAATGAAATAGACAGCATATTTTGCGTAATTATCCTAATCCATCTTTTGACTAATTTTGCCTAATTGCCTAATTATTATAATATTGCCTAATAATGTAGAAAAGGAGAAAACCACCCACTTTTCTAGTAGCATTTAGTTTTTGTAAGGGTCGCAGTTCTAACCTAACCTAACCTACTTTTCTGATAGCATTTCGTTTCTGTAAGGGTCACAGTTCTAACCTAACCTAACCCACTTTTCTAGTAGCATTTCCGGGTCCGGGTCTGGGTCCGGATCCGAGTCCGGGTCCGTGTCCGGCTGTCCGGGTCCAAGTTTGGGTCAGAGTTCGGTCCGGGTCCGGATCCGAGTTGGGGTCCATGTCCAGACCCGGGTCCGGGTCCGAGTCCGGGTCCAAGTTTGGGTCTGGGTCCATAAGGAAGAGAACAAATCGCCAAACGTGAACTATGTGTCATTAAAGAGTTCCATTCTGATCATCATCAGCAGTTCCACTTCATCAAATGTCACTTTTTAAAATGGAAATGCTGGATTTGTTGATAAAAATACAAAATTCACTATATGTATGCCTTTCACATTTGAGGAGTTCCCTCGATTCCTCGTGGATCCCATCATCAGAACTCGAGCTTGACAAAAATGTTTCTTGAAAACCTAACTTGCTTAACAAACATAACGAAGAGGACAAATCGCCAAACGTGAACTATGCGTCATTGAAGAGTTCCGTTCTGATCATCATCAGCAGTTCCACTTCATTAAATGTCACTTTTTTAAATGTAAGTGCTTGATTTGTTGATGAAAATACTAAAATCACTATATGTATGCCTTTAACATTTGAGGAGTTCCCTCGATTCCTCATGGATCCCATCATCAGAACTGCGTTTTGACAAAAACGGGACCAATCTGTATGTATATACTTACAATCAAAAAAAGAATTTTCAAAATCGGTCCAGAAATGACGGAGTTATGGAGTAACAAACATTTAAAAAAAAAAAAAAAAAAACAACCGAATTGATAACCTCCTCCTTTTGAAATCTTGAAGTCGGTTAAAAACAAAAGAAACAAGCTAGCGGGCTGCCTTAGCGGCTAGGGTTTGCAATATCCGTCCGATTTTCTTATTCGGATAAATCGAATAATATAATTTGTATTTAACGAATATTCGAATATTTCGGATAATTATAAATGAAACCAAAATATTTATTCCAAGTAATATAATTCGTAAATCTAGCGCTAAAATAAGCGTAGAGTTGATAACGGCGGAGAAGCTAGTAGTGCCATAATGCGAAGTTTAAATTTTTTTTGCGTAAATCAGCAGAACTATGGAAAAAAATACCAACTAGGGATATAGAACTATTAAGGGTGCTACTAGAACTCTCATAAAATGGTGAGATGCTAGTTTCAGAGACACCTTATGGTATGCTTTGAGATCGCATTATCAGGCGGAGACTCATGCAGAGTATAAATATCCCGAATGCAATTTTTAATTTCGTTGTTGTTGATTATTAGTTTTAGACAAAGTCAGTGCTTTTTTTTTCATAGTTATTATTGGTTTCATTGCTAGAACCGCAGCACTGTGGATTATACCTGTTGAAATAGATGATGTAAAGGAAATGGAAGTAGGCACAAAACATCCATATTCTAATTATTCTATTTGTTGATTTTGCCAAAGCATAATTATGTCAGAGAGACACTGTCTAATTTTGCAGTGCTTTAGACTGTCAGACTTGTTTAAAAATGATAATTGTTGCCACCAAAGTAAGCAGGATGAGTGTAAAAAGCTCGTGGAAGTCGTGGAGAACAACAGCCGAATTTGAACTAGTCACTGGTCTGAAACAAGGAGACTCTCTTTCGCCAATGCTGATCAACTTGGCACTCGAATACATCGTCCGAAAATTGTTTATGTGTGATGAGGTGTAGAGTTGAACGGCAAACATAAGATCATTGAATATGCTAATGACTTGGGGCTATAGGCTCAAAACAAAAGCTACCTGGAGGCCATGGCTAGGATCATAGAGTAGGAAGAAGATTGGTCTCAGAATCAACCACCAGAAGCAATCTGGAGGCCATGGCTAGGATCATAGTAGTGGCACTGGCGCAGAATAGGACAGAATGGCGTTCTCTTGTTTCAGAGAAGAAGTTTATAAAACTTGGAAAATTCAAGAAAGAACTGAAATTGCTATTAGTAAAAAAATGTTATTATAGTGTACAACAATTTCAAAATGATATTGACTTATAATTTATTGCGCTGACAAATATATTTAATTTTATTGAAATTTTATACTGATCTCTCCTTGACATTGTTTTCTTGTTACTTAATATTATATTAATTTTATATATGCATGAATTGTAATTTATAAAATAATTATGCATGATAAGCATTGTAAACCAATCGTACGCCTACAGGCAAAACAGTGTTCCACAACATGTTTATTTATAAGACCTAATTTTGTTACCTATGTTTTTACGAATAAATGATTTATGATTATGATTAAATACATTTTATCGTATTTTTATAAATCTTCATTTTTAGTTTTAAAGTGCATCGATAGATGGCAGTGAATTTACTGTGGTTACAAAATTTACTATGACAGTACCGCTCTATAATATTATATCCTCTTTGGTATGGGGAACCCCCAAAATTTATTGTTTTTTTTTTTTCTATTTTTGTGTGAAAATCTTAATGCGGTTCACAGAAAACATCTACTTACCAAGTTTCAACAGTATAGTTCTTATAGTTTCGGAAAAAAGTGGCTGTGACATACGAACGGACAGACAGACAGACAGACAGACGAATCCATAAGGGTTCCGTTTTTTGCCATTTGGCTACGGAACCCTAAAAAGACATCTCAGGTATTTTTATTTTATTTTGATATACAGGGTGACCTTAGCCATTGGACAAACCCTGAAATCCCACGTAGGGTTACTTCTCAGGAATGCTCTAACGTTAATATTTTTTTAATTAGAACAAAAGACAAAAATAATAATTTTCAAACAATAGTTATTTCCAATAATCGACAACAAAAAGAAACAGCCTGTATTAATCATTAGCAGTGTGTTCGAAAATGTGCGGCAAAGATGACATTTGTCAAAAGTCAGAATCTAATTAGTATCTAAATAAAAAATATAATCAAAAAAGTCGAAGAAGGTTTCATACTATTTATTACCTCAGGAGCTACTAACACATACAGGCTGATCGAAAGTAAAAAAATCGTAATTTGTAATTTCTTCATAACCGCTACACCTGTTGTTATGATACTTCGTATACTGGTTGTAAATACCCTAAGCCCTAATGCATATGTACATTTCGGCTTTGTCCAATAGCTAAGGACACCCTGTATATATATTTTTATATAATAGTGTAGAACTAGAATAGGTATTTTACCTATAAATCATCAGATACTTATTGACAAATTGCATCGGTCAATACGTGGTCCAGTTCTAAAACTCCTTAAATCATATCTAACAGGTAGAACTCAATATGTCCAAATAACACACATAAATAACTCGGAATGCTTAGAACTAGTTAATTCAGATGATAAAAATATCTACTGTGGCGTCCCACAAGGATCGGTGCTAGGCCCACACCTCTTCATAATTTTTATAAATGATCTCCCAAAAAATTTTACTTATGGCAAAACTTACCTTTATGCAGACTAGTATGATTTTTCAAAATCATGACTTAAATATGTTAAAATCCCAAATTAGTGAAACTTGGTCTGAGCTTGTTCTTTGGTTCGAGAGTAACGGTCTCAAACTAAATACTGATAAAACAAACTACCTAACTTTCTCTAGACATACCAATACCTTATGAGTTGCCGCTTCCCATAGTAAAAGCGGATAATACAAAGTTTCTGGGAGTTGAACTGGACGAGCAACTGAGATGGTCTAATCACATAGACTCCACACGAAAAAGATTAGCTAGTGCTTTCTATACTCTTAAAAGTTTATCCAAAACTCTTACTTCAGCAGTCCTTAAGACGGTATACTTCGCCTATTTTGAGAGTATTTTAAGGTACGGTCTGGAGGTTTGGGGAAGCAGTGTTCACGTAAATGCAATACTTATTTTACAAAAGAAAGCTGTTAGAAGTATTGGAAAAGCAAAACCTAGAGAACACTGTCGCCCTCTTTTTATAAAACACCAAATTATGACTGTAATATCGCTTTATATCTACTTAATTTGCACACATATTCATAAAAAATAAATTTAAATACAGGTACAAAGGTGAAAACAAGATGCATGCATTAAGGAGTAACAATAGTATTGAGTTACCAAAATGTAATAATTACGTACAACACTTTAAGAGAAGGCCAGAATATAATGGAATAAAAATATACAATGCTTTAAATAACGCAACACATAATGCAGTAATTTAGATAAATTTTAACAGAATTTAAAATCATTTTTAATCAGTAGACCTTTCTATTCCTTAACGGAATTTTTCGAAAAAATATACGAATGTTTTATTATTTATATGTTTCACAATGTGTCGATTATTAATGTATAATATATAATATATTAATTTGTGATTTGTAATAAGTTTAAATGTATACCTATTAGTTAGCTAAGAAGATAGGCTAATTATAATTTTAGTGTAAGATTAATATTTTGCATGCCTATTGTGGCGTAATATGCACTTATGAATTTGTACCACACTGACATGACCAATATTGTATCTGTGTATATTAGCAAAATAAATAAATTGAAATTGAAATAACGAAACCGTCTAGATCCAGAAAAGTCGGCCAAGTTACTGTTTATTAAATATAACGCCCCTATACCTATTCTTCTTCAAATACTAAAAGATTCGTTTTTTTTTATAAAAATTACTTACTGCTGTGGCGCGACGACCCGAAGTGGATCTTGGCTTCCGACACCAAAGACCGCCATGATACTCTGTCCAAACAACTACGTTATTAGACTACGTTAATAAAAATTACTAAAATGTAATATTTGACGTTTTTTATGTACCTAATCTTGACATCCGCATCCGTATCCGCGGCCTTGCCTTTAAATATCCGCATCCGCTGAGACCGCTGATGTCAAAAAATCTGCATGCGTAACATCCCTGGTTTCCAGCAGATCTGTGTCATCTGTCTCGTCGTCAAACGAGATTACCTTTAGGCGTCCTAATTGGCAGGCATCCGTGGGATTCGAGCGATCGTGCCGTGATCACACATTGAACGCGATGAAACTTACTGATACCTAAGACCTGAGGTATATTTATAGTTTATAGGTATAGTACTTGTGTTGAGGAAATTTATTGTTCGTCAATTCGTGCTCTCTTCTATTCGGTTCAGTTCATATTGATATACATTGGAATTGATGCAGCCTTTGTGATATATTGGATTGGGGCTATTAATTAAAAAACCGATCAAGCGCGAGTTCGTTTAACTCACGCACCGAGGGTTCCGTACAAACTTTCAATTTTCTCATGTAAATAGAATCACGAAAGACTTGACCAGAAGTATACTAAGCGTAATTGTGTACAGCGCCTTCCATCGGCAAATTGGATTAAATTTGCGCGACCTGTATGTATGTTGGTTTTTCAAGGATACTTAATTCTTTATCATGTGAACCGATTTCAACAAGTTTTGTTTTATTTGAAAGAAGGTATTTGTAGTGTAATCTCACAGACATTTCAAGTATAACAAACACCCGCAAAAGGGCTTAATTTTCAATAAAAAAATACTTTAAATTTTGAAACTTTTAGAACCTGTATTTTTATATAATTTCCATTTATTATTTTAATATCCACATTATTGTGTTAATTGAACCCTAAAACCCTAAAAACATGTGAATGAATTCATTTTCATTAATAAAAATAATGAAGCTTAAATATAAATTATGATTTTCTATTAGAATTTGGTTATATACCAACAGCAGCGCCACCGGCTCTAATAGGGATGATGACACATGTTGAATTTTATAACAAAATCTAGTAAAATAACAAATAAGCAATTTATCACAATAATGTGGATATTAAAATAATAAATGGAAATTATAAAAAATACAGGATCTAAAAGTTTTAAAATTTGTGTTCGGAAGTACCCGAAGGGTAAAAACGGGACCCTATTACTAAGACTCCACTGTCCGTCTGTCTGTCTGTCTGTCACCAGGCTGTATCTCATGAACCGTGATAGCTAGACAGTTGAAATTTTCACAGATTATGTATTTCTGTTGCCGCTATAACAACAAATACTAAAAAGTACGGAACCCTCGGTCGGTAGGCGAGTCCGACTTCATCCGTCCGGGCGAGTTCATTTAGAGTTTAGACAACAAACCTTAATTAGGTCCGCAAACTTTATGTAATCGTGAATCGTAATCGCATTTAATTTGCATTAAAACATGGCAAAGAGTAGCAACGCTATACAAAACAAATAAGCTTCTCAATTTTTAACAAAATCATAACCTATTTTAAATCCGCGACCACGAAAAAAAAGCAATTTGTTTTTTCAAATAATGTGTGACATACGATGCTAATAGTGGCAACATTTTCACATGAATAATTTTGTAAAAGCTACATATATTCGCCAAGATATAATATACATAATAATAATATTTTTTTCACTGTTACATTAAATTTGAAATGACCAATACCACTAAATAAATATTAAATTAATTTATCAGCCTTTCTACGGTTTAGTAACTCTATGCACAGATAAATGTGGCATTTTCAACCAAAAGGGTACTTATTCTCGCTTGTCAGTAAGGCGCTATTTCCATATAGCTTCAATTAGAAATCAACCTTATCAACAAGCGACAATGTGGTACCTTTTGGTTGAAAACGTCACAAATGATAATAACAAATTTACTAAATGACTTAAAGGTTTGAAAAATCCCGTTCAAAATGTAAACTTATTACCAATTAAATAAGGTTGTATTTCGGAATTCGGAAGTATAGAATAACCAGCGTAAAATTCATAATACTGGATAAGTATTGCGTACCTTAGTAACGTAAGATCAGGCTGCAGTCAAAAAACTATTAAAGATAGGGTTAAGTTGATAATTTTCCTGCCGTCTCCATACTCTGTTTAGTTAGTTATTGTCTAGTCAGTTTCCTTGTAGCTGTAGTTTTTGCAAAAATCGCGAGGATAGAGGTGAAATATTTTGTATGAAAACTTGCAACTTTAAATGCATTTTCACATCACCTATTCAAAAAGGGAACTTTTCTTCCCTGCTAGGAGGGATCAAGGTGGCACTTTTCTGTTCAAGGACATTTTGTTGCTAGTATGAAATATTGACACAAAGACATATGAAATTAGTATGCATATTATCGATTACAACTTCTTTATAATCGATTACGTGCATACAATTTTTCTAACTTAAATAATATTTTGTTGTAATTGTAAACAATAAATGTAATTAGCGTATTTTAAATTAATTAATAGCATATTTAAATTAAGTAAATTAATTGATTAGCGTAATATTTACAAAGAAACGTAAGAAAACATTAGTTTAATAATTTAATTTTCGTTTTGACATTTTAGGTCTCCTTAAACGCAGCCATACTTGCCTATGCAATTTAAAAAGTTTATATTTAAAAAGTTTTGTACAAATATTTCACAAAGCATAATTATGCGGTTCTGTATTGTGTATAAATTTGTAAATACTTAGTTGAAAGCAATAACATTATAATAATAAATATAAGTGATATCAGTCTTCATAGTGTTCTTCCAAAGATTTGGTTCAAAGGGGTAAGAGCTAATTTGTTACCAGAAAAATCTACAAAAATAATGTACTTGTTTTTCATTGTATCATTTTAGGTGTTTGCTGCTGTCTTTGAAAAGATATTGGGTACATAATGATGAGCTGTAGGTACTTTTAATTTGTCAGTACATCCACGTCTGAAAATATCGAAACGGACAAAGTGCCAGAAGTATGTACCTATACTAAGGTCGTGTATACATATTTTTGGCACTTTGTCCGTATCGATCTAAGCTTAAAATAATAATGTTTTGAAACCTAATATATGTATGTAATTTCCTCATAGGTGATGTGATGTGAAAAGCAGTATGTGTCACATGGTAGCAAAATTATTTTCACCTTGGGCGTTAACACTTGAATCCCTCACTACGCTCAGGATTCTATGTTAGAATCCTTCGCTTCGTTTAGGATTCAATTATACGCCCTCGCCGTAAATAAGTCATTTTGCTCCCTTGTGACACAATCTACTATTTTTATCGAAACTACTGCACGTAAAATGAAGTCAAAATCAGTCTATCGACAATTTTTTTTGTAAGCTTTCTAATGGTACCCACCCACACGATTCTTATAAATGATAATAAAATTCAGCCTACCCCTCTCAACCCCCTAAATTTCAACCTAAAATCATAAATAAGCAGTTTTGACTTATTGACAGTGTGTATAAGTCAGTCAGTCAGTCAGTTTATGTACTTACTCGCTATAACTGTTCCTAATCTTAGGTACCTACATCAAACGGTCTTTGAGAAAAACGCATTTAACCGATTTGCAAGACCGAAGTGATCCCATAAGAGCTTCGTGGACAAAGTTTTGTACGGAGCTCTAAAAATGGCAAATTTGATAAATTTCTAATAAAAGGATCACTGAGTTAAGCCGCTGACAGGCAGACGTAGCAAATCTATAAGCGTTCCTAGTTGACTACGGAACTCCAAAAAGCAGATTCTCTTTGCAGCAAAGAGGATATAATAAGATAGAGCGGTACTGTCTTAGTAAATTTTGTAACCACAGTAAAATCACTGCCCTCTATTGACACACTTTAAAACTAAAAATGAAGATTTATAAAAATACGATAAAATGTATTTAAATATGGATAAATGTTTTTTTTTTATTTGCATTAATTATTTTTATAATTTTGACCCATGTTCTTTCACTGATATGCGTTAAAATTGTTAAATAACAAACGAAACCGTCAGCGCCCTCTATACGAGAGTAGGCCAAAGGTAGTGCGCCATCTGATCGAGAATCAAAAATTCGTGATTTTCGAGGCACGTTTTTTCCTTAGACTGTATCCATCTATTACGGAGTTATATCTATCTTTGCTTTGCAGCAATCTAGCATTGGCAAGGTGCAAAGTCGGTGGAGGAGGAAGTGGCGCTGATTGTCAGAAACACGCGTAATCTTATGAAATGTCGCACATTAATGCTAACGGCAGCCGCTGGAACTAATTTTACTCCATAAGATTTAACGTAGAATAACTTGAGAATAACCCACAAAAACCACCCACCGAATATCTACAGAAAACTTCAGATAACCAGAGCAACTGGTAGCGACCTCTATGTTATTTGTAAAATATCACTTCGAACGCTACATACACCACAGCACGGCCTTTTGTATAGAAGTGTCCCCATTCAACGACAGATGGCGTGGTAAATTACAGACCTAGTACATGCTAGTACCTAGTACCAAACACACGTCTATTCTCGACTACACCAACAACGTATCGAAATTGAATCGATTGAAACTATTATTGCTTGTAAGTTGTACGCGCTCGATTTAACTGTTTATTATATTGAGGGCAAATTTGTAAGGGCCGGAACGGAAGCAGTGATTATACAGTGTAGTAAATAGGAAAGATTGACAACCCCCATGCAATGCCGCGAGAATCGTCATTGTTGTGGATGGCGCTTTATGTATATTTTTTTTCATTTTAGTTAGTTACCTTAGTGTTATTTTTAACTTTGAAACGTAAAACGTAAAAAAGGGTGCAAAGTTGTATTTTACCCGCGAGTGTGACAAGAGGAGTGTTTCACACGAGAAGTTAAATACATTTGCACCCGTGTGTAACACAAAACTTTTCACCTCACTATAGCGAGGAAAGTGCAACATGCAAAAAGTCTTTATTTGTACACATTATAATCATAATCAGGTTAATTATAATCATCATCAATATAGTATAACATTATGTAAAAATTTTGTTGACAATGTTGACATTTTTGACGATGCGTTTTGAAATTTCATCGACTCAACTTGTAGTAGTAGTAGTAAACTCTTTATTGTACAAATATACATATTAAAAATTACATGGTACAAATAATAAGATGTACAAAGGCGAACTTATCCCTGCTGCTTAACTTGTGCGTTCAGTTCAGAATTATGTTCAACATCATTATAAAAAAACAAATGTTTCGTATGGTATTTTAAGGAATATAACTTTAAATCATTAAGTAAAGCTAAATTTGGTATTTTTTATTAAATTCTCAAAATTAATTTCATACGAACCATTATTATGAGCGTTTTACGTTTGTTATCTGTCAAAAGCTACTTAAACACGCTCCGAGGTCAAATTACTTTCCCCACTAGTGGATAAAATGCGTTTTTACCCGCTCGTTTTAAAGGATAAAAGACGGCTTTCTGAACTAGCGAGGAGAAAAAGACATTGTCGGACTGTTGATTTATTAAAGTTTAAAATTAAGGAGTGGTTGAGTAAAAAAGGAGCAGTGAATTATCTGGTAGGTAAATATTTTTTTTTATCTTTTGCTAATTAGCTCCATGCATGAATTTATTTTTATTTTTGGATTCATAATTTATATCGTTGGAACACCGGAAATGATAAAAATACTTTTGTAAACCTTAACATTATTTTATTAAAAAATATTTAAAATGTTGAATTTTTTGAGCGGTTGAAACGCTCATAATTTTTGGCGCGAATTCGACAGAGCGTGATGACGTCACACGTTGGGCGGCCCAACTGACGTTTGCTACTAATGACACTAATCTTTCGAACGCGTGACGTCACGTGGCGTTTCGAGCGTTTCGCTCACTAGCTTTTCGCGGGCAAATTTTTGTACTTTTTAATTATAATTTTAAGCAATTAAATGGTAATTTAAAAACGGAAATGCATTTGTAACATGATATAACGGTAACAAACATCCGAATAAAACATATTTCGTTCAAATATAAACTTCATGCATGAGGCTAATTAAGAAGCAGTTTTTTTTGTAATCTGTATATATTATATATACTAGGGGACGTGCAAATATTACGTAACGCAATTTTCGAAGATTTTGAGAATCTACCTGTATAATCTACAGCTGTATGTTCAGTATTGGGTGACTACATCATAAGATTAATAAGAAAGATCAAAGATTCTAATGAATGTATACCTATCTACTTAGTCTTCAACTCTTTATCAACATCACAGCACGCCAATTGGCGAATGCTATTTCTAATACGAATATACCTATTGTTGCATAAATTATTACTTCCGTCATAGTGGGACTGAGTGTGCGATCAATTTTATTTACAGTATTATAATCCGACGTCTTCTATTTATAATGTGATGGTGTTCTAAATAATAATTTAACATAACACAGTCAGGTGTTTGCAGTTTCAATTTTAGGTTGGAGCACTAAATATAGAATGCAAAAGCTTTTCAAAATCGATATAAATGTATAGGTGTTAGCGTGGCCATGCAGATACTGATACAAGTATGTACTTAGTTTCGATTAAATTGGTACTCCCACGCGTAATGTAGTTAGGTACAATCATAAGAACGTGGCCGGCGATTATTTGTTCGCGAAGCATAGACAGTTCGCGTAAATAGCATCTCTTGCCAAATCTATGTTAGTGAACTTTACATTTGGCACTCGATAGTGTGTCTGCGCTGTTACGTTAAAAATATGCGGCGTCATGAGCGAGTCACAGTGGCTGTCCACGTCCGAGAGGGCTGGCCGCAATCCAGGGTACACACGGCGGCAACCGGCCGGACTTCAATCTCATCGTTTCCTTGTTCACAGGGGGAAATGGAACCAGTTCAAACCTTTAATTTTAGTAGGTTATGGCAGGCCCCTTATGGAACTAGCCGATTAAAGTTGTTAAATGAATTCCGAACACGGCTCATGGGTTCGCCGAATGACTCAGTGACGCACTGGCGGTGTAAGCTAATGTGGAACAATTAAACGTGGCCATGTTGATTTACCCGACGCACGATCCCGAAACAACGTTAGGTGTGAGCGAGCACTAAATGCCTGGTTGACTGTAATTAATTCGTTCATTAACATACACGCCCGAATTACATATAATAAGCTAAAGAGAAACACACCCATGCGACAACTTTTTTATAAATATATATCTGCAAACTTATCTATCAAACGATGCGAACTATTCATCTTATACAAAAAATGTGATTCGTAATAAGGCACTATTTAATTCAAAATTACGTAAACATGTACTTATTTAACGAGTGCCATGACTAGGACAATGATGGATAAATAATTTGACAATAATATGGAATAAAAACAGTACATTTTGTAATGACCACATATTAACTACTGTAATGATCACAATGCATATTACATATTTTCGGAATTGCACCCCAATGACATACCTATTATGAAACAATTTTCTTTTTCATTCACGTCATGGCATCGGAAATCTAGCGGTTGTTTTTTCTCTCCTCAAACGCCAGCATGTGGTTCTATTCTATATCAAGCACTTTATTTATGCTGTAAAATAAATAATGAGTAATCATCGTACTGGTTCAGAATATTTAATTTAGGTAGGTATACAGTGTGGAAAGAATGAATGGGCCCTTGAGGGAAAGTACCTCAAAACCTTAACCTTCTGGACGCTAATGACGGATATATCGGCACCGCAGGTCCAACGCCAAAGACCGATTAATCCGTCACAGACCACAGAGCAACATAGACCTACGTGCATGTGCATAAAGTTCAATCATCAGATACTTAGGTGACTTGGCGTCCGAGTGACAGATTTTGTATTTGACACGGCGTCGAAAAGGTTAAGTTAGCTCGTTTTGATAAAAAACACATTCTTTTATTTTTGAAAATAAACAAAACTGCATTTAGTTTTCATTTTTTTTTTTTATTTTGCTTGTCTAAAAATATTCTTGAATACTAAATATTCGATTTTATGGATATTTAGTATGGAGAAATGTTATCATTAACATTAATATAAAATAAAATAAATAAAATAAAATATAGTAGATAATAGTAGAATAAAATAGCGTTTATTTATTTTAGTTTTTAGTCGGTTCGGTTCCCGGGTGAAACAAGCTAATTTCAAAATAATCGTTGAATGCAGTTTTGTTTCTTTTTAAAAATAAAAGAATGTTTACTTTAAGCAAAATGAGCTAACTTAAGGTTTTAATGCACTTTCCCTCCAGGGCCCATTCATTCTTTCCACACTGTAGGTATATAAACGGTTACGAATAAAGTGCACGAACACAAATCGCATGCTTAGATACTTCTGCAAAGTTCTGTCTAATACTAAAAAAACAGCGCTAAGTAGTGAGTTTAAAGGGGGGCACTGATTACCAGTCCGCCGGACGATATCGGCCTGTCAGTTGTTCGGAACTGTCAAATTATTGTTCTAACTGACAAGGCTGATATCGTCTGGCAGGCTGATAATCAGATGACAGAAGATATTTAAATCACATTTACAAACGGGTCTATCGCGAATTTATTTTGTTACCTTTATTTACCGAAGATATTTGTTCGAAAAAATTATAAATTTTGAAAGGCTTAATGTCGGAAACTATTAGATCTACAGAGACAATTTTCTAGTCTCGTATTGAAGGAAATTTAGTCTACTTTAAAAACGTCTTAATAAGCTACTATCAAAAACTAGTCCTTTAGGGATATTCGCCCATATCTAAAAAAAAAACGAAATTTTCGCGGTTTTTTCGATTCGTTCGGCGTTCAAGGTCAAAAACTTGGATTATTCACTGGGCCAACATCATAAACAAACCTGCAAAAAATCAAGTCTACCGGATTTGACGTAAACGCTACATGAATAAAATTACTGAATTATATTTTCAGCAGTAAAATCAGCGACATGGTTTTACAAAATATGTACAAAGTCCGTGTGTGCGTGTATACAAGATAATAGTAATTCGTAAGCAAGAAATCATAATCCGCAAAATATAATTGTAACTGACGTAACTGATGTCATACCGGCCGCGTGTACCATGTGTCTGCAACCATACGTAACACTTATTTCATGACATCACACCCGCGTTTATTTTTAGGGATCGCTCAGCCTCAAAATAATTCACTTCGACACAGCGGATCCGCGCGCACGTGTTACTCGATCACCGGACCAGAAATAAAATGTCAACTTTCAAGTCCAGTCATATAAGTCAACATACCTAGTCGTGTTTGTTAAAGGTCCCTTTTTATTGTTTTTCGTAAATAATTCTTAAACGGTGGCCCGTAGCAAAAAAATTTCTATTACATTGTCTAATTATACACGATTACGACTCTTGTAGGCCAATTAAATTACATTTTTTAAAGAATTAATTCCCAGCAAGCTGGAAATCGTTTTAATATCTTCATTTGGTACCTAAATGCGTGTAATCCGAGTTTTCTTCATCCCAGGAAGTGTGCATAAATTTTTGCTCTTTTTTAGTTTTTTGCTTGTAGATCGAAAACGGTACGTCGCAAAAATTTTGCTCTAATCATGATAAAAATTGATATCTGAGGATCCGAAAGGTACCTTAATATGAATTCGTCCACCTCTGATCCACCAAACCTTGGTGGTAGTGCCATTGTAATTGATGGTGGGTTCCTTCTACATCGAGTGGTTTACCAATCCAAGGAGAAATTGGTCTCCTAAGGCTCCCAAAATTTATGCACACCTCCTGGGATGGAGCAAACTCGGATTACGCGCATTTAGGACCAAATAAAAGTATTAAAACGATTTCCAGCTTGCTGGTAATTAATTTTTACGTCGGATTTTTGGACGGAGCTGCAGTGCTCCCGCCCGCCCCTGTGAGACAGCAACATTCATTTGATAAGGGGTTTCAACTAATACTTCTTCTTAAGTTCTTGCTTAGGACACTACGTATAAACATTTTGACATATATGGTGATATTGTGTACGATGACAACATCTTTGGAAGTGTCTCGACTACATTTCTATAAACAGCTATACTTTGGCTACGTGAATTTTAGTGTAGCTAAAGAATACAAAAAAAAAATTCGTTAACAATGTAAAATTGTTTTATTCAGACATACCAAGAAAAATCAAAGATACTATTTCAATGTAGGTGTAATAAAAGGAAACCACAAAGGCCTTGGTTTAGTGAACTTAATACTCGTGAAGTATTGAGACTGCGACTAGCGACATACGTAGTTTTAAATGGACAAAGCGTGGATTCTAGCGAAAACTTCTTTGAAACCATAATTCGTGTCCCGATGGCTACCATTATAATATTTTTAAGCATTTTGCCCATTAAAAACTGTAATAGATGTCATTTATTAAAGAAAAAGTGACGAAGCCCTTCAGTGGTCGAGTGGTAGTCAAGAAATTGGGACGGGTACCGCCGAGGCGAGGTGGCCTAGGGGTTCATGGCGTTAGCCGCGATAGCTAAAGACGCCGGTTCGAATCCGGCCTTCACCACTGGAGGGCTTCGTCACTTTTTCTTTAATATATGTCATCTATTACATTTTTTAATTTATATACTATAGTAGTGTGACTACTTAAAAAACGCAAATCAAAATATTTAATAAAATAATTTGATTTGTTCCCAAACTTGTTCATTTTGCCCATGTTAAAGTATTTTATCTCTTTAAAAAAGACACATATAACATATAAATATCCAAGTAACAAATGAAATTCAACTAAGCACCTATGTAAAATAATGTAGATCAGCGCTGTTGATGATTTTCTTTCAATAATAAAACGCCAGTGTCATAAGACTCATGAAGTAAGTTTTTTTCTACTAGTACCCTCCATGGCCTCCATAGCTTCATATTGTTCTATTCCGGCAGCGCAATACAGCATAATAAATAGAGCTGAAAAGTTGTTTTTTCTACTCGTCGAGTATAATCTGTGTATTACAACTTCACATGCAACACTACAACCTTACTCTTTTCAACCTTAGATAGTCTATGGCACTTTCGACTCAAGCATAAGAATTTTATCGATACGGTTTAGTCAATTATAAAAATTTTAAAAATAGAACTTCATACATTTCGATAAAATATTTCTTGTTTAAGGATATAAGGATACTCGATTCAATGCAAATTAGCCTACCTACTTAAACACGCTGCTGCGTCGCATCTGCTTTGTGATTGGTTGGCCAACAAAAACATTTTTCACATCACCTATTCGAAAAGGGAACTTTTCTTCCCTGCTAGGAGGGATCAAAGTGGCACTTTTCTGTTCAAGGACATTTTGTTGCCAGTATGAAATATTGACACAAAGACATATGAAATTAGTATGCAGATAATCGATTACAATTTCTTTATAATCGATTACGTGCATACAATTTTTCTTACTTAAATAATATTTTGTTGTAATTGTAAACAAGAAATGTAATTATGTAATTACGTATTTTAAATTAATGAATATCATATTTAAATTAAGTAAATTAATTAATTAGCGTAATATTTACAAATAAACGTAAAAAAACTTTAGTTTAATAATTTAATTTTCATTTTGACATTTTAGGTCTCCTTAAACGCAGCCATACTTTTCTATGCAATTTAAAAAGTTTATATTTAAAAAAAATTGTACAAATATTTCACAAAGCATTATGCGGTTCTGTATTCTGTATAAATTTGTAAATACTTAGTTTAAATCAATAATAATAGGCCTTTTCATCTGTGTCAGATGTTTTAAGCAGCATCCCGGTAACGACACTAATAATAATAAATATAAGTGATATCAGTCTTCATAGTGTTCTTCCGAAGATTTGGTTCAAAGGGGTAAGAGCTAATTTGTTATCAGAAAAATCTACAAAAATAATGTACTTGATTTTCATTGTATCATTTTAGTTGTTTGCTGCTGTTTTTGAAAAGATATTAGGTACATAATTATGAGCTGTAGGTACTTTTAATTTGTCACTACAGTCACGTCTGAAAATATCGATACGGACAAAGTGCCAGAAGTATGTACCTATACCAAGGTCGTGTACACATATTTTTGGCACTTTGTCCGTATCGATCTTTGCTTAAAATAATAATGTTTTGAAACCTAATGTTAGTATGTAATTTCCTCATAGGTGATGTGAAAAGCAGTATGTGTCACATGGTAGCAAAATTATTTTCACCTTGGGCGTTAACACTTGAATCCCTCACTACGCTCAGGATTCTATGTTTTAATCCCTCGCTACGCTCAGGATTCTATTATAGAACCCTTCGCTTCGTTTAGGATTCAATTGTACGCCCTCGCCGTAAATATGTCATTTTGCTCCCTTGTGACACAATCTACTATTATTTTATGTTGTAGTAGAAAAATGCTTCATAAGTCAGAAACGCGCATGTGACACCCTTCATATAGCAACATCCATACCCTAGAAAACCGCTTAGCGTTGCTTGTTAGTCTCCATCGGCTACGGTGGCCAAAATCACGAAAAAACTGTCTTAAAATTGAATTTAGCGCGGAGCAGGTACCAGGGACTCATGAGTTACGAGGAGGTGTCGTTGACCAACCCGCCGGGGGCGCCGGGCTCGGCGGCCGGGCGCGTACGAGTATGAAGGTATCGCGGGCTGCGGCAGCTCGCGTATCTTAGCTGTATACTTTTGGTTTTGATTTGGTTTGGTGGTAGTTGAAAGTATTATTTTTTTGTCTCGTAGAAAAAGTATTGTATACAATAGTGATATAATCATGCTTTTCAATCTCGTACCGTACTTAAGCAACTCAGCAAGCTGCTATATTGACTACTTTTTCAAATGTGGTTTTTTTATTTAAAATAAATGTTATACGAGTATTCGTGTTTTCACGGGACACTAAATACGCCAAAAGGTACATATTTTCTGCAATTCACCCATTTATAATTCACAAGAGAAAAATTAAAAACTAAATTTCACCCCATAGGCCAAGCAATAAGAAGGTATAGAGGGAAATGCTAGGAACACAATTTTTAACTTCGTAGCTTTGTTTGGACTAGTTAGGAGGTGAACATATCAAAAGTCCCCGGCCATAACCCTGGTGCTGGGGGGAGAGGGGGGTTTGAAGGTTCCATTTTTCGGTTTTTAGATTATATCTCGGAAACTATGCGTCTGAGCGACTTGGCCACTTATACAAAATGAAAAGAGATTTAATTTATTACAAGTTTTATTCAGTCAAGTTTTTCGATATCTTGTATAGTTTTTGAGATATCCGCTCTTGAAAGTTTATTTAGGGCTCTCATTTTTATCTTGATTATCTACATCAGCCGGGCCTACATAGGCCGGGTTCGGTATTGTTTTCGTATAAATCGGGGGTGCTGAATTCATTTATGGTATCAACATTAACACCATTCCTAAGTAAAAACAAAATTAAAAAAAATGATTTTTTTTAAACTCTACGCTTAAACCGCCAAACCGATTTCGTTGAAATTTGGTATAGAGATGGTTTGAGTCCCGAGACAGTACATAGGATAGTTTTTATAACCAAAATCATCTTTTAAGGGTGTGAAGTGGGGTGGAAATTTGTATGGGGAATCAATAACCACGGAACCTATTTAAATAATATTTGGGATGGTCTAAGTGTTTGATTTAGTTGATAATGATACCAAACATGACTTCAAACCTAAATTTAAACAGTATTAACCTCAGGAATTCAACTTCGGCGAAGAAGCTGAATTCCCCTCACACCAAATTTCACACCTTCAAAGTATGATTTTTGAGATAAAAACTATATTATATTCTGTCTCGGGACTTAAAACACCTATTTACCAAATTTCAACTAAATCGGTTCAGCGGTTTAAGCGTGAAGAGGAGTTTAAAAAAAAGTTATTTGTTTAAAGTTTATATATTTTTACTTCGGAAAAGTGTCAATGTTGATACCATTAATGAATTCGGCACCCCCGATTTATACGAAAACGTTACCAAACCCGGCCTAGTAGCTTTACTGATGTAGATAATCATGATAAAAATGAGAGCCCTAAATAAACCTTCAAGAGCGGATATCTCAAAAACTATACAAGATATCGAAAAACTTGACTGAATAAAACTTGTAACAAATTAAATCTCTTTTCATTTTGTATAAGTGGCCAAGTCGCTCAGACGCATAGCTTCCGAGATATAATCGATAAACCGAAAAATGGAACCTTCAAACCCCCCTCACCTCCCCCCCCCCCCAGCACCAGGGTTACGGCCTGGGACTTTTGATATGTTCATCTCCTAACTAGTCCAAACAAAGCTACGAAGTTAAAAATTGTGTTCCTAGCATTTCCCTCTATACCTTCTTATTGCTTGGCCTATGGGGTGAAATTTAGTTTTTAATTTTTCTCTTGTGAATTATAAATGGGTGAATTGCAGAAAATATGTACCTTTTGGCGTATTTAGTGTCCCGTGAAAACACGAATACTCGTATAACATTTATTTTAAATAAAAAAACCACATTTGAAAAAGTAGTCAATATAGCAGTCAAACACCGATAGATTATTAATATGTTGACATGACATCACTATTTTTGATCTTACATAGACAACTTATGCACACTTGCATTTCATTTTTGGTCGCACTTTTGAAGTTTGACAGTTGTTCTTTGTCATCTAGTTCTGTGCCTTAGTCCGACAATGAGGCTTATTTCAAAGGCTATGAACTATGACTATGTTTCATTTACTATAAATAAAGTAGAAGTTTACTAATGATGTAATTATGTAATGCGACATGCTAAAGACAGCCCAAAAAAATTGAGGCGATAGAATAAAAGTTTCACTTTAAAAAGATAACTGTTGAGTACTGTATTGAAGTAGGTACCTACCTACCTACATACTCTTTTAGAATTGGAATGATTGTCACTAACATCACGTTCGAAAAACAGAGAGATTTGTTTTTTAACTCGGAATAACAGAACTAGAGCATTGCATACCATAGTAGGATAAGGATTTCCACTAGAAATACCTTGAAAAGAAGCAATATTATTAAGCAATAGAAGCAATATTAGAATAGTAGATTGGTGTCACAAGGGAGCAAAATGACTAATTAACGGCAGGAGGTACATTAAATCCTAAACAAAGCGAAGGATTCTAAAGTAGAAGTGTATTCCGCCCAAGATGGAAATAATTTAGCAACCACGTGACACATACTGCATTTCACATCACCTAGAAGTTAATTATGATGTTTAAAAATATTATTCAAGCCACAGAATATATAATAAATATATATATGTTTAAGCTAAAAAATAATGTGCAAAAAAATGTAAAAAATAGTGTCCTAGAACAGAAAAGTGTCCTAGCAGGGAAGAAAATTACCACTTTGATCCGAAGAAGACAGGGAAGAAAAAGCCCTTTTTCGAATTGGTAATGTGAAAAGCAATATTCTACATATAATGAAATGTTATGTTGTCGCAGACTTTTGCATATTACGTTAGAAATATTCCTCTTTTCAATGTAACTCAAAGGCTTGGCTGATATGATTTTCCAGAGCCGGTAAAAGGCAGTTGATACTATTATTATCACGATATGGTACATACTTATATCCTTATTCATTTTTCCCAAGGCTGAGGAATGAAACTCTATTAGCTAGGGATATACCTATGTACCTCTATCTGGCAGTTGGGTCTAGCGGACAAATCTATCAGGCAGATAATGTCTGGCTCTCTCTGAACGTATATTCCCAGCTATAACTAAGCCTCCTCTGTCCGTCTGCCTGACAGCGTGATGTATGTAACTTAAGAACAGGGAGAAAGTTGACATTGTCATAGTGTTAAATGTATGTATAAATATTTAAGTGGAGCTCCCATACACAAAACGTGATTTTTTTGCCGTTTTTTGCGTAATGGTACGGAACCCTTCGTGCGCGAGTCCGACTCGCACTTGGCCGGTTTTTTTATTAAAAATAAAAAATAAATTGAGAGTGAAGGGGGGTCCTGGCTCCTGGCTCCCGGACAAATCTTTAAAAAATAATAGAATAGAAATAGAATAAAATAGAAATAATTTATTCGTGAGCACAAACACAAAATAGAAAATTATACAAAACTGAGAAACATCCAAAGGAGAAAGTGTCACGAAAAGGTCTCACTTTAGCATGTTGCTGGCGACTTCCAGCGCTGATCTTCCGATGAGACCATCCGGTGAAACAATCACGACAAGTAAAGCGACTGCCATCTGACCTTCCTACCCAAAGGGAAAACTAGGCCTTATTGGGATTAGTCCGGTTTCCTCACGATGTTTTCCTTCACCGGAAAGCAACTGATAAATATCAAATGAAATTTCGTACATAACATAAGTTCCAAAAAACTCATTGGTACGAGCCGGGGTTTGACCCGCGACCTCCGGATTGAAAGTCACACGCTCTTACCGCTAGACCACCATCAGCGCTCCTTAAACTATACATACATACTTACGTACAGTGTAGTAGAATAATAATGACGTAAAAAGTCTTAACGCATCCTGAATCGAAACAAAACAATGATCCATAATTGCCAAGCCTTTGTTCTTGAGGCATGTGTAGACTGTAAGTTAGTATTTCCAAGACAATGATCAAGTGGAAAAATACTTATCTTGAACTCACTAGAATGAAGTGTATCATGGATTAAGACGCAGTTATTAAGCCTACTTGCTAAATTAGTCGCAAAACGGCCTGTCGTAATGTTCCTTTTATGGAGAAACTATAAGTCACAGGGAAAAAGTCAAACGTTAGGAATGTTGTACATAAAATGTAGATTCATATATATATATTTTCATAATTTTTTGTTGAACCTTTAAGAAGATATATACTCTAGAAAGTAAGAGTTTACGGCCAAAAATAGCGACTAGCGCCTTAATGCGGATGCGGATGTGGAACAAGTAGGTACTGGAACGTCTTAGCGGCGCGGCGGCGTAAGTGCTAGGTAATTTCGTCATTAGCCAGTAGGAATCTCGTTTCATTTTTGTGATTCGTCGATCAAGCATTTTAGCCTATGACGGACAGCGACAAGTAGTGAAAAGTTTGTTTTATTTGGACTAGTATAGTAATGCGATTGTGGGGCACTATATTCTTGTTCAACTACTAAAAAATTGTTTTATTTTTTCTAAATAAAAATTACTAAAGTGTAATATTTGACGTCTTTTATGTGCCTAATCTCGCTTTAAAAATCCGCATCTGCATCCGCGTCCGCGGATGTCAAAAAATCGGCATCTGCAACATCCCTGGTTCACAATATAAAATACTAGGTGTATGACATTTTATTTCGGTGTATGGTGGCGCCGCCTAATTACTGTTTTTTGATGGACACTTTTCATACATAGAGATTTTGCTATTCCTGTATATAGTCTCCATGACAAAATATTGTTTAGCTTTTACTGTAATGTCACTAATGTCCTTTCATTTTTTTTTTATTACAATTATAAGCTTACAGTAATACCAAAGCGCCTATAATGCTAACAACAGTATTTAACAATACATAATGAAACAGTAGATTTATATCATATATTATGTAACAGTAAATCTGATGTAAGTACATTTAAGTTTAAATGAATTCATTTCATCACAATCGGACAACGAAGACAAATCGATTGACGTAAGTATCATCAAAATATACGTGGAAATATCTGAGCTGAAATAAACAAATCCCTTAGCGCCACTTGCACCATCGCACTAACCCGGGGTTAACCGGTTAAACCTGGATTGCCATGGTATGGTTACCAGTACACTGTGACACTGGGTTAACGGTTTAACGGGTGAACCCCCGGGTTAGCAGGATGGTGCAAGTTGCGCTTAGGCCCACTTGCACCATTTTTTAGGGTTCCGTACCAAAAAGGTACAAAAGGAACCCTTATGGTGCGACTCTGTCCGTCTGTCTGTCTGTCTGTCTGTCTGTCTGTCACATTGCTAAATATCTCGAGAACTGCTGAAGCTATCGATTTGAAATTTGGAATAGTTATGAATAGCGCTAACCTTAACATTGGAAGTGTAATTTTTTTTGTTTTTTTAAATTATTATATAAAATGCCCAATATAAAGCGGGGGCAAAAAGTCAAAGTCTAGTTACTAGGTCGAGTGGGATATCATTTGAAAGAGCTCGAATTGAACATTACAAAACAATTTTTAATTTGTTTTTCATAGTGAAGGAAAATGTGAAAAAATACCCCCCCCTCTTATCTCTGAAGTTTACCAACGAAAATTATTGAAAGTTTTACATAATAATAACATTATTATAAATATTACAGGACAAATATAATCACACCTATATCTTAAAACTTTTTTTTTAATTATCAAAAAACATTTTCTTAATTAATTTGCAATTTAAATTTAAGCCCATTTGCGGGTGTTTGTTATACTATATTACACTTAAAATACCTTCTTTCAAACAAAGCAAAAATGGTTTAAATCGGTTCACATAATAAAGAATTAAGTATCCTTAAAAAACCAACATGCATACAGGTCGCGCAAATTAGTTAGCCAATTTGCCGATAGATGGCGCTGTACACAATTACACTTAGTATACTTCTGGTCAAGTCTTTTGTGATTCTATTTACATGAGAAAATTGAAAATTTGTACGGAACACTCGGTGCGCGAGTTAAACGAACTCGCACTTGACCGGTTTTTTATTCTTGTACAGGGGAAATGCGTTACGCATAACGCATACCACCCGGGCGCGGGGATGTACCCGGGATGGTTATGTGGGACTCACCACGTGAATCCGGTATACCCACTAAAACCACCTGTCTGTCGCCTCGGTGCTGTAATGCGAGGCCATGGGAACGCCAGTGCAGGGACCGGCCCGCTATCCCTTATCGGGGTTTTATAAGGGTATTGCATAAGGCTTAACTCACCATACCCTTTGCCAGACGAAACCCTTTGTTTTGGTTTTAAAAACCCTTATATAAAGCTACCACATTTGAGTAATCGGTAGCCCAAATACCCTTACAAAACCCTTATCATCCGCTCACCAACACCTTGCATATTGCTTATAAGGGTTAGCCTTATAAAGGGCTTCCCTTTTAGCATATAAGCGTGCTAATTTAAGTCGTCTACCTTGTTCATAAAGCACACATTACTTCGAATCAGAGCGATCGTCGGCGGAGACGGCGGCGTTCTTTGACTAGGCACGTATTTTCTTTCCTTTTCATACACTACCGTAGATATATACTAATCCTGTCTCTTTCACGCAAAGGGAAACCTTTATAAAAAGCGCTTAAAAATAAGGGTAACCCTTATGAAGAGCTAGCCTTATTTTTGGTTAGCTTTTCGGTAAGGGTTAGTCAAAGGTAAGGGTATGAATGGGCTTGCAGTTCAAAAGGGAAAGTCTTTCAATGTGTTAGCCGTGTTTAAGTGTTGCCCATTGAAAGGGTTTTATCGCGGAAAGGGTTGTCCGGTCCCTGCGCCAGTGCACTCTACTATGACCCCACAGCGAACGGCTGTAAGCCCCTTCTCTTGAGAAAAACTCCAACCACCATTTTGGGGGGGCGTCCTAGAATGCCCCTCACCATGAGGACCTAGCTTCTGTCAGGTGACAGTCGTCCCCGTGACTGCCACCAAGAGGTTAAGGCGGCAGGCGGCGATCATGGGCGACCCGCCTCCGCCTAGCTCGTTTGCGCCGCAACGGGTGAGCTGACGCATCCTCCTCCCGCGGGCGCTCTGCCATTTCTTTTTCAGCCATGACTGCCTCGCAAACAGTGGCCATAGCTTGCCAGCATCTTTTATCTTGGGTCATTGCCTTTATAATAGCCGGCAACGACAAATCCCCTCCTGTCACTTTGACCAAATTGTTACGCGGCTCATTCCAACTTAGACAATCCACCAGCGTGTGCTGCGCCGTATCTTCTACATCGTCGCAGTGGTGACACGCTGGCGTTGGCTCCCTCATAGACCTCTCGCACAGGTATTTGTCAAAACACCCATGGCCCGAGACCACCTGTGTGAGATGGAATGACACGATCCCGTGTTGTCTCCCAATCCATTCCTTTATTACAGGCTGGATCGCGTTCACCGTCCAGTGGCTAGCACTTGGAGTTTCCAGCCTTTCGCCCCATTTACGAAGAACAGTATCGCGAGCATCCATTCTCCACCGCTTTACTTCCTCAAACATAGGCTCTTGATTCCTAGCTCGCGACTCCGCGATCCGCCAGACCATTCCACTAACCCGGGTTAAAGGGTTAAACCTGGAGTTACCATGGTTACCAGTACAATTAACACTTGGTTAACGGTTTAACCGCTTAACCCCGGGTTAGTGGAATGGAGCAAGTGGGCCTTAGAAGATTTAGAAATTGTCACAATTGAAATTACAGTCTTGAAATAGTGGGCTGACAATGTGGACTGACGATCTAATCAAGATCGCCGCACTTCTCAAGTCGGCTCCGGACTGTGACGTTTTTGTCGGTAGTTGGAGGCTAATTGGTGAGGAATGCAAAAACCTTTGTGAGGCAATTTGTGGAATCCGCTCGACCCCAATTTCAAAGGAATACCGCAAATCGATGTACAGGTTACCCGTTTGGCACACACATACTAGAGGCCAAAACAAAATTTTTGACCCGCAGTTCCTAAAAAAATTTCGCTGCGGGGGAGTGGTAAAACATATTTTTTTTGTGTCTACCGAGTGTGGTATCATACGAAAGGGCTTTTTGAGGCGATTCTAAAAATATATCACATCATTACATTTCGGGCATTTTTTTTAATTAAAACAAAAAGAATTTTCGAAACATACCAAGTTTGGGCTCCTCCAGACACGACATGGCTGATTTTTTTTTTGTACATAATACCACAAATGATACGTGATATCCTCATGTCTAACCCCAAGAAAGCAATTTTGAAAATAATATCATTAGCAATTTTTTTTTTTTTTTTTTTCAATTTTACAAAGTGACACAGTTCTACTTCAATACCTATTTCACGAGACTTATGGAACTATACTGCAGATACGGTACATATTAATCATAAAATGATACGTAATATCCATATATCCAACGGGAAATACCTCTTTAACCCTTTAACTGCGCCTTTTCATCAGTTGGTATACCTATAATTTGTTTAGTTATTGACACAAAATATCAAGGTTGTATCCTCCAGCTACGATATACCTTAGTGATTTTTTTGTACAATATACCACAAATGATACGTAATATCTTGATATCAAACCCCAAGAAAGCAATTTTGAAAATAATATCATTAACAATTTTTTTTTTAATTTTTCAATTTTACAAAGTGACAGTTCTACTTCAATACCTATTTCACTAGACTTATGGAACTGTACTGCAGATACGGTACATATTAATCATAAAATGATACGTAATATCCATATATCAAACGGGAAATACCTCTTTAACCCTTTAACTGCGCCTTTTCATCGGTTGGTATAGTTTGTTTTGTTTTTGACACAAAATATCAAGATTATATCCTTCAGATACGATATATGTACCTTACTGATTTTTTTTGTACACTATACCACAAATGATACGTAATATCTTATTATCTAACCCCAAGAAAGCAATTTTGAAAATAATTTCATTTAGATTTTTTGTAAATTTTTCAATATTACAATATTAACAAAAAATCTAAATGAAATTATTTTCAAATTGCTTTCTTGGGTTAGATAATAAGATATTACGTATCATTTGTGGTATATTGTACAAAGAAAAATCGATAGGGTATATCGTATCTGAAGGATACAATCTTGATATTTTGTGTCAAAAACTAAACAAACTATACCAACTGATGAAAGGCGCAGTTAAAGGGTTAAAGAGGTATTTCCCGTTTGATATATGGATATTACGTATCATTTTATGATTAATATGTACCGAATCTGCAGTACAGTTCCATAAGTCTCGTGAAATAGGTATTGAATTAGAACTGTGTCACTTTGTAAAATTGAAAAAAAAAAAAAAATTGTTAATGATATTATTTTCAAAATTGCTTTCTTGGATTTAGACATGAGGATATCACGTATCATTTGTGGTATATTGTACAAAAAAAAACAGCCATATCGTGTCTGGAGGAGCCCAAACTTGGTATGTTTCGAAAATTCTTTTTGTTTTAATTTTAAAAAATGCCCGAAATGTTATGATGTGATATATTTTTAGAATCGCCTCAAAAAGCCCTTTCGTATGATACCACATACCATAGGTTTTGGCAAAAAAATTTTTTTTTTTTTCATACAAAAAAAAATAATGTTTTACCACTCCCCCGCAGCGAAATTTTTTTAGGAACTGCGGGTCAAAATTTTTGTTTTGGCCTCTAGTATGTGTGTGCCAAACGGCTAACCTGTACATAGATTTGCGGTATTTTTATATGAACGGGTTAGACTAAATGGATGACCGTCCGTCCTCAGTTAGTTATTAATATTTCTTTTGTATATTGTTTTATTTTGTGTATATACCTCGTTTCTATGAATTTGTATAAATTAAAAAAAAAATTGTCATAGCTAGTTCCAGATTGTATACTATACCTTGTTTGTATGTATTACTTTCTGTCCTAAATTTCGCAGTGCATTAGTACCTACCGTAATGCTGTGTAATTTTATGAACCAATAAAATGAAAATAAAATAAAAAGATAAATCGCAAAAACAATTGAAAGATGCTAGGACCAATTTTCCTAATTGCACGTAAGGGACTTTCTTACGACTCACATCTCTAGTGAGTCGAATGTGTACCTAGTCCAGCAGTTATTTTATTAGTCATGTTGTGGGGAAACAGCTAATATTGAATGGACGTAAAATAAAGTTTAAGAGCATAGGAACATTTGCCGATATTTAGCAAATCCTGATACATCTATGAATGAAATAAAAAAAAACGCAAACTTGATCAAATACTAAAAATAAATATACCTAAATTCACTCCCGAATGTTAACTGGTCCTAACTGTTCACATGCCCGCCGAAAATTTATTAAAAAACCAGACAAATAAAGACCTAAGTGTAAATTAATATTTGTAAGTTACATGAAGAGTAAAAAAAACTATTGCTGGTAAAATAAATACGTAGCCCGCCCGTCCGATGGTAAGCGGTTACTGTAGACTATGGAGGCCTGTGACGTCAGTAACAGTGATGTCGACAATTGTCGCACCTGTCACCGTGGTGAAATAGGGGCCTTGGTAACTAGTTGTCATCATATAACTTTAGTCAGACTATCACTACATAGTATAAAACAAAGTCGCTTTCCGCTCTGTATGTATGTCCGTCCCTATGTATGCTTAGATCTTTCAAACTAGGCAACGGATTTTGATGCGGTTCTTTTTAATAGATAGTGAGTGATGTTTATATGTATAATTGGTAAAGGTTTTGTGTAAATTAGTTGAACTACCCGTGCGAAGCCGGGGAGGGTCGCTAGAATGTTATAATAAGAATTTACAAACATGATTTAAAAACTGATTGTAGTAAGACTTCGCAACAATTAGGTATATTATTATTGAATTTTTTTCATATCTCATTTCAAATTTAATTCAATGTTTACTCATGTGTATTGTCGTTTTTAAATTAATCGTGCTTTATTTGGATACCCCATTCATTGCATTATTAAAGCCTAGAAATTAGTTCAATAACATAACACAAACTGTTTAAAAAGTGAAGCCAAAATATGACTCTAATTAACCTTTCGTATGTGCTGTCAAAATATTGCGGAAGGACTGCACTTTAGCTGACGCGGAGTTCAGGGCTCATATTTTTTTTATAGAAAGTACTCATCATAAGGAATTATCCCACCAAGTCTTATGGTGCGGAACCCCGTAGTTTTCGAGAAAAAAAATGTTAGTCTCATACAAATTTCCTTCAACACGGCTCTGGCGCATTCAGTTGTCAAAACTGATGACACAAGGGGGGACGGGGGGGCAAAGCCCCCCGCATTAAGAAACAGACTCCATAAGATAGTTATTTTTAATCTGGATAGGTTAGGTGTAGGCCCTTCGTGTATTTAAGCAGTTACGAGCTAGTAACCAGTCGACGAAGCCCCGCTCTCGCGGGGCTTCTACTTTTCTTTGAGGGCCTGATGAAACCTAACTAACCTATCCAGGTTAAAAATAACTATCTTATGGTGTCTGATTTTTTAGTAGCATTAAAAAACCTTTTGTCACTCTTCTTGTCCTTGGATGCGTAGTATTCAGTTTTGACAACTGAATGCGCCAGAGCCGTGTTAGAGGAAATTTGTATGGTATGTTTGTATTTGTATGGGAACTTTAACATTTTTTATCTCGAAAACGATGGGGTTCCGCACCATAGGACTTGGTGGAGAGATTGCTCATGATGAGTACTTTCTATAAAAAAATATGAGCCCTGAACTCCGCATCAGCTAAAGTGCAGTTGAGCCAAAAATGGCTATTTAAATAGCAATCTAGACAACTTGATGTTTAAGTTGAACATATATGGAGCAGATCTGCTACTAACAAGGGCCTCATACTCTTTGATAGAGAAAGATAGTCTTATTGCGATTTCTATAAGAGGAAAGAGAAAATAGTGCCATGCTTTGTCCTTATCACCGACCGGGTGGCATAGTAGGTAGGAGGCGATGGCGAAATACCGAAATTTATAAGGGAGAAAGGGAAAAAATCTTATGCTGCCCAAACTTTATATGAATATTCTTTCTCTTACCCCCGGTCGCTCGGTGGCGCTTCTATAACTACTTGTGTATACTATGTCTACAGCTACTAAGCATACCAAAGGTTAATCTCTCTTTTGCAATTACAATAATCAAGTGATAGATCAATACTGCAATGATGGGAAACCTTGTCAGGATAACAGCAGTAATGGTTTGATGTTGGTTGCCAGTACTTTCTTCCTAGGCTTTCATTAGCCTTCTTCTTTAACCCAATCAATTGGTGTTGAAGAACTAAACAACAATTGTGCAAAACATTCAGAGAAGTGTAATTTTTAAAACAAGAGTAGGGTAATTAAATAAATTTTGAATATAACGAAAATATTGCAGAAATTATGAAGAAATCCGCTGGCCACTACCTACTTTCTGTATTATAAAAACATCTGAATAGTTCAATATAGCATAAACTTAAAACTTGTCAGTAAAGTTATGTAAGAAATCTATAATAAAACAGAATACATGTTTAAAATTATTAATATTTAGGACTTACTTGAAAGTCATGTGTTATGGCCGGAACCCACCACATTCTTCTTCTTTGTATTTTGGCAGCCTTCTTGATGAAACTTAATGAGTCCATAAGTCTTTACTATATTTATGATTTTAACTCTACTACTTACAGCTAATTACGTTTATTAACACAAATTTGTATACTATGATGTTTGTAACAGGTTACACATTTAACAGCACAATAACAATAAGCACATAATAATCCCTAAACAAATTAATGTAGCAATATGCCCTGCAGAACATTTAGTCTTGACAACTAGTCCCTATCTAAATTCTTACTAAATAAAATATAGATAAAATAATGACAAAATCCCCCGAAATTAATGTAAGTCAACTATGAAACAAAAACTCACTAAACAATCGTAATAAACGTAATTTAAAACGCAAAAAAAGACATTTTATTAAATATGATAGAAAGTATTGACACCTACATTGCGATACATTCACATTTCACTCAATAACTTAACTTTGTATTAGACTTGATTCGAAAGTTTTAATGAATGAACATGTCTTTCATAAAAATTTAGAAATGACAGTCTAGCAAAATAATCACCCACTGCATTTTGTAAAATCGTAACGCCATATTTGCACGATTGATTCGATGTTACCAGCATAAGACATTGTCATAAATTTAGTAGTAGTAGAAAAAGCAAATATATAGTTTGTCAAAGGACTGTCACATTTCAAACGTAGACAGAGAGAGTCATACCATCTTTGTCTTACACTAGTACTAGCGCCCAAAAGAAAGGGATGAATATGATTTTCCTGGTTGTTACTGACTGACAACCAACTATACCAACCAACCAACCAACTATACCAACCAACCAACCCAACCAACCAACCAACCAATTTGACCAACTATAGTCGACTTAAAATAAAGAAGAACTAAAAATATTCCATACTGAATTGTTGTCATGTTTAAGTATTTACGTCAATAATGTGACAGTTACGTAGAAAGTGGCGCCCTCATTTAATTTCTACTAATTTATGTCGCACTATAATTAAGGGGTTTGGAAGCCGTAATTACACGCAAGGTACATACTCACTTGACTCACTTTTACTTAGAAAAATAAAATTGATGATTATAGTAATTAGGTGGTTAGTATTGGAAAAATTGTACGGTATGCGATGTCACCTGCTTTGCAGTATAATTAGCTATCATGGAGCGCTGGTACAGTAACGACGATCTTACAGTCAATCCGAATAGGACTAAGCTGGTTACATTCACCAACAAACGCAAATTGGGAAACTTCCACCTTGCCAAACTGTTCAATAGGGTATTTGACAACATTAAAAATATGTAACGAATTGCTGTCATCCTGAAAGATAATAAACTTAAAGTATATTTCACTATACTTGAATGTAAATTATGTTTATTATTTGGAAAATAAACGAAAGAAAATTTATTAATTTTTGAAATTTCAT
The DNA here is from genome assembly GCF_947568885.1 of Cydia strobilella. Classification (NCBI taxonomy): domain Eukaryota; kingdom Metazoa; phylum Arthropoda; class Insecta; order Lepidoptera; family Tortricidae; genus Cydia; species Cydia strobilella. The sequence goes on from NC_086068.1 coordinate 20,758,221, forward strand.
CAGGGACGTGAACGCTCTGTGATTGGTCAACGGTCGGATGACGTCACACGCAGGTAAACATTATTGATTGTCTTGAGTGTTTTAACTATTTTATTTATATTTAGTTAATTTTAGTTATTGTTCCACAGTTTTCTGATATATTCCGATTTATCCGTATATCTAGTGGCACAATATTCATAAGAATCTCAAAATGGAGCCGAAATATGTGAAAGCTGATAGCGGCAACCTACCAGACATAGACGCATTATTGGTTGCACTTTTCTTTAAAGATAATCCGGATTACTATGCTGCGGAACATAGAAATGTAAAAACAGCTGTGTGAGTATACTTAGAAATTGTTTATTTACGAACATTTCGATTTCGATGATACGAATACGACGACGATATATATAGAATACGATGACGAGAATAGTATCTCCATACTGCACTTTAGTTTGAAAGAAAAAGTATGCTACTAACTACCTACTAATGCTGAAAGATCTATGTTATGAGGTTATGTAGTAATACATTAAATACCTAGATCTTGTTTCGTTAAATACAACAAAATCCGCTGCTTTAATTACCATATTTACAGTTAAATATTACTTACATCGAAGTGGTCTTCACACATAAAAACATTTGTATGCGCTAAAATGCTTTTAACCACATTTTTCTTTTTTTGGGATTCGTTGGAATGGAAACAAACGATTTGTCTGGATTTTTTATAGTCGTACTTGAATATTGTTGCGGCACTATACACCATTTATATATATACAGTGAAATAAAGAATTTAATGCACATAAACCATAAGATTAATTAAGGTCATTGACTGAGTTTACTCGCGTGTGACGTCACACGTGTCACGTGATTAGCCCCTTTGCAAAAACAGCGTTTAAGGCGCTTTCAAAATAAATAAACTTTAACATTGTTTTTTATATTTAATACAGGAAATTTCAGAAAAATATCAATGTAGTGTAATTATTAAGTCATAAACAATAATTTAAAACCATTTTCAAAAATTAGTCAAATAGCCTATACTCCAACTATCTGCAGCCGTAAAGTTTGTAAGGGTAATACTTGACAGCAAGTTAAGTTGGAGTAAGGGGTCATCCATTAATTACGTCACACGAATTTCTTGGTTTCTTGACCCCTCCACCCTCCCTCCTTATCACACTTGGTCACATTTGGAAATCCCCTCCTCCCCCCCCCCCCTGTTGCGACGTCACACTTTTTTTATGAAATCGGCAAATCGAATAAAGTATTATTAATATTTTATCATAAGAACAAAAATGTTATTACTCAAAACTGTTTAAGAAATAAAATTAAACTAAAACGATTATCGGTCCAAAAACTTTTATTTAACTGGAGTGCGAATAAAATAACTTTACTAAATTGTCGATTACTGATGAAGTGACGTCACAAAGTTTGTGACTTTCCCTCCCCCATATCACAACATGTCACATTTTCTTGACCCCCTCCCTCCCCCTAAACATGTGATGTAATTAATAGATGAGCCCTAATCACTTAAACGGCAAAGTTGATAAAGATACAGTAGCATTCTGGCGACGTCTTAGAATGTTGGGTAAAACTTCAGGCAGTTATACGACCAATAATAAGCTACGGCGCGATAGTACGGTGGCCACGCACCAAGCTATCCATACTTGAAACTACTACAATGACTCCAGATATTGGTTAGCCTTCCTGTACTGCCGACCACGGGCTGCATGAGGACCACCCCAACCGCGGCCCTGGAAGCCTTACTGAGTCTGCCACCGCTGCACCTCTTTGTACAAGCGTTAGCTCAAAAAACTCAAAACTCAAACAATGATTCAGCAAATAGGCCACAGGGCAAAGCCACAGGGGCACTTTTACATGCCAATTTTTTTACAAGCAATAAAATAAACCAAAAATTACAAAATGCAATTACAAATATAGAGTCAATGAAAAATAAGATACTCGTACTTTATCAGAGATGTATCCAGTCTCTAAATGGCGACCTACACAAAAAAAAAATAATAATAAACAAGTTTGTATGTCAAATACTAAAAGCTAGCTGCGGCAGAACGTCATAAAAAATCTAATCTCTGGAGAATTCCTGGGGTGCCACACACCAAAATTTTCTACGAGGCCATAGGTAAGCAATCGCTCATAGAAGCGACGCGCGAGCGGCGACTGACGAGATACCCAGGCATCTTCGACAAGAAATACAATATACAATTACGAAGATCCTCGTGAAGGGCTCAACACAAGGGAGCTGAGAATTTTCACGGACGGATCAAAGACAAGGTTAGGCACTGGCGCTGGAATATTCTCAGAGAACCTATATTGTACACATCTCTACACCACTTAGTCACAGGGCGGACACGCTATGCATCAAAAATAACTTGCGTTTCTATGTGTGAACGGCACGTCTGTACACGCGTCATGCGTCATAGTGTGAGTAAGTTGCTTAAAAATAGTACTTAGCGGCCGGCAAACGGCCGTTAATCTGGTGTCGCGGGGCGAGGTAATGCGAGTCGGGGCGGGGCGGTGCGTGGCCGTTCTGTATAATAATACTATTACTTATTCTGTGACTTAGTGCCCAAAACACGGTCTTCTAGGCAGAATGCATGGGCATCATAGTGGCAGCACACGAAATAGTTTCAATGAAAGTATTGGACTACCCCATCCGCATACTCTGTGGTAGTCGATCAGTACTACAATCCAGTGTTTGAGGCCTGAACTTTAACCGTCCGTTACGGTTTACGGTTCAATTTGTACTGGTTATGGGTTAATTGCAATTAACGCTCGGCCAACACTGCTACAAGTTCTGTAAAGTTACACTGTAACCTAAGGTTAGTTCGGACTACGTTAGTAATTTTGTAGGGTGGCGAGTATTTGTGACTTTGCATGTCTAAAGGATCCTTATGCTCCATAGGCAGCATAGACCCTTTAGCCATGCAAAGTCACTCGACAAAATTGCTAACGTAGTCCGAACTAGCCTTAGGTTACAGTGTAACTAGCCTTTAGGGCCTCAAGGCTAATCTACGAATGTTATAAAGCTCGGTATGTACCACCAAAACAACTCTGCAGTGCATCAAAGGACACAGCAATTCGCGAGGTAACGATGTAGTCGACATACTAATAGCAAAGAGTATATATAACCACAACGTTTTAAGAGACGGGACTTCCTTACTGGCCAATGGAATCAATTTACTGTAGGTCTAGTGACACACGCACAATATGACACACGTCAAACGTCAAAATTGAGTGTAGGTCAAGCAACTTGAGTGCTAACATAGCGAAACGAATAGTGCTGTACGCACGCATTCCCAGCATTTATCGATAAATTTTCCGTGGTACCTCTGGGGCGATACTTCGTAATAATAAGTTATAATTTTTATCGATAAAAAATAAAACAAATAACCTTGCAGTCTAAGTATTTTATTTAGAAAAATTACAAACATTACAAAGCCTATTTTGCTTTGCCACCTTGCTAGGACGTTTTTTAATAAATTGGTAGTGTTATCTTCTCCAGAGAAAATGAGTCATTTTGTCTTATACATTCATTGTGTATTTGCGTAATAGTAAAACAAAAAACATAATATAATTTTTGTGCCACTTTCGCAGGTTACATTTGTCGCCCTTTCTTGTCTGCTCATCGGCTGGAAATGCTGAACAGAATCTGCTACAAGTGACGCCGTTTCACCCACTGTCTGTAAATGAAAAATACCTAGTTATCGATAGTTACCAAGAGCAGCACTAGTGTTACGAACAAAATAATTTTTAACAATTTTTGAACAAATAAAGCATGCAATCGTGCTTTTACGTTACACGTGACTAATTTTTTTTCTTACCGGTCAGGATCCAAGGGAAATCTCGCCATAAACTTCCTTTCTTTATTTTCACATCAGTAGGCAAGAATTCCACTAATAGCGCAAGTTCTATATTGTTTCCTTGGTCGTATATTTGTAAATATGCACAATCCGTTTCAGTAAACGATTTTTATATGATGACAATACGAATTAAAACAAAAAATACGACGAAAAGACACTATTCACATTTAAACTCCAGTTTAAAAAATATCTTTTTAGCCTGCAATTGCCGTGCTCGTTGCGTCCCATGGATTTCTCAAATCGTCGGACTTAGTTTTTTTTTACCAGTTATACATAAAGTTATTATTTTATCTACCTCTTATAATTTCTATAATACTAATAATATCTACCTACCCTTACCACAAAGAGTAGTATAATATATAGGCCTTACCATCATAACATTTTACCCAACATTAATCTATAACCTATCTGTATCTTTATAGTAAGTATTTATATTATTTGTATTTTTATATTTATCCCAAATAGTTCTAAGCTACCCTCCGGCCCGGGGTGCCACAGAAAACCAGCGCTGTGGTATTTATTTATACCAGAGCATATTCTGAGTGGCGTCCTTTTGTAGCCACTATAGCGGCGCCAAAATTTGTTGTTAATCCTTAACCCTTACCTTACTCCTTTTTCTATAACTACAATTGTACCTAGCTTTAAGTGTTTAGTGAGTAAGTTCTATTTTATAACTGAAGTGGCGCTGTTTGTAGAAGGTTTTTACAATAAATGTCTTTTCTTTCTTTCTTCATTCTTCTCTTTAAAAGCTCGAAAACTAGCCGAAATTGTTGAAGCTCCCGACAACACAATATGGCCGATACAGAGCAGATAAAAATGGCGACTGTCAGATGAAGTAAGATGGATACACAGAGAGAATGAGACGGCAAAATTATAGCTTAATTATAGCTTTTTCCATACATTTTGTATTTTTGTTCCTACTTGCGCCAGGCTGACTACTACCAGCAGTATGGTTGTAATGGTAGAATTTAGTATTTTAAGTTGGTTACACTGCCAACTGTCAAAGTATTTAGATTTGATAAAGCAGGCAGCATCATCATTTTATAGTAATTATAGTATAAATAAAGTTGTTTGTACTATTATCAAGATTCTAAATGTAGAAGTAACGAAATATTGAATTGTGTTTCTGTATAAAGTTGAGTCTGATATTACATTGTTGAGTAGGCATGGGTACGTGGCGTTTATACCGACATCATATGCGTTATAACATTTTTAGGCAGGTTAACAAATGTTTTTTTTATTTGGCATTTTCAGATGGAATTCTTGAAAATCATGAGAACCTTAAAGATTTCCTTGAAGAAGCAGAGCTTCAACAGTATTATGAGTTATTTAGGTAAGGATTTTCAATTGTTATCGTTCCTTGGCCTCGTGTAATTGTTTTACGTGAGAATTTTTTGTGCGAAGGTTTTTCTCATATAGGTAGATGCAGTTGCGAATTGGCTTTATGTTTATAAATTTAAGTGAAATAATTTTATTTAAATTTTAGACTAATGCATAGGTACGTAAGTACTAGTTGTGAGCGACATCAGGGATTACTTAATTTACTTATATACTTAACATATATTTAAATGATTTCAGAAATGCTTTAAAAGTCTTAATTCTGCCAGTATATATAGTTGTTAATGTCCTGCGATTGCCCATGTTTTAAATAACACAGTCACTATGCCCTGGCTCTTCATCTGCTTCTGCTGGGGAAGCCGTTGCCATTGTATTGCACTATTATTCAACATAGATAGACCAAAAGTTAAAAACTATAAAAAACGTTTCATTAACACATTTACTGCATCACCGGGTTGATTTGGCCTGATATGCCAGTATGTGACTTATTGCCACAGCGAAAATGTTAAACCTTTATCCGAAAGTGCTGCTACTCGTTTTTTTTTTAATCAATGTGATTTAATAATATAACATATTATGAATGATTGATATGATTAATTAATATGGTTAAGAAAATTGTTTTGATTGTCACATTAACTAAATTACATATTTTTACTTAAAAACTGTTTGTTGTTGATTAAAAAAGAGTTTAGCAGAAATGATTTAATTAAGTAAGTCATCATGTTCAAAATTTTATACACTCTTAATATCATTTAGTAAATAATGTTTAATACATTATGTAGACTGCTGAAAAATAGCACCATACTCAATAGCCCCAAAATTGCAGTGCAAAATCTCTTCTTCTTTCTGGCCATTATTATTCCCATCTCTAGTTGGGGTCGGCCCTCCTTATACCATTACGCCACTTTATACGGTCTGCTGTCATATTATTATCTATGCCTGCTGCCTCCATATCTCCTTCAACGGTGCTGCTCCAAGTTGTGGGGGGTCATCCTCGGCCTCGGTTACCCTCCCTTATGTTCAATTGTAGTGCAAAATATTGATGATTAATAAAAAATATTTGCTTCAGGGACATATTGAAAGTGGCAAAAGTGTCACAGTTAAAGTTTGTGGTGACGGAAGATTTGACACAAATAGGCCTGTCCAAGCCAGAGCAAAGGCGGTACAAGAAAGTCTATTCTAAGTATTTCCCCAACCCCTATATATCTAAAATCAAGAAACTCCTCAGCTCAAATAAGAAAAATGATGTAAGTTTTTATTTCTGTCTTTTATTGCTTGCATTGGCAGTTGATGGAAAATATACTGTTCATTTAAAAACTGTAAACAAATTGGACCACAGAATGTATTTCTAACAGGATGTCTATGTTTGCACAGTACCCAACCTAGAAGTGTCGTCTCCAAACTAAGCCTCAATAAAGAGCCAAATTTCATACAATCTGACCCATCCTATGTAGCCTCTGAATCTATTAGAAAAGGCATCCTCTGAAGTGAGCATTGGTGGTCTCTAACATTTATTCTTATGTTTTTTATGGCACAGTATTTAGATTAAACTTATGGTTTCATGGTTCACAGTGATCAATCAATTAGCATCTTATTTTTAATAGTCTTAGAAAAGCTTCCACATTATATCAGACAGTATTATGTATGCTTCGCACTTGCTTAAAAAAAGAAACATTGCCAAAGCACTTTGTAATGTGATTATCATTAGATTTATCAAACAAATGTTTTATTTTTTAATGCACTGCATAAAAGAAAAAAGTAAGTCAAGGGTATGTCGGCCCAGGCACAATGGAGGGTTTATTTCATTCTGTGCTATGTTGCATCCTCATTTGTATAAATTACCAATGAATGGTTGTACACAAATTATTGTCACTTGAATTGCACACTAGGTTTCAGTTTCATAATTAATTTAATACAAATAGCAAAATAATGTTTTCTAAATTAATAAGATAAATATATATATCCATATTTAATATGTTCTTAATTTAGTGTTTACAGTATTTACAGGGTCATTGTTCAATACCAATTGATTTCGAGCCATTTTCTGAAAATAATATTAAAGTTCCTACCAAGCATATTATACCTGTGGAAGATATTACCATTAATAAAGAACTAGGTATGGGCCAGTTTGGAGTGGTGCAACAGGGCACATGGGCTACCGGCACTCAGAGAGTGAGTATACAGAAAAATCTTTTAGTCCATTGCCAATAACTCTCTAATTGTTATAATATAATAGTACACATTACTAGACTGGCCGTGAAAGCAACGATTACCGGCCAAGTGGTTACACTAGTAGTATTAGGGAAGGGCGAGGCTGGCATTGCCAAAAAAATTTGAAAAAAAATAATTTGCTTACAATCCTACACCTGTAATGATGTAGCCGATACATTGTAGCGTACAACATGTAGATATGAAATTCTGTTAGATACTAGCGCCTCGACTCGACTCGGCACACACGAAATGTAGTCGGCACGAACTTGAGTCCCTGAGAAAGGTTAAAATTAAAATCGCTCTTATGACATCTCACAAATGACCTTTGCCTTAAAGTTCTGTAATACAAATCGAATGTGTTTTTCAAGACTCGATTCTACGGCCATTTTATTATGCTATCTTTGATTGATTACAGTTGCAAGTGGCTATTAAATGTCTAGGCCATGAAAGAATGACTTCAAACTCGACCGAGTTTTTAAAGGAAGCGGCAGTAATGCACAGTATAGAGCATCCCAATATAGTCCGCTTGTATGGAGTAGTTTTACACTTGGATTCGTTGATGTTGGTAAGTACTTAATAAAGACATATTACAATCTATAATTATACAAGTACCTACTGAGTACTGTTACAGTTTCATGACCTGATTTATAAAAATATTCGTACTATTAGTTGGTATTTATATCAGGCACTTGCGTGAAAAAGATCCTATGCAACTTATACAAGCAAGTAAAAAAATAAAATTATAAAAGATATATATATATATATATATATTTTATACCACGTCGGTGGCAATCAAGCATACGGCCCGCCTGATGGTAAGCAGTTACCGTAGCCTATGGACGCCTGCAACACCGGAGATATTACACGCGCGTTGCACATTATATTTATTTATAGGTAACCGAACTGGCTCCTCTTCGCTCTCTATTGGAATGTCTGCGCGAAGTGTCGCTCCGGCCAAACTTTCCTGTGCCTAACCTCTGCGAATTTGCAGAACAGATCTGTGATGGCATGACTTATCTGGAAAATAAAAGACTGATACATAGGTAATAAAGTTTACAAACAAAATATTGGTGCAAAGTATTGTAGGCCAGGTTTCTACAACTACATGGCACTGTATGGCGTCACACGTTTTGTGGTTACACCATACCCCTCAGCATGAATTACGTTGTCGCGGTCGACTCCTAAGTTGATCTCGCGTCAAAATGAGGCCTCCAATATTTGGCATCACGTCGTGCGTTTTATATGTATCAGCATGTCTATGTTTAGACTAACAATGTTTAGATGGAATAATATTATTTATTTAAATATATAGGTAACATTTACTTGTTGTGGGAAAAGCTTTCCTACATAAATATATATTTAATTGACAAGATTTAATCTCAATTTATAAGTACAGATGGAAAAGTTTTTTCACTAAACGTTATTTAGTTATATCCCATATGTACTAAAATGACAGTTCAGTTGCCCTAATTTATCTGTCGTTTTATAACCTGGGATAATAAAAGATAACTTAGACATCTACTAAATAGTTATTATTGTAATAGAGAGGTACAGCCGAAGGCAAAAATATCGATCCAGACAAATGGCTCAAAAATATGTGTACACAACTTTATTGTCTAAGGTGTAAGAGCCCTTATTCCCTGGAGCGTTCATCGATTTCACGAAATAACACTCAATAGATGGCGTTGACGCGCGGTACGCGAGCGCCGGCAACTATAACGCGTTTTGAACGCAGAGAAGAATAATCTTGATCTTTGTCGATTTCAACAGCAAGTAACATTATTTTTATTGTTATAGCCACTCTTTTATTTTATTTTATATGCATGGTAGTAGTAATTTCAGTTTATTATGTTAAGAACATATACATACTTGTACCCAGAGATGACCAGGGTGCCTAGCCAAGATGCCAACCGTTTAGGTACTTATAGTTTACATTAAAACCAAATCTGCAGCTGGCCTCTGAAATGGGTAATAGAAACGCGATCCGTATGTCTTTCATTTTCCAAATGACCAGGGTGCCTAGCCAAGATGCCAACCGTTTATGCTCCGTAGCAAACGAAACGTAACTGTCTCTGCCGCACTAATATTGAAGAGTGATAGAGAGAGATTACGCTATTGTTCGCTTCGGAACGAACGACTGGAATCTTGGCTAGGCACTCGGGTTTAGTACCTACAGTTTACGTTAAAACCACTTAAAACCAAGTGCTCATCAAGACGAGTCGGATGACTAAAACAGCGTGTGCCTATGTTGCACCAAACCTTAGATCCATTAGGTACTGCCAGGGTTCAGCATCAGCTCTATCATGGGTATGGCTCTCCGAAGTGCTCATCAAGACGAGTCGGATGACTAAAACAGCGTGTGCCTATGTTGCACCAAACCTTAGATCCATTAGGTACTGCCAGGGTTCAGCATCAGCTCTATCATGGGTACGGCTCTCCGAAGTGCTCATCAAGACGATTTAAATGACCAAAACCGCGTATGTCTGTGTTGCACCAAACCAGAATTCTACTAGGTAGTAGGTAGGTACTGCTACTACTGCCAGGGTTCAGTCAGGGTCATTATGCTGTCTCATTTTAAAATATCACGAATGTAATTTTATTAGACGTTAATGCAATTGAGAGTAATTCTAATTAATTTTTTGAAACTTTAATGGCCATTGAAGTTAATCCGAATTAAAGTTAATCCGAATTAACTTCAATGGCCATTAACGTCTCAAAAATTTAATCCGAATTAACTTTAATCCGAATTAAATGGCTAATGGTTAATGGCCATTAACCTTTTTAATTGTAAATTTTTAATGGTTAATGGCATTAGCGTTCGGCCAACACGAAATCTGCAATCATCTGCAAAACGAAACACATACGGAACGCGTTTCTATTACCCATTACAGTGGCCAGCTATAGATTTGGTTTTAACGTAAACTATAATAGGTACCTAAACCTGAGTGCCTAGCCAAGATGCCAGTCGTTCGTTCCGCAGCGAACGATAGGGTAATCTCTCTCTATCACTCTTCCATATTAGTGCGACAGAGACGGTTGCGATTCGTTCGCTACGGAGCGTAAACGGTTGGCATCTTGGCTAGGCACCCTGGTCATCTGCAAAACGAAACACATACGGAACGCGTTTCTATTACCCATTACAGTGGCCAGCTATAGATTTGGTTTTAACGTAAACTATAATAGGTACCTAAACCTGAGTGCCTAGCCAAGATGCCAGTCGTTCGTTCCGCAGCGAACGATAGGGTAATCTCTCTCTATCACTCTTCCATATTAGTGCGACAGAGACGGTTGCGTTTCGTTCGCTACGGAGCGTAAACAGTTGGCATCTTGGCTAGCCACCCTGGTCATCTGCAAAGCGAAACACATACAGAACGCGTTTCTATTACCCATTACAGTGGCCAGCTATAGATTTGGTTTTGATGTAAACTATAGGTACCTTAACCTGGGTGCCTAGCCAAGATGCCAGTCGTTCGTTCCGCAGCGAACGATAGGGTAATCGCTCTCTATCACTCTTGCATATTAGTGCGACAGAGACGGTTGCGTTTCGTTCGCTACGGAGCGTAAACAGTTGGCATCTTGGCTAGGCACCCTGGTCATCTGCAAAGCGAAACACATACGGAACGCGTTTCTACTACCCATTCAGAGGCCAGCTACAGATTTGGTTTTAATGTAGACTATAGGTACCGTATAGGTAACGGTTGGCATTTTGGCTAGGCACCCTGGTCATCTGGAAAGCGAAAGACATAAGGAACGCGTTTCTACTACCCATTTTAGAGGCCAGCTACAGATTTGGTTTTAATGTAAATTATATTATAGATACCTAAACGGTTGGCATCTTGGCTAGGCACCTTGGTCATCTGGAAAGGGAAAGATATACGGAACCCGTTTCTACTACCCATCCAGAGGCCAGCTACAGATTAGGTTTTAATGTAAACTATAGGTACCTAAACGGTTGGCATCTTGGCTAGGCACCTTGGTCATCTGGAAAGGGAAAGACATACGGAACCCGTTTCTACTACCCATCCAGAGGCCAGCTACAGATTTGGTTTCAATGTAAACTATAGGTACCTAAACGGTTGGCATCTTGGCTAGGCACCCTGGTCATCTAGAAAGCGAAAGATACAAGGAACGCGTTTCTACGACCCATTTTAGAGGCCAGCTACAGATTTGGTTTTAATGTAAATTATATTCTAGGTACCTAAACGGTTGGCATCTTGGCTAGGCACCTTGGTCATCTGGAAAGGGAAAGACATACGGAACCCGTTTCTACTACCCATTCAGAGGCCAGCTACAGATTTGGTTTTAATGTAAACTATAGGTACCTAAACGGTTGGCATCTTGGCTAGGCACCCTGGTCATCTAGAAAGCGAAAGATACAAGGAACGCGTTTCTACGACCCATTTTAGAGGCCAGCTACAGATTGGGTTTTAATGTAAACTATATTCTAGGTACCTAAACGGTTGGCATCTTGGCTAGGCACCTTGGTCATCTGGAAAGGGAAACACATACGGAACCCGTTTCTACTACCCATTCAGAGGCCAGCTACAGATTTGGTTTTAATGTAAGCTACCTAAACCTAAACGGTTGGCATCTTGGCTAGGCACCCTGAACAGACCCGATCACCTAGGCGAAAAAAATTTAATATTTGTGCTATAAAATGTACCTATGATTACATTGATCACCTTAAGGATCAAGATTTTCTAATCGCAGTATACACCACTTCTCGGAACTAGCTCGTTGATTACGAACGAAACAAACGCCTGACGATCGAGCACAGGTCCGTCCCCTAAGCGCGCCCGGCGGAGACTGAGCGCGCAGTGTCGCCAGTGTCGGTGCAGCGTGATTTATACGTCTTTTAAAAATATTATATTTACGGTAAAATAGGTCCTATAGTTATGATTATTTTTTTATGGGTTCACATAAAGTTAGAGTTTGCTATAATATTATTTTGAGGGCAAAATATAAGTACAATTTGCGATAAAAAAATATAATGTGACCCTGTTTTCACCGAAAAAATGAAGAAAACTTAGAAGGTATTTTATCAATTTTTTTAAATGAATCTTTGATTTTCAATCATTTTAACCCCTCGTCCAAGATATGGTGAATTGAATTGTAATCATTCATGTACCAAATGATTCTTGTTTACTGCAAAATTGGCAACCGAAACGACACCTTTCACTGCAAATTTTGAAAAATACTCCCAGGAAAACTCATTTATTTTAGGTTTAAAAAGAGAAAATGCAAACTTTAATTATTTCAGCCGCTAGTTTAGGAAATGATTATTTAAGAACGTTAACAGTTTTTGAATAAATACTAATAGTTACGTCGTAATGTTGAATGAAAAAGGAAGCATTTTGCAAAATACGCTCGTTTGTAGGAATAAGGCCTCGTAAGAGTGTACACATATTTTTGAAACTTTGGGAATGTAATGTGGAATTTCTAAATGGGCCAGTGAGGGCAGCTACAAGATCCCGTGCTGCTACGCGAAAACGGTTCTAGAAGACCATCCCTCGATGTCAAATTAATGATTTTGGAAAAAACATACAGAATGCGAGAAAAAGGTAATTTTTGACAAACTTTTTTTTTGATTAACTTTTTACTTTGAAATTAACTTTTACTTTTTACATGCTATTTTTTATGCCAATCGATTCCATTTCTATTCAGTATCTACTAGATTGGCGAGATAGAAAACTGTGAATAAAATTTCACGTTTTCTCCATAGTAAATGTATGGAAAAAGTTTTTTTTTAATTTCTGGCTTTTTAGTACATTACCGTAAGTTGACCCCTAGTAAACTATTGATAATGGATAGGAATGGAATCGATTGGCATAAAAAATAACATGTGAAAAATAAAAGTTTTCATTTTCATACAAATTGTATAGGAAAAGTTTTCCTCGATTTGTGGCTTTTCTAGCCGTTATTTTTTTGGTCCCATACAGGCTTTTGATCCTCGATAGGAATGGGATCGATTGGCATAAAAAAAAGATCATCAAAATGACCTTTTTCTCGCATCTTGTATGTTTTTTCCAAAATCTGTAAACGCCAATCTTCATTTATTTGAAATCGAGGGAAGGTCTTAGCTGCCCTCACTGACCCATTTAGAAATTCCACCCTGTATGTATTTATGCCCTTGACTGTACAGTCTGAGATAAAACGTGCTCGCTAGTTTGACAGTCGAAGTCGTGGATGGCGCTGTACTGCAGCATATGTTTCTGCTCACTCAAATGTCAACTTCAATTTTTGACAACCAGAGTTACCGCATAATGTACGGAGCTGTACAGCGCCATCTCGTTTAGCTGTCAAATTCGAAGCATGAAATTTTCTTGGACTCAACATTTTACACAATTAACATATCGATGATTCTACTAACATCCAGATTGTTTAAAAACTCGATGTTTAAAAATGATTCCATTTTCCATCTAATTTCATTTATGGTATTTCATTTTGCAGGGATTTAGCAGCAAGAAATATTTTAGTGTTTAACAAGGATAGGGTAAAAATCTCCGATTTCGGACTGTCTCGCGCCTTGGGCGTTGGAAAAGATTACTATCAAACGAATTACAATGTCAATCTCAAGTTGCCAGTTGCTTGGTGAGTATTATGTTTTCAACCATGTCTCATTATATTAATACTTCATCTGCGTAGAATGATGATTTCCGTTACAAAAACTATCCTATGATATTTCTAAGGATCAAGAATTCAAGAAGAACAGACAACTTTCGCATTCATATTATAATATTATCTGCTAATAACTCCATTACAATGCAGCGAAATCAGCGATTGATAATAAACATGGATGACTAACTTCAAAGAAAATATCAGCTTATAAAAGGCTACAAAATTAGAATACGCATGCTCACCAGCGGACCAATTGCAAAATAAAAGTTTAGGTCTGGGTTTTCTTCGACCAAGATTATGATTAGTCAATTTCACCGACCCGAAATACTATTGGTCTATTTTAAAATTAGTCGCTCTGATTCGCCGTAACCATGCCGTAACACTGTCACTTGAAAAGACATGACAATCAAAACTGTCTCTTAGTAGACGGTTTCATGCATAGACGTAGTATATACAAGTAATAGACGCGGCATCGAGCGACCGGGGGTAAGAGAAAGAATATTCATATAAAATTTGGGCAGCATAGGATTTTTTCTCTTTCACTCTTAAAAATTTCGGTATTTCGTCTTCGCATCCTCCCTATGATGCCACCCGATCGGTGATAAGGACAATTAAAGCATGACACTATTTTCTCTTTCCTCTTATCGGAATCGCAATAAGACTATCTTTCTCTATCAAAGAGTGTCAGGCCCATGGTTTCATGCAATATATAGTTGGTCAAACCAAATTGTCAGTAAATAAGAACAAAAAAAACTACTCATCCTTTTCTTTCAGGTGCTAGTACTGTAAGACAAAGATAGTATGATTCTCTCTGTCTATATTTGAAATGAGACAGTCCTTTGACAAAATATAGAACATGTTTTAAAGAGTTAGACCAAGAAAAGTCTGCAGCGATTTTGATAGCACACGCAGTGCAAGTGTTATTTATACGTCATAATTTCATAGAAGTGTGAAGTTTAAAATAACGCTTGCACTGCGTATGCTATCAAAATCGCTGCAGACTTTTCTTGGTCTAAAGGGGGCCACTGACTATCAGTTCGCCGGACGATACAGGCCTGTCAGTTAGAACAAAAATTTGACAGTTCCGAACAACTGACAGACCGATATCGTCCGGCGGACTGATAGTCAGTGGGCCCCTTAACTCTAGCTGATCAAGCAAATCTTGTCAGTACAAAAAGGCGGCAAATTTGAAAAATGTAGGCGCGAAGGGATATCGTCCCATAGAAAATTTGAATTTCGCGCCTTTTTCTACTGACGAGATTTGCTTGACCAGCTGCAATATTTTTGTATAATTTATTATTTTATTTTTAAGTGAATAATGGGATAGATAATTTATTGATGGCCATGTACGTTTGTCGCACGTATTTAATAGTTATTTACGATACAAGCACGATATTCGCAACGAGTGGCGATTTTTAAAACACGACCGAACGACCTGTTTTAAATCGACAAGAGTTGCGAACCTTTTCGCACGTGTATCGTACAACGTTTTCAGTGTATATGGCCCATTAAGTTTTCGACATAGTTGCGTAATGCGCTTGTTATAGCACAGGGTGTCGTAATGGAGCACCAGATGTACTGTAAAGGCAATTAAGATTCCGAAATAATTAATACAATTGTATCGTTCATCTTATGTTACCCTGGAGTGTTAAGTTAGGTGTCACAGAAATATTTATGTTAGGTATAATAGCACATTATTGCAGAGGCCGGGAAAGGGCAATTCGCAAATGAGTTTCGATTTTGTCGGACGACGAGAAGCGAAGTCCGACAAAGACGAATCCACAAATTGCTATTTCTGCCGAGGCATATATAGGACTTTTCTCCGAACATGCGAGGAAATAAGGTAAAATAATCGTTATTTATGCATCAAGCATCACTCAAATCGAACCTTCACATTAAAACCATTTCCCTCTTTAATTATTAAAGTTAAAAGTTAAGGGCACAACTTATTCTGCCATTCAGTACCATTCAATATTCGTTCATTCAAATAATTGTGCAATACAAGCTGTATGTGCACGCATGAGATAAGGTCAGTACGGTTAAGTGTAGCTACGAGGCAAATGTAACTGACCTTCATATTACGTAAATTAATTGAGATTTTGATACTGCTATAATCTGTTGTCATGAGTAAATAAACTATCAATTGTAATTTATTACTAAAGGGGACAACAAGCGCCACAGCGTTATAATAGTACATTACGACAGAGGCCGGGAAGTAAGGGGTTGCCGGCCGAATGCATATATACGGCCGAACGTAGTGAGGCCGGATAGTTATGAGGCCGACTACCCCTTTTCACGCCGATGTATGTACCTAGTCGGCTCATAAGTTCTGTCACTGGCCTTTAAAATTTAAATTTGGAACTCCTAAAACAAAAACCGTTCTGCATTTGAATTTCGAATCTTTATTAAATATTTGAGTAGTATAATTTTACAATTTTCTGTTTTCTTCAACATGGAGTGGACGCTTAAAGATAGCCGTACCGCAATAATTGCACTATATCGTTGTGGTCACTCGCCGACTAAAATTTTTAAGCTACTTGAAAATTTAAAATTCTCTCTAAGATTTGTGTATCGTACCATAGAAAGATACAGTGAGGTCTCTAGTTTAAATGACAAGAAAAGAAGCGGTCGTCCGCGTACAGCTAGGACTCCAGCGGTTGTACAAGCAATTAGGGCACGCATTGTCAGAAATCCCGCTAGGAAACAAAAAGTTATGGCCCTCCAGATGGGTTTGAGCAAAAACACGATGAAAAGAGTGCTTAATCAAGACCTGAGACTTCGTGCTTATAAACGAAAAACTGGCCATCTTCTCAATGGTCGGCTTAAGGCTTAAAAGATCTAAAGCTTTATTGAAGAAGTACGCTAAAAATAAGCACCGTTGTATACTGTTTTCGGACGAGAAAATTTTTGACATAGAAGAAAACTGTAATAAACAAAATGATAGAGTGTACGCTCGCAATAGTAAAGAAGCGTCTAATAGCATTCCCCGTATTCAAAGAGGTCATCACCCTTCATCTGTGATGGTTTGGCTGGGAGTTTCTTATGCGGGCGTCACTAGTATGCATTTTTGTGAGAAAGGAGTAAAAACTAGTGCCAAAGTGTACCAAGACACGGTGTTGACTAATATTGTGAAACCACTATCCCATACGATGTTTCTAAACCAGCATTGGGTTTTCCAGCAGGACTCTGCTCCAGCCCATAAGGCAAAGTCTACACAAGCCTGGCTCGCCTCCAATAAAATCGACTTTATACGGCATGAAGATTGGCCCTCCTCTAGCCCAGATCTTAATCCTTTAGACTATAAAATATGGCAGTATTTAGAGGAAAAGGTGTGCTCAAAACCTCATGCAAATCTAGACTCGCTGAAAAAATCTCTTGCTACGGCAGTGGCCAATATCGACATGAAAGTGGTGCGTGAATCCATTGACGACTGGCCACGAAGACTTCAAGCCTGTGTTAGATAATTATGGCGGTCATTTTGAATAAATGTTATACATTTAGATTCTCTAGTTTATAAGCTTTCAAACGCTGTACAAATTATACGGAATAAACTTAAACTTTTGATTTTATTTGATACTATGTATATGACAGAACTTATGAGCCGACTAGGTATAGTGCTTTTCACAAACAATGAAATAAATAAAGAAATCTCCACGAAATTAATGATTTATTTCTAAAGAAACTAAAAGTAAACAAGGCACAAAATATAACTACCACCTATACCTATCTTTATCACACGTGTTGTATATTTTACACATGTAGTTTATCAATTTATTACACAAATCTTCCAGATATATTTATGTATCTTTGATTTTTTCGCCTTGCATCCGTCTGACTGTAGTTTTAGCCACATAACTAACCTGACATAGTTTTTTATGTTGATATTATGCTTCACATATATCGTTGCCTTAATTAAACATGAAGTATAATTAACAGGTATTCATTTAATATTTTCGTTGAAACTCATATTAAATAACACAATCAACAACGCACAATAAATCCAATAAAATAGAATTACAGAATGAAAAATGTTCAACTTTACCTCCAAAGCTATTAAAAAAATACCTACGCGTATTTGAGTAGACATTTTTACCGCTAATATTTAAATAAAATATTTTAAATCAGTATTTGTAATTATAGTTTGTCAAAGGACTGTCTCATTTCAAACATAGACAGAGATAATCATACTATCTTTATCTTACACTAGTACTAGCACCCGAAAGAAAAGGATGAGTATAGTTGTTTTTGTTCTTATTTAGTACAGCCAATTTGGTTTGACCATCTATAAATTTGCAATTCATTATTATTGGAATTTGTTAATAATGTTTTATTTATATTTTTTTTGGAAATTATATACAAATACAACTGCAAAATATATCAAATATCGTTTATTGTTTTTTTTAATAGGCGTATTGGTAGAGTGTCATTCCAAACAAAAAAGCTAATATTGGTTATAGTTTTTTTTAATGGCTGAATGCCATGATGCTGTGTCACAAACATATGTGAAATGGAAATTAAAAAAAAGCCACTTCCCGGCCTAGGCCTGCAACTTTGTATGAAATTTCATTACAGACCTCTCGTCTAGCCGCGCCTGAGACGTGATACTTCCCAACCTAATTTAAAGAACGTAATATCAATATTACATACCATGTTTGAGAAAAGTGTGTTTATTCCTATAAATAGAAGGTCATTTTTGTTTTGTTCACATTTTTTTTCAGTCGTATTTTTTTTTCCACCCCAGGTTGGAACATTTGTGTCACAGTTACCCCGGATTATATTTTATCATAAATGATGATAACTTACTAAGTATATAGTATAGATCAAAATTTATAAATTATCATCGTTTAGTATCATGGTTATTGCGTTTTAATATTAAAAAAATGTTGTCTAGCGTGCACTAACAAAGTAGTCACACTTA
This sequence comes from Cydia strobilella, assembly GCF_947568885.1. Classification (NCBI taxonomy): domain Eukaryota; kingdom Metazoa; phylum Arthropoda; class Insecta; order Lepidoptera; family Tortricidae; genus Cydia; species Cydia strobilella. The sequence goes on from NC_086068.1 coordinate 20,777,160, forward strand.
CCTATTTTGCTGGGGAAGTGTGACCCTGACTCTACTTTCATTGAAGACCTTAAATACCATCTTTAAATCATCAAACATACCATATTGTACCTTAGGGCACAGTTCGAAATCCAACTTTATGATATTGATTTATGTGTTCAAAGTAAACTTTTACAAAAGTATGTCACGCTTACCCATATTGACCTTACTTAAAAATATATAAAAGTTATAGTCTTAGACTTTAATCAATATTTAATCAGTATTTGCACGATCATACACGACTGTCTTGTAAGGACGAGTGGGATGTTATTATATTGCTTTTATTTGGTTTATAGGTATTATTAGTATAAATTATCATTACGCACAAAGGAATTTTTCATTTTCAATATCTGTGGCGGATGTGTGGCTTCTCGCCAGTAGTCGGTGACGTACTAAACGCAATAAAGTGCATGCACCTCATTGAGGTGCGGAAACATTTTCTTCGAGAGGCCACCTCTAGTCTATACATATTACCTCAATGTTAAAAAAATGCATAACATCATCCACATATAAAATCTGTCATGAGCAAAAGAAATCAAATTAATATTATCATGGCCAAATTATACGTGAAAGGTAATCCCATAATATTTTCAGTGTTTGTTGGAACGGTTAGCACATCATTTAACCGCACAATAAGGCATATATTTTCGTTAAAGAAATAATCTAAATACTTCTTACTACGACTGTGACAACGGGCCGCCATTTTCGATCTAAATAGCGCCGAGGCACAATATTTACGCCCCACCCAGCGTGGCACAAAATGTGTGGGGTAATTTTGCAGAGCTAGTTCGTCTTCTATGTTTATTATCAATCGCTGGGCGAAATATAATAAGTATGTACATAATTAACAAACTATTATATTGTATGTTTCTATACAGTTGACGTCACAGATTAAGAATTCGTGAAATGCAATAGACTAAGGTGTAAAATTGTAATCATATTTATTACGTCATAACTTAATAGAGTATAAGATAATATATCTAAGTATTATGGAAGAATTCAGTGAAAGGGTATATCCTTTATATCTATTAACCATTAAACGGGCATAAGGGTGTCAAAACGTACGCAAAATTGAACCCTGTTATCTTGAAATGAAGTTAAAAATCATTATGGAAAATATAAATGTATGTACATATTCACGTTTCTTATTAAGGCCTAAAGTCTAGACGCTAATGAGGTGTTTTCTCGTTAATTTTATTATCATTTACTACATAAATACTTATCTTAAGAAATAGGAGAATGGGCAAGCAAACGATCACATATCAATACAAAATACAACTGTTTTTAGGTGTGCTCCCGAATGCATTCTATACCTCCGATTCACATCAGCTAGCGACGTGTGGGCCTTCGCCGTATGTCTATGGGAGATGTTCACTTACGGGTTCCAGCCTTGGGCTGCATTCTCGGGCCAGCAGATTCTTGAAGCCATTGATGCACCGAACTTTCAGGTAGAGCCGGCTGTTTTTTTCCGGGGAGTAATCTGTGTCCTGTTTTAATGGATATTATTATCTTTTAAAATCATATGATAATAGGGTGCTCCACAGATAACGAGCCTCTTCACGAATAAATTGCCGCGCGAATTGAATTGGCACCTCGGTCACGCGTGCGTTTTAGACTAAGGCACGTCTACACAGGCAGATTGAGCTGCTAAAAGTAGTGCAGTACGTTCCGTGTGGATATTGTTTCAGTTTTCATGTTTATCTATCCAATAAATAGGACTAAAATCAACACTTTTTAGGATTCCGTACCCAGAGGGTAAAAACGGGACCCTATTACTAAGACTCCGCTGTCTAGCTGTCGGTCTGTCTGTCTGTCCGTCTGTCACCAGGCTGTATCTCACGAACCGTGATAGCTAAAAGACAGTTGAAATTTTCACAGATGATGTATTTCTGTTGCCGCTATAACAACAAATACTAAAAACAAAATAAAATAAATATTTAAGTGCGGCTCCTATACAACAAACGTGATTTTTTTGCGTAATGGTACGGAACCCTTCGTGCGCGAGCCCGACTCGCACTTGGCCGGTTTTTTTATTTATTCCAAAAAACACTTATCTTGTAATTTTATCATTTTATTAAGTACATCCCACTTTCAGAGGTTGGAAAAGCCCGAGTGTTGTCCAGAAGACTATTACTCCGCTATGTTGGAGTGTTGGTCTCATGATCCAAACAACCGGCCTAAATTTAAGGATTTAGGGCCAAAACTAAGAGCTATTCGACCAGAACAGGTGCGGATTCCTGTTTACTTTTTTCAAGTTTTTATTTAACTTGCCCTGTTAGTATGTTAGTGCGAGTCAAATCTTGGAACTTAAATTTGACCCACTTCCCGATTTCCGACTGAGCTGAAAGTTTGCATACATATGTCAATCGGATGACGATGCAATATTATGTTGACATGGAGCTGATATGATGATGGAGACAGGAGGTGGCCATAAGAACTCTGTGATACATCAGGGTTTTTGGTGCGGGAATGTTTTACACTAGCAAAAAAATAGGTAAAAACTGTAAAAACCGAAACTGTTTTCACATTCCTAAGCACATTTGAAGCTTACTACCTACAAAGATACATTGATTGAATAAGTTGTGTAAAATCTAAGACAAATTCGTGCTTCGAATTTGACAACTAAACCAGATGGCGCTGTACAGCTCCATACATTTTACGGTAACTGATTGTCAAAAGTTGACGTTTGATAACTCAGTGATCACAAAACATACGGCGCAGTACAGCGCCATCTGTTTTGGATGTCAAACTAAGGGACACGTTTTTTTTCTAAGACTTTACCTCTCTGTTACCATCAATTCTCTTTGCTACCTATTTTTAATTCATTGTTTGGTAACAAAGTTATACCTACACGAAATAATTCCCCCACCAAAAACCCCGATGTATGGTGATAAAACAACGCAAACTAATTGTGTTGGGGGTTGTTAGAATTGTCTCGACGAGTATTAGTTGCCTGTGGAAAGACAAGTACAGCTAGCGATAAAAAGCTTCTACCTAAAATGACATTTTTGCCAAAAACTTATCAATACTGATATTACTCTATGAATGTGACCAGAAAAAAAAAATGTATGACCTTGATTATAAATTGCAGGTTGAAACAACTGTAAACTTTCAAAAGACTGAAGATGGCAGGAGAAATAATTTATTAGAATATAAATCAGGACAAATAATTACAGTGCTTGGCAAAGAGTGAGTAAACGAATTGAACATATTGGCATAATTAGTTTGTGGCGTATCCGTTGTAAAAGGCAGAGTATTGATTTAAGTGGTGTAAAGCCAGGGAAGGGTCTGGCCACAATCCTATAATGAAACTGCCCCTGGCTGAAGTGTTTACCTTTTTTAGGTGCGTTTATTTGTCTTGTTATAAGATAACGGCACCACTTTTCAGCCTGGCAACATCGGGTTTCTAGGAGCCTAGTTACCCCACTACAAGGATCAGAAGTCAAACTGCGATGAACATCAGGCTTGGAATTTGGTAAAACGATATATTTATAACAAGGCAAATAAACGCACCTAAGAAAGGTATACACTTCAGCCAGGGGCAGTTTCACTATAGGATTACGGCCAGACCCTTAGAAGGAAACAAAAGATATGCGACATGGCCGTCCCGCGGGTTTTTACCTGTTATCTCAATTACTCTAAAAATATAGGCGCTTCTGATCAAAATTTTGCTCGTCACGTCCTTTGGCTATATCACTAGCTTTAGCTTTATTCAGCTGTGGTATGCAGGGTAACGAACGATATACAATTGAAATTAAATGAAAATTAGTCTTGTTTTGTGTTTTTTTATTCTATCGGGCTAACTTTACCTAGTTACGATTTTGGCCGGAGTCTGTCTTTGCTAGGGCTCCCGGTATCCGTGTTACACGCCGATACGAATACCCGTGTTCTTAAGCCCGGCGGTACTAAGAACCCGGTTTACACGGAACCGCCGGGATTCGAAAACGTTTCGAAGGAACGTTCCCAAGAAACGTATCTCAGACACGTATCTCCGTTTACACGGGTACTTAAGACCGTTCCGAACGGGTCCAAATACTCCGAACCAGTTTGAGCCAACGTACAATGGTAACAAGGTCCACTATTATTATGTTGACTTCAGATGAATTCGTTTGTCGTACGATTTTTAAAGTGAAGCTTTCATTCTATCGCCCCAATTTATTAAGTTAAGATTAAAACCGCGATTTTAATACCGTAAATCGAATTAATTTCTGATTTTTTTTAGTTAAATGCCTACAATCCGAAAAAAGTTTCACTTGCATCGTGGTTTCATAAAACCGCACAATTACTTTTTTTTTAATTGTTTTTAACCGTATTGATAAAACATAGGTACTGAGCCATCTTCCTAATCTTCCTATGTTTAATAGTAGGTATACATAATTTTTATTTTAAACTATTTATATCATTTAATAAAACCGATTGCTTCTAAGCTAATTACAAAAATTTGATATCGATCATAGTTTTTTTTTTATAATTACATAATGGTATAGTATTTTCGTTAATAATAGGTGTGCAGACAGAATACAATATTAATTAAAAATAACAGTTTAATTATTTCCTGGTTATTTTTATCTCGGAACTATTACTGCTTTGCGAAAACAACAAACCTGCCAACGGCGCAAAAAAGTTATTAGTAGGTACACAAAAGCGGGATTATCGAGTAATTTTACCCAAGAACCATAAAAACCCATACTACCTTGGATAACTTGCGATAATATTGCTAATTACATTAAGATAGATCTTTAAATTGGCAATCATTCATAATTCACTTTGGTCACTTTCGCACTAGCGTTCAGGTAATAAACTTAAATGCGCACGTTGCCGACCGGTGGTCCATCCATCCATTGTTTTCCAATATCCTTTTGTTTGTCATCGTCGAAAACATATAGGTTCCCAAACTATTATCACAAGTGTCACCGCCAATAACAAGCTTTGTGTCGTTGTAATAAGGTCAAAACATCTGCACAAGAAAATGTTTTCAATTGTTTTGTAGCTGCACCGCACTAAAAAGCGTTTTACTGTAGTAAAAGGTACCTAAAGTAAAAACAATTAGAATTTATTGAGAAGGTGCAATTTTATCAAGTTGATTTAAAGTGTTTATTAATAACTATAGCGACCCGCCCCGGCTTCGCATGGAGAGTCAAGCATAATAAAATACATTCTGTAACAAGTATTCACTTCGGAAGCCTAATAATACTAAGAGTTCAATGTCCATTTATTTTTCACCACTCACTAGGCTGTATCTCATGAACCGTGATAGCTAGACAGTTAAATTTTTTACAGATGTATTTGTACGGAGCCTTCGGTGGGCGAGTCCGACTCGCACTTGTCTGGTTTTTTTTAGAAGTTAATAATGGGTTAATTATTCTTAAAATATAGACAGACAGCCATGGCGCACTTTTTTGTAGACCAATGAAAAAGAGACAAGTCCACCATACATTGATATCAAATAGATTGGGCAGCGTTTTCGATTAAGCCAGCGTGATTTTTTCTAACTTCATTAGCAAACATCGTCATATTTCTACCAATTTAAACAAAACCTTAACAAAATATACACATAAACATTCCCAAAGAAAAACTTCATTCATAGGTGAGGTCTGGTTATCGCGAACAGACATACGGATCCGGCGGGGGACTTTGTTTTATAAGGTTTACCTACATTATATGACAAGAAATACAATTTCATATCATGTTCTTAAATTAAACTTAAAATAAAGAAGCAAGTTAAAATTGTATTTTTTTATAAATACTTACTTAATGCCAATTTCGAACATTAGTTTGACTTCCTGCCTAGATACTGAACTCGATGGTTCTAATTTTTTTTTTTAAATAGGTACTAGCAGGTTTTTATATTATATTGTTAACCCGCAACGTAAAAAAAAGTAGCTATTTAAAGTGCTATATAAAATACTATACTTTGATAAGAAGCGTGAATACTCTTAATACCTATTGCAAGCAAAAACTACATGCTCAAGAAAGGAGTTTCTAAACCGTTTATTGAATTTCGACTCTATGACCCACGGAACAAGGTTAAATATGACAGAAACTCGTCATGAATCTTTTGTCTATTCATTTGTAGCTGGCGTTCGTTCCTTCGCTACTATCGTCAAGGACGTGTCCGGAGCCACGGATAAATAAGATACGTATCTTCGAATACCCGTTTATCCGTGTACACGGGTCTTAACTACACGTTTCTTAATTAAACGTGTGGAACGGGCCAGAAAACCGTTTACGTATTATTCGGAAACGGGTATTCGAAACGTGTAAACGAAACACGGATTCGACCGCGAGCCCTAGTCTTTGCAAAAAAAAGCTAGTTTCATAGTGTATTGGCATTTGATTTTGTAAAAACGTGTAACAATTCAAAACAATAACTACAATTTTGCGTTAGCCCCCTCTTATGTTCATGAGCCGGGTTATGAAAAATGCTTTTTAAGGGAGACCATTTAAATGACCATTTCAGTTTTAAATTTAAATTACATTAAATTCATTGGTATCTTCATCGTCGTAATCATCTATCTGCCCGCCTATATGGGTATGTACATGTTTTCAGAAATAGTACTAAAACATCGATGTGGCATGGGGTACTCCTGGGTGGTGCTTGTGGCATGTTCAACCCGAATAACACCAAGCCCTACACTAAGACTGACGTAAGTAGCATCATTATATTGCACAGTTGTATAAAGTTTCCTAATCATATAAAAATGGAATAGTTTTCGGAAATTTCGGTAAAAAATCATAAAAAATTTAGAAAGTTTAAATTTTCGATGTTTTCGAAATTATTCCATGTTTGAAATTTAACACAATTTTGCAATTTTGGAAACTTTCCGACAGCACATCGGAGAGCATCATTGATCATCTGGGTTCATCGTGTTTGTGTGTACCTACATTACAATACATGTTTGTCGAATATTATGTTTAATAAGTGTTATCAAAAATACTAATGTTTTATAAGTTTTTAATTTATGTTCTTGTTGAACATTAAACAAAGGTTGATTTAAATAATAATAGAAATATGTACAATATAGCAGGACTTAAACTCAACGAGGCGCAGGTACTAGTCCTGACACTTAATTTGGTTATTTTTGAAATTATGTCCAATCTTCGTTTAAACAAAAGCAAAACGGTTGAAATATTTCACTTATACATACAAGTACCTAATTAAAACAAAGATAATAATTTTAAATAGTTGATTTATTATTTAATTTCTGATCGTGTTATCTTTTCATATTCACTCTTAATATTCATCGAATTTGAGTGGTCGATGCTGATAAGAGAGAATTTAAAGATTTTATTGATCTGTGGCACGATTCCTGCGGTTTTAGGTACAGTAATGGCCAATAATACTACCCTGTCTGAAAAATTATGAAAAATATATATAGCAATTACTTAGTATGCTCCTACAATAGGGTGGTTTACTTCTGTATGGGAAAAATTCCAACTTTAGCTAGAAGACACTGTGTGACTGAAAACACCCCCCTTACTTTTTTACACTTATTATGGTAATAAAATACGCCATGTGTCGTAACTCGTAACTTTAACTTAACTAGAAAGGGGTGCTCTGTTACTTTGTTAATGTTGTATGAAACCCTAATGTAAGCTGCAGATATAATATCTCACGCCCTGATAAATTACACCAAAACAGTATTTCATCAATAATTGTTTATCGATGCCTTAATTTATCAATATAGGTAAAGTTATTTATTGAGAGATACTTGCCCGTCATATCAGCAGATCATTCATTAAACATTTTTTAATCAGATCACAATCCACCTGCCGAAAATGTAGGCCAACCGCCTTTTAAACGCGTTTTATTTTACCTATCTTCAGAGTTTAATTACGTTTTGATTTATTTAAATATCGTTAAATAACTAGTTAAACACAAAAATATTTCAAAAGAAAAATAATGTTGTGATAAGTCAACTGGGATTGTTGTGACAAATGCAAATATCGTGACACTATGTTTCGCCTTTAGTTTAATTTTATTTAATTTCTACAATTTTATGTAGCACTACACTTTGTTGCTGCAATGGCGACGATTTAGACTCTATAAAATGAAAATGAGGTATATTATTGGCTGGAACCGGAACCGTAAGCGTTTTAATTCTCTTACTTTCACGTGTGATTTGTGGTGAAACTCTGTTCATTTTCATATCGGGCCCATTTCATACCACGCCGCTAACAGAACGGTGGCTTCATCATGCACTTTCTCACCCAGAAATCGCTCAGTACCGTGTCCGGTTCTCTGTCGCCAAACCCGGCGCGACAGTCGGCGCGACTGGTGCGGTCGGCACTGTCGCGCGGCGACGTGAAGCGGCATACGTACACGGGCAAGCGCACCATCCAGCGGAGCATGATCTCCAGCCCGCAGGGCGACGTCAAGCACACCGGCCACGTCGGCCTCGACGGGGCGTATTTCGGGGACATTTCCTTCTTGGATCCCGCTGGCTGTGTAAGTATCTGGAGTAACTGGACATCAAATTAAGGGGTTGACTACACCGGGGCTAAGAAGATGTGACGTAGCGTTTATACAGCGATATGTAAGCAGTAACGTAACTATGGGGTGGCAAAGCAGTTAAAATGCCACGGGCTCCTGGGCCGAGAGGAGTTGACTGAGAGGCCGTGAGCACAATACTTATATGTACATTGTTTCTTATTGTTTGGCGTGTGTACGATTGGCATCTTTTGGCCCTCAGATCATACTTCGCAACAATATTTGAAGGGTACACGGAAGGAACATGTCTAGTCACCGTGACAACATTTTGAGTTATCGCGGTTTAAAAGGAACGATGTAGGTAATTAACCATATTATTTTCATGTATAAGTGTTTTAAAGTGAGAAAAAAAAGGAGTTATATTTATAATGGCAGCGGTAACAAAAGTTGTAACTAATAGTTCATTGAGGGCTCTACATTTTGAAATTAAAATCTCATATTCGAAAAAAAGTGACTAAACATGTCCTTTCCGTGTACCCTTCATTTCATTCATTTGTTTGGGAATGGATAGCGCATAATATTAGTTGGTTTTGGCTTTTATCATTTGCATGCATATACAGTGTGATTTTGTTATGTCATGTTAACCCACAAATCTCAAAAAAAATCTGCTGTTCCATAGAAAACATTGGCATATGTTTATTTTTGCATGGGTATTTAGAGGTAAACTCTATCTTAACCCTTGATTGACGTTTGATGACCTTCGGGACATCCCGGGGGAGACATATGAATAATTCAATATTCAATACGTGATCTAATTTTAGATAGAGATATAAGAACAGAGTGATTTTGTTAGTCTGACCATACTCTGAGGGGTGAATATGAAGGTCATACTGAACAACTTTTACTACCTCGAAAACGCAATAAATAAAAAATAAAAAATCTCATACGTACATTTCGGCGAATCATATGATATGATATGTATTATGTGATATGAATCATAATATGATTGTATATGTATGAGATTTTATATTTTATTTTTTATTGCGTTTTCGAGGTAGTAAAAGTTGTTCAGTATGGACCTTCATATTCACCCCTCAGAGTATGGTCAGACTAACAAAATTACTCTGTACGTATATCTCTATCTCTATCTATCGCACTTAAACTATCGTGAGAAATATTTCAAAATATTTATCAGTACGGTTTTTACTCACTATAGGTATTATTTTTAGTCGCTTTTGGCGACATGTTTCGGATTCTTTGGGAATCCATCCTCAGGCACGAGTGTCCGCGGCGGTTGTACGTCGTGCACCTATCTATATTAATTAGTTCACGTATTCACTAGGGCGACATGACGCACTGTTTAGAAAGCGACAAGGTTACGTATGTATGTTGTTGAGAAAAGATCGTGCCCCGAGTTTCATAGTTAAAGAAGATGGCGGTGTACCCTATGTTATTTGGTAACTGAATTGTCAAACGTCAATCAACTTTGGACAACCATCAGGCGTATTATGGATAACTTTATCCACCTAATAAAATAACAGTCACTTTTAACACCGCGGAATTGAAAGTAACGGACACCGTTTTACGAGTATCACGCTGTCACGTAGACAAGAACGACAATCATACCCGTACCAAAGAGAATCATTGAAATAGACCTCAGAATAATAACTAAAACATAGAAGCCGGGCAAAAATAAGAGCTTGGTAAAAGGTATCGTATTCACAACACGCTATTACTTTTTGTCTATGAGTGAGTGAGCCAACAATCGCAACTTCTTTCGTTTTTTAACCGACTTCAATTTCATAGAAGGAGGAGGTTCTGTATTCGGTTGTGGCTATGTTTTTTTTTTTTTGTTTTTTTTTATGTATGTTCACCGATTATTCCGAGACCCGTGGTCCGATTTGAGTAATTCTTTTTTTGTTCGAAAGGAGCTACTTCCAAGTTGGTCCCATATTAATCTGGTTCTGATCTGATGATGGGATCCCTGAGGAATTGAGGGAACTCCTCAATTTTTAAAGGCACATGTATGGTGATTTGGGTGTTTTCATAAGCAACTTTAGCATTTTCTCTCGAAAACGACCAATTTGATGAATTGCACCTGATGATGATGATTGTTTTGAAGATAGTGATGATGATTTTTTTATTGTAGGATGTTCAGCGAATACTCCGAGACCCGTGGTCCGACTTGAACAATTTTTTTTTTGTTTGAAAGGAACTACCTCATAGGTGGTCCCACATTAATCTGGTGCTGTTCTGATGATGGGATCCATGAGGAATTGAGGGAACTCCTCAATTTTTAAAGGCACATGTATGGTGATTTGGTCGTTTTCTTAAGCAAATTGAGCATTTTTTCTCGAAAACCACCAATTTGATGAAGTGGAGCTGATGATGATGATTGTTTTGATGATAATGATTTCAGCGATTACTCCGGCACCCATGATCTGATTTGAGTTATTCTTTTTCTGTTTGAAAGAAGTTACCTCTCCAAGGTGTTTTCGTAATATTTTTGGTTTTGATCTGATGATGGAATCCGTGAGGAATTGAGGGAACTCCTCAATTTTTAAAGGCACGTGTGTGGTAATTTCGGTGTTTTCTAAAGTAACTCAAGCATTTCCTCCCCAAAACCACCAATTTGATGTAGTGCAACTGTAGCCTAACCACGAGTTTGACACTAAATATTCTTCGTAACTTACTTTGTACACTAATATGCTAGTACGAGCGAGATGCATAAACAGTAAGTTACGCACACGATAGCGAATATATCAATGTCAAACTCGTGGTAAGGCTACTGATAACTTCCCTCGTATGTGTATTATGATTTTTGATGTAGGTAGTGTTGGAAACAACCAAAGAGACTGAGAGGTGAAGGTAGAGGGTATTAGTGTTTGGGGGGTTTGAGGTTGGGGGTTGAGGGGAGGTGAGTTGATGGGTCGGGGACTGTGGGGTTGGGAGTTAAGGGATCGGGGGTTAGGGTTAGAAGTTAAGGGGTCTGGGGTTAGGGGTCGGGGAATGGCGGTTGAAGGGTTGGTGGTTTAGGGTCGAGGGGTTCAGTGATCAGGGGTTGATGTGCTGTGAGGTTGAGTGATCACCGGGTTTGAGGGATTGGGTCAGTGGCGGGGCGGAGAATGGATTTAGTGACAGGAATGATTTCCCAGACGGACTCGAGGAAAATTCTGATTATTTAATAAAGTTTACGAATTTACAGTTAAACATCATTATGTTTTTCATTCATGCGTCACGCTCTTAACAATGTTTTAAAACTAAAAATTGAAAAATAAAAACTTTTATAAAAAAAAAGATAAACCGACTTCAAAAAGGATGAAATAAAATATTATCCTTTTTAGGGTTCCGTGTTTAAGTATATGCGTTACCAACTGATATTTTTGAAGTCGGTGCCAAGCCAAGTACTCCAAGTAGTAACAATACCAGTCAAAAATAATCAGCTTTATGTCTATAAATCCCATTACAACTGTACAAATATTATAAACGTGAAAGCAATTATGTCTGCCTCTTTGTTACCTTTTCATGGCTAAACAACTGAACCGCTTTAGCTGAAATTTTGCATGAAGGTTCCTTGAATTGTTTTATATTTTGAAATGTAGTTCTCTGGATAAGCGACAGTCCCAATCCCACACTTGCGTGCTATGACTGTTCAAGAATTAGTAAGAAATGCTCTTTAAAAAAATACGACGACAAAACGTATTAGATTTACACTAACGTGCCGACAAGCATGGTACGAACTGCGCCAAGAAGGTTCAACCGTGTGTTCTGTTCTGAGGTGTACAGAAAGTTCGTTTATTGTCGTCGTGTACGCTGCGTCTTACATAGGCGAACACTCGCGAACGCGAAGCGAAGCGACGCGGCACGGCGCGGCCGGCCCAAGGCGTTCGCGTTCGCAACGAGATCGCCCTCGTAGGACACTTCTATATCTATGTATCTTTATCGAATTGCACCAAAATCATTATGAATATATGGTTTAAAATTTGGCTTGGCACCGACTTCAAAAATATCAGTTGGTAACGCATATACTTAAACACGGAACCCTAAAAAGGATAATATTTTATTTCATCCTTTTTGAAGTCGGTTTATCTTTTTTTTTATAAAAGTTTTTATTTTCAGTATTGTCACAAGATGAACTGAGGAAAATGTCAAATGGTTGTTTTTGGTTGTCATTTAATCCAGCCAAATAAAAACATATGTTCGTTATTTGACAGGTAGGTGTCAACTGTAACAACTTTACATAGTCGTATTATTTTAGTTGAAATATTTCGCGGTCATCTCGCTGATTTTTTATTATAATATTTATATTTGTAAACGATTCTTGGAAAACGTGCCTAGATATTATTTGTTATGGTTCCAAGTTTCTTATCTCCCAATGGCTTGCGTGATCGAGGGATGTAAATCACATACATCACGAAAAGAAAATCGGAAGAACGGGTAACCTTTCATCGGTGAGTTTCGTTAAATTTTGATGATATTAATTTATAAGACCCAACCTAAACACAAATATCAATATTAGTAGTTTATCTAACTATCACCGTATTATATTCTGAATAGATTTTAACATGTATTTTCGGAATTTTCTGCGAACTATGAAAGGTTATGTTTTTCCGCATAGTGATGTGTATGTGTTTTTATCGACCTTAGAATAATAGTATCGACATTCATACTCATACTCAGCTTTGTTTAGTTAACACTACTTACTATTTAATACAATACTAACTACATACTTTCTTTAGTTAGGTACTTATTTCTTCTCTTGTTACCTATCTGGCTTGTTACCTTTTATTATTAACTTCTAGTACTATTTTATGTCGCACTGGATGACTAGGCACATAGTGATCAAGAACATGTAAAATGCCTTGTATTTTTTATTACTATTATCTATGTGCCAAATTCGTGTTTTTTTTTACAGAGAGAATAAAAGTGCGTAATTTATCGATATAATAAATCGACAAACTACATCCCTAGGTATTAACAAAACTTGTGACCAACTTACGACACCGTACGTAAATGAGAAATAACAAGCATATATGCATCTCTTTTCGACACATTATCTAATTCGTAAATAAGTAAAGGACGGGCATACATATTTGCGAAGCATTTTTTCCCGGCTTCTATGCTTTAGTTATTATTCTGAGAAATAGACGGATTATCAAAGTAAATTATGTAGCCACAGTAAATTTACTGCCATCTTTCGACAGAAGATTAAAACTGTTAGAACGCCATTTGACTTTGATCCTTATTCTTTCACTGATAGGTATGTGTTATTTTGTAAATATTAAAAAGTAACGCCATCTACTCGACAGTATGCCAAAGGTATGGTGCAATCTTTTCGAGCGATGGCGCCATACCTTTAGCCTACTGTCGAGTAGATGGCGTTACTCTCTGATATTTAACAAATTTAATACATATAAGTGAAAGAATAAGGATCAAGGTCAAATGGCGTTCTAAAAACTTTAATCATCTGTCGAAAGATGGCAGTAAATGTACGGTGGCTACATTATTTACCATGACAGTAACCAAAGATAAATATAACTCCGTAATAGATGAATACAGTCTAAGGAAAAAACGTGCCTCGAAAATCAAGAAAATTTGATTCTCGATCAGATGGCGCCACTACCTTTGGCCTACTCTCGTATAGAGGGCGTTGACGATTTTGTTTGTTATTTAACCATTTTCATTTATTCATTTATTTATTGTATTGTCATGTACATAGTAGGTGTTACATAATATAAAGTCAGATCATGACACCCTGTAAGGGCACACAATAGTAATATTATTCTAGGCTATTCTAGGCTAATTACATTTACTTATTAGTAATCAATTTAAAATAAAATAAAATAAAACCGCAATTTAACACCATTTAATTTTCTTTAATTTAATTTAATTTTTATTTTAACGCATATCAGTGAAAGAACATGGGTAAATCATCATTCGCTTGCCCTTGTCCCATTCACTTGGGGTCGGCGCAGCATGTCTTTTTCTTCCATACCTCTCTGTCACCCGTCATCTCATCATTCACTTGCGTTAGTTTCATATCATCTTTCACACAGTCCATCCACCTTTTCCTCGGGTTTCCTCTCCTCGTACCTCCCTCCACATTCATTCTTAATACCTTTCTCGTCACATGACTTTCATCCCTCCGCATCACATGCCCGTACCATGCTAGGCGATTTGCCCTTACTTTTTCTGTTATGGGTGCAACTTTAAGGCTTCCTCTTATATACTCATTCCTTATCCTATCCATTCTCGTCACGCCACATATCCACCTTAACATTCTCATCTCCGCTACATGCAATCTCTTTTCATCCGTCACCTTTAGGGCCCAACACTCTGATCCATACATGACGACAAGTCTTATGATCGTTTTATAAATTTTACCCTTCAACCGAAGGGGCATACGGGCGTCACAAATAGTTCCCGTAACCTGTCGCCATTTCATCCATCCTGTGCTAATCCGGTTTTTCACGTCACGGTCAATATCGCCATCGCACTGTACGAGCGAACCGAGGTACTTGAAGTCGGAGCAGACCGGCAATGTAACGCTATCGAGTTCTATGGCAGCAAAACTGGAGAGACCGCCAAAATCGCAGAACATGTGTTCTGTTTTAGATCTGCTGATCTTTAGGCCAACATTCTCCAATTTTTGCCGCCATTTCTCAAGTCTGCTCTGCACCTCTAGTTCGTTTTTACCTACAAGCACAATGTCATCAGCAAACAGCATACACCAAGGTGCCTCCTCCTGTATGTCCGACGACAGAGCGTCCATAACTAGCACGAAGAGGTAAGGGCTTAAAGCCGATCCCTGGTGCAAGCCTACTGTGACACTGAACCTGTCGGTGGTGTCAGCGGCTGACCGGACGCGTGTACAATATGAGTTGTACATTGACCGGATTAGCTCCACATACTTCCCAGGCACGCATTTCTCTTTCAGAGCCCACCACAAAACCTCTGCAGGTTCTTTTTGGCATGTCTGTATTTTTCGCACATTTGGCGAAGTGCAAAAATGGCGTCTGTTGTACCTCAGCTCTCCCTGGCATAAACCCGAACTGGTTTTGTGTTATATCACTCTCATCTCTCATCTATCACTTTTTCCCATATTTTCATGCTATGTGACATGAGCTTTATTCCTCTATAGTTGTTGCATTCCTGTACATCCCCTTTGTTTTTAAAAATGGGCACCAGCAAACTGTCGCACCATTCGTCGGGGATTGTTTCTTCATGCAACAACTTATTGAAGAATAAAGTCAGCCACATACATCCATCCTCACGCAATAACTTCCATACCTCTCCTGGTATATCATCTGGTCCTACAGATTTTCCATTTTTCATACTTCTCACAGCCGTTCTTACTTCATCCATACATATTTCTTTCACTGCACCCATATTTATCAGCCTGTGCTCTAGCACCCTGCCCCATTCATTTTCTTCATTCATCAACCTTTCGAAGTAGACTTTCCAACGTTCTTTTATAGCTTCATCCTTCGTAATCACCTTACCTAATTCATCTTTCACACATTTTATATGAGCCATATCCCGAGAACTTCTTTCTCTCGCTTTCGCTAGGCGGTACAACTGCTTTTCGCCTTTAGGGCTATTTAAAGACTCGTACAAATTGTCCTGTGCTGCGGTTCTGGCTATAGCAACTGCACGCTTTGCTTTCTTCTTACATTCTATATACTCTGTCCTCTTTATTTCCTTCTCAACTTCCTACCCAGTTTCAACACTTTGCCATTCTTTAATGCCTGCTCCTTTTTCTTTAATACTCCCTGTACCTCCTCATTCCACCACCACGTTTCCTTATCTATCACACCTTTCCCTTTCGACTCTCCCAAGACATCTTTTGCTACTCTCCGTATATAATTTGCCATCTCGTTCCAACATTCGTTTGCATTCAATCCTTCCATTCCATTCATTTCTATCATTTTATCTATCACACGTTCTTTAAACTTTATAGCACATTCATTCTTCTCTAGCATATGCCATCTTATCTTTGCAGGGGGCCGTTCGGTTCTGATACAAAACTGGATTTTAATGTTTACATCGATTATAAGCAGCCTATGCTGTGAAGTAAGGTGTTCTCCTGGTATTATTTTACTGTCTTTGATACAGTTGATCTTATTTCGCTTCACAAGGAAATAATCAATCTGCGTGGCGTGATTGCCACTTTTGTAGGTTATCAGGTGTTCATCCCTTTTTTGGAACCAGGTATTAGCGATTGCCATGTCCAAGGCAGTAGCTGCTTGCAGCAATGCTTCACCTTGCGTGTTACGTGTTCCGAAACCGAAACCCCCATGCACTCTTTCATACCCCACATTCATTCTTCCAACATGTCCATTAAAATCCCCACCCACATATATCTCCTCATTTGCCGGTATAGTCATGGTCACTGCGTCAAAATCCTCCCAAAACTTCTCTTTCGCTACATCGTCACATCCACTCTGGGGTGCATACACACTTATTAAATTGAGTGTGACGTTTTCCAGCATTACTTTCATCGCTATGATTCTATCACTCTTCCTGTCAACATTTGTGACATTCTGTTTTAGATGACGATCGAGTACAATACCGACACCATTTCGCCTGCCGTCACTCCCACAGTAATAAAATTTATATCCTTCCCCAATCTCTCTAGCCCTCGCACCCTTCCACTTTGTTTACTGCAAAAAAGCTACATTTATCCTTCTTCCTTTCATTACATCTGCTAGCTCTCTCCCCTTTCCAGTCATCGTCCCTATATTCCAGCTGGCATACCTCAATCTCACATACTTAGGTTCCCGGGCTCGCTTCTTACGTCGCCCCCGCCCGGGCTGGTGCGACAACCCTTGTCCGTTTCCCACCGGAGCCGGGTGCTACCCCTGCGCGTCGCCTGTGGGGTACGCCCTAGCCCTGTCGCTCATCTCATTTAGTCCGATACTCATGCTGCTAAAAGGATTTGGCATTGAGTTTTTACAACCGGCCGCCTGCCTGACGTTAACCCTCCTCGGGAATCCCTAGTTGACTTAGGTGACTGTCCTTTTACTCCTTTAGTCGCCTTTTACGACATCCATGGATAAGCACGGAGTGGGCTATTCTTAAGCTAATATAAAAATAATTAATGTAAATATTGCAAATAAAAAAAATCATGTATAAATAAAAATTTTGATATTTTTATTTTTAGTTTTCATCGTGTGTCGATAGATGGCAGTGAATTTATTGTGGTTACAAAATTTACCATGACAGTACCGCTCTATCTTATTATATCCTCTTTGCAGTAACTCTCCATAAACTCTATTCTCTTTGCCCGTACTAAGCTATCGCATAATATAGGGAACAGTACAGCGTTTCTCAGCTTGCTCCTGGCATATTATTTAATACCCGAATAACTAAAAACGTCACAACTGACTTTGGCGACGAAGCTGATTCACAAATAAAAATGTACAGCGCCATCAACATTAGCCGTCAAAATCTAAGAGTTTTGACATCTCATACAATCACTTAAATACTGATATTGCATGATTATAGACGTTCTTTGCAAGTGCTAGCTATAGTTTCATCCATAGAAATATGAGATGAAACTATAGCTGAAAAGTGGTTTGACAGCCGGGCGCGTGTCTCTATTTTCTGATCAAAATGATCAGAAAGCACGATCGCATTGTCATTTTGATGACAGCCGTTGCGGTGTAAACACAAAAGCAAAATGCCGGTTTGTGCCGTAATTACGTGCTAAAATCGCAGTACCACTGTAAATTTAAATAATTATGGAGTAACTTATGAAATGTAATACTAATAGCAATCTATATGTGTAATAAAAACGGCAAAAAATTATAAAATATTGCTTGTTGTATGTACTTTCTTCATTGATGTTTTCAACGCTAACACGCAATGGACAATGAACATGTGAAATATGACATAAGTCTCAATATTGAAGTAATATGTCAAAATATAAGCAGCGAAGAAAGCGTTAGAGCTGCGACTCAGTCGATGTTCTTAATCGTATCGTATCGATATTTTAACGTAATTGTATATTTAGATAATGAGTATTGAGTGGGTGTACGAATCAAGCAGTATCAGTAAATGTTCTCAAATTAATTGACGTGTTATTTCTACATCTATATCTGTTGTATCTGTAAAAGCACGCATAAAGTTTCATGCTTTCTGTTGGATGGGGCTAGAGTTGGGCAAAAATTAGTTTGATTGAAACTAAGATTTAAAATAGAAACGTTGTTCTTAACACGTTATTCAATACAAATTCATCATGAGCTTGCGAGTGGCATAAAATACCAAAACAATCTGAGTGACTGGGAAACCTGAGGGCGTACCGCGAACACCGAAGTTTGCAAATTGCGGACATATTTCTCTTTTATTCCAATTAGGGCTTAATTAATGACAGTACTGGCGCCATCTGTAAAAATCTACGACCAGCCAACTCGATTGCCTATTCTATTTCGCTTACTTAACATACGGTATTTTAAAGGTTGGTGCGGTGGCTTAGTAAATTAAAGAATCTTGTTGGCACAGAACTCTAAAAAATATCGTAAGGTACACAGTATAGATTTTTTAAACTATGTAAGAATGATTTAAGGTACGCACCTTACGTTGCAAAATAATAGGCCAATATCATTCATTCGTTCATAGTCATTTATCGATATAACATTTTTTGGTCTTGCCCATCTCTATTGAGTGAATGAATGGACGAATGAGTAGTTTGAATGGCTGCCAAAATGTCTTCAAAAGCAAAATGCCACACGTGTTAAGAATATCGTATGGAGATATGACTTTTTAACTTAAGAAGGTACAAACACACTCAGAAGATTCGGTTGACATTTTTATTGTGTAATTACAATCCATCTAGCGCGTGTGTGTACCAACCAGAGCGCAAGATCGCACGTGTAAGTACGCTGTCTGTGTGTGAGTAGGCCTTATGGGTACAATAATGTAAATGTAGTTGAAATGCACACATTTTTAACTGCGGCGACATCGGTCACGATACTAACTGACGATGACAGCGGATCTATAGATATCTTGGTTTCATCCATAAAAGATATTGACATACTTTAAACAAAATGCGGGACATAATCAAAATAAATCTCTCGTTTGTCAGGGTTCTGTACGCAAAGGGTAAAACCGGGACCTTATTACTAAGATTCCACTGTCTGTCTGTCTTTCACCAGGCTGTATCTCATGAACCGTGATAGATGATGTATTTCTGTTGTCGTTGTCGCTATAACAACAAATACAAAAAAAAACCGGCCAAGTGCGAGTCGGACTCGCGCACCGAGGGTTCCGTACTTTTAAGTATTTGTTGTTATAGCGGCAACAGAAATATATATATCATCTGTGAAAATTTCAACTGTCTAGCTATCACGGATCATGATTCATGAGATACAGCCTGGTGACAGACAGACAGACGGACAGCGGAGTCTTAGTAGTTAGTAGTCTAGAAAAATTGGTACGGAAGCCTCGCCCGAGTCCGACTCGCACTTGTCCGGTTTTTTTAAGTTCTTCTAAACGCACACCACGAGGTATTTTTTAATTTATTTATAACATCAAAGACTCAAAGTAAACAAGGCCTAGTTTTGTTGATAACGAAAGACGTTATTCAAACTTCCGCTCATTTCAATACTCTCATTATTTGATTACAAACATAATAACGTGTAATAAGGTCTCATTCATACCGCATGCGTTCTATGAAATGGCGGGTCCCAAGATAACCCCGCGCGGAGTGTTGAGTGTGGGTATCGCGGCGAACAGTCGCGAGCGCAAGTGCAGCATGTTTGGGCTGATGAGTCGTGTGTGGCAGCCGCCGCGGCAGGTGGTGACGCCCTACAAACCGTCGGAGGACTTGGAGCAGGTGCCGCTGATCAACCCGAACTCGCCGTCGCACCTGACGGCCGCCTGCGGGCCCTACCCGCTGCTCAGCGCCGGCGCCGGCCCCAACAACTGCGATGAAGTCGACTTGCCATGTAAGTTCTATGTTTTAGTGACATCTGGGAATATTTCAATATTTTCGATCTAATAATAATAGCTGAGATATTTATATGTTAGTTTTATTGTACACAAAAATAACACCTTTAGTGGTGGAGCTTCTTGATTACCTTCGGCTTGCCTAATTTCTGATAGGCATACTTTTCTGTGAAAGTTGTGAAACCTGTAGGTGTCTTATCCTACAGGTCTCACAGAAAAAAACCGGCCAAGTGCGAGTCGGACTCGCGTTCCAAGGGTTCCGTACATTACACATTTTAAACAATGTATTTTTTATGTGAAATGTCTTTATTAACCCGTAGGGGTCGGATCAAAAACTAAGTAATTAAGTCCGGCTCACGCTTGACTGCACATTTGTAATAGGTTTTCCGGTGATCTATAGGTAAACATCTATTTTGTGTATTTTTTTCAAAAATTTTGACCCAGTAGTTTCGGAGATAAAGGGGGGGAATGGTCATTTTTTGCCTATTTTCTTGAATAACTTCTAAACTGTTTATCTTAAAATTATAAAAAAAAATTTGATATTTTCACAATGAGCTCTTTCATTTGATATGTAACACGATATAGTTTGACAAACTTTATTTTTTAATTTTCTCATTTACCCCCCAAAGTGGCCCCCGTGTTTAAAATTAATTTGTTTACGTTACATGTCCATCTTTGGGTCACACACTTACATATGTGTACCAAATTTTAACTAAATTGGTCTAGTAGTTTCGGAGAAAATAGGCTGTGACAGACGGACAGACAGACAGACAGACGCACGAATGATCCTATAAGGGTTCCGTTTTTTCCTTTTGAGGTACGGAACCCTAAAACAGTCTATTATTCCCGCCTAACGAGTAGTTTGACGCTCCGCAGCCGATACTTAAATTTTTTAATTTAAAAAGTTCACTTTACTATAGTATTTTTCAACGTTTATAGTATTTTGCTTAGGAACGGTGTTTTAAAGTTATACAATTGTATGGAGATGACATGTGTCACCGTACCCATGCTGTTTCAAATACTATAGTAAAATTAAAGTACATCGTTCCTAACGCAATAACTCAATATATTTTTTCCACGCAGCTACCCTTAAATTATAGTTATAATTGAATTAATTTTAGATTTATTAATTTTTGGGTGACGATTTATTAACTATTAACGCAATACCATCACCAATATCACCATCTGTCATTATATGTCATAAGACTCATAAGTATAGGAGCCGTTGGGATGTTAAAAAAGAATGTGCTATGCCTTAGGGCCGTTACAGATGGACTGCAACCTGACTGCAATTTGTATGGAAACTGGGCAGTCGGGGTGCAGTCAGCGTGCGGTTCCCGTATAAATTGCAGTTGGGTTGCATTCCGTCTGTACCGGCCATTACGAAGGGAGAACGTACCAATTGTTAGACAGCGATAATCTTTTCCGTGGTATTGCTGAGAGGATACGTATCTCATTTGTTGTAAGGAATGTGGTATTGGGAATCTGTACACGTGGGAATAAATCGAATTAACACTCACTATTATGATTTATAAATTAATCTATTTTTCAGTTGCTGGATCAATGACTAAGAATCTCAAGAAACATGGTCTCAAAAATTTAACAGAACCCACAACGAGCAAGAGCATTCTTAGTAAGGTATTGTATACTTCCGTTTCCGTTTCTATCCATTTTCTTCACAAAATTCTTTAAAATATTTGTAGTAATAGACCGGTATAAGCATCGTTCTTACTCTCACACAACATATTATTTTACACTGTACATTGAAGCTTTTTAATACTATTTTTAACCGACTTCAAGATTTCAAAGGAGGAGGTTCTCAATTCGGTTGTGTTTTTTTTTTTTTTTCCATAACTCCGTCATTTCTGGACCGATTTTGAAAATTCTTTTTTTGATTGTAAGTATATACATACAGATTGGTCCCGTTTTCGTCAAAAAGCAGTTCTGATGATGGGATCCATGAGGAATCGAGGGAACTCCTCAAATGTTAAAGGCATACATATAGTGATTTTAGTATTTTCATCAACAAATCAAGCACTTACATTTAAAAAAGTGACATTTGATGAAGTGGAACTGCTGATGATGATCAGAACGGAACTCTTCAATGACGCATAGTTCACGTTTGGCGATTTGTCCTCTTCGTTATGTTTGTTAAGCAAGTTAGGTTTTCAAGAAACATTTTTGTCAAGCTCGAGTTCTGATGATGGGATCCATGAGGAATCGAGGGAACTCCTCAAATGTGAAAGGCATACATATAGTGATTTTTGTATTTTTATAAACAAATCCACCACTTCCATTTTAAAAAGTGACATTTGATGAAGTGGAACTGCTGATGATGATCAGAACGGAACTCTTCAATGACGCATAGTTCACGTTTGGCGATTTGTCCTCTTCGTTATGTTTGTTAAGCAAGTTAGGTTTTCAAGAAACATTTTTGTCAAGCTCGAGTTCTGATGATGGGATCCATGAGGAATCGAGGGAACTCCTCAAATGTGAAAGGCATACATATAGTGATTTTTGTATTTTTATAAACAAATCCACCACTTCCATTTTAAAAAGTGACATTTGATGAAGTGGAACTGCTGATGATGATCAGAACGGAACTCTTCAATGACGCATAGTTCACGTTTGGCGATTTGTCCTCTTTGTTATGTTTGTTAAGCAAGTTAGGTTTTCAAGAAACATTTTTGTCAAGCTCGAGTTCTGATGATGGTATCCATGAGGAATCGAGGGAACTCCTCAAATGTGAAAGGCATACATATAGTGATTTTTGTAATTTTATAAACAAATCCAGCACTTCCATTTTAAAAAGTGACATTTGAATAAGTGGAACTGCTGATGATGATCAGAACGGAACTCTTCAATGACGCATAGTTCACGTTTGGCGATTTGTCCTCTTCGTTATGTTTGTTAAGCAAGTTAGGTTTTTAAGAAACATTTTTGTCAAGCTCGAGTTCTGATGATGGGATCCATGAGGAATCCAGGGAACTCCTCAAATGTGAAAGGCATACATATAGTGATTTTTGTATTTTTATAAACAAATCCAGCACTTCCATTTTAAAAAGTGGACGAAGTTGGACCCGGACTCTGACCCGGACCCGGGTCTGAACATGGACCCCAACTCGGACCCGGACCCGGACCGAACTCTGACCCAAACTTGGACCCGGACAGCCGGACACGGACCCGGACTCTGATCCGGACCCGGAAATGCTACTAGAAAAGTGGGTTAGGTGGGTGGTTGGGTTTTGAACTGCGATTCTCACAGAACAGAACTGCTATCAGAAAAGTAGGTGAGGTTAGAGCTGTGACCCTTACAGAAACGAAATGCTATCAGAAAAGTAGGTTAGGTTAGGTTAGAACTGCGACCCCTACAGAAACGAAATGCTACTAGAAAACTGGGTGGTTTTACCTCCTTTTCTACATTATTAATTTATTAGGCAAAAGATGCTGTCTTTTTCATTTCATTGTCTGGAATCTAAGAGTGCACCATCAACAATAAGTGAACTTTCAGCGGCATCCCCCATTGAAGTCGGTTTTTTTTTCTTAAAAATTATTATTTACCCGTTCAAATACTCTCGTCAATAAAATGTTTATGTATTTGGGCAGGTAAAATCAGCTACACTGGGTAGATCACACAAGGCTGATGACGGTGGAACCGCTGCCAAGCCCGACGATCCGCACGAGTACCACGAGATATCTGACACTGACACGGTAACACCTACGATAAACTTTAACACATTGAGATGAAGTTACTACAGGCCTTTCGCTTAAGAGGAAAGGGGACGGCCGGGCCGCTTCTCCATACAAACCTAGTCCCCATTTTCCTCTCTGGATATTGATATTATGGAAAATATTTTTACATAATTAGATGTATATTACCCATAGCTACGCCCCTACGTTTGGCTTTTTTCGATTATTTGATTATTGTAAAAAATTGTGTTATATAATTAAAAATTCGAAAAAATATCAAACGTAGCTGTGGTTGATATACAACAAATTCTGTCAAAATATTTTCAATAATGTTAACCCTTAATTTTTTTTCTTTTTGCCCGAGATTAATATATGTATAACGTAATTGTTTGCTAATTATGGGAAAAATAGAAAGAAAAATAAAAGCTTGTAATATAACATCGATTTTCACTGAAAAATCTGTGTTAGAAGTTGCATATCCAAATCATGTTTATGTAAATATATAATTTTCAGTAAGAGATATATGAAAAATCTTACTGCCATCAAAAATGTACACTATTTGTGATACACCTATGATAGTTTTTAAATATAAAATAATTACAATCCCCAAAAAAAACGTATTACACTCTTTTTTGGGCAGTCGTGTAAAAATCATCAAATTCTGGATTTTTTTTAAAATTTTTCGACATTTTTTTGTCTTAAAACGAAAGTAATTTTTATAAATGATAATATTAAGTAAACTTAAATTAAAAATCAGAAAACTGATTAGTTTTAGAGTTAGACCAAGAAAAGTCTGCAACGATTTTGATAGCACACTCAGTGTAAGTGTTATTTTTAACGTCAAACTTCTATGAAATTATGACGTATAAATAACACTTGCACTGCGTATGCTATCAAAATCGTTGCAGACTTTTCTTGGTCTAAGTCTACTATTGAAATAATATATCGCCGCTATACTTACTCAACCTCGTATCTGCAACACTCATTTGATGACAAAAACACCCGTATTCCGAATGAAAGAAAAGCGACATTTCCATCAAATGATTGTTGCAGATATGAGGTTGAGTAAGTACAGCGACGATATAGGAACAAATAGATTTTATCTAATAATGTAAAAAAAAATAGATGTTTTTGTTGTGTAGGCTGCATCCATCACTATGCATTTAAGGGTTAATATACTGAGAGGAAAATGAGGACTACGTTTGTGTGAAAAGGCGATTTCGCGCGGCTCCTCCACTTAACGCGGTGGATTTCTTAGAACCTTAATATTACTTAAGCAATAAAGAGGATAGTGGACGACCGTCGTCCGGTCGTCCAAACGTAGTAGGAAAATGGTTTTCTTCCTGTATATCGACATTATAGA
The DNA here is from genome assembly GCF_947568885.1 of Cydia strobilella. Taxonomy (NCBI): domain Eukaryota; kingdom Metazoa; phylum Arthropoda; class Insecta; order Lepidoptera; family Tortricidae; genus Cydia; species Cydia strobilella. The sequence goes on from NC_086068.1 coordinate 20,802,611, forward strand.
AAAGATATCTACACAATTTATTGTTTATTGACCATAGCTATGGCCCTTCGTTTGACTTTTTTTAGATTTTTTGATTATTATAAAAGTTACGAACTAATAGCAATTACCATAAGAATAAGAATAATTTATTTGCAAGAATATGTATGTACAAAGATGTCCTTATAAATAGTGAGTAACAATATTGAGCCATTTGGCATGCAAATTTTGGTATCATCAGCAGCACAGGACTTAATAGTACATTATTGTCGAGGCTCGGAAGTAGCTACTTGCTAGCTGAGGATTCGTTTTAAACGGACGACCTTGGGAGTCCGTTTAATTGAATCCGAAGCCTGCAAGTAGCCTTCCAGCCGAGTCATATATAGTGCTTTTCTCAAAAATGGCGCAATATATGCAAATATAATAGAAATATTTTACAGAAGCAACGTTCTCATGTATATACTTTCACAGAAAAAAAGTAAAAAGATTTGCTTTGCCGCCGTTTTATTTTTTTAATTAAAATGGAAGTGTATTTTTCTGCTGAAAATACGCCAACCTATTTGAGACACCTAAATAGTCGCGGTACCAACATTATAATAATAAGTACTGATCATCTGTTTGGTTGTTTAATGGACCTATGCCTTCATTTGATATGGCCAATTCAACTTTTAAAATGATTGGAACTCGACAAATAATGGAATTTGTATGCAACATTGCAGTCCCAAAATCGAGACTGCAATGTTTTTAACTTTTTATTTTTTTGACTGACCATAAACTACGCACTTCGCGACCTACTTTTTAACCGGCAATGTCGACTTTGCCGTCCATTATTGAGAAATAGTACATTATTGTCGAGGCTCGGAAGTAGCTACTTGCTGGCTGAGGATTCGTTTTAAACGGACGACCTTGGGAGTCCGTTTAATTGAATCCGAAGCCAGCAAGTAGCCTTCCAGCCGAGTCATTTATAGTGCTTTTCTCAAAAATGGCGCAAAAAATACAAATATAATAGAAATATTTTACAGAAGCAACGTTATTATGTATATATTTTCACAGAAAAAAGTAAAAAGATTTGCTTTGCCGCCGTTTTATTTTTTTAATTAAAAATAGAAGTGTATTTTTCTGCTGAAAGTACGCCAACCTATTTGAGACACCTAAATAGTCGCGGTACCAACATTATAATAAAAAGTACTGATCATCTGTTTGGCTGTTTAATGGACCTATGCCTTCATTTGATATGGCCACTTCAACTTTTAAAAAGTTTGGAACTCGACAAATAATGGAATTTGTATGCAACATTGCAGTCCTGAAATCGGGACTGCAATGTTTTTAACTTTTTAATTTTTTGACTGACCATAAACTACGCACTTCGCGACCTACTTCTTAACCGGCAACGTCGACTTTGCCGTCCATTTTTGAGAAATAGTTTTTAGAAGGGTCTAACTCTTATAATTTATAATAACTAGACCCGTTGCGGCGTTAAAACGCCGCTAGAGTATGGTTCTAAAAGTTAGGTTGCCTGTCCACTGGAGCGGAGCGATAAGCGGGGAAAAAATCCAGCAATAGAATTTCATTAAGATTACATAGCGGAGATTTTATGCCATTCAATCGGTGGATTTTTTCCTCGCTCATCGCTCCGCCACCTAGCTCCGCTCCTGTGGACAGGCAGCCTAAGACTGAACGCTTAATGAAATATAAAACTCAAGAGCAATAAAAATGGGTACTTATAAAGTATCCTATCAAAACATTACATGTAAAAAGATTCATAAAATGTTCATTCTTTCAGGCATTCATGTGCTGTTGTTGATGTGTAGTAGTTGTTGGTGCTGTTGTTGGTGCAGTAGTTTTGTTTTCTAAAGGGAAAAAGTAATGAAGTTGTACTTTTGGTAGAAAGAAAAGATCCGCATGCGAGCACTTCATTCCCGCAGCTCGGCCTTCGGCCTTCGCTCGGTTTCTGCGCGTTGTTTTCTTCTCTTGCCATTTGGCTCTCATGCCTAAAATTTCATAGGGCTAATGTATAATTTTATATTTTCAACACACTTGCTCAAAACGACGTTTTTATTCCACCGATTTTTGGCTCATAATCCTAGATATTAACACTTGTGCTTAGGGTTCCGTACCCAAAGGGTAAAAACGGGACCCTATTACTAAGACTCCGCTGTCCGTCTATCCGTCTGTCCGTCTGTCCGTCTGTCTGTCATGAACCGGGCTGTATCTCATGAACCGTGATAGCTAGACAGTTGAAATTTTCGCAGATGATGTATTTCTGTTGCCGCTATAACAACAAATACTAAAAAGTACGGAACCCTCGGTGCGCGAGTTCATGAGACTGAAGTTTACAAACATTTTACAAACATTCCGTGACATTCCGTGTCTGGGCTATAACAACGAAAATCGAAGTTCAAATTGCGGGCATCTTTCTCTGTCACTCTAATTACGCCTTCATTGGAGTAAAAGAGAAAGATCCCCGCAATTTGCGATTTTCGGTTTTCGCGGAAGACCTAATAATATACACGTAGTTATAAACATGAAACCGAGCGACCAGGGGGAGAAAGACATATTCATGTATTGACAGTTTCGTGTATGGCAGCATAATCCTTTTTCTCTTTCACTTATAAATTTCGGTATTTCACCATCGCCTCCTTGCTATGATGCCATAACACGACCATGACAAAATGCCCGGTCGGTGATAAAGACAAAGCATGGCACTATTTTTTCTTTCCTCTTATAGGAATCGCTATAATACGAATATAAGACTTATCTTTCTCTATTAAAGAGTGTCAGGCCCTTGGACCTAATTTAGTTTTTTTTATTTATTTACTTTTTGGAAAGTTTGTACAACGACTGGACCGCGACCTTGGTACCGTCAAAATATCTCTTTCTCGCTCTCAGCATACGGTGGCCCACCTTAAGCGCCTAACACATTACCGCACCGCACCAAGGTCATTGTGCGATGCACCTAAAGCGCGAGAAAGAGATAGTGCGCAAGGTGGTCACCGTATCTACGTTAAGGACGCAGCTTTAAGTTAGTTCGTGAGCTTTGTTCTGACTTGAGATTGAATTGAATTCGTACCTGTATCCAATGTATGTAAGGTATCCAATCCATTCAAATATTTGTATTGAGATTGTAACATGCATACACCACACTAAAAATTATATAAAAAAAAAACATAAAATTTTATTATTGTGTTTGACAAACATGTCAGACATGTGTCATCCACATTATACTCATCAAGATGACACATGTTTATTTTATTGTTGCTTTGGCACATAGAAGCTAGGATCCTATAGAAGTTTAGTGGCCTACCGCGTGCACCTGTGAGGGACAGAATTTGTAGCCTACCAGGCCACCATAAACCATACAAAACGGTGGGGAAAAGCATCTATATTTATTTGAAAAAGCACGTACGGCGAGAATTGTTCTTATGAGGATGTTAAATGATGTCGGATCTTTAAGGTAAACGGTCAGCCAATTTTCCGCATTGGTCCGCGACCTTCTAACTTAAAGCTGCGTCCTTCACGTACGTACGGTGACCACCTTGCGCACTATCTCTTTCTCGCTCTTACTTATAGGTGCATCGCACAATGACCTTGGTGCGGTGCGGTAATGTGTTAGGCGCTTAAGGTGGGCCGCCGTATGCTGAGAGCGAGAAAGAGATATTTTGACGGTACCAAGGTCGCGGCCCAGTCGTTGTACAGACTTTCAAAAAAATAAATTAAAAAAAAACTTAATTAGGTCCAAGGGCCTGATACTCTTTAATAGAGAAAGATAAGTCTTATTGCGATTCCTATAAGAGAAAAGAAAAAATATTGCCATGCTTTGTCTTTATCACCGACCGGGCATTTTGTCATGGTCGGGTTATGGCATCATAGCAAGGAGGCGATGGCGAAATACCGAGATTTATAAGAGTGAAAGAGAAAAAGGATTATACTGCCATACACGAAACTGTCAATACATGAATATGTCTTTCTCTTACCCCTGGTCGCTCGGTTTCATGTCTATAGCTACGTGTATATACTATGTCTATTATTAGGTCAGAGGGTCTACCGCGAAAACCGAAATTCGCAAATTGCGGGGATCTTTCTCTGTTACTCCAATGAAGGCGTAATTAGAGTGACAGAGAAAGATGCCCGCAATTTGAACTTCGATTTTCGCTGTTATAGCCCAGACACAGAATGTCACGAAATGTTTGTAAAATGTTTGTAAACTTTTCAGTCTCATGAACTCGTGCACCGAGGGTTCCGTACTTTTTAGTATTTGTTGTTATAGCGGCAACAGAATTACACCATCTGCGAAAATTTCAACTGTCTAGCTATCACGGTTCATGAGATACAGCCCGGTGACAGACAGACGGACAGCAGAGTCTTAGTAATAGGGTCCCGTTTTTACCCTTTGGGTACGGAACCCTAAAAAGCACGAGTGTTATAATATCTAGGAATTCTAGGATTATGAGCCAAAAATCGGTCGAATAAAAACGTCGTTTTAAGCAAGTGTGTTGAAAATATAAAATTATACATTAGCCCTATGAAATTTTAGGCATGAGAGCCAAATGGCAAGACAAGAAAACAACGCGCAGAAGGCCGAGCTGCGGGAATGAAGTGCTCGCATGCGGATCTTTTCTTTCTACCAAAAGTACAACTTCATTACTTTTCCCTTTGGAAAACAAAACTACAGCACCAGCAACTACTACACATCAACAACAGCACATGAATGCCTGAATGAATGAACATTTTATGAATCTTTTTACATGTAATGTTTTGATAGGATACTTTATGTACCCGTTTTTATTGCTCTTGAGTTTTTTTTATTTCATTAAGCGTTCAGTCTTAGGCTGCCTGTCCACAGGAGCGGAGCGAGGTGGCGGAGCGATAAGCGAGGAAAAAATCCACCGATTGAATGGCATAATATCTCCGCTCTGTAATTTTAATGAAATTCTATTGCTGGATTTTTTCCCCGCTTACCGCTCCGCTCCAGTGGACAGGCAACCTAACTTTTAGAACCATACTCTAGCGGCGTTTTGACGCTGCAACGGGTCTCTAGTATGTATATATTTGTGCAGCATGACATAACTAAACTGTTCTTGTTGCCGTACCACGCTACTAGTTTAGGAATATACAGTGTTAAACGGTAGCTGACTCTAAATAAACCACACTTTTTAATACATGTACCTACTTATTTAAGTACATTATATAATCGCGCTTATTAGCATTTTACTTTACAAAAGGTAATCACGGTCTATATCCCGGTCAATATAAGTCTAACATCTATATATATATTACGCGAGGCCGATTTTTGTTCATCCCATCAGATCTACAGTTATGGTCCGATTTTAATAAATTATATGTCATTTGATTCGTCTCATGCTACAGATTTGCAATAAGCTCTTAGTTTTTTGATTTTTTCCCGAAAAAGTACTAAAAAGTTAATTTGAAAAAATGTACCACGTGACCTTTGTTCTGACGAGATTGAATTGAACTCAAACCTATATATGTAAGGTATGTAAGGTATCCAATGCATTTAAATATTTGTTTTGAGACTGTAACATGCATACACAACACTAAAAATGATATTAAAACACCATAAAATTTTATTATTGTGTTTGACAACATGTCAGACATGTGTCATCCACATCGTACTCATCAAGATGACACCATGAAGTTATACCCTAAACAGGAGCGAGCTGTCACTTTTTTTGCCATACTAAATTGAACCTTATCACCGAGCCAGAAAGGTGTTCGTACCAGACTAGAGAAAACGGTCCACATGAGATAGCAAAAGTGGGTCGCGGTGTCCCACTCGCACATGTTGCCAATGTTAAAAAAATACCATTTTGGTAGTATTTATATCAATAACTACAAAAATTAAATACCTTCTTATATTATTTAAGTGCTATATTCAGAGTGCGGTTCTGATATCTTTTACGTAATTTGTAAATAGTTATAATGTCAATATTATTAACCGATTTAACCAAGCATGTGCACAACAAAAAATACATTAATTTTAATATGGTAGACATTGTAGTAACTTTGAATATTAATTGGTATCCCCAACTTGATAAAGAAATTTTCAAAATACATGAATGGCGGCGCTCAAGATTTATTTGCGAAATAAAGTATAAAATGGGTAAAAGATGTTGTGTGAAAGGTTGCAGAAGTGAAAGTTTTGTTGATTGTGGTATATCTTTTCACAGGTAAGCCTCAACTATTAAAGTTTACGATAAAAATACAAGAAAACATTGTCAAACTCATTAGGGTGACAATGATGTCGGCACGATGTGAATCGGCCTTACAGAGTTACCTACGTACTTACTTAATGTAAAAATAAGTTTAACTAAATAAGTATATCTTTATTTCGGCATGTTTAATTATTTGGTTGATAGATAGATAGATAAATGATTTATTTGTGCACGTAATGAGAGCTATATAATTGCCAAAATTTAAATCCAAAATCCTTAAATATTACAGACACATTTATACATAATATTCTATATAGGTTGAACACACATTTCCGTCAGTACACAAAGGCGGCAAATTAAAAAAAATGGTGCAATTAACTACGATGACGCTTAAAGAATAGCTGAAGTGTGCAAAAGAGAAGCCATTACGTATATGAACATGAGTGCGAAAGAGGCAGACTACAAATGAAAAAAACGTGACCATTTTTAGGGTTCCGTACCCAAAGGGTAAAAACGGGACCCTATCACTAAGACTCCGCTGTCCGTCTGTCAGTCTGTCTGTCATCAGCTTTTATAACGACTAAATTAAGTAAGGTTTTGTGAAGCGTTTTACAGAGGAGAAAAAAACTATATCCATTCTCTCTGACTTCCTATGCATGAATGAAAAAAGATCTTGGCCAAACTATACATTCCAACTTATCCTAATATCCCACATACATATGACTTATGGTCACCCTAATTAGAAAGAGATGCAACCGCCCACTTTGACTTCTCATGTGGAAACACTTTTTGGCCCGTGTACTCCATCCGGTTTATTAAAATCTAAATCCGTGGATGACACATGTTTATTGACCGACTTCAAGATTTCAAAGGAGGAGGTTTTCAATTCGGTTGTGTTTTTTTTTTTATGTTTGTTACTCCATAACTCCGTCATTTCTGGACCGATTTTGAAAAATTTTTTTTTGATTGTAAGTATACACATTGGTCCCGTTTTTGTCAAAAAGCAGTTCTGATGATGGGATCCATGAGGAATCGAGGGAACTCCTCAAATGTTAAAGGCATACATATAGTGATTTTAGTATTTTCATCATCAAATCAAACACTTACATTTAAAAAAGTGACATTTGATGAAGTGGAACTGCTGATGATGATCAGAACGGAACTCTTGAATGACGCATAGTTCACGTTTGGCGATTTGTCCTCTTCGTTATTTTTGTTAAGCAAGTTAGGTTTTCAAGAAACATTTTTGTCAAGCTCGAGTTCTGATGATGGGATCCATGAGGAATCGAGGGAACTCCTCAAATGTGAAAGGCATACATATAGTGATTTTTGTATTTGTATAAACAAATCCAGCACTTCCATTTTAAAAAGTGACATTTGATGAAGTGAAACTGCTGATGATGATCAGAACGGAACTCTTCAATGACGCATAGTTCACGTTTGGCGATTTGTCTTCTTCGTTATGTTTGTTAAGCAAGTTAGGTTTTTAAGACATATTTTTGTCAAGTTCGAGTTCTGATGATGAGACCCACGAGGAATCGAGGGAACTCCTCAAATGTGAAAGGCATACATATAGTGATTTTTGTATTTTCATCAACAAATCCAGCATTTACATTTAAAAAAGTGACATTTGATGAAGTGGAACTGCTGATGATGATCAGAATGGAACTCTTCAATGACACATAGTTCACGTTTGGCGATTTGTTCTCTTCCTTATGGACCCAAACCCAATCTTGGACCCGGACTCGGACCCGGACCCGGGTCTGAACATGGACCCCAACTCGGACCCGGACCCGGACCGACCTGACCCAAACCTGGACCCGGACAGCCGGACACGGACCCGGACTCGGATCCGGGCCCAGAACCGGACCCGGAAATGCTACTAGAAAATTGGGTTAGGTGGGTGGGTAGCTTTTGAACTGCGATTCTCACAGAACAGAACTGCTATCAGAAAAGTAGGTTAGGTTAGGTTAGAGCTGTGACCCTTACAGAAACGAAATGCTACCAGAAAAGTAGGTTAGGTTAGGTTAGGTTAGAACTGCGACCCTTACAAAAACGAAATGCTACTAGAAAAGTGGGTCGGTTTACCTCCTTTTCTACATAATTAGGCAAAAGATGCTGTCTTTTTCATTTCATTGTCTGGAATCTAAGAATGCTTTCAGCGGCATCCCCCATTGAAGTCGGTTTTTTTTTCTTAAAAATTATTTTATTGTTGCTTTGGCACATAGAAGGTTTGGCCTATAGAAGTGGCTTACCGAAGTGCGCCCGTGAGGGACAGAATTTGTAGCCCACCAGCCCACCATAAACCATACAAAACGGTGGTGAAAAGCATCTATATTTACTTCAAAAAGCACGTATGGCGAGGTTTGTTCTTATGAGGATGTTAAATGATGTCGGATCTTTAAGGTAAACGGTCAGCCAATGGGGTTGGCAACTGTCAAAGGATTGCAGAGATGGTGCCATCATAGCTTGCCCCTTTTTCTATGAGATTTGGCTTAAAGGGCTGGCATTCAGGGAATTAACAAAACAAAAATTTGACTCAATTGTAGGGATTGACAGGGCAAGCTATGCTAGCGCCCTCTGCTAATTATGTCCACCGGCCAACCCCATTTTCCGCATCGGTCCGCGCCCTTGGTGCGGTGCGGCGTATGTGCGATCGTATGTAAAAGCCGTAACAGACTACCGCACCGCACCGCTATCTTGGTGCGCCACTATATCGAAAAGCCGTATTGGTGCGGTCAAAATCTCTTACTCGCTCTAACTTATAGCTGCGTCCTTAACGTATGTACAGTGACAACCTTGCACACTATCGATACGTGCGCCGCACCGCACCAAGGCCGCGGTGAGGTGTGGTAGTCTCTAACGGCTTTTACGATAGTCTGTTAAATACGGCTATAATATTCCTTTCTCGCTCTAACTTAAAGCTGCGTCCTTAACGTACGTACGGTGACCACCTTACGCACTATCGATACGTGCGCCGCATCGCACCAAGGTCGCGGTGAGGTGTGATAGTCTCTAACGGCTTTTACGATAGTCTATTAAATACGGCTATAAAGCGGCTAACACATTACCGCACCGTACCAAGGTCATTATGTGACTTACTTATGGGTAAGTAAGAGCGAGAAAGCAATATCTCTTTCTCGCTCTTACTTATAGGTGCATCGCACAATGACCGGTGCGGTGCGGTAATGTGTTAGGCGCTTAAGGTGGGGGCCGGACGCCGAGAGCGAGAAAGAGATATTTTGACGGTACCAAGGTCGCGGTGCAGTCGTTGTACAGGCTTTCGAAAAAGTAAATTAAAAAAAAACTAAATTTGGTTCAAGGGCCTGACACTCTTTGATAGAGAAAGATAGTCTTATTGCGATTCCTATAAGAGGAAAAAGAAAATAGTGCCATGTTTTATTTTTATCACCGACAGGGCATTTTTTCATGGTCGGGTTTGCTATGATGGCATAACCCGACCATGAAAAAATGCCGAATGAAATGGAGGCGATGGCGAAATACCGAAATTTATAAGAGTGAAAGAGAAAAAACCGGCCAAGTGCGAGTCGGACTCGCCCACCGAGGGTTCCGTACTTTTTAGTATTTGTTGTTGTAGCGGCAACATAAATACATCATCTGTGAAAATTTCAACCGTCTAGCTATCACGGTTCGTGAGATACAGCCTGGTGACAGACAGACGGACAGCGGAGTCTTAGTAATAGGGTCCCGTTTTTACCCTTTGGGTACGGAACCCTAAAAAGGATTATGCTGCCATACATGAAACTGTCAATACATGAATATGTCTTTCTCTTACCCCTGGTCCATGGAGACTATATAAAGGACTATAGGAAGGACTATACAAATCTCTATGTACGAAAAGTGTCCATCAAAAAACAGTAATTAGGCGGCGCCACCATACACCGAAATACTACTAAAAACAACCTACGTAATTTGGTCGGGTTATTTGTTGCCTTATATGGTTCATGTTATACACATGTCCCAGAGCCTAACTAGCGCCACCGGAGAGATTAGGAACTATTATTTAAAGCTAAAAGCGGTCACTTTTGCAACAATTCTGCTTCTCCTTTCTATACCATCCATACCCTGGTCGCTCGGTTTCATGTCTATAACTACGTGTATATATTATGTCTATTATTAGGTCAGAGGGTCTACTGCGAAAACCGAAATTCGCAAATTGCGGGGATCTTTCTCTTTTACTCCAATGAAGGCGTAATTAGAGTGACAGAGAAAGATGCCCGCAATTTGAACTTCGATTTTCGCGGTATAGCCCAGACACGGAATGTCACGGAATGTTTGTAAACTTCAGTCTCATGAATAATAGGAAAAAGAGAATTAAATATAAATTATACTCTAGCCCTATGAAATTTTAGGCATGAGATTATCCACGAAATCTTGATTTACCGTATCATATCGCGGTCGCGTATCATGATTTTTAGTTTAGAAAGATGCGAAAAGATAGACAATAATTATGTCTTTTTTGCATCAAAACTAACGATCACAAAACATGCTGGTAGGTGCTACGCGACCGAAATATAATACGCTAAAATTATACAAACGTGTCGCCATTTTATAAGAAATAATTATGTGTAAGATTTCATATTCTGTGGGTATAGTCAGCATCAAATAGATAGTGACAGCCAGTGATTCATCTGAAGACGTCACATTTCCTGATTTCATTAAGCGTTCAGTCTTAGGCTGCCTGTCCACAGAAGCGGAGCGAGGTGGCGGAGCGATGAGCGAGGAAAAAATCCACCGACTGAATGGCATAAAATCTCCGCTCTGAAATTTTAATGAAATTCTATTGCTGGATTTTTTCCCCGCTTACCGCTCCGCTTCAGTGGACAGGCAACCTAACTTTTAGAACCATACTCTAGCGGCGTTTTGACGCCGCAACAGGTCTCTAGTTTTAATTATTTCTTCAGTGCCCGATTAAGCCGGCGCGGGGCCTGCATCAAATTCTATCATGGGGCCCATGGATTGTTTTAATTTTGTCGGACGAAGTGAACGAAGTGAAACTTGGGTTTTTTTACGGCCACAATGCGTTGGTGCGCGGGGCCCGTGGCGGCTAATCCGCCACTCACGCCAGCACTGTATCCCTAATAGCAAGTCCTATTAATTTCAAACAAACAGATTTTAAACAGCATACATTTGGTGTAGGATCGAGTATTAAAGTAGGTTCTATAGTAGGTATAAACAAAGTTTAGTGATTAAGTTTAGTTTATAATGTGGTTTATATCCTTATTAAATGAATGTTCCTCAATTTAAAAAAAAATACATGCGTTTTTATATTATATTTTAAGCCTTGCATGTGAAATTTTTCTTTCCATAACCAAGTTTTTAGTGTAAGATTGACAGTTTTTTTTTTACTTTTTCTAGGAAAGTACAGTGGCTGAGCGTACGAGAACGGATAACTTAGTTCCGCTAGAAAGTCCTGGAATTCCTGTAAGCGCTTTCCACAGTGTATTTACTTGACTTACTATAGTAGTACAATCGGATTAAGTCTCACCTCGAAATCCTTCCAAAGTTATGAAATTTGGTATGTATGTTAATTAAAGGTCTGTTTATCATGTCCACACTATTTGACATATTTCGGGACCTCGAGGAATCGCAGCCATCTTGGAAAATGTGTACCATCCTGGAGAAATTTCCGTTTTACTCTAAATATACGTTCTCTATGAAAATATGGTGTAAGGCAACATTAAAGCTTATTAAATTCTACACAAATAAGTCCTAGATAACTTTGCGGAAAAAATACATCTTGTTTTAGAAAATAATAGCTGAATCCAGATTTAGCGCTTATACCCTTTCAGGGAATATTCTCTTAATATGAAACTTGGAGGAATATGAATTCCACTTTTGTCTATACATTTGTACACGTTCTACTCCAATATCAACATTTTACTCGACTGCGACTTAAACAGAAAGTAGGGTTATGGGTTTAAATACTGAAAATCAGTACACCCTGTAGCTCAGGATACTGGACGGATTTTTTAAAACGACATATTGGTAGATTCCTCTTGCCCTTCACAACCTGTTTACACCTGTTTTATTAAAGAAAAATCAATACAGCTGCTTTGAGAGGACGCCGAATAGTAATTCATATTTTTACTTCTAGCGCCTAAACTATTGAGTGGATTTCAATAAAATAGACATCAGTAGATCCATAATTGATACACGAGTGCTATGCAATACAAATTTACTAAAATAAATGGAGGAAAAATGTGTAAAACTTAAAAATGTGACTATAAAAACAGATTTTAGGTCTTAAATGGGGTTTAAACAATAGTGACAGTAATGAATTTTGACACCTACAATTTCAGGGATCCCGGTTTGCGTGTCATAAAATTGGAGCTTCGTGGACCACGAGGATCAAACGCCATCTTGAAAAGTATGTCTTTTTTGTTTGTTCTTTTTTTCTCGGAATATCTGGGTTTAATGTGAATACTGTGTATGGCGCAACAAAAGCTTATTAAATTCCACACTAAAAAGTTATAGAACACCATGTCCCAAAAACGAAGCCTTTTTCTAAAAATAGGGTTTACAAGTTACAAGGGAAGCTTACAAGTTTCCACACATTTTTTTTTTCGTGGTTGGGTAGATAATGTTTTTGTGTTCTAAAAATCGGTAAAAAAATTATACAAGTATTTTTTTTCTGACCCGTCTTAAAATAAAATTTTTGTAGGAGATGATTAAGTATAACCTTTTGACTTCTGAGCCATATTTCTAGAAGAAAGCTCCGTTTTAGGGATATGGTGTTTTATACCTTTTTTGTGTAGAACTTAATAAGCTTTTGTTTCGCTATACACAGTATTCACATTTAGCCCAGATATTCCGAGAAAAACAGAAAAACCAAAAAAGACATACGTTTCAAGATGGCGTTTGATCCCCGTGGTCCCCGAAGCTCCAATTTTATGACACGCAAACAGGGATCCCTGAAATTGTAGGTGTCAAATTTCATTACTGTCACTATTGTTTAAACCCCATTTAAGACCTAAAATCTGTTTTTATAGTCACATTTTTAAGTTTTACACATTTTTCCTCCATTTATTTTAGTAATTTTGTATTGCATAGCACTCGTGTATCAATTATGGATCTACTGAAATCTATTTTATTGAAATCCACTCAATAGTTTAGGCGCTAGAAGTAAAAATATGATTTACTATTCGGCGTCTTCTCAAGGCAGCTGTATTGATGTTTCTTTAATAGAACAGGTGTAAACAGGTTGTGAAGGGCAAGAGGAATCTACCAATTTGTCTTTTTAAAAAATCTGTCCAGTATCCTGAGCTACAGGGTGTACTGATTTTCAGTATTTAAACACATAACCCTACTTTCTGTTTAAGTCGCAGTCGAGTAAAATGTTGATATTCGAGTAGAACGTGTACAAATGTATAGACAAAAGTGGAATTCATATTCCTCCAAGTTTCATATTAAGAGAATATCCCCTAAAAGGGTATAAGCGCTAAATCTGGATTCAGCTATTATTTTCTATAACAAGATGTATTTTTTCCGCAAAGTTATCTAGGACTTATTTGTGTAGAATTTAATAAGCTTTAATGTTGCCTTACACCATATTTTCATAGAGAACGTATATTTAGAGTAAAACGGAAATTTCTCCAGTATGGTACACATTTTCCAAGATGGCTGCGATTCCTCGAGGTCCCCAAATGTCAAATAGTGTGGACATGAAAAAGAGACCTTTAATTAACATACATACCAAATTTCATATCTTTGGAAGGATTTCGAGGTGAGACTTAATCCGGTTGTACTATAGATAGGCGTGGCTTTATTATTTTTGCAATTTATCCAAGATTCCTCAAAGAGGAATACTTAATATCGGTATTGGAAGCACTCCATGATGCTCCATGCATTATGATGTAATATCTGGGAGACCGAGCTTTGCTCGGAAAACATATAAAAACTCAAAAATGCGCGTTTTCCCAGAGATAAGATAGTAGTTCTATCGTATAAGATAGTAGAGATAAGATAGTAGTACTCGTATAGTTACATCGAAATCGTTAGAGCCGTTTCCGAGATCACCAAAATATTACATATATACAAGAATTGCTCCTTTAAAGGTATAAGATTGGTTTGGACTATTATGTTTCTAAGCAATTTTTACTGTTTTCGTTGCAGAAAAGTTATGGCGATTTTAGTCAGAGTTTGCTGGATGAAATGGAGTCCATGTTCCGAAGTTTGGACAGCAGGGGACGTCCGGAAGAAAGTGTAAGTTTCAATTATTATCTATAGCTTTTCGGCTTTTAATAAGTCTAATTCTAAGCGGGCAGTTACTTCTCAGGGCTCCTCTAAGTATGAAACATCTTGCTGCTACTTGTTACAGACGAGCTGTACCCGCGCCAGTTCTCTAGACTCAATACCGAAAAGTTCCCATACAAGAGGATTCTTATGAATTAGTATTTCAATTTGTATATAGTATTCGCGCCAGCCTGGGTCGTATAGGTAATTTGACAGTTGACATAAAATAATCACAAACTTTCTTCACCACACATTTCGCATATAGCGAAAACAGTTTAAAGTATCACGCATTATTGGCTCTATCCTACACGATACTAGCATTATGCATATGTACTCGGAATTATTATGTCGTGGTATTGAAATGAATATTTTAACTATCGTTACTAGTGTATTACGTGGTGAACACTCACTTATTTTACTATATTTATATACATTTATATTTTTATAAGTTTATTAATATTATACAGAAATATATAATTATCAAAATTTTATTTATTCAGGTGCTTAGCGTTAATTGGATTTTCGGTAAGAAGACGTTGTAGGCTAGATCTCCTAATATCGTGAACGTGGTAATGAACAACTGCTGTTGTAAATACATTATTAAGTTCATTTTGCACTGTCATTACTCGTAGTTACCATGTTTTTAGTTTTAGTATTAGGACACCATGTCATTCATAAAACATTAAACTAGTTACCTATCCATTTTGCTGACGTATTGAGGCAAAAATACTACTTTATCAGTTGTCCGTAAGGCAAAAGAGTAACTGCAGTGGTGCCTCATTGACAGCCCGCAAAAAGAACCTTTTGTCTGAAAACGACACGTTTTACCATATCCTATTTTCCACTACCTTTATAGTCGTTGTGCTATGCGTTCATTGTATCCTACTAAATGAGCATCGGTCATTTAATAAAATAAAAAAAAATTGTGGTCACAAAATTTGCGGTAATATAGAGGCCACATTAAAACAAGCAATTGAGCCTTCTGGCAAAATTATAATTTTCATAGATTGACCGCGTGTTTACGTCTTCAGGCAATCTGGAGCTTTCCAAGGATTCCCACAAATTGTCCATCTGAATTTTATATTATTATAATATCATGTTTTGATCATTACAAAATAAGCTATCAAACAGCGTCTAAACTTTTTTATTCTAAGCTTTATTTCATATTTAATCAGTTTAATGTTTGAAAGTAGATATTAAGGTTTTCCAAATTGTATTTCTGTTTGTTTAGGTTAATGGTAATTTTATGTTGTTTTTATTATGTATTGATTTTGACATGTGTGTATTTGATAAATAAATAAATTTTTATTTAATCAGTTGAAAACCTAGTAACAGAACTTAGTGACCGAATAGGTATGTTACCCGATATCTTCCTATAACCATGCATCATTACATATTTGTAATTTAAGAGGCCGGTGTCGATGTTGGACCAAAAATGTAAAATTGGTAGATTTAGTCGTTGAAATTATACACGTTTTGTTACGTAATATCTAAATAACAAGTATTGGTTTCTATTAGCACGTCTTCTCATCTTGCCTTTTAATAATGAGGTCGCGAGCGTGCGTCACCGGTAATACATGAAGAGAAGGGGCAGTTTTTAAAAATTCATCAAAAAATTATGGTGGTAAATTATACAAATTGATGTATAAGAATAGTTTCAGCAAATGTTGTAGATTGTTTAAGTATCAAAATTACGTTGAAATTAAGTTGATTTACAGAGAAATGGTCACTTGTTTTGTAGTAATTTCTTGAGAAAATTGAATTCGTTTAACTTTCATTTCCTCGAACTCTTAAGTCATATAACAAAAATGTAATCTGATAAAGGTCAAGTACAGAATATGTGTAATACAAATTTACCATTTTTAGCAGTCCAAACTTTACGAAATTTACAAATAAGAGCGACAAAATCAGTGATTTACGTGCGTTTACCTAAACGTCCATCAGAAAAAAAAACAATAATAATTTAGTAAGTCTGTTTTCAAAACATTGATCTGATAAAAGGCAAGATAAGAAGACGTGCTAGTAGACCCCAGTACTTGTTATTTCAATTAGGAAACAAAAGGTATACAATTTCACCGACTAAATGTATCAATTTTACATTTTGCGACTAAAATCGACACCGGCCTCTTAATTAGTGGGTATATTTTTAGCTTATTTTGAGATATTTACTTTAATCATAATGACATTTCCAGGGTTCAACGGCTAGACATTTTGACTTCGACACCGCCCTAAGGTACGATCTATACAAATTCAACTTATAAGTACGAGGGTGGGTTGATAAAAAACCGAAACGACATTTAAGTTTCAAAATATTGATATATATATTCCTTCTGTATCATAATTTCCAATCTTTCTTAATTAAGTATTTAAAAAAAATAGATCGTTTATTCGTTTTTCAAAAAAGTATTGAGGTTTGAAGTGATAGTATGGAGGAAACCGGCCTGTATGGAGAAAAGTCGTCGACATCTCTTAAAAATATAAGTTTTATTGCTGTATAAAGTTGTATAACCAAGTAATGATGAATTTTGTTCAGCATGGGCACTGTGCAGTGTGCATCGTCATGTAAATGGAGCCCGGCCGTCGTCGGCATCGTTGAGTTTTCATTATTTATCGGGTTCTATTATTCTGATAAATACTTGGCGGTTACCATTTGCAAGCATATTAAATTTTCTGATCATACTCTATTGTTTGAAACCTGAGGCCCAAAATTACCATTTTAAAAATATTAAAGAAAAAGTTTCATTTTTACCTAAGAGGTTTCCTTAGTGACCGAAATAATTTGTGAAAAAGATAATATAGTAGATATAGCGTGAAATGTTCAGAATAAAAATCAACAAACTATTTATTAACTTTCCAAGAATATTGATTTTGTTACCGTACAACTTAAACATATATGCCAGGACCAAAGCGCCGTTTGTACTTGCTTGACGAAATTGGTCCTGGCATATATGTTTAAGTTGTACGGTAACAAAATCAATATTCTTGGAAAGTTAATAAATAGTTTGTTGATTTTTATTCTGAACATTTCACGCTATATCTACTATATTATCTTTTTCACAAATTATTTCGGTCACTAAGGAAACCTCTTAGGTAAAAATGAAACTTTTTCTTTAATATTTTTAAAATGGTAATTTTGGGCCTCAGGTTTCAAACAATAGTGTATGATCAGAAAATTTAATATGCTTGCAAATGGTAACCGCCAAGTATTTATCAGAATAATAGAACCCGATAAATAATGAAAACTCACCGACGCCGACGACGGCCGGGCTCCATTTACATGACGATGCACACTGCACAGTGCCCATGCTGAACAAAATTCATCATTACTTGGTTATACAACATTATACAGCAATTAAACTTATATTTTTGGATAGCTCATAAAATTTGCCGTATATTTTGACAATACATTTATTGCGGTAAAGTTATAATTTATTGAGTTAGTAGCATATTTTAGCAGTACTTATGTCCATGCACGGTAAAAAAATCATATGTTTTCAATTATTTTGTAAATGACTACAGTTACGACTACGGTTATTAAAACACAATTATAGCACGTTTAATATTCTTTCAAATGGTATCTAACATCAATTAATCAGTAAAATAGAACCCGAGAAATAATGAAAAGTTGACGTCAGTCCCCCGCCATTTATGTGTCCGTGCGTAGTGACCCATGCTGAACAGAATTTGTCTTAAGTTGGTTATATAAAATCATACACCAATAAAACTTATATTTTTGGAAAGCTAATGAAATATCCCGTATATTTTATAATAACATTAATTACGGTTAATTTATTGAGTTAGAAGCATGTTTTATCAGTACGCCATCCATGCACGGTAAAAAATCATATATTATAAATTATTTTGTAAACGACTACAGTTATGACTATGGTTATTTAGAAACAATTATAGCACGTTTAATATTCTTTCAAACGACACCTCACACGAACCAAGTGGTCCCATAGGACTCAAGATGTGAACAAATATCAATTATTGTAGGCCGCCATCTTTGCCCCCTTTTTCTTGACCCTCGCCCCCCCCCCCCCCCCCCATAAACTAAAACCGGTCAATTCGTATTCTGAAGACCACGAGGAACACATCCATACCAGTTTTAGGTATTTAGAAGAGATGTCTACGAAAATCGTAAAGGAGACGACTTTTGTTTAATCTGCCTCTAGTCTATGAGTAAAAGTTTTCCATTTTCATGAAAATGGAGAAAACTAAGAATCGAGTTGTCATACAGTTTTAAGTTTAAAAACCAAAAACGGGAACCCACATTAAAACTGTGTTGCATCGTCCCATGGGGGACTATTAACCTTCTTTTAGTGCCGTCCGCACTTGGGTAGATGATTTCATACGGCGGCCAATGGCGTGTCCCAGGAATTGGAGACCAAATGACGTATCTATCCCAGAAACGACCAAAAAAGTGAAAATATTGTATTAAAAGACCGTCGACCTATGGAGACAGCAGAGATTGTAAACAAACAGTATATGCGCGCCGGAATATGTTTTCAATATATTACCAGAGTAGGTATTTACCAAAAAAAAGCTCCAAATTTCATAAAGTGGCTAATACGACAAAGTCGACAAAGAAATCCACCAGCACCAAAATAATTGACGCCAATAATGGCTATTGTGAGGGCCTTTACAGAAAATTATATGAAAACGGAAGAATGGCCCCAAATAAGCCTCGGTTTAGTTGTATCGAGCTAGAAGGAGCATATGTAGAAAAATAAATTAGTCAGAATCAAATATCTTTGTTTTTTTGTCTTAATTTCGGAAACTTATCAACCCACCCTCGTATGTACTATGTAGCATATCTTTTTTAAGTTTCCTAAAATAGTACCTAGTTCTTAGTTCGCTCGTATTCTTAATCCCATTGATGAAAAATATGCAAGTAGGTATACACGCCAAATATATTCATTCTTTTTTGTATTATAGCATTAAAGCTGTAAACAAATATATAAATAATCCGCTGACATATTGCCATCAAACATAGCTAAGAATCACTTACAAAATAATCCTAATAAATCACTTAATTAAAAAGCCGTACTGTTAGGGGGCCATGATGCCACAGACAGATACGAATGTTAAACATACAATCATCCTAACATCGAGTGTGTGAAACAGGAAACATGTTGATAAAGAAAGCATGAGCTAAGCGTAACCTGACCCACTGCATCTCCCCTTGATGCAAAAGCGTAGGTCTTCTCGGATATACCGAAACGTACGTCGCGAACCAAATATTGTTATTATATTGAACATCTTATTTTAAACTTCTTTGAAAAGTTTATTGTTGTAGAACAATATCCTGTAGATGAAAGCTGATGTTTTCTTTATTATTTTTCTGTTTTTAGGGTTCCGTACTCAAAGGGTAAAAACGGGACCCTATTACTAAGACCGCTGTCCGTCTGACCGTCTGTCCGTCTGTCTGTTTGTCACCAGGCTGTATCTCATGAACCATGATAGCTAGACAGTTGAAATTTTCACAGATGATTTGTTTCTGTTGCCGCTATAACAACAAATACTAATAAAAACTTTTATAAAAAAAAAGATAAACCGACTTCAAAAAGGATGAAATAAAATATTATCCTTTTTAGGGTTCCGTGTTTAAGTATATGCGTTACCAACTGATATTTTTGAAGTCGGTGCCAAGCCAAATTTTAAACCATATATTCATAATGATTTTGGTGCAATTCGATAAAGATACATAGATATAGAAGTGTCCTACGTGGGCGATCTCGTTGCGAACGCGAACGCCTTGGGCCGGCCGCGCCTATGTAAGACGCAGCGTACACGACGACAATAAACGAACTTTCTGTACACCTCAGAACAGAACACACGGTTGAGCCTTCTTGGCGCAGTTCGTACCATGCTTGTCGTCGTATTTTTTTAAAGAGCATTTCTTACTAATTCTTGAACAGTCATAGCACGCAAGTGTGGGATTGGGACTGTCGCTTATCCAGAGGACTACATTTAAAAATATAAAACAATTCAAGGAACCTTCATGCAAAATTTCAGCTAAAGCGGTTCAGTTGTTTAGCCATGAAAAGGTCACAAAGAGGCAGACATAATTGCTTTCACGGTTATAATATTTGTACAGTTGTAATGGGATTTATAGACATAAAGCTGATTATTTTTGACTGGTATTGTTACTACTTGGAGTACTTGGCTTGGCACCGACTTCAAAAATATCAGTTGGTAACGCATATACTTAAACACGGAACCCTAAAAAGGATAATATTTTATTTCATCCTTTTTGAAGTCGGTTTATCTTTTTTTTTATAAAAGTTTTTATTTTTCCATTTTTAGTTTTAAAACATTGTTAAGAGCGTGACGCATGAATGAAAAACATAATGATGTTTAACTGTAAATTCGTAAACTTTATTAAATAATCAGAATTTTCCTCGAGTCCGCCTGGGAAATCATTCCTGTCACTAAATCCATTCTCCGCCCCGCCACTGACCCAATCCCTCAAACCCGGTGATCACTCAACCTCACAGCACATCAACCCCTGATCACTGAACCCCTCGACCCTAAACCACCAACCCTTCAACCGCCATTCCCCGACCCCTAACCCCAGACCCCTTAACTTCTAACCCTAACCCCCGATCCCTTAACTCCCAACCCCACAGTCCCCGACCCATCAACTCACCTCCCCTCAGCCCCCAACCTCAAACCCCCCAAACACTAATACCCTCTACCTTCACCTCTCAGTCTCTTTGGTTGTTTCCAACACTACCTACATCAAAAATCATAATACACATACGAGGGAAGTTATCAGTAGCCTTACCACGAGTTTGACATTGATATATTCGCTATCGTGTGCGTAACTTACTGTTTATGCATCTCGCTCGTACTAGCATATTAGTGTACAAAGTAAGTTACGAAGAATATTTAGTGTCAAACTCGTGGTTAGGCTACAGTTGCACTACATCAAATTGGTGGTTTTGGGGAGGAAATGCTTGAGTTACTTTAGAAAACACCGAAATTACCACACACGTGCCTTTAAAAATTGAGGAGTTCCCTCAATTCCTCACGGATTCCATCATCAGATCAAAACCAAAAATATTACGAAAACACCTTGGAGAGGTAACTTCTTTCAAACAGAAAAAGAATAACTCAAATCGGATCATGGGTGCCGGAGTAATCGCTGAAATCATTATCATCAAAACAATCATCATCATCAGCTCCACTTCATCAAATTGGTGGTTTTCGAGAAAAAATGCTCAATTTGCTTAAGAAAACGACCAAATCACCATACATGTGCCTTTAAAAATTGAGGAGTTCCCTCAATTCCTCATGGATCCCATCATCAGAACAGCACCAGATTAATGTGGAACCACCTTGGAGGTAGTTCCTTTCAAACAAAAAAAGAATTGTTCAAGTCGGACCACGGGTCTCGGAGTATTCGCTGAACATCCTACAATAAAAAAATCATCATCACTATCTTCAAAACAATCATCATCATCAGGTGCAATTCATCAAATTGGTCGTTTTCGAGAGAAAATGCTAAAGTTGCTTATGAAAACACCCAAATCACCATACATGTGCCTTTAAAAATTGAGGAGTTCCCTCAATTCCTCAGGGATCCCATCATCAGATCAGAACCAGATTAATATGGGACCAACTTGGAAGTAGCTCCTTTCGAACAAAAAAAGAATTACTCAAATCGGACTACGGGTCTCGGAATAATCGGTGAACATACATAAAAAAAAAAAAAAAAACATAGCCACAACCGAATACAGAACCTCCTCCTTCTATGAAATTGAAGTCGGTTAAAAAGTACGAAACCCTCGGTGCGCGAGTCCGACTCGCACTTGGCCGGTTCATAGTGCCTTGGTTTTTACTGTAATGCTGTGTCACTTATTTGAATAATATAGTATTTTATACAATCGTGATATAATGGAGAGCTTTAGTCGAGTACCGTGTTATCAAAGATAGATATAACTCCGTAATAGATGAATACAGTCTAAGGAAAAAACGTGCCTCGAAAATCACGAAAATTTGATTCTCGATCAGATGGCGCCACTAGTTTTGGCATACTCTCGTATAGAGGGCGTTGACGGTTTCGTTTGTTATTTAACAATTTTAACGCAATTTATAAGTTAAGTCGCAAGTTAAAAAAATCTATATTGACTTTTCCCAGCCGCTGTCGCCTCACCTATGATTTGTTACGAAATACTGATGAACTGCTCGTACTTTATACGTTTGTCTAAACTTATCAGACAGAATTTCGCTGCCCCCCCTATATTACAGGGTTCTATGTTTCACTTTTATCGAACTGAAATTTGTTTTTAACTAAGTCTTTATAAAAAAACCGGCCAAGTGCGAGTCGGACTCGCTCACCGAGGGTTCCGTACATTACATTACATAATTTTAACAATGTATTTTTTATTGAAAACGTGAGTGAAAGGAAAATTGCGGTTTACGATTTATGACGTATTTAAAAAAAAAACTACTTACTAGATCTCGTTCAAACCAATTTTCGGTGGAAGTTTGCATGGTAATGTACATCATATATTTTTTTCAGTTTTATCACTCTTATTTTAGAAGTTACAGGGGGGGACACACACATTTTACCACTTTGGAAGTGTCTCTCGCGCAAACTATTCAGTTAGGAAAAAAATTATATTAGAAACCTCAATATCAGTTTTGAAGACCTATCCATAGACGTATGGGTTTGATGAAAAAAAAAAATTAGTTTCAGTTCCAAGTATGGGGAACCCCCAAAATTTATTGTTTTTTTTTCTATTTTTGTGTGAAAATCTTAATGCGGTTCATAGAATACATCTACTTAACCAAGTTTCAACAGTATAGTTCTTATAGTTTCAGAGAAAAACGTCTGTGACATACGGACGGACGGACAGACAGACAGACAGACATGTCGAATCTATAAGGGTTCCGTTTTTTGCCATTTGGCTACGGAACCCTTAAAACAAGAATATCAAAAAAAGCAAAACGTACAGACATAGATACTGGCAATGAACTCGTATAAAAAAACCGGCCAAGTGCGAGTCGGACTCGCGTTCCAAGGGTTCCGTACATTACACAATTTAAACAATGTATTTTTTATTTGAAATGTCTTTAAAAACCCGTAGGGGTCGGATCAAAAACTAAGTAATTAAGCCCGACTCACACTTGACTGCACTTTTCTAATAGGTTTTCCTGTAATCTATAGGTAAAGATCTATTTTGTGCATTTTTTTCAAAAATTTTGACCCAGTAGTTTCGGAGATAAAGGGGGGAATGGTCATTTTTTGCCTATTTTCTTGAATAACTTCTAAATTCATTTGATATGTAACACGATATAGTTTGAAGAACTTTATTTTTTGATTTTTACATTTACCCCCTAAATTTCATTTCATTTAAAATTCATTTGTTTACGTTACATGTTCGTCTTTGGGTCACAAACTTACATATGTATACCAAATTTCAACTTAATTAGTCCAGTAGTTTCGGAGAAAATAGGCTGTAACAGGCGAACGAGTGATCCTATAAGGGTTCCGTTTTTTTCCTTTTGAGGTACGGAACCCTAAAAATTACTCACCTAAGGCCAAAATCCAGAGAGGAATATGTCGAGAACGTTTGTATGAAAAAATGACCACTACTGTATTCTCTTAACCGCTTTACACACGTTTCAGATCTCATACATTCAAAGCGGACAAAAAGAAGAGTTTTCAGACTGGCACAATGAAACCCATGTCGGCGCATGACGAGAAGACTTTGGAGACTGCTGTGGCAATGGCCAACGAAATTACCACCAGGTAAGACTTACCACTCTTACCAGTATGATTGCATATAATTCTGACTGAAGGCGTTTTGTTTCATGCACATTGAGGCGGATTAAATAAGTCTGTTCTTTACTTTGTACGAGTATAGTACCTAGCAGTGTTGACCGAAACGCTAATGCAATTAACCATTAACCAGTACAAATTGAACCGTAAACTGTTACCGTCCGTTACGGTCAATTTGTACTGGTTAATGGTTAATTGCAATTAACGGTCGTCCAACACTGGTACCTAGTGTTCGGTTCAGAGTTCACAATAGTAACCATAGTATTAGGCCAAGCAATAAGAAGGTAGAGAGGGAAATGCTAGGAACACAATTTTTGACTCCGTAACTTTGTTTAGAATAGTTAGGAGGTGAACATATCAAAAGTCCCCGGCTGTAACCCTGGTGCCGGGGGGAGAGGGGGGTTTGAAGGCTCAATTTTTCGGTTTTTTACATATCTTGGAAACTTTGCGTCTTAGCGACATGACTACTTTAACAAAACGAAAGCTGATTAAATTTGCTACAAGTTTAATTAAATCAAATTTTTCGATATCTTGAAAGTTTATTTGGGGCTCAATTTTATCTTGATGTCTACATCAATGAAGTTACTAGGCCATGTTTGGTATCGTTTTCGTATAAATCGGGAGTGCCAAATTCATTTATGGTATCACATTGACACCTTTCCGAAGTAATCACATATAAACTTTAAACAAATACCTTTTTTTTAACTCCTCTTCACGCTGAACCGATTTAGTTGAAATTTGGTATAGAGCAGGGACCGGAAAACCCCTTTTTAGGCTTAAGCCTATCAATTTGCTGGTAACTTAGTTAACAGTTAAGGTTACCATCTCAATAAGCTTACCATTCTAATATGGTAACCTAAGTTAACTGTTAACCTTTATCCGTCGCTTATTGTTTTGTTAAATTTAAACAAGTTTGCTATAGAGCCCTGATCGTAGTTGCATATTGCACGCCGCGCACGCGTGAACTCAGTTTCCGAGATTATAGATAAACCCATCCGACTTATAAAATGTTAGATTGTGGTTTTTTTTATACTTAAGGGACATACTAGAAATAAATGGTTTATTAAAATTGTTAACATGTAGAAGTGGCTTAATTATCTTTATTTATTTTATTTTTGTTATGTTTATTTATTTATTTTATTTATTTTAATAATATTGTTTTCTTTATTTAATATATGTTAGCACACACAAATAGAAAATTATACAAAACAGAGAAACATAAATAAAAAGAAAAAGTGCCACGAAATGGTCTCACCTCAGCATGTTGCTGGCGACTTCCAGCGCTGATCTTCCGGTGAGACCATCCGGTGAAACAATCACGACAGGTAACAAGAAAAACAACAAAATTAATATATAACATAACATAACGTAGCGCATGTGCAAAGAATTTTTGTTGCTTCTAAGAGTTTTGTTTCCATTCTGAGCAGGTGGTTGGTGTTACAGCATCAACGTCCAGCTGTAAAGCTTGTGTCCCGTTCACCCAGACGCGACAAATTAACGCTGAGGCGGATCAGTACCTTATTGGTCGAGGATCGCTCGACTTAAAGCAGGCGGTAACTGATCAGTGGACCTTCGATGGATCCTCCTACTGTCGGGAGTGGCCCCTGGCGCCCGCACATGCGACGCCTATTCGTGCGGGCTTATAACCGGTAACTGCCACTCCCCGTGTTGTTTCCCCCCTGCACGGCAGGTGGGTGAAGTGCCCTCTCCGCGGATGCTGCTGCGCCTGGGAGAGACGACTTTATGGCAACACGGGCTTGCCCAGAACCCGCACCACCCTCTCTTTCCGCCCCGACATGGTCCACAGGAATGACAAGTCAGTACGTGTGGTGCCGGTTTGGCCGCAGGTGCCTGGCTTGCGCCTAAACGGTGGCTCCAGATCCGGGTTTATAGTTAGTTTTCCTTCTTTTTGGAGACTAGATGACAGCGTCTCAGGGCATTGGTGTTTCATAAGACACACTCCAGCCGTAATCCCTCAGTCGCCTCTTACGACACTCACGGGAAGATAGGGGGTGGTGCTATTCTCGCCCGACACCACGATACGACACGATATTATGCACACAAATTAGCAGGCACTTCGTTAATTATCTCAATTCCACCCCGCTTTTTACTTTCTTAAGGGATGATTTTCGGGATAAAAACTATCCTATGTCCTAGTTAGTTAGTTAGTTTTGCTGGGCATTTTCCGCAACTCGACATCCAATGTGCCTATTTTGCGTGAAACGAGGTAGCGCTACTCTAACCACCCCAGCTCCTCCACGAAGCCTAGCAAGGTCTTCAGGTTGCTAGTTGCTTCCTTTAGTGTGCATGGATTTCCTAGGTATTTGTTTACAGTCTAGGAGAATATGTTTTGTTGTTTCTTCTTCTGCCATGCACGCTCTGCACATGGGGCTGTCCGTTTTACCCATGATATGTAGGTGTTTGTTTAGTGTGTTATGTCCTGTTATTAATCCTACTATTTTACGTAGTTGGCTTCTTGGTGTTTTCAGTAATATTTTGGTAAGTTTGTGGTTCAGTTCCGGTAGAATTTCTTTGGTTTGCCTGCATGTCTTCATTTCATTCCAGTACTTGTTGTGCAGTTGTCTGTGATGTTGTTCTAGCTGGTTGTGTATGTAGGATATTGGTAGAGGCATAATTGGCTCGGGTCCATATGCCGGTGTTTCTGAACCTTTCCTGGCCAGTTCATCCGCTGCATCGTTTCCTCTTGATCCACTATGCCCCTTTATCCATTGTACTCTTACTTTGTTGCCTTCTTTGCTCACTTCAGTGAGGCTCCGATGGCATTCAAGTATAAGCTCTGAGGTAAGTTTGTCGCTGCATAGCGCTTGTAGTACCGATTTACTGTCTGACAGTATTAGTATGGTTTCGTGTTTCACTTGTCGTCTTGTAATAGCATTGCAAGCTTCTATATATATATAGCTATCCTATGTCCTTCTCAGGGACTCAACCTATCTCTATGCCAAATTTAATCTAAATCGGTTCAGCGGTTTAAGCGTGAAGAGGGAACACACAGACAGAAGGACAGACAAACAGACAGACTTTCGCATTTATAATATTAGTATGGATATGTATTAATAAAAATGTTTTTGATACATTTATTATTTTATTTCATTTAATTTGTGAGGATTTTTGTTTAGCCAGTTCAGTTAGTGGTTTGGTTAATGTGTAGTAATTTATGTTGTCTTGACTCTACTCTGTCGCGGAATAATTCGTGACTTGATTCCAACAAATATTGTAGGTATACAAAATAATCATCATCAAGCGTCATGTGTTAGTTTGATTAGTCTGTTTATTTTGACTGCTTGTTTATGGTTAACGTAGTAACTACAATATTTCTTATAATTCCAGGTCCATGAACGACTTAGGCTTAGACAACAAAGTGCCGAAATCGCCGAGCGAACGATCCAAGTTCCACTTCAAGTTCACGCTCGTGTCGCGGCAACACGCGGTCCCGCACGAATCTGAGAAGGATGTTAATGGTAGGATAAAGGTTTTGAGTCGATGGGATGATAACAATTATCATATCTCATCAAATTATCACGAATCTAAATTAAAAAGTTAAAGATAAGTTTTGACAATTCCGAAAGTCGTTAACCCAGGAGAAAAACCACTCGTGACGCTTTTGACCAAAGGCAGAATTGCAGTCCTGCGCTCAATTGTAGGAACTAAGGAGGCTAAGATATAATCCGTTTCCGAGTGTGCCATGCCCCTTATATATTTTTAACCGACGAAAAAAAACGGAGGTCCTCAAGTCGACCCGTATTTGTTTTATGTATGACCACGCATAACTTTTTACAGAGTAGTCTGATTTTAAAAATTCTTTTTTGTATTGAAAGGTCAAAAAATAATTTTTGAAGTTGGTCCCATATAAATTTAGGAAAAAAAAATTTTAACCCTAAGGGTGGGAAAACAGGGGTGATTAGGGGTGAGTAGATTATAACTACGAAAAATTATAAAATAAAAACTAACAAAAAAAAACCGCCAAAAAAACTGAAAAGCAAAAAATAATAAACCTTTTTTATTTAACCTTAATAACTAAGTTCTTAAACTAATGTAAAAATACCTAAATAATTTTAAGTCGGTGCCAAACAAGCAAATTAATTAATTACGTAAGTCGTGAATGTCGTGATGCGCGGCGCGATACGCCCCTTCGCCGGAAAATGAAGAACTTGCTCGATTGGCCCATTACTCAGGTATGGTATACCTACTTACATTAGTTTAAGAACTTAGTTATTAAGGTCACTTAAATAAAAAAAGGTTTATTATTTTTGCTTTTCAGTTTTTTCGGCGTTTTAATTTTTTTGTTAAAAATATTTTATTCTGGAAAAGTTTTGTCTAACGTGTATCGATAATGCGTCAATGATTTCTTGAACACATGTGTGATGTGATGTATCACAACATTTTCTGTTATTTCAGGCAAGCATGAACGGCGCAATTTCAGCGAAGAAGCGCATAGTGTCCCTGATATTCAGGTACTGTTTTGTAGTATCTTTTCTAAGTAGTATTAGTTACTATTGTACTATAGATATGTTTACTATGTCTGAGGCAAGATCAACTATTTGTTGTTATTATTCTGTCTCGTCAGCTGTGGGACAATAGTAGCAAAGCTATTATTATGGAAAGGATAGGCCTTATTATAGTACCACAAACATGCATGTTTGGTTTTTAAATGCTTTAAATTAAAACCGTGGTTTTAAGAGTGACCCAGAAAAACGTGATCATGGCAACGCGTGACAAGTAATAGTTGATTCCCCCTGTATGTTGGACAGTTTACAATATCTGAGGAGAGCAAGCTGGCGTACACGAGCCTGATCGAGCAGCCGACGCCGGCGTCGCTGCTGCCGCACCTGGCGGCCGCGGCCGACGCGCCGCGCCGCCCCGCCACCATCCCCAAGCCAGCGCCGCGCGCGCCCGACCGCGACTTCCACTCGTTGCAGAAGCCGATACCTTACAACAACAAGTACCTATGTTTCATAGACATTTACGTATCGGTAAACTGGTAGCATTCTATTGGCAAGTATTGCGTTATAACTCTAAATGTCCGGACTGAATAAAATCTCCTGAATTAATTAACCTTTAAATGCATAGTGATGAATGCAGCCTACACAACAAAAACATAATTTTATAGGTATGCATAATTAGATAAAATTGATTTGGTCGTGTTTAATTATTTTGATCATAAATGAATACACTTTCAGATGTTTTATTCAAATTTTCGCAGTATTTTAGTTAAAAAAAAATACATTTGTTTTAAGACGAAATAGCGGCAAATTTAAGAAAGTTGGTGATTTTTAGTATGTGATTTAAGCGGTTTTTTTTTCGGGGTTTGCAATTATTTTATATTTATTGGTATATCACAAATAGTGTACCTACTGAAAATTATATATTTACATAAATATGATTTAGCCTATGTAAATTCTAACACTGATGTCACTGATTTAGCAGTGAAAATCGATGTTTAATTTTTTATATCTCTTTTCCCAAAATCAGTAAACAATTATGTAACACATATATTAATTTCAGGCAAAAGAAAAATACATGAATTTAAGGGTTAAAACTGCCATCTGGAAGCTGTAGCCAAAATTACAAT
Organism: Cydia strobilella; assembly: GCF_947568885.1. NCBI lineage: Eukaryota > Metazoa > Arthropoda > Insecta > Lepidoptera > Tortricidae > Cydia > Cydia strobilella. The sequence goes on from NC_086068.1 coordinate 20,832,399, forward strand.
CGATTATCCGCCGAACCAAAAGTGCAAATGTACCAGAATCATTTTTAACCATTGATGTTTCGAATGACGTTTTCTATAAACGATTGTCACTTGGCTTAAAAGTCCATTAGTGAGTTAAAACCTACCTGAAAACTACCGCGGTCGTAATACAAATAGTTTGCAGAAAACCGCAACTAAATCGTTTTGGTTCTGGAGAATGGTAACATTAATTCGCCTGCACAAATCAACAACAAACAGTGCAGGGCTCGGAAACAGTTTTATTTATCGAACCATTTTCTATCATTCACCCGGGAACGAAATGGATTTCGTTTCCATTTGCGGTTACCGGTTAACGAATTGTTCTATTGAGATACCAGATAATTTAAAACTAATACGGGACCTAATCGCGTACAAACTTACGTTTATTTATGGCCTGACGTTTCGAACGTGACGTTACGTTCGTGGTCAGAGGCAGACTGGCGAGGAATTGTATCAACATCTTCTTGCCGCGCGGGTTTTGCGAACTACCCGCACTTGATCTTGATTATTAACTTGTACGCTAGGGTTGTCACTTTGCCTACATACAACACTCACGACATCCAATGGTATGTGGCGGGATGTTTTTCCCCCTTACATTTTAGTACAATCGGATTAAGTCTCACCTCGAAATCCTTCCAAAGATATGAAATTTGGTATGTAAGTATGTGAATTAAAGGTCTCTTTTTCATGTCCACACTATTTGACATTTGGGGACCTCGAGGAATCGCAGCCATATTGGAAAATGTGTACTTACCATCCTGGAGAAATTTGCGTTTTACTCTAAATATACGTTCTCTATGAAAATATGGTGTACGGCAACATTAAAGCTTATAAAATTCTACACAAAAAAGTCCTAGATAACTTTGCGGAAAAATACATCTTGTTATAGAAAATAATAGCTGAATCCAGATTTAGCGCTTATACCCTTTAAGGGGATATTCTCTTAATATGAAACTTGGAGGAATATGAATTCCACTTTTGTCTATACATTTGTACACGTTCTACTCCAATATCAACATTTTACTCGACTGCGACTTAAACAGAAAGTAGGGTTATGGGTTTAAATACTGAAAATCAGTACACCCTGTAGCTCAGGATACTGGACGGATTTTTTAAAACGACGTATTGGTAGATTCCTCTTGCCCTTCACAACTTGTTTACACCTGTTTTATTAAAGAAAAATTAATACAACTGCCTTGAGAGGACGCCGAATAGTAAATCATGTTTTTACTTCTAGCGCCTAAACTATTGAGTGGATTTCAATAAAATAGACATCAGTAGATCCATAATTGGTACACAAGTGCTATGCAATACAAATTTACTAAAATAAATGGAGGAAAAATGTGTAAAACTTAAAAATGTGACTATAAAACAGATTTGGGGACATGGTGTTTTATACCTTTTTTTGTGTAGAACTTAATAAGCTTTTAAGCTTAGAATAAATTTAAAAGTGGAAAAATTACTGCCTTGGGTGAGACTTGAACTCACGGCCTCTGGATAACTTTTTCCACTTTAAAATTTATTCTAAGCTTAATAGCATCGATCGCAGACGTTTCTGCTTGTTAAAAATTAATAAGCTTTTGTTTCGCTATACACAGTATTCACATTTAATCCAGATATTCCGACAAAAACAGAAAAACCAAAAAAGACTTATACTTTTCAGGATGGCGTTTGATCCCCGTGGTCCCCGAAGCTCCAATTTTATGACACGCAAACAGGGATCCCTGAAATTGTAGGTGTCAAATTTCATTACTGTCACTATTGTTTAAACCCCATTTAAGACCTAAAATCTGTTTTTATAGTCACATTTTTAAGTTTTACACATTTTTCCTCCATTTATTTTAGTAAATTTGTATTGCATAGCACTCGTGTACCAATTATGGATCTACTGATGTCTATTTTATTGAAATCCACTCAATAGTTTAGGCGCTAGAAGTAAAAATATGATTTACTATTCGGCGTCCTCTCAAGGCAGCTGTATTGATTTTTCTTTAATAAAACAGGTGTAAACAGGTTGTGAAGGGCAAGAGGAATCTACCAATATGTCGTTTTAAAAAATCCGTCCAGTATCCTGAGCTACAGGGTGTACTGATTTTCAGTATTTAAATCCATAACCCTACTTTCTGTTTAAGTCGCAGTCGAGTAAAATGTTGATATTGAAGTAGAACGTGTACAAATGTATAGACAAAAGTGGAATTCATATTCCTCCAAGTTTCATATTAAGAGAATATCCCCTTAAAGGGTATAAGCGCTAAATCTGGATTCAGCTATTATTTTCTATAACAAGACGTATTTTTTCCGCAAAGTTATCTAGGACTTTTTTGTGTAGAATTTAATAAGCTTTAATGTTGCCTTACACCATATTTTCATAGAGAACGTATATTTAGAGTAAAACGCAAATTTCTCCAGGATGGTACACATTTTCCAAGATGGCTGCGATTCCTCGAGGTCCCCAAATGTCAAATAGTGTGGACATGAAAAAGAGACCTTTAATTAACATACATACCAAATTTCATATCTTTGGATTTCGAGGTGAGACTTAATCCGATTGTACTATTTGCTAATTACTGGATTCCACGAAGACGAAATCCCCTGTCCCTCATTTTGATTGAAATTTCGATGTTTTCTGATTTCAATTGCTTCACGCACCTTCCTGCTGTAGTAAAGACGTTCCGTTAAGAGGACTTTGGGATTATGGAGCTCAATCCAGTGATTTGGTCCCGACTGTAGCAAATGTTCGGCTACCGCAGACTTATTTATCTATTTGACGTTTTTTAACAGCTGCGATATGCTCCTTGACCCTTTCCGCTATAGTGCGTTTGGTTTCCCCAATATAGGAACTACCACAGCTGCATTCAATCTTATAAACGCCAGGTGTTTGATAAGGGATAACATCTTTTGCTGACCTTAGTTGCCCCGCCACCTTGGACAACGGCATGTACACAGTTTGTATGGAATACGTTTGTAAGTTAATAATCAAGATCAAGTGCGAGTAGTTCGCAAAACCCGCGCGGCAAGAAGATGTTGATACAATTCCTCGCTAGTCTGCCTGTGACCACGAACGTAACGTCACGTTCGAAACGTCAGGCCATAAATAAACGTAAGTTTATACGCGATTAAGTCCCGTATTAGTTTTAAATTATGAGTGAAAATCGTGTTAGTTTAAATCAGTATACCAGTTTATGCCAATAGGGGATATTACTGCAATATTCTGTCACCAGTGTCACCAGAGTGCAGCACTAGCCTTTTAGTAAACCATAGAGTAACTTATACTTACTGTACCTTTAACAGGTTTTTGACAAGTTTTCAGAGATAATAAAATATGACATTGATGCATCAAGGCGGTTTGTTTACAGAGGACATACCGCGAAACGCGAATCCGAAATTTCGCTATCTTCCTCTTTATCGCTAGAATATGCAAGAGTGACAGATATGTTAGATAACCAAATTTCGATTTTCTTGTTTAGCGATAGACCCTCCGATTGTGGTAGTGGCGCCCCCTACGCAGAGTTTCGCGTAATATTCCCTATTCATTCGTATTTCGTTTTTGTGGAACGAAATTAACCTGTTAAATAGGGAATATTACGCGAAACTTCGTAGGGGGCGCCACTACCACAATCCGAGGGTCTATCGCGAAACAAGAAAATTTAAATTTCGTTGTCTAACATCTCTGTCACTCTTGCATATTCGAACGATAAAGAGGCAGATAGCGAAATTTCGGATTCGCGTTACCCGGTAGGTCCCCTGTAAACAAACCGCCTTGATGCATCTATGTCATACTTTATTATCTCTGAAAACTTGTGAAAAACCTGTTAAAGGTACAGTATGTATAAGTTACTCTATGGTTTACTAAAGGGGCTAGTGCTGCACTCTGGTGGCAGAACATTGCAGTAATATCCCCTATTGAAAATATCAAAGTAAGATAGAACGAGTAAGTTTTGCTATCTCTTTCACGTAGGAAATCGTAGTTTAACGTTGTTCCCCGCGAATCATAAAATTTCGTTCCTTCTTCTTACCGGTAAGGAGAGAGAGGAAAATATTTTCTTTGTGTTCATACAGTTAACCAATTCTTAATGAACTAAATATGTAATATAACGGTTTTGAAACGTTATTAACAGGTGTTTAAATACCGGTTCCGAGCCCTGAAACAGTCTTTCATGCTAAACGGATTTTCCGCCTCCGTTCCGCCTGGGGGCAAAAATAATCAATACATATATAATAAATGTCTTCTACTCGCATATGGAGATTATTTTTCATCAATGAAAAATAAAATCTAATAGTCCAGATTACATATTAGCCCTATTACCTTTTAAGTATTTTAAGTGTCTCATTTCATGTTTTGTTCCAGGCAACCAACCAATATTTTCGATGTTCCTGATACAAACCTCGATGATGTAAGTACTATAGTCTATAACCACTGTATTAATTTATATATTTAACACTCATGCTTATAAGCTGTGTGCCCATATGTGTGCTATAATATATATACCTACATCATATTATTAGTAATTTTTACAAGGTTTTTTATTTATTTCAGAATAATCAAAACAAATTGCCATTGCCGCCCAGAGCCACTAAGCCCAAGCTCATCGACAAGCCGCGACACATCAGAAAATACCCGCTAAAACTGCCTACAAACAACGACAGTACCACAGCAATCAATGACAAAGTCACTCAAAAATCCGTGAATATATACCAAAACGCGGTGCCAAGTTCGATGATCAAAGAGTATATCAGTAAGAGATGTGACAATGAGATCCCGATGGTAGAGAATGGGAGAGACGTGTTCGACGGGTGTGAGCCGAAGGTGGACACGAATCCATTCACGAGCGCCGGGCCGAGCTCCGCCAACCCCTTCAACTGCTACCTGACGCCGGTGGCGGACCCCGCGCCGCACCCTGCGCAGCGCCAGGAACACTGCTTCGAAGAGGGATCACTTGTCAAAGGTGAGATTTTGCGCACTGAATATTCCATACTATAATAATAGTTTATGTGACTGCTACATAAAAATGTAGTGTGGGTTTCACACGTGTGTTTTAATGCCTACTTAGGTACAGTTACATACACTGCTTTATCTACACACATATTATATTTAAACTTCCTATAATATATTCACTAACCTCATAGTTAGTTAGTTAGTTTTGCTGGGCATTTTCCGCAACTCGACATCCAATGTGCCTATTTTGCGTGAAACGAGGTAGCGCTACTCCAACCACCCCAGCTCCTCCACGAAGCCTAGCAAGGTCTTCAGGTTGCTAGTTGCTTCCTTTAGTGTGCATGGATTCCCTAGGTATTTGCTCCTATATACTTCTACCTGTTTACAGTCTAGGAGAATATGTTTTGTTGTTTCTTCTTCTGCCATGCACGCTCTGCACATGGGGCTGTCCGTTTTACCCATAATATGTAGGTGTTTGTTTAGTGTGTTATGTCCTGTTATTAATCCTACTATTTTACGTAGTTGGCTTCTTGGTGTTTTCAGTAATATTTTGGTAAGTTTGTGGTTCAGTTCCGGTAGAATTTCTTTGGTTTGCCTGCATGTCTTCATTTCATTCCAGTACTTGTTGTGCAGTTGTCTGTGATGTTGTTCTAGCTGGTTGTGTATGTAGGATATTGGTAGGGGCATGATTGGCTCGGGTCCATATGCCGGTGTTTCTGAACCTTTCCTGGCCAGTTCATCCGCTGCATCGTTTCCTCTTGATCCACTATGCCCCTTTATCCATTGTACTGTTACTTTGTTGCCTTCTTTGCTCACTTCAGTGAGGCTTCGATGACATTCAAGTATAAGCTCTGAAGTAAGTTTGTCGCTGCATAGCGCTTGTAGTACCGATTTACTGTCTGACAGTATTAGTATGGTTTCGTGTTTTACTTGTCGTCTTGTAATAGCATTGCAAGCTTCTATTATTCCTAAACATTCAGCTTGGAATACCGTATTGTGTTCACCAAGGGACTTTGTGATGTGTATGTTCAGGTCCTCTGAGAAGACACCACATCCTGTCCCTTCGTTTGTCTTTGAGCCATCTGTGAATATTCTTAGGTTTATTTGGTTTAGTCCTTCTTTCGGATCTTCTATTAACGATATGGCGTAATCTTTCCAGAAGATCATAGTTTTTGGTATTTTGTCGATGGGCGCTTCCAGCATGGGCAGTTTTAAGATCGTATTTTCATAGATCTTTTTGTGCGATGAGCTGAAAGATGTCCATAGGTTTAGATTTTTCAAACGAAGAGCTGTGGCAGCCGCTTCTTTCTGTATGTATATGTGTAGTGGCAGGAGTCCTAGCATTATTTCTAGAGCCGCAGTCGGAGTAGTTCTCATGCAGCCCGTTGCAGCCACACATGCTAGTCTTTGTGTTTTATTTAGTTTGTCTATTACTGTAGTTAGCTGGGTGCGGGGCCACCATACCACCGCGCCGTAGCTGATCATTGGCATTACTACCATTTTGTACAGCCACAGTATAATGTGAGGGGCAAGTCCCCATCTTTTTCCCACCATCCTCCGGCGTGGCGGGGTGGCCTAGGGGTTCATGGCGTTAGCCGCGATAGCTAAAGACGCCAGTTCGAATCCGGCCTTCACCACTGGAGGGCTTCGTCACTTTTTCTTTAATATATGACATCTATTACAGTTTTTAATTTATATATAGTAGTGTGACTACTTTAAAAAAACACAAATCAAAATATTTAATAAAAAATAATTGTATTTGTTCTCAAACTTGTTAATAAGGCTTCAATTGGCTTGTTTCTTTCTGATTTATTAGGAGTGGCTAATAACTATGTAGTGGCCAATAACTTTAGCAGTCAGTCACCCTACATCTGCTCTACAGTCGCTATCAAAAATATTTGTAGAATAAAGAGTGTTTAGGCGACGGCATGCGTAGGTAGGGTCATAAACTACCTCTATACACTTATTCTATTATATCGTTCAATCAAATTTAAACGTGTAAAATATAGATACGGACGACAAAGTGCCAAAAATATGTATACACCTTAATATACGAGCAATAAGGTCATGTATACATATTTTTGGCACTTTATCCGTATCGATATTTTCAGACATGACTGTTTGTGCATGTTTACGACCATAATCCAAACCAAGTACCTACCCCATGGAGTAAACCTTTCACTTTGCATTTACTCGTATAAGTATAGGACCGTGCGCACCTACGAGTAGCTTTAATTATACGAAAAATAATAAGGCGCGGTTGTCTTCCCTAATTTGAGACGGCCGCAGCTGCGTCATCTACGACGTTCACATTTTAAAATATGACGCTGTTTCACTTTCACTTGCGCTCAACTTTCTAATCGGCGTTCCTCGCCTTAATATGCGAATCAATCTTAAAACGAATTATGGGCTATAGAATCTTAAAATGAATTGTTTAACATTATCCCTGTCCTGGCGTTGTGCAGGACCCGCGCGAAATCAATCTCCTTTTCATACAAACGTACTCCTCATTTTCCTCTCTAGATATTTATATTATTTAAAATATTTTGACACAATTTGTTGTATATCACAATCACAGCTATGCTCCTACGTTAGATTTTTATCGATTTTTTTAATTATTATATTATAAGAGTTAGGAGCATTTAAAAATGTATATGAAATCAGTTTATTGCTCCTAATTTTTACCATAATCTATAAATCGAAAAAAGTCGTAGGGGCGTAGCTATGGTTAATATACATCCAATTATGTAAAAAAAATTCCATAATGTCAATATCCAAAGAGGAAAATGAGGACTGCTTTTGTATGGACAAACGGCCGTCCGCTTTCCTCTTAATATTTTTTTTTAGTATCAAAATACCCTTTTTTATCTAATTAGATACAGTGAAAGTTTTAATTCTCATGACAAACCGACCAATACCAAAATTATCTAATTTTATGAATTTACATATTGTTTAAAAGCTACAGGTTTTTTGACAAAATTGTACCCTCCAATCTGCCAGCATGAGTTGCGTTTAATTACTATAAAATATTGACACAAGATTTAATAGAATATGGATTTTTGAACAAGTGCCTTATATTGTCTTCTAGACATTATTATTTGAAATTGTATATTCCAAGGTGATAAACGTTGTTTGTTCGTGCTTCAAATTACTTATACATGCGTGCATTAGGCTGGAAAGCTCACTCCACCGATTAACGTCTTTGTTTATTTTACATACCTTTGTATGGGGAGCTGTCACGTAAGCGGCTTTGTATCGATTAAATATTGTTGGTTTCAGATCACGTGTCTGTAGAAGATTTGCTGGAATTCGCCGATCAAAAACCCTGCGGCCGACAGCGCGGGGTGGAGTCGGACGAGGTGCGAATTATGAATAAAGTTCTCAAGCAACAGGTGCGTATACTTAGCATTAATGTTGCAGCCTGTATAACAAGAAAATCTAAATTAATTATATTAAAGAATCTGATTTTATGTAGTTTTAGCAGATAAATGATGTCGATTTAAATTTTTATTATAAAAAAACATTAAGATGTTGCTGACCGGTACATACAACCCCTCTGGTGTTGCGGGTGTCCATGGGCGACGGTAATCACCTACCATGAGGCGATTCGTCTGCTCGTTTGAAGCATCATAAATAAAGAAAAAGTTGCTAATGTTTTTCGCTCGATGTTTGTAATTTTAATAGATTTTGTATATTTAAGTACCTACATGTTATGTTCGTATTATGGTGGTCAGGTGTCACCGGAGGAGTGCTTAGAAGCCTTGGAGCTGAGCGAGTGGAACGTTCATCGAGCCATCAAACTCGTTCGAGTCAAAATCGCCGTCGACGGAGCGGCTTCTTTGCAGGATTGTTGCGAAGAATTAGCAAAAGCTAACGGAGATATTGTTAGAGCATCTGCAGTACTTGTCTTAGGTAAAAAACAGTAAAAATAAAATCAAAAACTCTATTTTTTATTTATTCCACTGAATACATTCAAAAAACTGTAACCAATGATCGTGGCGAACCTATTTTAATGCATAAGGTAGGTAAGGTAAGGTGGGTAAGGTAGGTAAGGTACGTACCTACTATAAGCGCGTAGCGTTAGCTACTACGTAGCGTAGCGTTGTTGTATATAGAGCTGCGGGCTTACAATAATGCACATTTAACGGACAGCTGGTACTTAAACCTTAAAATTGCAAATACATAATGATCGCCGATGTTGTTAAGAGTGCACTCAGCAGCTTCAGGTAATGTTGTTAACGCTGCGTCTCGCGTAAGCGAACAACTCGCGAACGCCACGCGAAGCGGCGCGGCGCGTCGGGCCCACGGCGTTCGCATTCGCAACGGGATCGCCCACGTAGCACACTTCTATAGGTATCAGAAATATTGATTAAATTAAGATTATATTGATTCACCCCGCGCCGCATCGCTTCGCTTTTCGTTCACGTGTTGTTCTCCTACGTAGTACGCTGCGTAAGGTAGGTAGGTAGGTAATTTATGCGAAGTGCGTGCGGTGGGGCGAATGACCTATTATACTTACTTTACTCTTTGACCTAGACTCTGTGTGACTACCACCAGTTTGGCACTGACAATCGCTATCGAGAACGTCACTTACTTCCTATGCATCTCGCTCGCATACTCGCATATTAGTGCGAGCGAGATGTATAGGTAGTCAATTACATAGACGTTAGCGTACCTATGTCAATTTTGACACTGTCAGTGACTCATGGTACGGGCACAGTGTAAAAAGTATACAGTGGACCGATGACTTTGGCGTGTACCGGTACCGAGCTACTAACAATGGCGAATGTATGTAGTTCGGGTGCGCGCGGTACACCCCTCTCCCCTCGCCCCTTGCACCCTTGCCCTGTCTAGACGGCTTCGTCGAATGACCGGAATGACTGTAGGTATTGTTTTATAGACCTATAAGAGGAAAGATAAAATAGTGCCATGCTATGTCTATATCACCGACTGGGCATTTTTTCATGGTTGGGTTATGGCATCATAGCAAGGAGGCGATGGCGCAATACCGAAATTTATAAGAGTGAAAGAGAAAAAGGATTATGCTGCCATACATGAAACTGTCAATACATGAATATGTCTTTCTCTTACCCCTGGTCGCTCAGTTTCACATGAGATACTACTGTCTATACATAAGTCATACAGATCAGTAATTTTTTGGCAAAAAAATCAGTTTTGGTAATCATTTTTATAAGCTTTTATCGCTGAATGTATTTTTCTTTCCACAGCCAACTTAACTCATCGCGACAATTCCAACAACCCCAAACACAATTAGTTTGAGTTTATCACAGAGTTCCCATAGCCATCTCCTGCCTCCATCATCAGATGTGGTCCATGTTATCATAATATTGCATTGTCATCCGATTTACATACGTATAGGTATATAAAATTTTAATTCTATCGGAAAGTGGCTTTAATTCAGCTTCCAAGATTTGATCCACACTAACATACAAATTAACAGGGCAAGTTAAATAAAAGTAAAAACGATATGAATTTTTCCGAATTCCGAGCATACCTCTAACAAATTTCATAACTACATTTTACTTCTAGTATTGTTTAAACAATAAACATGAAACGACGGCATCGGAAGCATCATTATGTAAATTGTCCCATCATAGGAGGGATTTAGTTTTACAGCTCCTATAATGGGTTTGGGCAAAATACCACTATTTTTTACATCTCTGGAGTCATAACATAGCGTGTTGTATTAGTTGTATAACCTTATCTCATGGTAAATGCAATTAACATAATTTTTAAGAAAAAAAACCGACTGCAATGGGGGATGCCGCTGAAAGTTCACTTATTGTTGATGGTGCACTCTTAGATTCCAGACAATGAAATGAAAAAGACAGCATCTTTTGCCTAATAATGTAGAAAAGGAGGTAAAAACCACCCACTTTTCTAGTAGCATTTCGTTTCTGTAAGGGTCGCAGTTCTAACCTAACCTAACCTACTTTTCTGATAGCATTTCGTTTCTGTAAGGGTCACAGCTCTAACCCAACCTACTTTTCTGATAGCAGTTCTGTTCTGTGAGAATCGCAGTTCAAAACCCAACCACCCACCTAACCCACTTTTCTAGTAGCACTCTTCCGGGTCTGGGTGCGGATCAGAGTCCGGGTCCGTGTCAGGCTGTCCGGGTCCAAGTTTGGGTCAGAGTTCGGTCCGGGTCCGGGTCCGAGTTGGGGTCCATGTTCAGACCCGGGTCCGGGTCCGAGTCCGGGTCCAAGTTTAGGTCTGGGTCCATAAGGAAGAGAACAAATCGCCAAACGTGAACTATGTGTCATTGAAGAGTTCCATTCTGATCATTATCAGCAGTTTCCATTTCATCAAATGTCACTTTTTTAAATGTAAATGCTGGATTTGTTGATGAAAATACAAAAATCACTATATGTATGCCTTTCACATTTGAGGAGTTCCCTCGGTTCCTCGTGGGTCTCATCATCAGAACTCGAGCTTGCCAAAAACATGTCTTAAAAACTTAAGTTGCTTAACAAACATAAAGAAGAGGACAAATCGCCAAACGTAAACTATGCGTCATTAAAGTTCCATTCTGATCATCATCAGCAGTTCCACTTCATCAAATGTCACTTTTTAAAATGGAAGTGCTGGATTTGTTTAAAAAAATACAAAAATCACTATATGTATGCCTTTCACATTTGAGGAGTTCCCTCGATTCCTCATGGATCCCATCATCAGAACTCGAGCTTGACAAAAATGTTTCTTGAAAACCTAACTTGCTTAACAAACATAACGAAGAGGACAAATCGCCAAACGTGAACTATGCGTCATTGAAGAGTTCCGTTCTGATTATCATCAGCAGTTCCACTTCATCAAATGTCACTTTTTAAAATGGAAGTGCTGGATTTGTTTATTAAAACACAATAATCCCTATATGTATGCCTTTCACATTTGAGGAGTTACCTCGATTCCTCATGGATCCCATCATCAGAACTCGAGCTTGACAAAAATGTTTCTTGAAACCTAACTTGCTTAAAAAACATAACGAAGAGGACAAATCGCCAAATGTGAACTATGCGTCATTGTAGAGTTCCGTTCTGATCATCATCAGCAGTTCCACTTCATCAAATGTCACTTTTTTAAATGTAAGTGCTTGATTTGTTGATGAAAATGCTCAAATGACTATATGTATGCCTTTAACATTTGAGGAGTTCCCTCGATTCCTCATGGATCCCATCATCAGAACTGCTTTTTGACAAAAACGGGACCAATCTGTATGTATATACTTACAATCAAAAAATGAATTTTCAAAATCGGTCTAGAAATGACGGAGTTATGGAGTAACAAACATTTAAAAAAAAACATACAACCGAATTGAGAACCTCCTTTGAAATCTTGCAGTCGGTTAAAAACACATTCTAGTTTGACACCAAAGGCCGTGTTGCATAATAAACTACAACTAATATTACAAGCGGATCTCGGTAAAAATCTTAAAATAAGTCGCCTTAATAGAATGGCAGGAGGGGGATGGGGGGAGGGGAGGGGAACCCCCCTTCCAACTTTCCCCTCGCGGAGATGCTTGGTTTAGTGCTAAAGATTGTAATGCAGAGGCGGGAGAATGAGGTGGACTCCGTGGTGGCTCCGGCGCTGCTCACGGCTGCATAATGACATAAGGATCATTGTCAACTATTAAAAATAATTCTCATTGAACATAACGCTAGCGCCTAGCGCTAATCACATGCAACTTGAGCATTACCTACTAGGTACACATATTTAGGAGTACGGTACGTACGAGCATAGCATTTATGTGCGATTGCCAAGTCATTATATGTATTAAAAATTTAAGGTAAGTATCTAATATTGATGCGGTTTTAACAGCCCCTGGCACTGACTAAAATAACCGTCACATTACATCTCAAAACTTTTTTGTAGTAGAAGAATTGCGTTGCGAGACTTGCATCTTTTTACATGTAATGTTTTTGATGGGATCTCATCTCTTTTTGTAGGCATTCCTTCTTTTCGGGTACTACTTCTTGTACGCCAGCTACCACTTTTATCAAAGCTCATACTGATACCCGTCCCACACCATACTCGTAATCATACCTATATAATAGGTACTCATGGCCATACCAAACTATACTTGTATTCATACAATACTCATACCTAAGCCCATCCCACACCATACCCGCACTCATACCTATACCATATTCATATCCTTATATACCATACTCATACTATACATATCTTTATACTCACATCGTACATCTTAGACCTTTTCATTTCTCATGCTCTGAAAGAGGGTCATTGTTGTTCTAAAAGGTGTGCAGTAAAAATTTGACAGTTCCGAACAACTGACAGGCCGATATCGTCCGGCGGACTGATAGTCAGTGGGCCCCTTTACGTTCGAAGTACGAATTTTGAATTTTTGTACGATAAGCAATTGAAATTTGAGTTTAAATGGATTTGTTATACAATTTCCATTTTGATATTTGACTTCATTCCATAAATAGAAACATAACATAACTTTTGCCTAAATTGTTAACTGAAGGTACCCTTAAAAATACTATAAAAAATATACTTGGTTATGTTTTATAAAAACACATGAATTTTACTTTCGTCGTATTCGAAATGAAAAGCATCATTTAATAAAATACCTCGGCAGAAATGATTGCCTTTCATCCCTTGGTTAACAATTAATAGTAAATTATTATTTATTGGAACTGTTGAACTTTGTAATAGCATATTTTATATGGAACTACAATAGTAGATTGTTAACCAAGGGATGAAAGGCACTCATTCCTGCCGAGGTATTTTGGCGCTCGAATGCAGTGAGAGCGCCAATAGTCCGAGGCAGAAATGATGCCTTTCACCCGAGTTAAACACTCTACTTTTCATTTCGAATACGAGGAAAGTAAAATGCATGTATTTTTTTTAAAACATGACTAAGTATACATTTTTATAGTATTTCTTGAGGCTACTTTCAATTAACAATTCAGACAAAAGTATCGTTATTTATGGAATGGAGAGTCAAATATCAAAATGAAAAATTTATTACAAATCCATTTAAACTCAAATTTCAATTGCGTATCGTAAAAAAATTAAAAAAGTCGTACTTCGAACGTAAAATGCTCTAGTGCAGACACGTATCATTTTCTGCGCACCTTTTAGAACAACAATGACCCTCTTTCAGAGCATGAGAAATGAAAACTTAATTACTTATGCAGTTCCTAAATCTTTAAAATGTGACGGATATTGCAATATTTTTAGGTTTTTTTATGGCTTGTTAACCTAAAGACTACTTATGTTTAAAATTTGAAGCTTGTGGGTTGGCTAGAAGTACCTTAGAATTATGATGATCGGTGAGTGAGTGAGTGAGTGTGTCAGTGACAAAAGTAAGGAACTTTGACGTGCAATAATTCTTAAACTACAAGTTCAAATTGAATGTTCTTGGGAATATATGTAAGCCATATCATGCCCTATATGTCACTGAAAATTCAGGGTTCCAGCTTTAGCCAGCACAAAATTACAGGACGTCGAAAATGGCCTGAATGGCTTCGAGAAAAGGATGGTACGGCCGTGCCTCTTTGTCTTGCTCGACTGCCGTGCCCCCAGATAAAATCATCAAAATAAAAATTGCTTTATATCATATAAAAACAACCCAAAAAAGCCCCCCACATCGTCAGTTATCCTCAAACAACTTATTTTAAGATCCAACCCCGGATCTCCTTTTCTATAAGTGGAATTAGAAAAAGAGTTACGCTTGTAATATTAGTTGTAGTGTTGTAGTTTATTATGCAACACGGCCTAAGTAATAATTATATGATATAATATAATAAGCCTTTTATTCTGAGCTTCTCTGCTTTGTATGAGTATTAGGAATGTTCTTGTATGTTATATTATGTCCCGAAGCTCAGTTTGCCTCTTAGCGGAAGCCGCTCGACCCCAATTTCAAAGGAATACCGCAAATCGATGTACAGGTTATATAGCCGTTTGGCACACACATACTAGAGGCCAAAACAAAATTTTTGATCCGAAGTTCCTAAAAAAATTTCGCTGATACAATCTTGATATTTTGTGTCAAAAACTAAACAAACTATACCAACTGATGAAAGGCGCAGTTAAAGGGTTAAAGAGGTATTTCCCGTTCGATATATGGTTATTACGTATCATTTTATGATTAATATGTACCGTATCTGCAGTAGTTCCATAAGTCTCGTGAAATAGGCATTGAAGTAGAACTGTGTCACTTTGTATAATTGAAAAATTAAAAAAAAATGTTAATGATATTATTTTCAAAATTGCTTTCTTGGAGTTAGACATGAGGATATCACGTATCATTTGTGGTATATTGTTCAAAAAAAAATCAGCCATATCGTGTCTTGAGGAGCCCAAAACATGGTATGTTTCGAAAATTCTTTTTGTTTTAATTTAAAAAAAATGCCCGAAATGTAATGGGATATATTTTTAGAATCGCCTCAAAAAGCCCTTTCGTATGATACCACATACCATAGGTTTTGGAAAAAAAAATTAAATAATGTTTTACAACTCCCCCCGCAGCGAAATTTTTTTAGGAACTGCGGGTCAAAAAGTTTGTTTTGGACTCTAGTATGTGTGTGCCAAACGGCTAACCTGTACATCGATTTGCGGTATTTTTATACGAACGTGTTAGACTATCTTGGCATATGCCTACTCTAACATTTTCCATTGGAACCTGTCACGTGCAACTCTTCTCCAGTGATGTCCAACTGTGAGTTTTAGGTCGACTTCCCATCTTGTCTGTTGGTGACCTGCACTTCTCTTCCAAGGAAGTAATAATTAATTAAAATTTAATATATGAACTCGCCGGTATATACCTATCTTTGTATATATTGTAACATGGCAAACCTGCATAGTGCAGCCACCGCGCGCACTGGCCGGCTGTAAAAAAAAACTAAGCCATTCGCCCGTCTTTTGTTTTTTCTCATAATTTTTCTCTGGGAATTTTGTTCCAAATAACCCACAACTCTGATTACTTATATTTATTTAATGTGACTCCATGTTTATGTGATTTGTGTTAAAAGTATTAATACGATAGTAATACGAGGGCTGCGTCTAATGCAGGTAAAATTTGTATAGTATTAAGTTTATGTTTAAATTAAACCTAATCCAAGTCTTATTTGTACATCACTGGTTTTTTGTAACTGAATGAGGCTTGGGTTAGGTTTCAACCCGGAAACTAAGAACGCACGATTGTTGCAGCCCTTTCTTTTGGTTTAAAACTGAAGACGCATGATTGAAGCTACTTATTTTCTGGATATTCACTCCTGAAGTTTTTATCTGCTTGCGCCTGGTGAGCCCGCGTAGCCCGCAGTTGCTACTACCGCTGCGGAAATTCATCGTTCGGCTCGATGAAGATAGGAAATCGAAAACGTTAAGGCCAGTGACGATATTTTATTGGTTTTGACTAGTGTACTGACAGAAATTAGTTTAATTTATTGTACATATTTTATTATTATATTGTTTTACTATAAGAACCTAGTTTTTATTTTCTACCGCTCTAGTTAGCCGGCTACAATATATATAACATATAGTGCTTCAAATCTTGTAACTAAAATTTGAACCACTTCCCGGTATCTGATTCAGTTGAAATTTGGAGTACTGTCCTACTTCCGGTGACAATGCCATAATATGCTAACATGGAGGTGTTCTGATGATGCAGCCGGTAGGTAGCCAAAGGAACTCCTCGATGGAAAAACATAAACACATCAAGTTTAGGCTCATTATAAAGGTCTCAAGAAGTACTCGATACTCGATAGACATGCAAACGAGAAGACATACAGTCAGCAATAAAAGTGTATGTCACAAAAAACTTTTTTTGACAGTTACTTGTTTTTCAGTGACACGACAACTTTTGGGTTGGCTAATTTCTTAAAAAATAACCGAATTTCATTAAAAGACAAACTTAAACAGCTCTATGAATCTTCTTTATAGTAAAATATTACCAGTGTTTATAAACTACTTTTAGATACTTATTTTAGAGTTTTTGTCGTTTTTAGTGTTCCGTACCAAAAAGGAACGACTCTGTCCGTCTGTCTGTCTGTCTGTATGTCTGTCACATTGCTAAATTTGGAATAGTTATGACCAGCGCTGAGCTTAACAATTTGGAAGTGTAATTTTTTTATTTTTTTTATTAATTATGAAAAATGCCCAATATAAAGAGGGGGCAAAAAGTCAAAGTCAAGTTACTAGGTCGAGTGAGATCATTTAAAAGAGCTCGAATTGAACATTATTATTATTATTAAGACTTCATTTCGGACATCAATGATCCATAAATGATTGGTTAGTTACAATAGTACTTACCACTATGTTAGTATCAACTGACATCACAATTTATATTGAAGTATATAACACAAAAACAATTTTAAAACAATTAATTTGTAGTAAAACAATTTTTTATTTGTTTTTCATAGTAAAAAAATTGACTTATGAAGGAAAATGTGAAAAAAATACCATCCCCCCCCCCCCTTATCTCCGAAGTTTACCACGAAATCTTTTGAATTTTTTACATAATAATACATTATCATAAATATTACAGGAAAATATAATCACACCTCTATCTTATAAACTTTTTTTAAATTTAATTTGCAATTTAAGCCCATTTGCGGGTGTTTGTTATACTTTTAATGTCTATGAGATTACACAAAAAATACCTTCTTAAAAATAAAACAAAAGTTGTTGAAATCGGTTCACACGATAAAGAATTAAATATCCTTGAAAAACCAATGTCGCGCAAATTAGTTAGCCAATTTGCCGATAGATGGCGCTGTACACACTTACGTTTAGTATACTTCTGGTCAAGTCTTTCGTGATTCTATTTACATGAGAAAATTTAATGTTTGTACGGAACCCTCGGTGCGCGAGTTAAACAAACTCGCACTTGACCGGTTTTTATGTCCTAGTACCGGTTCCGCCCATTATAGGGTCCACTTATAATTGAACTTTTTTTGTGTTCCTCTAAGTTTGTCTATGAGTGTATAGGTATCATAAATCTATTATTATAAAATCTTCTTGATGATATAGCGGTAAATAAGTAGGTCCAAACTAGTTTTGATGTAATTTTTTGGGTTCCGTTCCTCAAAAGGAAAAACCGGAACCCTTATAGGATCACTCGTGCGTGTGTCTGTCCGTCCGTCTGTCACAGCCTATTTTCTCCGAAACTACTGGACCAATTAAGTTGAAATTTGTTATACATAGATGGCGTTGACGGTTTCGTTTGTTATTTAACAATTTTAACGCATATCAGTGAAAGAACATGGGTCAGAATAATATAAAAATAATTAATGCAAATAAATAAATCAAATATTCATATATAAATACATTTTTTGATATTTATATTTTTAGTTTTAATCGTGTGTCGATAGATGGCGGTGAATTTACTGTGGCCACGAAAATTACTATGGCAGTACCGCTCTATTCTATTTATATCGTCTTTGTACATATGTAAGTTTGTGACCTGAAGGCGAACATATAATGTAAACAAATTAATTTTAAACATGGGGGCCACTTTTGAGGGGTAAGAGAGAAAATTAACAAATAAAGTTTTTCAAACTATATCTTGTTACATATCAAATGAAAAAGCTCATTGTTTGAATTTCAAATATATTTTTTTTATAATTTTAGGATAAACAGTTTAGAAGTTATTCAAGAAAATAGGCAAAAATGACAAATTCCCCCCCTTAATCTCCGAAACTACTGGGTCAAAAATTTTGAAAAAAGTACACAAAATAGTTGTTTACCTAATCCAGTAGTTTCGGAGAAAATAGGCTGTGACAGACGGACAGACAGACAGACGCACGAGTGATCCTATAAGGGTTCCGCTTTTTCCATTTGAGGTAGCGGAAGCTGCTCGACCCCAATTTCAAAGGAATACCGCAAATCGATGTACAGGTTAGCCGTTTGGCACACACATACTAGAGGCCAAAACAAAATTTTTGACCCGCAGTTCCTAAAAAAATTTCGCTGACAACCTTGATATTTTGTGTCAATAACTAAACAAATTATACCAACTGATGAAAAGGCGCAGTTAAAGGGTTAAAGAGGTATTTCCCGTTGGATATATGGATATTACGTATCATTTTATGATTAATATGTACCGTATCTGCAGTATAATATAGTTCCATAAGTCTCGTGAAATAGGTATTGAAGTAGAACTGTGTCACTTTGTAAAATTAAAAAAAAAATTGCTAATATCTCGATATTTACGACAAATTAGGGTTTACAATCCGGATATCCGGATATCCGAATTATCCGGATAACCGTCGAATATAGAATCCGGATCCAACGTCTCATAGGATCCGGATAATTCGGATATTTCGGATCTCACGGATCAGTTAAATATTGGTCATGGGACTCGTGGACCTATAGCACAAACAATTTTCGAATAAAATTAATGATTGATTGCGTACATTTTGTCATAAAAAAAATTATTGCACATTTATTTTATTTAAATTCAAATACTTCAAGCTAGGTACATCACGTGATTACGTGATAAAATAAATACAAATATTGCTTAAACGAAACAGTAGTACTAGTAACACTTAAAACTAGCTACCTGAATACCATCTGACTGGAATAAGGGTAAGTATTAGTATGTTTTAAAGTAATAGGGTATTACACTGTATTTAAAATTAATTATTTCACACCATGCATGAAATAAAACACCAGATAATTATTAGAGAAACATAGATAGCAGTTGTTTTTAAACACAATTTCTATTTAATCAATTGGATTGAAGTATAAAAAACCGGCCAAGTGCGAGTCGGACTCGCGCACGAAGGGTTCCGAACCACCACGAAAAAAAACAGCAAAAAAATCACGTTTGTTGTATGGGAGCCCCATTTAAATATTTATATTATTCTATTTTTAGTATTTGTTGTTATAGCGGCAACAGAAATACATCATCTGTGAAAATTTTAACTGTCTAGCTATCAAGGTTCATGAGATACAGCCTGGTGACAGACGGACAGACGGACAGCGGAGTCTTAGTAATAGGGTCCCGTTTTCACCCTTTGGGTACGGAACCCTAAAAAGTAGGTTAGTTGACCGTGACGTCTCGATTAATTTTTAACCGACTTCAAGATTTCAAAGGAGGAGGTTCTCAATTCGGTTGTTTTTTTTTTTTTTTTTTTTTTTTTTTTTTTTTTTTTTTTTTTTTTTTTTTTTTTTAAATGTTTGTTACTCCATAACTCCGTCATTTCTAGACCGATTTTGAAAATTCTTTTTTTGATTATAAGTATATACATACAGATTGGTCCCGTTTTTGTCAAAAAGCAGTTCTGATGATGGGATCCAATGAGGAATCGAGGGAACTCCTCAAATGTTAAAGGCATACATATAGTGATTTTAGTATTTTCATCAACAAATCAAGCACTTACATTTAAAAAAGTGACATTTGATGAAGTGGACCTGCTGATGATGATCAGAACGGAACTCTTCAATGACGCATAGTTCACGTTTGGCGATTTGTCCTCTTCGTTATGTTTGTTAAGCAAGTTAGGTTTTCAAGAAACATTTTTGTCAAGCTCGAGTTCTGATGATGGGATCCATGAGGAATCGAGGGAACTCCTCAAATATGAAAGGCATACATATAGTGATTTTTGTATTTTTATAAACAAATCCAGCACTTCCATTTTAAAAAGTGACATTTGATGAAGTGGAACTGCTGATGATGATCAGAACGGAACTCTTCAATGACGCATAGTTCACGTTTGGCGATTTGTCCTCTTCGTTATGTTTGTTAAGCAAGTTAGGTTTTCAAGAAACATTTTTGTCAAGCTCGAGTTCTGATGATGGGATCCATGAGGAATCGAGGGAACTCCTCAAATGTGAAAGGCATACATATAGCGATTATTGTATTTATATCAACAAATCCAGCATTTCCATTTTAAAAAGTGACATTTGATGAAGTGGAACTGCTGATGATGATCAGAATGGAACTCTTTAATGACGCATAGTTTACGTTTGGCGATTTGTCCACTTCTTTATGTTTGTTAAGCAACTTAAGTTTTTAAGACATATTTTTGTCAAGCTCGAGTTCTGATGATGAGACCCACGAGGAACCGAGGGAACTCCTCAAATGCGAAAGGCATACATATAGTGATTTTTGTATTTTCATCAACAAATCCAGCATTTACATTTAAAAAAGTGACATTTGATGAAGTGGAACTGCTGATGATGATCAGAATGGAATTATTCAATGACACATAGTTCACGTTTGGCGATTTGTTCTCTTCCTTATGGACCCAAACCCAAACTTGGACCCGGACTCGGACCCGGACCCGGGTCTGAACATGGACCCCAACTCGGACCCGGACCCGGACCAAACTCTGACCCAAACCTGGACCCGGACAGCCGGACACGGACCCGGACTCGGATCCGGACCCAGACCCGGACCCGGAAATGCTA
Source organism: Cydia strobilella (assembly GCF_947568885.1). Classification (NCBI taxonomy): domain Eukaryota; kingdom Metazoa; phylum Arthropoda; class Insecta; order Lepidoptera; family Tortricidae; genus Cydia; species Cydia strobilella. The sequence goes on from NC_086068.1 coordinate 20,853,754, forward strand.
CTAGAAAAGTGGGTTTGGTGGGTGGGTGTGTTTTGAACTGCGATTCTCACAGACCAGAACTGCTATCAGAAAAGTAGGTTAGGTTAGGTTAGAGCTGTGACCCTTACAGAAACGAAATGCTACCAGAAAAGTAGGTTAGGTTAGGTTAGAACTGCGACCCTTACAAAAACGAAATGCTACTAGAAAAGTGGGTCGGTTTACCTCCTTTTCTACATAATTAGGCAAAAGATGCTGTCTTTTTCATTTTATCGTCTGGAATCTAAGAGTGCACCATCAACAATAAGTGAACTTTCAGCGGCCCCCATTGAAGTCGGTTTTTTTTTTCTTAAAAATTATTCATATAAATCCATATTAGCAAATCGTTTTGACAGTTCTAAAAATAAGAAACTGATTTGACTAGGTAGTAGAATACCCTATTGTTATCAGGTTTTCGCCCAGTTGCCTGTGGAACCTGGAACGTCTTAGTGCTTGTGCGTGTCGTGTTGTTATCATTGAGTTTTTTGTGTTATCGTGTCGGTTCCCCATCTTCTTTTCAAATAAATAACACTTGCTTGATGTACTACATAATAGCATTGTAATTTTTTTTCTATAAAAACTTATTGTTATTATTTAATTGTTAATTTGCGAATAAATGTTTAATTTTTGTCACTTTTCTACACCGATTTCAGTACGTTAATTTCAAATAAATCCTACTATCCATGAAAATAGCCTTTTTATACCGCATCCTTGTAGAACGTAACTTTTTTTTTAATACAGTTGCTCAAAAAGTGGTACTTTGCGTGGCTGTTTAGCGTGCGGAAAGTTGGTTTTCGCGAACTAGTGCTTTTTACTTTTCCAATTTTTTAAAATTTTTACTTGTTCCAATTCATGACTACTTATTGATGAGTGTTAATATTAGTTTCCTTTAAACGTCGTAATCAACATAAAAACCTACTGTTAATGTAAGAATACGAAAAATATGCATATTTCATATTTTAATACTTACCTTTCCATCATTATACGTATTATAACACGTTTATTTTTTAATGTTGAAAAACCGTTCTTAATAAGTTGTCTGAATGGAACGGAACGCCTGTCAAAGAAGAGTCGTATTTTCTTACTGCAAGAATGTTTTAAGTTTCCAAAGGCAACATTCGATATTGTTTTTATAAATATACGATACACAAATAATCATAAATAACGATATGTAGGTAATAATAGTACAATGTTATAATATTTACAATTGTTTCTGTCTTATAGAACATGCATTTGAAAAAAAAAAACTCATTGAAGTGGGTTCAATAATATAGTTTGTCAAAGGACTGTCTTATTTCAAACATAGACAGAGAGAATCATACTATCTTTATCTTACACTAGTACTAGCACCCGAAGAAAAGGATGAGTATAGTTTTTTTTGTTCTTATTTACTGCCAATTTGGTTTGACCAACTATAATAAGAAAATCTATTCTAGTCGAATAAAAGCTAGAAAAACACTTCTTCATAATGTCAATGTCAATGATGTCACAGAGTTAATAATATAAAAGTTTCGAATTCCGTTCCTTACTTGTTGCTTCTCTTATTTTTTCGCAACTGTATTAAAAAACGTCGTTCGATACACGTCATCAGTAATGACATACTTTCCGCACTAGCATCGAAATGTACTATTATACAGATCCGTATTACCCGAAATATCCGGATATCCGAATCCGTCAAATTTTAATATCCGAAATATCTGGATCTGAAAAATTGACGGATATTGCAAACCCTAGGTGCAATATCTTGGTTTAGATCAACAAAGAATTTTAAAATCGACAATTTGCACAAATTTTATTAAGACAGATAAAGATTTCAAAACTGATTGTGCTGTCTTAGTATTACGTATTACGCAGTAAAGCGAACAAAACGCGAACGCGAAGCGATGCGGTGTGGTGTGAATCAATATCAATCCTTTGATACCTATGGAAGTGTCCTACATGGGCAATCCGTTGCGAACGCAAACGCCGTGCCGTGGGCCCGCCGCGCCGGGCCGCGCCGCTTCGCTTCGCGTTCGCGAGTTGTTCGCTTACTTAAGCCGAAGCGTTAGAACACGAGTCCTTTTGAGTCACAGTTATTCTTTTCTGACTTGACTCTTGACTCGAAAAGCTGAATACATAGTAGCTTTATCTCAAGACCTTTAATTTCTCCTTCGATAGAAGCAAAGAGGATATAATAGGATAGAGCAGTACTGTCATAGTAAATTTTGTAACCACAGTAAATATTCATTGCCATCTATCGACACACGATTAAAACTAAAAATAAAAATATCAAAAAATGTATTTATATACGGATAAATGATGTTTTATTAGCATTCATTATATTAATTATTTTTATATGATTTTGTCCCATGTTCTTTCACTGATATACGTTAAAATTGTTAAATAACAAACGAAACCGTCAACGCCATCTATACGAGAGTAGGCCAAAGGTAGTGGCGCCATCTGATCGAGAATCAAATTTTCTTGATTTTCGAGGCACGTTTTTTCTTTAGACTGTGTCCATCTATTACGGAGTTTATCTATCTTTGATAGAAGAATGGCTTGTCGCCCTTGTCGGTATAACGTATCTTAAAATAATAATAATAATATAATATATATTTATTGCTATTAGACTATAAGTAAGTACATATTCATATTACATACTAGCTGTTGCCCCGACTTCGTACGCGTGGATTTGTATGTTGGTGATTGTTATATTCTACATGACCAAAATATAGAACATTATGCAGCAAAAGATATCAGTATTATAGGGCCGGTTAATCAATTGTTAATAATAATACAACGCATGAAATTGGTCTTTCACAAACTACGAAGTTTCAAGACCCTAAATGAAAAACATAGTTCCCGATATAATCCCTCTCGACCCTCTTAGAAGATTTACAAGTCCACTATTTAAAAAAAAATTCACTCCCGAAACTATTAATACAAACTTTTCAAAAACGGTGTAAGTAATCAGTTTTCGTCTATTTTAATATAATGCCCTTTTTACGAGTACCAAGTTTCAAGTTCCTAGCTTAAAAGAAAATTTGTACCACATATAAACTTGCATCCCCTTTTTAACCCCTTCAGGGGTTGAATTTTTAAGAACATTGAAATAACTTTTTTGGAATCTTATACAATACCTTTCTAAGAAGTTTCAAAGCATTTGTAATAGATTCAAACTTTCAACCCTTTTTAACCCTTTTAGGGGATGAATATTTAGAAACGCTTAAATTACTTGTCTTGTATTCTAATAACATGTCTTTATGCAAAGATTCATGTCGCGCACTTAAAAAAAAGGTTTGACCTCCATACAAACTTTATACCCCTTTTTCACTACCTTAAGGGATGAATTTTCAAAAACGCTGAAATTAGTTTTCTTCTCTTTTAATGAAATACCTTTTTACGAAGTTTCAAACTCTTAGCTTAAAATATAATTTGGACCCTATACAAACTATCAACCCCTTTTTAACCCTTTTAAGGAATGATTTAAAAAAAAAACGCTGAAATTACTTTTCTTATATTCTAATAATATGCCTATACAAAGATTCAAGTCCCACACTCACAAAAATATTTGATCTCCATACAAACTTTCAATCCCTTTTTCACCACCTTGGGGGAGGAATTTTTAAAAACGCTGAAATGAGTTTTCTTGTTTTTTTAAAATATAATTAATAAACATTTATATTATAAAATTTGAACCCCAAGACAAACTTTCATCCCCTGTTTAACCCCCTTAGGGGTTGAATTTCCAAAAACGTCAATATTACTTTTTTTTTATAATCGGCTATTGTTTCTAGGAAGTTTCAGTATTTGTAATGGATTCATACTTTCAACCTTTTTTTAACCCATTTATTTTTAAAACGCTGAAATCACTTTTCTTGTATTTTAAAAATATGCCTTTATACAAAGTTTCAAGTCCCGCACTCAAAAAAAATTATGATCTCCATACAAACTTTCAACCCCTTTTTCACCACCTTGGGGAATGAATTTTGAAACACCCCTTCTTAGTGGATACCAGCGTTAGAAAAACTACCTATTGTTAAAAATCCAGCTCTCTAATAGGTCCAACGGTTTGAGCTGGGCGTTTATATATATATATATATATATATAGATTAAATATTTCTGCAAGCGTATTATGGGTGGCTTTATCCACGTGATAAAATAAGTATCACTTTTTAACACCACGCGATTGAACGAGTAGTGTCACGTAGAAAACTGACAAGTACGACCATCATATCCGCACTGATTTAAGCTCATAAAACTCGAGCTATTATAATATCATCTTTAGCATAATATACAATGTATTTATTATATGTTAATAGGTCATTTTAGGACAATGAATACCCAAAGGTATTTTTAATTGTGGCTTTCCATCAGAGAAGGGTTCTTATGCACATGGAGCATGGAACGCCACAATTCGTAGTGACGTCTGGTAACATAGGCATAGACAATGAGCTAAGATTGCAGAATCTGCTATAGATCCTACCTCTAGTTGAATAAGTAACGTATCAATAGAAAATGCCTACCTATATATTAACTTTCCATCGCCGTATCTCGTTTTGCCAGACACCCAAAACGAGCCCCGCGGTCACCACTACAGAAGTATTCCAATTAGGTCGTCATCACGGCACACACGCATAGGTGCTTTTGACAATGTTGCCTAAGCGTACCAACGCTGAACCACAATTCTACGACCCGCTGAACATTGCAGAGTTCTTGTGATACCTTGCAGCCTCTGCGAACCGGGGACCCGCGTAGGTCGCCGCTATTGGTACTACGAAAACCAGAAGGAACGCACACGTACACACATTTTTATGCAACGAGTCGGTTTCGGTGTGTTCGTTGTGTAAGTTCCTTTGTTAATTTCTAGATCAGGGCCCTACAATTTGGAAGCTGGTCCTTTCAATATTATTATGATAAAATAGCCACACGTGTTTTCTTTGGTACGTCTAGTATTGTATACTGAAGTAGTTATCCATATGAATACCTACTTCTGTATTCAATTTAAGCCAAGTAGTAGGGAATCTCTATAGGAATATTAAATGGTGAACATCGGGAGAAATGAACTATATTTTAAAATTCAATTAGAATTGTTAGAGATTTCACGAATATTCTGAAACTATTCGGCCATCCTAATTGGCCATTATAGGAACATAATACGAAGACAAAAGATTAGGAAATTATAAATGAATAGCTTTGTTGATTGACATCAATTTTTTTTTTTATAGTAGTAGTAAGCTAGATTTGCTGCTTTCGGATAAAGACCGAACTACACCTTATTGACTGCACCTTAATGATGTATAAGTAGATTGTTAACCAAGGGTTGAAAGACACCCATTTCTGTCGAGGTAGTTTGGCACTCGAACGCAGTGAGAGCGCCAATAGTCCGAGACGGAAATGGTGCCTTTCACCCGAGTTAAACACTCTTCTGTTCCTGACGGAATGACGTGCGTAGATACCCTGGCCCCGTCCTATATCCCAAGCACCAAAGTTGGCGCAGGTCAAAGTTTCAAACGTCGCAAGTATGTCACCCTCCCTCGGTCTCGGTAGTAGTAGTAGTGACTACATATTGGGAGCATTTAGGAGAGCCGTGGGGGCCTAGCGCGCGTCGCCTCTTAAGGAGCTCTCAAAGGATCTTCTGGTGACCAAACGGCTGGCCAATATTTCGCTTAGCGCCTTCGGATCGCCATTGCTATCCAGCGGGGCAATGCGGTCGGCTTCTCTACCGAGCAACAACGTCTCAAGGCATCTTTTTAGGGTTCCGTACCGTACCCAAAGGTTAAAAACGGGACCCTATTACTAAGACTCCGCTGTCCGTCTGTCTGTCTGTCACCAGGCTGTATCTCATGAACCGTGATAGCTATAGACAGTTGAAATTCACAGATGATGTATTTCTGTTGCCGCTATAACAACAAATACTAAAAACTGAAATAAATGTCATATACTAAGAAAAAGTGACCAAGGCCTCCAGTGCCCCAGGCTGGAATCGAACCAGCGTCTTTATTATATGTTTTACCTAGGTAGGTACTTGTATTTCGTTGTAGGTATCATAATCAATATACCTTTATTATCGAATGTAAGAAATTAAATAACCTAAAACAATCTTAGGAATTTATGTAGTGTAGTGTATATTTTATATTTATTGCAAATTGTCATAATGTTTTTGAATAGTCCTAAATACATTATTTTATGTTGTTAAATTAGGGGATTTCCTATTTTAAAATTTATCACACTATGTTTGTAGTATTTGTAACTCAAACGCAGTTACAAAGCAAATTTAGTAAATAAATGCACTAGGGCAAAGAGGCCATTCTATGACTGTATCACAAAAACATGCAAATCACGCGGATTCGTCGACGCATGCGCGAGTTTTCGACCTAGTTTTCGGACGTGTTTACAGATGTGTGCGTTGAATGTAAGACGTGCTATAGTCTGTGTTTGGCACGTAGGAGGCAGCTCTCGACCTAGATTGGCATTACTTACCATTGAGGGACATTGATACGAACAATGATAATCATAAATTCACATAATTTAACTAGTCGTTTTGTTATTAAAGTTTGTAGTCGGTGACACTACTGGTATACCTACTCGTATGTGTATCGGTTGAACACCACAAGCTACGTTAAATTAAATAACATATGTAGGTATTAATACTGCTACGATAATAAGCAGAATACCTACGTAAATAATACCGTAGTTCTTTTAATTAGTACGACTTGTGTTAGTTAAGTTAGATTAGAGGAAAGGAGAATAGATAACCAACGTGTCCATACTCCAGGAGCTCGGAATTACACAGCGTTTATCGAACGTAGTACAGTTGCGCATTGCGCATACTGCAGTACTTTGGACATGTCTCTAGGCGAGATAACGACTCCATAGACCGACTGGTCGTACAAGGAAGAGTGGAGGGAACCAGATCGCGCGGCAAATCACCTATGCGCTGGACTAACCAAATAAAATCCGCAGTGGGAAACCGCGTATCTGAGTGTGCCAGACAATCTGCCAACAGGGAAAGATGGCGGAAGATCGTGCGAAGAGCAGTGTTCGCCTCTACCAACCTCTACTAACCGATGTGTCCGCCTCTACTACCAAAGCGGACGCCTCAACGTGGCCACGACCGATCTGTCAAGACTATCAAGAGCGATACGACAGAGAAGAAGATATTTCATGATGGAGAAAATTAATAATTTTAAATAATTTATAATTGATATGTGTGTTGATTTTACCACTACGTAACTATGTCATTTTTAGTTTATTTGTTTGCTAAATGTTTACTCTGTTCCCCAAAAGATGGCACTGTGCAATGTGTGGCAATTAATTTATTGTTCAATTAAAAAAAAATTGTTGATATCCGTACCCCCTCTTCTAAACTTAGTTAAATTAGCAAAACCCTTTCTCGGTGGCTTATTCTTGTCACAACGTATTAATTTCAGTGCCATCTTTTAGTTTGGCAGGGTACTCGATAGTCGTAGGACATATTTAAAAAAAGTATGCTTCTTCTTCCTAAGTAGCGCCATAAAATTCAGGTGCAAACTTAACTCAATTAGTCGAGTGTGCTCAAGCGATAAAAAGTTCAAATACGGCGTTCTCTGAATAAAAGATTTCTTTTGGCAGAATTAATCTTTATGTTCCTAAGATGTATTTAAGAAGTGGAGCCACCCAGATTTTTGATGCAAGTGGGCGATATAAGCGTCGGTGACGTCTGAGGTTAATATTGTTTAATATTAGGTTCTTAGTTCAGTACTTATCATTTTCAACTGAAATAAGACGTAGACATAGATTTCACGTAAATCGGTTCAGCGGATATTGATTCCCCATACAATATTACACCTTTCTTTTCAGTTTTAAGGGATTTTTTGAGATAAAAACTATCCTATGTTCTTCTACGGGACTCAGACTATTTCTATACCAAATTTTATCTAAATCGGTTCAGGGGTTATTGAATCCCGATACAAATTTCCACCTCCCTTTTCACACCCTTAGGCCCAAGCGTTTGTTCTTCAGTATACAGTATACGTATGAAAGGTATAGGCCAAGCAATAAGAAGGTATAGAGGGAAGTGCAAGGAACACAATTTTTAACTTCGTAGCTTTGTTTGGACTAGTTAGGAGATGAACATATCAAATGTCCCCGGCCGTAACCCTGGTGCTGGGGGGGCGAGGGGGGTTTGAAGGTTCCATTTTTCAGTTTTTCGATTATATCTCGGAAACTATGCGTCTGAGCGACTTGGCCACTTATACAAAATGAAAAGAGATTTAATTTGTTACAAGTTTTATTCAGTCAAGTTTTTCGATATCTTGTATAGTTTTTGAGATATCCGCTCTTGAAGGTTTATTTAGGGCTCTCATTTTTATCTTGATTATCTACATCAGTAAAGCTGCTAGGCCGGGTTTGGTAACGTTTTCTTATAAATCGGGGGTGCTGAATTCATTTACGGTATCAACAATACACCTTTCCAAAGTAAAAACATACAAACTAGACAAATAACTTTTTTTTAACTCCTCTTCACGCTTAAACCGCTGAACCGATTCAGTTGAAATTTGGTAAACGGGTGTTTTAAGTCCCGAGACAGGATATAATATAGTTTTTATTTCAAAAATTATACTTTGAAGGTGTGAAATTTGGTGTGAGGGGAATTCAGCTTCTTCGCCGAAGTTGAATTCCTGAGGTTAATACTGTTTAAATTTAGGTTTGAAGTCATGTTTGGTATCATTATTTGATAAACATGTAGACCATCCCAAATATTATTTAAATAGGTTCAGCGGTTATTGATTCCCCATACAAATTTCCACCCCACTTTTCACACCCTTAAAAGATGATTTTGGTTATAAAAACTATCCTATGTACTGTCCCGGGACTCAAACCATCTCTGTACGAAGTTTCAAAGAAATCGGTTCGGCGGTTTAAGCGTAAAGAGGAGTTTTATAAAAAATCATTTTTTTTAAATTTTGTTTTTACTTATGAATGGTGTCAATTTTGATACCATAAATGAATTCAGCACCCCCGATTTATCTGAAAATGATCCCAAACCCGGCCTAGCAGCTTCACCGATGCAGATAATCAAGATAAAAATGAGAGCCCTAAATAAACCTTGAAGAGCGGATATCTCAAAAACTATACAAGGTATCGAAAAACTTGACTGAATAAAACTTGTAACAAATTAAATCTCTTTTCATTTTGTATAAGTAGCTAAGTCGCTCTGACGCATAGTTTCCGAGATATAATCGAAAAACCGAAAAATGGAACCTTCAAACCCCCCTCTCCCCCCAGCACCATGGTTATGGCCGGGGACTTTTGATATGTTCATCTCCTAACTAGTCCAAACAAAGCTACGAAGTTAAAAATTGTGTTCCTTACATTTCCCTCTATACCTTTTTTTGGGCATTTATTTCCTGGCCTAGTAGTTGTGACAGCGTAATATATTGCTTATCGCAGTTAGCGCTGAATAATCGGAGTCGGTGTAATAGTTAATAATCTAATCATAGTCGATGGCTTCAAATACACATTTAAAAATACTCGTGATGACATATCCCTATAATGACTACATTGCGTACCTAACCCAGCTGTGCGTAAGTATATTTTTAAACACTCGCAAGGTAATACCGACCGATTAGATTATACTACTAGGGAACGAAATCCAATATTGCATGCGAGGACATGCATTGAATAGACCGCGAAGCAAATGATCCTGAATGCCCATTTGACGCGCAGTGAATTTTGTGGCAGATGCTTAGAATCTGAAAATCATTTTCCTTCCTCATATTCTAATTATTATGAGGAACGAAAATAATGCATGTAAAGAAAATATATACTTACGTACGTACACAGGTTCTACACACTAAACTCAATTGCTTTAAGTACTAGCTGGCTACATAAATACGTCACTTTTAATTGAACGGCAAATTAGCTTGGTCATAAACTGGTAGGTATTCGAGTGATAAAGTTGGCAGTGCAGCAGTGCCCTATTTATTTGCACGGTAACATGACGACCCAGTTCTCAGGGCGGGTGGGATCGTCGAATAATTCATTTACAGCGGTAGGTATGGCATAGTTGAAAAAGCAGTGTGCAGCGGTACGAGGGTCCGTGGTTCCGTTCCGTGCACATGTAGGGCACCTAGTTTCGAGCGGGCCTCCTCGGTGCCCCATCCTCTCTGGCGCCCGTGCCCCCGCGACCTATTTAATTCCTGCTTTGCGTAAGCAGGCCTCGCCGTCGCGCGTCGTGTCGTGTGGCCTGTGCCCAGGGGCCTGAGTTTCCGAAGGACGTTCGTACAGTATCTTTGTTCGTTAAATTTATAGAAGGGTTAGATGGTGGCAGTTTTATTAATGCATTCTAAAATTGCTTGGTAAAAGTATTCGTTCTTCTGCCTACTAATTAACTGTGACTACGAGGGTCAAATCGAAACAAACGGTAATTAGACATAGGTCAATTTAAAATTGACAAGTCGGTAATTAATAAAAATTGAACTCGCCTAAGAAAATGTAGGTTGTCAGAGAATAGGTATCTCAAGATGATGATCTGTGATGATTAATCAGTACAGATCATCATCTTACACTTAGCCATAAAACTATATATCGATGGTATGTGCAGTCTCTATTATGCTCAATAGTCAAATAGGCAACCTTCTAGAGTTGAGCTGTCTCTACCAAAAAAAAACGTCAACGCCTGAAGACTTCGTTGCCATATAATATAGGTAGTTATTTGTGCAACAAGAGAGGATTTAAAGTTGGTTTTTCTTGCGAGTGTTTATTTGAACACACAAAAACACGAGATGTAAAATAACTTTGCTCTCGTGTTGCACACATAATTTTTCACATCAGTAGTGGGAACATATTTAAGGTTAAAATGTATTTCGAATTACACAGAATATACAGACAAAAAAAAAGTTTTAAAAGTATGAAGTGGCAGTTCATGGCCTTCACTAAATTAAAAAGCTTCTTTGGTTCACTCCCTGGAGTGAGGAAAGTCGCATTTTCCTCACTCCAGGGAGTGACAAAAGTGGGCTTGTTCGAGCTGCTGAGGTGAAATAGTAATTTGTGCAACATGAGAGGAAAGTTGGTTTTTCTTGCGAGTGATTATTTTGAGCCCCGAAAAAGTGAGTTTCTGTAATTGTAGAATCTTGAGCGTAGCGGGACTCAAAAACACGAGATGTAAAATAACTTTGCTCTCGTGTTGCACACATAATTTTTCACCTCAGTAGTGAGAACATATTAAAGGTTTAAATGTATTTCAAATTACACAGAATAAACAGAAAAAATAAATGTAATATAATATCAAACCATACCATACCATACCATACCACACCATACCATACCAAACCATACCATACCACACCACACCATACCAAACCATACCATACTATACCATACCATACCATACCATACCATACCATACCATACCATACCATACCATACCATACCATACCATACCATACCATACCATACCATACCACACCATACCATACCATACCAAACCACACCACACCACACCACACCACACCACACCACACCACACCACACCTCACCATACCATACCATACCATACCATACCATACCATACCATACCATACCACACCACACCACACTATACCATACCATACCATACCATACCAACCATACCACACCATACCATACCATACCATACCATACCATACCATACCATACCATACCATACCATACCATACCATACCATACCATACCATACCATACCATACCATACCATACCATACCATACCATACCATACCATACCATATTCATATTCATATTTTTATTTGTATTAATCATACATTGTCATGGATGCGTATTTTACATTATTAATATTATTATTTACAATAGATATGTCAGAAATATGTGCAATTAAAATTGGGTTTCATTAAACATTAGAATAACAATAATAACAAAAAATTATAATAATAATTCAATTGTCAATAAAATAATCATACCCCGTTCCAATACGTTAGGAGTGATCCTAATTAGCCTTCCAGAAATTCCTTAACCGAGTAATACGCCTTTTGGATCAGGAAACACTTGAGTTTTCTTATAAAAATGGGATCTGATGCAACATCCTTTATATCAGACGGTAACCTGTTATAGATGCGTGGGCCTATAATTTGGAAGAAGTTACCTGTTTTTGCAAGCCTGTGCCTAGGTATTACTAGTACCTGCGTTCGTCTTGACGACTCACGCATAGTAGAGATGGAAAGGTGTTTCCTGCTCCGTCGGATAAGTTTTCCCACCTTAAATATAAAGAGCGAGGGAACCGTTAGGATGCGTAATTAAATAAAAAGCTCTCTTGCTGGTTCGTCAGGTGGTACTCTGCATATAGACCGGACGACTTTTTTTTAATAATAAAAGGGCGATCACGGTCTGCAGCTAAACCCCAAAGATCGATTCCATAGGAAAGATGGGAGTGATACCATACCATGCCATGCCATACCATACCATACCATAACATACACATGAGGACAAGTTAAATCTGATGTCGGCCTGCAAACCTTCACTTGAAACTTACGCTTTTATTACTGAGAAACCGCAAAAGGAGCAACCGGTAAGCAGCAAAGTACTTAATCACGCACCACTACCTTCTCCTGGAACATCCACCTTAGCGCAGATACAGACACAGCCTATCACCAAGCAGCACACTAAGGAGCAAGGTATGGTTGGCAAGGCGGCTACGCCTAAAGAAACGGGTTCTGATGCTAAGGGTCAATCCAAGAACCAGCAGCGCCCGCGCAAACCGCTCGGTGTAAAGCGCGGCATAGCTGCTCCCGGTACTACGTGTCCCCTAGAGGCAGCTGAACGAAGTCGTCAATTTCATCTTTTCTATGTTAAAATAGGCACCACTGCTGATCAGGTAAGCTCTTACTTGGCAACAATCTGTGAAGAAGATGTTTGCTCGGTTGTGGCATTGAAAGCTAGAGGAAAATATGCTTCTTTTAAATTGGATGTGCCTCAGAGGTTCGTTGAACGTGTGCTAGACCCCGCAAACTGGGCAGAAGATATTTGCATCAAGCCTTGGAAGTTGAATTTTCGCACCTTTCGGAACAGTCGTGAGTCAGAAGCATCAACTAAGGCCGATGAATAAAGTTACTAAAACTATGAATGTTATTTATCAGAATGTTAGAGGACTTAACACTAAGCTCAACTTCTTTAGGAATAATTTGCTTTCTTTGGAATGTGATATCGTCGCAGTAACGGAGACATTTCTAACTGATGCTATCAACGACTCCGAGCTCGTATGGCAAGAATGGAGTGTGGTACGTCGAGACCGTGCAACTGGATCGCGGGGAGGCGGAGTGATGTTCCTGGCGCGCCCTGGGCTCGAAATACAACGACGTCAGGATCTTGAAACACCGTTGGGAGAGGACCTCTGGATATCACTTAAGCTCGAAAATGTTGTTAATTTTTTATGTGTTGTGTATATACCTCCTAGGGTTTCTGACGAAGTATATATGAATTGGTTTATAGCTGTGGAACAAATGATAAACAACTTGAAAGGTGTAGTGCTTGTATTTGGTGATCTGAATCTAAATCCAATGTATTCGTCTCATAGTGTTTTATGTTATTATTCATATTTCTTAAGCGTGTGTGGTTTGCAAGAGATTTATGAAGTGAAGAATGCATTTGATGGAAAGTTGGACGTGGTGCTGGTGTCCGAGCGCGTTGATGGAGTCAGTGTACTTGAGATAGATGGGAGAGGACTTGTCCCTAAACGTGACGCATACCATCCGCCGTTAGACATCTCGCTCCCATTAGTTACCACGTTGAAACCTGTCTCGGAGCGAATCGATCCTGGTAACGTTGACACACGACAGGACTGGAATTTTCAGAAAGCTAATTATGACCTCCTGTATGAACTTTGCTCCAAATTGAGCTGGAAGGAAGTTCTCTATTCTGATGATGTTGACGTAGCGGTTGACAAGTTTTATAAAATTTATATAGCGTATTTGATGCATCTGTACCAAAGAAAATTCGCTCAACGCGGACCACGAGACGTTATCCAGTCTGGTTCACGGCGGATTTAATTGCTGACATAAAAACAAAAGCTCGTATTCACCGGGACTGGAAAGCTACTAAAGATGTGGCTCTTTACAGGCACTTTGCCCATCTCAGGACGAACTTAAAAAAGCGGATTTCCTTAGCGTATGCTCGTCATATTGATCGCATTCAAAGCATGCTTAAATGTAATCCACGTTTATTCTGGCAGCACATAGATAGCCTTGAGTCGATGGGAGGGTTTGCGTCCAAGGTTACCCTGGAAGGGAAACAATTCGCCGGAGTGGAAGCTGCGGAGGCCTTCTCCAGATTCTTTTCCAGTGTCTTTTTGCCTAACGTTCCTCGCCTTGATTTAACTACTCTACAGAGTAGTACCCAAAAAAGTTCTGCACAATACGTTAACATAAATAACATATCTATGCAGGATGTAGTGACTGGTATTAAACATCTAAAGGGTAATAGCTCAATAGGGCCCGACAACTTACCGGCTTATGTTTTCAAGGGATGTATGGATTTCTTTAAAGTTCCTATACATCACTTGTTTCATTTGGCTCTTTCTACTGGCAGGTATCCAAATCAGTGGAAAACAACGCGGGTAAGACCCATTCCAAAATCTAAGGACACTGCCAGTGTCGACAACTACAGGCCTATAGCCGTGCTGTCTACACTGGCAAAATTGTTCGAGTCGATACTTCACAGGCTGATAACAGGGCAAATAAAACCGTTCTTGTGTGATTCGCAGCATGGTTTTAGAGAACACCAATCTGATGACCCTGACTGATACTATATCTGAGCATCTTGATAAAGGCGTCCAGGTGGAGGTACTTTATTTTGACTTCAAGAAAGCTTTCGATCGCGTGGATAACGATGTACTTTTACACAAGCTGAATGGTTTAGGCTTTTCGCCTAAGTTGCTCGCTCTATTTGCGAGTTATCTACGTGATCGACAGCAGTACGTTCGTCATGGATGCTTTGTTTCAGCTCCTTATCACATGAGATCTGGTGTCAGTCAGGGTTCCATACTCGGCCCTCTTTTGTTCGGGTCGATGGTCAACGATCTGGAGACAGTAGTCAAAAACGCTAAGTGCTTGCTATATGCTGACGACCTGAAGTTGATTTATGGTGTAAAAAATAGTGTAGACTGTATTTCTCTGCAGAATGATATTAATTCTGTGATGCGGTGGAGCGTTGAAAATAAACTCCTCTTTAATGTAGCCAAATGCTGTGTATGCTCATTCAGCCGAGCTGCAGAACCTCTGCTTGCGCAGTATACGCTCGGACCTGATGTGATTGACAGAGTCTCTTCTGTGAAAGATCTTGGGGTGGTGTTTGACTCGCGTCTTACGTTCCACGATCATATACGAGCGCTAGCCGATAGTTGTTTCAAAAGACTAGGCTTCGTGATCCGCAACGTCAAGGACTTCCGTGATGTTGAGGCCATAAAGCTTGTCTTTAACGCATTGGTGAGAAGCAAGTTGGAGACCTCGTCAATTGTGTGGAACCCGTATGAGTCGACTTACGCCTTACTTCTAGAGAAGATTCAAAAGGCTTTTCTTAGATTTTTGTATAAGAAAATATATGGGTTTTACCCATTTTTATATTCAACCAAGTTTTTGCTCGGAACACTCGGTTACAACTCTCTAGAAGTAAGGCGTAACTGCAACTTACTTGCTACCGTTTGCCGCATGCTGCGTGGCGAATCAGACTGCCCTGATCTTGTGAGTCGCGTACTTAGACTGCACGTACCGGATATCCCTAGGATTAATCTGAGACCGCGGGTGCGCCCACTGTTGGCGGTGCCGGCGGCGCGCACTGTGTCACGCAGAAATTCGCCGCTCCCTCGAGCACTGACATTACTCAATGCGCTCCTGACGTCAGCACCTGATTGTGATTTGTTTGCATGTATGCATGGATGACTGTGTACCGTGAATGTCTGAAGTATTGTGAGACGATCGATGATAGGCCTTCCACAGTCGGTGTATAATACTATGTTATGTGAGGTGTTATTTCTGTTTCTTCCTGTGTATTTTGTATCTTGTACCTACTTTTGTATTATATTTTTCTGGAAATGAAATGAAAAAGGTTAAGTTTCTCGGCGCATTGGTGTTTGCTGTAATGCCGTTTAACCAGAATTGTATTAAATAAATAAAAATAAATACCATACCATACCATACCATACCATACCATACCATACCATACCATACCATACCATACCATACCATACCACACCACACCACACCACACCACACCACACCACACCACACCACACCACACCACACCACACCACACCACACCACACCACACCACACCACACCACACCACACCACACCACACCACACCACACCACACCACACCACACCACACCACACCACACCATACCATACCATACCATACCATACCATACCATACCATACCATACCATCGTGATATAATAGAGAGCTTTTCAGTCGGGTACCCTGTTTAAGCAACGAAGCTTGCTGAGTTGCTTAAGTTAAGGTACTAGATTGAAAAGCTTGATTATATCACTATTGTATACAATACTTTTTCTACTAGACAAAAATGCTTTCAACTAGTAGAATCATATAGGTAAACAAACCAAAAGTATACAGCTAAGATACGCGAGATACCGCAGCCTGTGATACCTTCATACTCGTACGCGCCCCGGCCGCCGGGTCCGGCGCCCACGGCGGGTTGGTCAACGACACCTCCTCGTAACTCATGAGGCCATGGTACTTGCTCCTTCCTAAATTAAATTTTAAGACAGTTTTTTTCTCGATTTTAGCCACCGTAGCCTATGGAGACTAACAAGCAACGCTAAGCGGTTTTCGTAGGGTATGGATGTTGCTATATGAAGGGTGTCACATGCGCGTTTCTGACTTATGAAGCAATTGTTTCTACTACAACATAAAATAAAATGTTTTTGTTAGCCAACCAATCACAAAGCAGATGCGACGCAGCAGCATGTTTAAGTAGGCTAATTTGCATTGAATCGAGTCTCCTTAAACAAGAAATATTTTATCGAAATGTATGAAATCTATTTTCAAAAAAATTATAATTGACTAAACCGTATCGATAAAATTCTTATGCTTGATTCGGAAGTGCCACAGACTATCCAACGTTGACAAGAGTAAGGTTGTAGTGTTGCATGTGAAGTTGTAATACACAGATTATACTTGACGAGTAGAAAAAATGTGGTATTTCCTATAAAAAGGGACCTTATTGTACACGCTTACGCCATTATAAACAATGCTCCGATATAAATACAATGCCGCGCGAGGTTGTGCGGCGTAAGCGCCATCGACAATAAGGTCCCTTATCATAGAAAATGCCCCAAATGAATTTTCCGGTGCGTAAGTATCCGGTACGTCATTATATACACGGTGTTACTTGAGCCACTGAAAACCTGAGACACCCTAACAGATTTTTTTATTTTAAACTCATCTTGAGTATTTATTCTTTAATCCGATAAATATTAAAAAAAATATTCGTTGTTTAGTTTTCTTAACAATTCTATTTGATTACACTAGATACTTCGTCGTTTTAGTGACATCAAACAATTGCTAGTTCATGGAGACTATATAAAGGAGCCAAATCTCTATGTATGAAAAGTGTCCACCAAAAAACAGTAATTAGGCGGCGCCACCATACACCGAAATACTACCAAAAACAACCTACGTAATTTGGTCGGGTTATTTGTTGGTTCATGTTATACTCATGTCCCAGAGCCTAACTAGCGCCACCGGAGAGATTAGGAACTATTATTTAAAGCTGAAAGCGGTCACTTTTGCAACAATTCTGCCATAAGAGATTGGCATCCTTTCTATACCATCCATATGCTAGTTACCATCGTAAACACTGCAACGAGATAAGGTTTACCAATGGCCTGTTAAGGGTGTTACTCATTGACAAATAACGTGTCAAATGCTAGTTATTGATATTGTTGCATTACAAACTTGTAGACTGAGCATGCAAAAATAATAAACAATAATAAAAAACCCGTTGGACACGAACGCTGTAAAGAGTTCAAAACGTCGGGATGTATTATAAATTCAATATACGCGATATAATCCGTTTTCATAGTTTTATTTAATAATAAAAAAATTACCCCCATTAAAATATAGCGCAATCGATTATCCTATCGATTCTGAACAAACTGTTTTTAGGTTTTCAGTGGGTCATGAAACACCGTGTATATTATACACGCCTTGCTTTTACTTTCAGAGTTCCGTATAACTTTATGGTTGTATTGATCCCTATTTATTTATAAAATGCTGTAGAACACTAGAGTATGTCTTGTATTGGCGTCTATTTTGTAGCGTTTTATGTGTACCTATATAGTATTTGAAACGGGGGGTTCGTTTTTTTTACAACCTAATCTAAGACCCTTTGTTATCCATTTCGGTGCTCTATAATTAGCTGAAACCTTACATCTTATTAATGTAAAACAAAGATCGTAGAACAGGCAGAAAAGATCATGAAATTTATTGTAGCCTTCATTCAAGTCTGAAGCCTCAAATGTTTCGGTAAAACTCGCGCTTTTTAAACATTCTTGAAACTTGCGTAGGTGTGTTAGTAAAGCTATAGTCGCGTCTAGTCTCTTTCTAACTTCCTAATCTTATAATTAGTCCTAAAGCTCCCAATTATGGTCTAAAATTAACTCGAATATTCACGTTCTGGTATGACTATTAAAGTATTAATAGTATAATCTCAAACAACGTTAAAAATAACAATGGTATCCATACTTAATTACGTATTCAACTTGTGAACCAGTTGTAACACTGCCCACCACCACAAATACCACAACCTAACTACATTAGGTGGTTTTATGGCATGCTAGTTGTGCCTGAACTTCTGAAGATTTATTCACAAGAGATGTGAGAATTTATTTAAAAATGACTAAGTATTACGAATTTTAATTTATGTATTTTTATTTAGAACCCTTCAAATTGCGCTAAGGTATTTTCTCCTATGATGTTACCATATTCAATGTTAAAGTGCCTAGGGCCAACCACCAGTGCTAAAGTCATGCACCAGTGGTCAGCCTTAAGGATGACTCACGTTAGACCGGGCCGTGACCGGGCCGGAGCTTCCGGCGCTTCGTTTTCTATGGAAAGCATCACGTGATCACTGTCATGTCATAGAAAAGTAAGCGCCGGAAGCTCCGGCCCGGACACGGCCCGGTCTAACGTGAGTCATCCTCTTGCTTATTTTTGGCTGTAAATAGCAGTTATTCTAATTTTCATGTCAAAAGTAGATGATATTGTAGATTGATAAAATTGATAAACTATTAATTGAAAAATAGTTTAATTTCTAAAGGAACTGTTAGCATGTATGTAATTATTATATGTTTTCAGACAAACAAATTAATAAAGTTTTCAAACCTGTGTGGCATGATACATCTAGGTGTACTCTTTAAAATTCACTACTCTCCCCTCCCCTCCACCTGACGCTACACCCCCCCCCCCCCACCCTGAAATGTGTCCCCGTTGGTGGTTTTTTGACATTCTCACGAAAACTATAATAGATATCAAAAAAGTGTCAAGGACAGAATTAATCCTCATTAAATTTGGAACAAAAAAGGCTTTATGTGTTTTTGTACAAGTTGGACGGTATTTAAGCTATAAGTACTTGTATAACCTTAAAATTACAAAATAACCATACTAGTTTGACGACGTGCATTATATTTTCAAAACGACTAGACGGATTTTAATGAAATATACCCAAAATTCACCGCAGTGAAGCCAGCTATCAAACAAAAAAAAACACATTAAAATCGGTTCATCTGTTTCGGTGCTACGAGGTCACAGGTAGACACACACATACCAAAGACATAATTCAGAAAAATTATCTAAAATTACGGAATTATTAATGGAAGACTTTTTTCAATTAGTAATGTTAAGATGTGTACGTTATAGACCAAAGTTATTTTTCATCAACTCTATTTCACCCCCCACACCGCAAAGGGCCCGAAACGCGATTTTTCTCACTTTTTAAGGAAACCGTTCAAGATACAGAAAAAGTGTGTAGGCACGAAATGATCCCTAATAAATTTGCTATCAATCTCTTATACACACTAAAGTGCTATCACTTATAGTTTTTGTGCAACCCCGGTCCACCCTACTTAATCTATCTGAAAAAAGTAGAAAATAAATATAAATCCATATAAAAGTAAATTTTTTAAGGCGGCTGACTATTGGGAACTGCTTTTTTGCACAACATCCAATAGTCAGCCTACCGTGGCAGTAGTCAGCCAGTAATTTTAAAACAGTCGTAAACCCAAAAGTCAGCCGGGAGGCTGACCATAGGAATAAAGAATTTTTTAATTTTCAAATGAAAAGTAAATCGTTAAGGATGACCCACGTTAGTCACGTTAGACCGGGCCGTGTCCGGGCCGGAGCTTCCGGCGCTTACTTTTCTATGACATGATAGGTGATCACGTGATGCTTTCCATTGAAAACGAAGCGCCGGAAGCTCCGGCCCGGTCACGGCCCGGTCTAACGTGAGTCATCCTTTAAGCCAAATGCCTTTAAATATTTACATTATCTTGACTATATTTGATTGAAATTTGAAATACATCAAATTCCCAGTAGTCAGCCTTTGGCTGACCACTGGACATGGAGATCGCGGAAATTGGAACCCACTAATCAGCCGATTCTTATTGGACAATTAGTAAGCAAATTAAACGATCTTGAATATAGAAATTTCGTAAAAAGGCTGACTACTGGTGCCTTTACCCTACCATAGTTAAAAAACTAGATCGGTTTTCGGGACATTTTTCCCAGTGAATTTGGCCGACCTAATTTCCTCTCCTATCAACACAGAACTTAATCTGTACTTATTTTATACATACCTACCCATGAATTGGTATACGTATTATGGACTACGTAAAACGATCTACAATCAAATCCTGATCAAATAAAAATAGTCTAATTAATTTTATTATATAGGTACATAGTCTCCGAAATATTTTTCATCCATTTTGCTCCTTTTATAGGCATGTGTGAAAAAAACTAGTTAGTTAAGAAACTAAACATCCACACGCTGAACTATTATCGCTTACAACTTTAGACGTCAGCATCCGAAGTTCTTCACCGTTAACTGAATAGGTACGAGTACCTACCGACTAGGTACTTAAGGCTGTTGTAGTGCTGTGAACTGCTTGCCTAGTTACGCCTTGATTAATTTTGCCTGAAGGGTGTAAATCGGATTGTTACGTTCTAGTAGCAGTTAGGACTTAGGACGTTACGGCTGCGAGTGGTCCGTTGAGGACGACGGGGGGAGGGGGACGATCTGTCGCGCATACGTAGAAACGTAGAGTAGAGCACAATGCGGCATCGTTCTGCGTCGACGTGGTCCCGCGCGAGTGTACTGCGCACCTCAACCGTCATAAATATACAAAACATGGTGGCTGCCGCTACCGCTGCCAGACCGCCGTCGTCCGAGCCCGAGTCGTCCCGTTTCCAGGTGAGTCCCGCTACGTGCCTACTATACCATTAGATTTTCTTCCTCGCTTTGCTGGCGACATTTCCACCGCGCGGGTTATCGCAGCCTTATCAGCCGAAACCGCTCTTGTAGCCTTCTACAGTAAACAACTTATGATAGGCAGCGGCACGCTTGGCATGTAATCGACTCTATCTCATTTACAGGTATATGACTCATTACCAATAATCTTTTTCAGCATCAAATTAATAATAATCTTACCTTATCTTGAAATCAGCTTAGCGTGTCGAAAAAATTCTTGAGAATTGGCAATGGCGGTGTTTATTTATTCAAACACAATATCAATTACATTAGTAAACTTTAGAAAGTAATGAAATGGAAATACTGTATAAAATGTTGGTAACCTAAACATTTTCATTGTGTGATTCTGATTACGAGGACTTGTGAAGTATCTAATATATAGTAGGTACTTAGTTTGTGACGTAATAATTTTAAGGGTTCCCAAAGAGTAAATAGAACCCTATTGTTACCAAGCCTTCCCTGTCCGTCTTCCAGAAGTCTAAATTTCATGAGCCGCGTCAGATAGAGATAGACAGTTGAAATTTTCAGTGTGCATGTTGTAAACCAAATTACGAGTACATAATAGATACTATACATAGAATTCAATCTAAAATTTAAAAGCGGGCGCTCTATATTACGAGAAACGTTTGTTCGGCGTATACTCTATATAATTTGTATTATAATACTACGTTGAGAACGGAATATTAGGTACGACGCGAACTAGTGAACTAATAAATACTTGCCAAGTCTAACATAATGGTAATAAGGTCGTGTAAACATATTTAACTAAATCCGTCACATCGATATCTTAAACCTTATAGTACCTACTTAGTTTGACTAGATTTTTCCAATGGCCATTAGAAGGCATTAGCTAACAAGATCTAGGAGTGTAAAGCTAACGCCGACGTGCTACGAGAACGCCGCGCCGTTTATCTGCCCACGTTGCATCAATCAGGTGACATCCGGATGTCAACTGTGGCTGCATAACTGTGGCGACATTACTGCTGCGGCATTAAAGCCGCCGCTATATTTTTCAATTTCCTTGATAAAATGAGATGAGTTACGTACAGAACGTTATAATCGCGGCAGTAACGCATCACTCATTTTATCAAGGAAATTGACAGACGGCCACTGTAACGCTGTCGCTGTCACTGTCAATTTTCTTCATAAATAGCTGCCATCCGAATGTTTGCAACGGCGTTCTCGAAACACGTCGGTAATAAACGCACGATTGTCTCACGGCTCACGGTTGCCATTCCCGTGGTGTACTGGGTACTGGGCAGTCACCTAAAGTAAAGCAGATGTGATTTTTATCGGTCACACAGTAAACTTGCCTGAGGCGCTTCGTTCGGCGAGCGGTTGGATTGGAATAAGAGCCTTGCACTGTCCCTATATTATTATCGCATACTACGTGTATGCGAGCAGTCTAGTCCATGGCAAGTGTTAAGACTATGTGCAAATAGAATACATACTATAAAATAGTTTCCCTGTACCGAGTGCCCTGTAAGCGATCGGAATAAAGCCATGGCTCAGGTCAGTATAATGTTACCTACCTCAAGATCTGTATATGTAATTATCTGTGATGGGTTGATGGGGGACGCTCATATATGTATACCTACCTACATTGGTGCGGCTGAGCTGTCAACTCTCATGCGAACCGTTTAGGAATAACACCCGGCCGGCAACGACGGGTTAGGTAGGTACTCATGCCTATCCGTGCAATAGTTACGAGTACCTAGATGTGGAGGCTATGTGACGCCACTATTGAGATACGTCGCAATTATCGTACAGTTAGATACTGTGGAAATCTTCCATATTTCTATGGAAATATGTAATTACATAGGTACTCAATCATTTTTCTGTATTGTTGATTCTTTCAACTGGCATCCTGTCCTTTTAACGTATTGTAATAGGTTTATTGTGTAACATTCTTATGGCTTTAAAATCAGTTTTGTTTAATGTTACTTAAACCATAGCTTAAACGTTACTGTTATCAATCTACCAATATTATTTTATTGCATAGTTGCATACACGTAAGTACAATCGTTATTCATTGTACATTGTATATACAGAAAGCAGGTAAATGAAATTAACAATTTTAAGAAATCTTTTCTAAAAAGTTCTAAAATCGAGGCTAATTTCTGAGGAAGAAGTTTTAAAGGTTATCCTAAGTAGGCAACCGCAAATTGAATTGGACGGATTGAGTAGGAGTAGACTGGTGAGTATTACTAGTTTTAAACACGATTTCTTTTAGTTATCTTTACTGTATCAAGTACTACTCGATTAAGTAAATGTTTAAGTTAGCGGTAATAGATACATATTATATTTTACTAACTATTTATCTCTTCTTTAATAGGAATAGCCAACACCTTTGTTATGTCGTAGCAAGTTCTGTATTAGGTAGCTAATCGTTAGGCAAGGTCAATCGTAAAGCACTGCAGTCGTTAGGTTAAGTATAGACAAATGACGTTATTCATAATAAATGCGTTACTGGCCTGAATTAGCTATGAATCGTTTGTCTTTATCTGTCAGGCCCGAATGAGTTTCAGTTTCATTTGTTTGCAACTCTTTGTAACACTGCACTCCGCGTGAAGGTTTCTTTGTTCGCTTACCAACTACGTCATTCGTTCAACCAAAGCACACGCACACATGTCTACCTACATTACTTAACTACTGAGGCTGTTTTTTTATTTATGACAGTCAACAAATGTTAAGTACTTATTTTTTTGGAATATTGTACGCAGGGTTTTACTGTTTAGGTTACATTGGTACAGTTAACAAAATAGGACCGTTGCGGCAGGCCACCATGGAGCTATGTCACATTATTCTTATAAATGTGATATGCAATATGCATAAATTAATGTGTGTCTTAGACATATACATAACAATACTGCTATTGTGTCTTTTATACGTACAGTGAGCTGCGAAATTGGAGAAATTATGAATGAATTCATTGATAAAGTCGCCATGCAGTTTTGCAACTGATCTATTCTTGACCTTTGAATTTTATTCTTAAGTAGGTAATTTTCATTGAATTTTATTCATATTAATTTTGCATCGATTATCAATATTATCATAGGTACTCGTACCATTTTTTGGTTTTGTACCACTTGGTACCACTAACTCAACTGAGTGTTTCTTCGACCAACTGACATTTTAAAATTCAAACATTTATTCTATAAGTTTACGCTCCGTAGCGAACGAAACGCAACTGTCACTGTCGTACTAATATGGAAGCGTGATATAGACAACAAAGCGTTTATTTCTCGTAGCGCAAGCGGTTGTCACCTTGGCTAGGCACCCTGAAGGCTCTTTCACGTGACATGGCAACAATGAAAATACATTGCAACATAGTTAAATTCTTACAACATCCAATCATCAACCAATAGTTTCCTACAAGGGTTAATATTGCGATATAATAAAGTAACGGCTTTCCAAAAGCGTCGTACTTAATGACAATAAATGTGAAATAAATGTTCCCTCGTAAAACGTATTCTAAAATTATATTATCTACATAGTTTACAGCGCGATTTATTCTTATTTCAATTTGATTTACTCAGTTGGTAAATATTAAAACTGATGTTTTTGTACAAAATGTGTTTAGACTTTAGAGGGATGGTCTAACAGTTCTAACTAAGATAATGAATTCGTAGGTTAGGTTCCGTGGTAGGTTAGAATAGTTCCAACTTATAACTATGTGATCTTATCACACTCAACTTCCTATACTTAAATGAAAACAATATATTAATTTTACACATATTATCAGTTACAAACAAATATGTTGCTAAGTAGAGGGAAAAGGTTGAATGGCAATGGAAAAGGTTAGGTTATTAGTGTAAAGAGAGAAAGTTGACAGTCTCCGCACTAACCTTTCAGATCTTGAATAATTTACTTCATTTTATTGTTCTGCTCTATACATAAGATTACCGCAGTGTAGGGTAGGTCGATTTCGCTAATGATACAGACCAAATTATTTTGGTCCAAAAGAGTGTCACAGCTCGAGGCGTCAGAGTTCCCTGTATTTTGGTCGGCACGGCACGGCACGGCACGGCACGGCACGGCACGGCACGGCGCGGCACGGCACGGCACGGCGCGGCGCGGCGTCCTATGGCCACGTCACGTCACGAGGCGCGCGCGCGGCTGCGCAGTAACAGTGCCCTAGTTATTTCGGGTGCCGTCCTAGATCGGAACGAGGTCGCTCGAAACGCCGTTTTCATCAACACCAGTGCCAGTCTGCCAGTGAGTTTTATACGAGGGGGCCACCGTGGGATGTCCGATTGCAGATACCGACTTAGCCACATTACGTTCGCTCTGCGTTCATATATGAGAACGCAGTAATTAATTTGGATCACTTCAAAATAATTATATAGATTTAGATTTACATTGATTTATTTCATGATATGAAATTACAATATAATTTTTTTTACACTAATCTATACGAATTTATATTATGATCGTGATCGACAAGTAGGAAAATAAAATTGATTGTCAAGCAATACACAATTTAAAAAACCGGTCAAGTGAGAGTTCGTTTAACTCGCGCACCGAGTGTTCCGTACAAACTTTCAATTTTCTCATGTAAATAGAATCACAAAAGTCTTGACCAGGAGTATACAAAGCGTAATTGTGTGCAGCGCCATCTATCGGCAAATTGGCTAACTAATTTGCACGACCTGTATGTATGTTGGTTTTTTAAGGATACTTCTTAGGAAGATCTTGGATAATTCTTTATCCTGTGAACCGATTTCAACAATTTTTGTTTTATTTGATAGAAGGTATTTTTAGTGTAATCTCAATAATCTCATAGACATTTCAAGTATAACCAACACCCGCAAATGGGCTTAAATTGCAAATTAAATTAGAATTTTTTTTTGATAATTAAATAATTACACTACCAATGTATTAAGGTTAGCGCTGTTCATAACTATTCCAAATTTCAAATCGATAGATTCATTAGTTCAGTAATGTAACAGACAGACAGACAGACAGACGGACAGAGTCGCACCATAAGGGTTCCTTTTGTACCTTTTTGGTAAGGAACCCTAAAACCATTACATAAGCAATCGATTAATTAGGTGTTTTTTTGAACAATGTCAAAATCAGAATTGGGTTTCTGTAATTTATAAATATATGTAGAAGGGGAAGGTTACCTATACCTATACAGAGGTTTGGCTCGGCTGATTATTATTATCAAACTCCGAACCGTCTTTTCTCAGAATTAGTGGGACCTATCTATCACATGCACAAAAAAATTAAGGGGGAAGGTAGGCGGTCGTCACGCCCCCGCCCGGCCCGGCGCTCACCTCACCGGCGAGATGCTCTTATGTTATTTACTACTGATTCCTGTGAATGCCCAGGTAGCTACGAATTTAAATAATAGTTATATAGGTATCTTCTAGTATTCCAAGTTGAGTTTGTGATAAGAAGACATGGTGTATTTAGTATTTGCACACAGGTGCACCTGACAATTATTTTGTCAAGAAATGAATATCACTGAGATAAAAATAGGTACGAACTTTCTTATAAAAGAAACCTACCCGGTACAATTTCTCAGATTTATAAGTTATAAGTTAAGACTTCATACAGATAGAATCGAAATCGTTACAGCCGTAATTGAGAACTGATTTACAAATAAATTTAGGTATGATTATATTTATAGTGGAAGATTCCATTTCAAATATGAATTAAAATTAGGCGAAACATAAATATAATCGATGTTCAAGATCTAAATACCTCGTGCGTGGCGCCCTTCCTTACAAATAGAAATATTCATTAACAAATAACACCTATGATACATACACCAGCCTGTTATTAAATAATTGGTTAAAAAAGGTCACATAATTATCACTTACATTGTTGTTACGAGTCATGTTACGAGTATTTTGTGAATAGACAGACATTACGAGTATTGTTTGCTGTAAGTAATATAACTGTAAGCTTCCTTAGGAGATTCCATGCAGAGGCTTGCCTTGCCGATGCCGTTGCCGCAATACGAGCGCACGCACTCCGCGTGCGGCCTATTCTACACTGTCTACAGTACCTATGTACCTTACCTTACCTACTCGAGTCATTGAATTCACTATGTATACACACATGTAGTACACACTACTTACACTAAACCCATTAGTTCAGTTTCAATGTACCCTACTCTATTATATAATAATTTAATTCATTAGTAGGTACCTATGTAATTAAGGTTTCGTAACAAAAAAAACTTATTTTAATATTAATAAATTGCACATTTCAAGTATGTACTTTATAATAAATATCGTAGTTATTGCACAATTAGATTAAGATGTAGAGTCGCCTTGTAGTCGCATAATGTGGCCCATAGAAGAGTTAGTTGCGCGCCTGTCTCCGCGCACAACAGAGAAGGGGAGGCGCTATGCCATTTGGACCAAAGTAAGCCAAGGCCGCCGTGGTGGGGATAACGTTTCCACGTGTGACCTAGATAGGAGCCGAGTGCTCGCGAACAGGCACGAGGCCAGCGCGCTCGCTCTGCTGATCAATACTGAACGCTACAACATTATCTTAGCTCTTTCCCTCTTCTAACGATGTAGAGCCGAGCTCATATCACGACATCACGAGTTCACGACTGCCTACGAGTGCACGCACAGCGGTAGAGTTAGCAGTGTTGGAGTACCCTTTGTTAATGCACGTGGAGGCGAGCCAAGCACGTGTCACAGGAGGGTTCACTGACCTGAGTGGTTCGTCTCCCTCTTCTTTGCACTCGAGAGACAAAGCTGTGACGCCGGCGACAGATAAGCTGTTCCATCTTATATTTGCTTCTAACGGCGCTACTAGAAGTCTAGGTTCGACCAGTGATTATGTAGTTAGATGCGCATAGCGGGCGAGTGTCAGTTAGGTTTATTCTTGCTGGTAGGTTGTCGTGGCCTGCTGTCGGTGCGCAGCGGTTGCGTCGCGCGGAGCGGAGTGCATCGATCGCGATTACATCACCACTTGCGTCCTTTCTCTGCGCGCGCAGCCGCCCCGCGCGCGCCTTCCGCCGCCCCCTTCCGCGCCGACTGCCATTACGATGTCGTTAGGCTACGCGACTACATTCGCCTTTTGGACGTCGTCCGCAACGGTTGCTCACTTTGCTCTAACCGTTGACACTTGTTTAACTTTGGACTTTTAGCTTATTAATTTAACAAGTTTTCTAGTGAATAGAGCCGAATGAATTGTGAGATATAAATTATTGGTGACAATTATTTCAATGAGGAAGTGCTTTTATCTAACGAAATAATAATGATAATTTAAAAAAAAATGTGACATGTTCGCGACCTACTTTTATAACTTCCGCAATGTGGTAGTGCCGCCATTTTGATATTTTTTGTACCAATCGAGGGATATAAAAGTTAACTCATTCGTTAGTTCGGTGAGCGTAATGTCGCGCGGTCGGATCTCTTCGCGAGCTCTATTATTATTTACAATTTATAAACTGGTCTTTCCTCCTCGACGTGTGAGCTCCTAAACTAGTTGACAGTCAGTTTCGGTGTTAAATAGATTGAAGAGTTGTTGCGGGAATACATCTATTTAGTTTACAGCTGCTGAAGATTGCTCCCTTGAAGAAACCGCGTGAAGAGAAGAACAAAATGTCAGTCGTGTCGGGGAGAGAAATTGACGCGACTTTACCAGTTATCAGTCAGTCTTTTTCTCTCTCCTATATGGTCGGCATGCAACCGTCGCGTCGCGTGGCGGCCGCTGCTGCAGCTGCTGGTTCCGGGCTCAGTCTCGCAGTGACCTCTGAGATTACGCAAGCTGTCTATTCAATTCGGCTGCGAAATCACTGAATTTTCTGCTAAAGACGGCCAATTTTGAAAAAAATAACACATAATTTGTTTAGATGTTTATTGTACAGCATGCTTAGATGTTTGAATGTTCATGTAGTTATAAGTTGTTTAATTATATAAATTATTAATGTTTATCTGTAACTTTTAAATACTCCTCCGACTCGATTAGTTTGAAGCTGTCTAGTTGCGGCTTAATATTATAATGTATTGCACAGTTAGAATTGAATACAGGTGTCGTAAGCGTACAGTTTGAGTCATCGCACCTACATACAGCATGACGAAATTGAAATAATCGTCGAGGCGGCCGCGCTCGCGAGCGCGGCAGGAATTGGGCAATCCGCGAGCGGACGTGCCCCCCTCTCCCTGCCCCGCGCCGCACGCGGCCTACTAGCGCCGGACGGGCGCAAACACCGACCTAAAACGAATTTACACATTTCATTATCTCCATTATTTCAGGTAGCATCTTCAGTCACCAGCTCGTCATCTTCGTTTCTAATTATTCTTAAGAATACTGCTTTTTGCGAATGTGCTCTAAGACCTTGGTGTTATGTACGCTAGCGCCTTTTTTTAAATTAAACTCTTGTACCTCCTAACTAGATTTTCACTGATTAAATAGATACTTAGTTGTACGACTTGTACGTATACATAGATTAGTAAATAATAATGAGTGACGTAGGGTAATAAAACTATGGGCCGCGCGACTCCGCCCCGGGGCCGCCGGGCCAATAGGGACCCGGTTTCCTGTCCGCCGAATCCCAGCGGCGACCTTCGCCACTTCTACGAAATGTCCCGTACAACATTTCCAATTATTATTAGCCTCAAAAATCCCGCTCAGCGAATGAATTTTAGTAGGAAGTCAAATTCGGATCAAGAAATGAATAACGCAAAATTGGAATCAATTCTAGCGAGCGAAATATAATTATTTTATTACTAGGCTAGTTTCCTTTTTCCATATATATATATATATATATATATATATATATATATATATATATATATATATATATATAATATATATATATGTACTACCTTATACTTTTTAATAACTTGTTAACCAGGTATACAATTTCACTGTTTTAGATAGATTAGTAATTAGTAGACTAGTCTTACCGTCGACTGTCACCGTTAAAAGTATTATAACATTTCTTAAAATGTTATTGCTAAGTGATGTCGATCAGTCTGTCGAGTAGGTATGTTTGTTGCAATTGACCCTCAATGTTGATAAAAATAATACGTAGGCACCGTAAAATAATGCAAACCTGCAGTATAGACAAGTGTCATTTGCTTATATCATTTAACTTGTCAACTAAGTTTAAGTTACAAAATGTAGACAAATGGCATAAGAATTATCCAACGACCATGTTTTGCAGCAAATCGTATAACGACTATCGCTGTCAAAAGAGGAAAAGACGTCAAATCAATAAAAACTGGAAAGAATGTTAGTTTTATCATCAATAATCATTTATACAACCATATCATTTATAAAGTCGACCATCATAGCCCTGCTGCTCTTATTAATTACTATCTTGGTATAAAAAATTGAAAGCAATAAAAATACTTACTTTACTATTATGATTTTATTATTTTCATTCCACTCTTTAAAACTTTTAAATTTAAGTAAAATGCCTATAATCCGAAAAAAAAGTTTCACTTGCATCGTGGTTTCCTAAAACCACACAATTAATTTTTTCTAATAGGTACTTTGATTCAAATTTGACTGCCACTTTTCCTTGTAAGTATGGTGGGCCGTTATAGAGGTTATACAT
Source organism: Cydia strobilella (assembly GCF_947568885.1). Taxonomy (NCBI): domain Eukaryota; kingdom Metazoa; phylum Arthropoda; class Insecta; order Lepidoptera; family Tortricidae; genus Cydia; species Cydia strobilella. Next base: position 20,884,803 of record NC_086068.1, read on the forward strand.
AAGTACTATCTACCTTCATACGTATGATGTACGTACCTATGTATGTAGGGTACTAGGTACTACATATTTTTGTAGAAAGTTATTACCAAAGACAAAGATAGATATAACTCCGTAAAGAAATTGCTCCGTCATTGCCAAAGAGGATATAATAGGATAGAGCGGTACTGTCCTAGTAAATTTTGAAGCCACAGTAACTTCACTGCTATCTATCAACACACGATTAAAACTAAAAATATCAAAAAAAAAAACTTAGTAAGGAACTACCTCCAAGGTGGTCCCACATTAATCTGGTGCTGTTCTGATGATGGGATCCATGAGGAATTGAGGGAACGCCTCAATTTTTAAAGGCACATGTATGGTGATTTGGGTGTTTTCTTAAGCAACTTGAGCATTTTCTGTCGAAAACGACCAATTTGATGAAGTGGATCCGATGATGATGATAGTGATGATGATTTTACTTAATGTAGGATGTTCAGCGATTACTCCAAGACCCGTGGTCCGACTTAAACAATTCTTTTTTTGTTTGAAAGGAACTACCTCCAAGGTGGTCCCACATTAATCTGGTGATGTTCTGATGATGGGATCCATGAGGAATTAAGGGAAATCCTTAATTTTTAAAGGCACATGTATGGCGATTTGGGTGTTTTCTTAAGCAGCTCGAGCATTTTCTCTCGAAAACCACCAATTTGATGAAGTGGAGCTGATGATGATGATTGTTTTGATGATAATGATTTCAGCGATTACTCCGTCACCCATGATCCGATTTGAGTAATTCTTTTTCTGTTTGAAAGAAGTTACCTCCATGGTGTTTTCGTAACAATTTTGGTTTTGATCTGATGATGGATTCCGTGACGAATTGAGGGAACTCCTCAATTTTTAAAGGCACGTGTATGGTGATTTCGATGTTTTCTAAAGTAACTCAAGCATTTCCTCCCAAAAATCACCAATTTGATGTAGTGCAACTGTAGCCTAACCACGAGTTTGACTCTAAATATTCGCTAGCGTCTACGTAACTTACTTTGAACACTAATATGCCAGTACGAGCGAGATGCATTAACAGTAAGTTACGCACACGATAGCGAATATATCAATGTCAAACTCGTGGTAAGGCTACTGATGATGAAGACCACGGACGAAATGTGGAACTTCCCTTGTATGTGTATTATGATTTTTGATGTAGGTAGTGTTGGAAACAACCAAAGAGACTGAGAGGTGAGGGGTAGGTGTGAGAGGTGAAGATAGAGGGTATTAGTGTTTGGGGGGTTTGAGGTTGGGGTTGAGGGGAGGTGAGTTGATGGGTCGGGTACTGAGGGATTGGGGGTTAGGGTTAGGAGTTAAGGGGTCTGGGGTTAGGAGTCGGGGAATGGCGGTTGAAGGGTTGGTGGTTTAGGGTCGAGGGGTTCAGTGATCAAGGGTTGATGTGCTGTGAGGTTGAGTGATCAGGGGTTTGAGGGATTGGGTCAGTGGCGGGGCGGAGAATGGATTTAGTGACAGGAATGATTTCCCAGACGGAGTCGAGGAAAATTCTGATTACGAATTTAGAGTGATTATGTTTTTTATTCATGCGTCACGCTATTAACAATGTCTTAAAACTAAAAATAGAAAAATAAAAACTTAAAAAAAAAAAGATAAATCAACTTCAAAAAGGATGAAATTAAATATTATCCTTTTTAGGGTTCCGTGTTTAAGTATATGCGTTACCAACTGATATGTTTGAAGTCGGTGCCAAGCCAAGTAGTAACAATACCAGTCAAATATAATCAGCTTTATGTCTATAAATCCCATTACAGCTAATATTGAGTGATTCTCAAAAGAGTGGCATCTTAACCTGTCATCGAGTTTTTGAATGGAATGTATGCTTATTTTCGGTTTTTCATATGTAAAAAAAATACTTATACATAAACAAAAACAATGCTTATCGAGGCCAACTACACCGCAGAACGTAGGTACGGGCTCGGCCACATGTACGCGGTGCCGCCCGCCGCACCCCAAAATTTGGCGGTGCGGCGTGTGGCACCGCGCGCGATGCCGCGTCCGTCGTCGCGGCTGAGTGGTACCTAATTATTATAAGTACTATAATAATTAGGTAGCCACAGATTTCTGCGGTGCGGCGGGCGGCACCGCAAAATGCGCCGCTCTGCGGCGACGGCGCCGCACCGGGTGCATGTGGCCGGGCCCTACATATAGTGATTTTTAGGGTTCCGTACCCAAAGGGTAAAAACGGGACCCTATTACTAAGACTCCGCTGTCCGTCTGTCCGTCTGTCTGTCTGTCTGTCACCAGGCTATATCTCATGAACCGTGATAGCTAGACAGTTGAAATTTTCACAGATGATGTATTTCTGTTGCCGCTATAATAACAAATACTAAAAAGTACGGAACCCTCGGTGCGCGAATCCGACTCGCACTTGGCCGGTTTTTGTATTTTCATCAACAACTCCAGCATTTACATTTAAAAAAGTGACATTTGATGAAGTGGAACTGCTGATGGTGATCAGAATTGAACTCTTCAATGACGCATAGTTCACGTTTGGTGATTTGTCCTCTTCGTTATTTATATTGTCATAAGATGAACTAAGGAAAATGTCAAATGGTTCTAATTGGTTCTAATATAATCCAGCCAAATAAAATATATGTTCGTTATTTCAGGCAAAATAAAGGAACCAGAGAGGCAATTTTGGCGCTTAGAAATATAGTTGACAGGCGACTGGAGGTTAACCTAGACACTCATATAGCTTTTATTGATCTCGAAAAAGCTTTCGACAAGGTGGATTAGAAAAAGATGATGGGTATCCTACGTGAAATTGGAGTCGACTACAGGGATAGAAAGATCATTTATGAACTTTATAAGAACCAGGAGACCATTATCGAAGTAGGAGAAGAGAGAGGGAAAGCCAGAATCAGACAAGGAGTGGGACAGGGGTGTCTACTATCACCACTCATCTTTAATATTTTCATAGAACAGGCCATAACAGTTATAACAGAATCAGATTTAGGAGGAATTAAAGTAAACGGAAACAAAATTCATTTCATACGTTTTGCGGACGATATCGCGGCATTTGCCAATAACCGAAGTCAATTACAGCAACTAGTCTCCAAAATGGATGAAATTTTTATTCAATTCGGACTTAAAATAAATTGCAAAAAAACTAAAACTCTTACAGTTGCAAAAAACATTCTGACAGCATCGAACCGCCCAAAAGTTTACAAACCCATCATACTACAGGACACACCCATAGAACAAGTCAATCAGTACAAATATTTAGGAAGCGTGATAACCAATGACTCTAGATGCACCGAAGACATTAAGCAGAGAATCGCTATGGCTAAAGGAGCCTTCAATAACAAAAAAGACCTACTTAAGGCACGCATTTCCAAAAAAGCCAAGAAACGATTGATAATTGTGTTTATCTGGAGCATTGCGTTGTATGCGAGTGAGACGTGGACACTGAGACAAAAAGACAGAAAAAGGCTGGAAGCTTTCGAAATGTGGTGTTGGCGGAGGATGGAAAGGATTAGCTGGACTGAAAGAAAGACGAATGAAGAGGTTTTGAATATGGTAGGAGAAAGGCGAAGCTTATTAAATACCATAAGGAATAGGAGAGGCAAGATGTTAGGACACCTAATACGAAACGACAACTTTTTCCTTAACATCCTGGAAGGAAAAATTGAAAAGACGAGAGGCAGTGGAAAGCCTAGAATCACATACCTGAGCCAAGTAAAAGAGAATGCATCGTACGAGCAAATCAAAAGACTGGCTAAGGAAAGAAAGGACTGGCAATTACTCCACCGACAAGAGCAAAGCTCTTAAGTGATGATGATGATAATTTCACAGGTAGGTTTCAAGTGTAACAACTTGACATAGTCGTATTATTTTATGAAATAAAACTATGAAAACGGATTATATCGCGTATATTGAATTTATAATACATCCCGACGTTTCGAACTCTTTACAGCGTTCGTGGTCAACGGGTGACTGAGGAAAAATTACAAAGTGCAAAAATACCCACATACTAAAATAATGAACAATTATAGACTACAAACTTTAAGGCTGGTTGTACATGCAAAATCGGTTCATAAGGCTAGTTATACACTACAATTATTTTCAAGTAAAGATATATATATATATATATATATACGCGATAAAATCCGTTTTCATAGTTTTATTTCATGAGTTACTATCGCGGTAACCGAAGATAATATTACGTATTATTTTAGTTGAAATATTTCGGGAATTTCAGCGGTCATCTTGGTTTATTTTAATTATATTGTTGCTATTCCTGAAAGATTGTTGGAAAACGTGCTGAGTTTTTATTTGTAATGGTTTGAAGTTCCCTAAGTGATAATGTCTTGTGTGATCGAGGGCTGTAAATCGCATACAGGAAGAAAAGAAAATACGCACGAATCGGTAACCTTTAATCGGTGAGTTTTGTTCAATTTTGAAGAAATTAATTTATAGGACCTGACCCTAAACGTTGAAATCGATATGTTGTTTATGTAATTATTACTTGCGTTCAAGTCTCTATAGATTTTTGCATATATTTTCGAAATTTTCTGCTAACTATGAAAGGTTATATTTTTGGCATAGTGATGTATCGACCTCATATCAATAACCTATCGAAATTTACAGCTTTCTTATAGTTTGGCCCAGGACTGTCTCATTTTAATTGATGAGTACAGACAAGGGCATAAATATATATACATTCCTAAAGTCTCAAAAATATGTGTACGCTCAGACAATAAAGTCGTGTTCACATATTTTTGAGCCATTTGTCTGGATCGATATTTTTGCCTTCGACTGTACCTATAGTTTTCTTTGTTCTTACTTACTGACAGATTGTGTTGGAACTAATATAATTAGAACAATGATGTTGGCATGTGCCTAATATATCTACATGGAGTTCGTATATATGTCCCAGTATAAACTCTGTCTATATAGAATAATAAGTGTTCTAGACAGATGTCACTTCTCTTGTAATCGTTTGCCTGTGCGGATGCACAATATATTTTGCTTTCTTTAATATGGTATTTCATTGAGTAGTCCACGGAATATCCAACAGATTGTGTTTGCCAGACTATAGCATAATACTAAAAACCGGTCAAGTGCGGGTCGGACGCGCGCACCAAGGGTTCCGTACTTTTTAGTATTTGTTGTTATAGCGGCAACAGAAATACATCATCTGTGAAAATTTCAACTGTCTAGCTATCACGGTTCATGAAATACAGCCTGGTGACAGACAGACGGACAGAAGGACAGCGAAGTGATAGTAATAGGGTCCCGTTTTTACCCTTTGGGTACGGAACCCTAATAAAAAAGACATTAGTGATCATTGATGAATGTTCGTTTTATTAATATTGTTGGTTTACCTATCTCACAAAACTCAACTTTTTATTTCAGATTTCCAAAGGACGAGGAATAGGGAATATTACTGCAATGTTCTGCCACCAGAGTGCAGCACTAGCTTTTTTAGTGCACCGTAGAGTAACTTATTCATACTGTACCTTTAACAGGTTTTTGACAAGTTTTCAGGGGACCTACCGGAAAACTCGGATCCGAAATTTCGTTATCTAGCTGCCTCTTTATCGCTCGAATACGCAAGAGTGACAGAGATGTTAGATAACGAAAATTCGATTTTCTTGTTTCGCGATAGACCCTCAGATTGTGGTAGTGGCGCCACCTACGCCGAGTTTCGCTTAATATTCCCTATTATTAAATAAAAAAATATATTACACGAACGTTTTTTTTTCATTTCCTATTGGGTACATGACTAGAAACTTAGTCATTTAGCATTGGAAAAAAAGGTAAACCATTTCCACGTGTCTTTTTATTGACAAGTTTTAAATATAGCAATATTTGACTTATGAAAGTGTTTTTCAAAGTGTTTTTCGATAAAACGACACGCCTTCTTTCTAATGATAAAAAAACGTTAGACGGTTCTGAGTGGTAGACTGCAAATGAGATAAAAGCTGTATTAGGCACATGCATTAATCCTCATATCAGGCGGCTCTTTGATTACAAGGATTGCATATTTTTTATACTTTTTATGATTTTTAGAATATGAAAATTATAAAAAGTATAAAAGTTATGCAATCCTTGTATTCAACGAGCCGCCTGCTACAGATTTCATGAAATTGCCGCGTTTTTTCAGGTTCAACTTTCATTAGCCAGATTATCAATTTGCCAATTTCGTGATTATTTTTTTACACGGCACATAAACTTATGCATAATTTATCGATATAAAAAGTCGACACAGTCACATCTCTAGCAAATTATAAAACTTGTGACACTGACACCCTACACAAATGAGGAATAACAAGCATATATGCATTTCTTTTCGACACATTATCTTATTCGTAAGGAAGTAAAGGACGGGTATACATATTTGCGAAGCATTTTTGCCCGGCTTCTATGCTTGAGTTATTCTGAGAGTAATACCATGGATACTAGATATATAAAGGAGCCAAATCTCTATCATAGAGTAAAATAAATTATACTAGAGCGGTACTGTCATAGTAAATTTTGTAACCCCAGTAAATTCACTGTCATCTGTCAACACACTTTAAAACTAAAAATAAATATTTGTAAAAATACGATAAAATGTATTTAATTATGGATAAATGATTTTTTTATTTGCATTAATTATTTTTATGATTTTGACCCATGTTCTTTCACTGATATGCGTTAAAATTGTTAAATAACAAACGAAACCGTCAACGCCATCTATTTGACAGTAAGTCAAAGCTAGTAGCGCCCTCTGAACGAGAATCAAATTTTCTTGATTTTCGAGGCACGTTTTTTCCTTAGACTGTATCCATCTATTACGGAGTTATATCTATCTTTGTCTCTATGTATGAAAAGTGTCCATCAAAAACCAATAATTAGGCGGCGCCACCATAGGTACACCGAAATACTACCAAAAACAACCTACGTAATTGGGTCGGGTTATTTGTTGCCTTATATGGTTCGTTATACTCATGTCCCAGAGCCTACTAACGCCACCGGAGAGATTAGGAACTATTATTTAAAGCTGAAAGCGGTCACTTTTGCAACAATTCTGCCATAAGAGATTGGCATCCTTTCTATACCATCCATAAGTAATACTAGAACATGACATATCGCCTATTACGGCGATCGACGCCAATATCTCAAATTCCAAACTTTCTCGTCTTTAGAATATTTTAAGCTCAGTCAGTCCATACTTAAGCTGAATACAGAAAGCATTCCTTTTAATGTACTACGAGTACATGTTGATTATAACGATACGTATACATATAATTTTTTAAACAAGTACCTAACGTTATAACGTACACGTAGACACCTAAAGCGCCGGGCAAAATAAAAGTGTGTGCGTGTAATATTTACGCGCGATCGAAGTAAAACTTTTTTGAAGATGACGTTTATCGCTATGTTGGCACTTTGGCGTGTGTCCTATTGTAAGTGTGTCATTACTGAGCGTTACTTCCGTCAGAAAAAAATCTGAGACCCTCTAGTCGTGCCTAAAGAAGTTTTACTTCAATAAATAATATTGGACATATTGGTTAAACTGCAACTCTACTTACTTATGCCGCGAACCAATGAATGCTGGTTATAGTTTTGCCCTTGACAGGTTATTAACCATCTGTTTCTATCGTACTTGCATTCATCTAACTGCTTATATGAGTAATACTTACTCATACTAGTACCTACCCCTATTTAGTGCTCCGAACTCAAACCTTGTGATCTGTAAAAACGTGCATACCTATAGTTAAACGCAGTAGGTACGCAGTAGTAACGATAAAACGTTGTTACCTATCTACATCTAGTTAAAAAGGTATTTTGCTTATAGGTATGTTCGGTATACATAGTATTATATAGGTAGGCCTTATTAACATTTAGAGGTAACTACATATAAGTACTTACAGTTTTACAGTTACCTCTACTTACCTACTTCCTACTTCACTCGAAGTACTTAATGAAAACCAACGTAATGTAAAGCCTAATGTTCCAAAGTTGTGTTGCCTAAATTATAGTCTGTAAGGTATGCGTATAAGGGCCTTAGCCTTAGCTGCCTGGAACTAAAATATTCTAATTTGTTATGTCCCTACGTATAATAGTACATATTAAAAAAAACTTGAACCTAACGAGACTTTTAAAGCGCCTATAGGTAAACAGAATCACTACCTAACGATCAATATTTAGCCTGGTCTTCTAGAATTTTTAAATAATTGAAAATATTACTCTGAACTTGTTTCTTAATATGAATGCCTATGTAAGGCACGGACCTGGACCTTAGTCAATTCTCAAAATCGCGGGCTTCTACTATTTTTAGAAACCTGTTTGGTGAGTTCAGCGCAGACTGGACTCAAAAAGCGTTTGGAGGTGAACCGTGTGAGAAGGAGACGAACACGCGGCATTTCTAAAGCAGTCAAAACAGGATGGGGATATGCCAAATTCTCACCAGTTAGTATTTACCGTGATCTGTTTGTGGCATGTATGTAGCTACGCGCCAACGCATACAGTTGTTATACTAATCAATACTTCGCCCATATACCTGAAATAAGTATTCACTGCCAGGCAAATTGGGACACAACCCTTTGCTGTTGTGCGGTGGTTCATTTGAAGTGTTTTCTGTCTATAATGTAAAAAGCTTCAGGAATACTAAACACCGTTCAAATATAGGTACTTGGCTGTGTTTTATCAAGCTCGGCAATGTTCAAAACAAAAAGGCGTGAACGGACTCTGTTAGACTATTGTATTATAGTCGCCATAAAAAAGGAGAAGGGTCTCAACTCGGTGGACTTATCTTTAAAATATTTATTGAGATAGCATAGTCATGTTACATTTAACAATACATTTACACGGGCGCCATAAGTCACCAAACATTTTGTGGAACATCACGTGACTTAAAACTACACACACTTTTAATTAACTTAAAAATAAATCGAAAGTGGCTCGTATATGTACTCGTACAAGTCGTACACTAAAGGGCTAAAGGCCCCGTCATTCTGAAAACCAATTTGAAAATGTTAAGTTTGTCCTATTTTTGTCCAGAAATCCAGTTTAGATTTCATATTTGAGGCATTTAAGAGAACTCTTTAAGTGTTGTGTGTAATATGCCTATAATTGCAGTACTTGAAGGTTTCTGAAGAGTAACTTAATGACTGAATTTTGTCCGCAATAGGTACTTTTTTTTTCTTGTTAACCCTAGGAGCGACCTAGTGATACTCCATCCATACTAATGTGATACTGGGGCGCTCCACGGGTTAAGATAATATTTTGTTTGAAGTGGTATGATGACCTACGTCGGGCCCTCTGTGGTCTTATTTCCAACCTCTCTCGTCATTAGAAATCCGGCTGCGCGTTGCGACACAATTGTTGCAAAGACCAACTTGTTAGAAAGGTCGGTACATTTTTTCACGTGCCATGAAGTGAAAGTCGGGTTGTCGGTGAACGGCCTTTTTTGGCGTTCCCAAATAGCACAGTCGTCCGATCCGTGGGTTTGAATTTAATAACACTATTAATAAAGTTTGTTATCAGAGGAATAACAAACTTTAAGAATGTTGATTAATTGTTAAATATGTTATTTGTAGGTAATAAACTGTAACAGATGTCATATATTAAAGAAATAATAATAATAATAACCCCGCGGGGGCAGCTTGTGGCGAGCTGACGGTGAGTGGCGACTTGGCGACACCGCGGACTCCTATTCCAGAGGGCCCTGTCATCTGGCCCTCGCCTCTGCCCTTGCCTTGACTGGCCGGCCAGAGTGGAGTCGCAAGAGCGGCCTATGCTCCAGGTTGGAAGTCTAAAATGAGAGTGAGAGATCTTCACACTCTTTCTCTTCTCTTCAATGTTTTTTTTTTACACCTTCTTCTCCTCTATAGAGTATACCTCTCTCAAAAATTTCAATTTCTGGCTGAAGGCAGTGGCCACCGTCTGCGTTCTAGCGCGAATTTATCACTTGCCATCCCCTCTCACAAATCTCGTGGATACAACAAGTCCTTCGCAGTGCGTTCAGTGAAGCTGTGGAATGAGCTGCCAGTTTCGCTCAGACAGGCACAATCGGTCGCGTCCAGTGTTGCGTGGCTCAAGGAGAGGTTAAAGAAGCTATGGTTATCTGATTGATTAATGTTCCTATATTTGTATTATGTTGCTTTATATTTTTCTACTTATTTCCAATTTTTAGTGTATTTTCCCTATTCCTTTTTGTGTAATATATATTATATGTTTATCCTATTAAAGTTGTATGTATTTATATCCTTTGTCTGTCTGATACCTTGTTGTACATTTTGCTACATTTGTCACCCTCTTTTCACTTTCTCCTCTCATCTACTCAAAGGTAAATTGGAAGAGATCCCTCAAAGGGATAATCACTTTTGTGGATAGGTATTTAGTAGAATTAGCGGTAGTTTGACTGATGTAATACAACATCCGATAGAATAACAGGACCTCTACCAAGTGGCCGGAAATGTAATCAAAATCTAGATCTAGGTATAGCCAAATTTCCAGTAATGTAACAACCGCAAGTAACGCAACAAAGGCGGACCGAACGTTAAACAGCTAACCTGCAGCCGCTCATTGCTCCCAAATATAAATGTGCTGCATTCCGTGGCAGCTTCTGGTTCCAACTGTTCCAAGCTACCAAGTGCTGGAATGACTTGCCGCCTCCTATTAGAAACTGTGGTTCTAAATTCGGTTTGAAACGGAAACTGCGTCAAATACTTTTTGACATCTATACATATAATAAAGCGGAAGAGGGTCGAAAGTCTGTACATGGAAGATATTCGAAAAAAAATTGGCTGGGGATACTTAGAATCGATAACAGAACACATTCCAACAGTTTTTAGAATTTTTGTCTGTTTATCTGTTTGTCTGTTTATTTGACCGCGCATCAAATGAAAACGGCTGAACGGATTTTGATGCAAACTTTACTAATCTGTTGAAAAAATCCACGGCCAGGTTATAGGCTATAAAAATTTGAGAAATTTTACCCCTAAGGGGGAGATCAATTTTTTTTTGAGTGCGTTACTTGAAACTGTATAATAGGCATATTATTATAATACAGGAAAAGTGATTTTAGTGTTTTCAAGAATTCGTCCCCTAACAGGGTTAAAAGGGGGTTGAAAGTTTGAATCCATTACATTGCTTTGAAACTTCTTAGAAAGGTATGATAGACGATGACAAAAAAACTAATTTTGACGTTTTTGGAAATTTAACCCCTCAGGGGGTTGAAAAGGGGATGAAAGTTTGTCTTGGGGTGCAAATTTTATTTTACGCTAGGAACTTAAAACTTTGCAAAACTTTCAGCGTTTTTAAAAATTCATCCCCCATGGTGGTGAAAAAGGGGCTAAAAACTTTATCTTGATAACTACCTATATATAATTTTAGCTACTAGGCCAAGATAGGTATCGTTTTTGTATAAATCGGGTATGCCGAATTCATTTATGATATCAAAATGACACCATTCCCGAGTGAAAACACAAAAAATATAAAAAAAAACTTTTTTTAATTTCTCTTTACGCTTAAACCGCTAAACCGATTTAGATAAAATTTGGTATAGAGATAGTTTGAGTCCCGTGGAAGAACATAGGGTAGTTTTTATCCAAAAAATGGAGACTGCGTTTGCATGGAGAAGCGGCCGTGCCCTTTCCTCTTAATAATGGTCACGAAGGTGGGTACTTTAAAAAAAAACATTTTTCAGTAAATGTCAAACGATTTGGGACTTATACGCGTTACCATGCCTTCCCGAAAAAAATCGAATCTTTCGCGAAAGTCTCGCAATGCATTGCGACCACAAGGGCCACGGTCTCAGGAGTCTGAGAAAAACCACGGTGAGAGACTCAGTGGCGCTCTAGCCAGGCAGGTCGCTTCGCTTTCGGCTGAAACGGCAAGCCAGCGCGAGTCTCGATTGTGATCCCAAATACATCGTACGCAATAGATATGTAGGCGCAGATCCTGACGGAGTGTGGCGCCGGAGAAGCCGTGTTCATCCTGCGTATCCCCCTCATTCCGAGCAACTTCCCGTTCCGCTTCAAGCGCCTACAGGTCCCCGTGAGCGTCTGCTTCGCTATGACCATCAACAAGTCGTAGGGGCAGACGCTACGCAGATGCATTTCCCACTCCGAAAACAAAAAAAAAGGGGCAGACGCTGTCCGCCGCCGGCGTCATGCTTAGACTGATTTGACTGAAGGACCGATTTGGATGACATGATTTTGATGAGAACACCCAAATATTCCGAAATACGTTTTACCGATTTTTATAACCACGACTTTCATAATCTCGAGTATTTATAAGTCCGAAATATCAAAATTACGATTTTTAAAAACACGATGGAATAAAATCACGAAAGTGCTATTTCCGAAAACTTAAAATCCGATTGTCACTTGACAGAAAGCTTAAAGTTCCGATTTTACACTTTTCCGAAAATATTTTTTTTCCGAATTCCTAAATTCCGAAAAATCATTGTCCGTTCGAAATAAAATAATTCGGTATTCAGAAATTCGGTTTTTTACAAGATCGGAAAAATGAAATCCGTGATATTCAAATGAAGACTCACGTTTTAGTAATTATTACGGGTACCTGTCCTGCCGCGTCGTGTTAAATTCGGCATAAAATATTTTTGGCATAAAAATTCGGCATAAATAAATTAGACAGAACTGCGAACCTGCGAACCCGAACTGTTGCTAGAAGTGGGTTAGGTTAGGTTAGAACTGCGACCCCCAAGAAAACGAACTGTTGCCAGAAGTGGGTTAGGTTAGGTTAGAATTGCTACCCCCGAGAAAACGAACTGTTGTCAGAAAAGTGGGTTAGGTTGGGTTAGAACTGCGACCCCCGTGATGGCCAAGGGACCAAGCTATCGTGACGCGGCCATTCTGGCTACGGCGGGTGTTGCCCAAGTCGTAAGCCGCATAAGACGGTTAGGGCTGGAGGTCGCTCTCCAAAAATCAGAAGCCATCTGCTTCTACGGGCCTCGGAAAGCACCTCCAATGGATGCCCAAATTACTGTCGGCGGGGTCCCAATCGCTGTCAAGCCAACTCTGCGTTATCTGGGAGTTGTGCTCGACAGCAAATGGAACTTCAAGGCTCATTTCGAGCGTCTGGCCCCAAAATTGATAAGCGCTGCGGCGGCCCTCGGGCGTCTACTTAAAAACTTGGGAGGGCCCAAAGCCTCGTGCCGCCGTTTATACACGGGAGTTGTGCGCTCCATAGCCCTTTATGGCGCACCCGTGTGGGCTGATGCCATTGGCAGACAGTGCACAGCTCATCTGCGGAGATCGCAGAGGGCGATGGCGCTGCGAACGGTGCGTGGGTACCGCACTGTATCCACTGATGCTGCGTGCGTTTTGGCCGGATCCCTACCCTGGGACTTGGAAGCCAAAGTTCTGGCGGAACTTTACTTCTGGCGAGTGGCGGCTTGGGAGCGAGATCATTGGCCTACTCCCTCTGAGATTGAGGCTCGACGCGCTGATTTTCTCAATGACGCGATGGGAACCTGGGAGTGCCGTCTAGAGCGGCCAATAGCTGGCTCCCGTACGATAGAAGCCATCCGCCCGGTCCTAAAAGATTGGGTGGAAAAGCGGCATGGGGTCCTGACCTTCCGTCTGACCCAGATCCTGTCGGGGCACGGCTGCTTTGGTCGGTTCCTGTGGAAAATTGTGGGTCGTGAACCAACCCCTGAATGCCACGAATGCGGAGCGGAACAAGATACGGCCCAGCACACGCTGGAAGTGTGTCCAGCATGGGGCTCGCAGCGATCCGTACTCATTCCTGTAGTAGGGTCGGACTTGTCCTTGCCGGCAGTGATTGCTGCCATGGTGAGGCAAGACACGGCGTGGCAGGCGATGCTCTCCTTCTGCGAGGAAGTGGTGGCGCAGAAAGAGAAAAATGAGCGCGAAAGGGAGATTGCGGCGGAAGCAGACTCCACTCGCCGTCGAAGAGTAGGGAGGAGGCGCGCTGCGCACGACCGAAATCTCCCACCCTAAATAAGGGTAGCGGGCGGCGGAGATGGAGGGTTTCCGTCGCTCCAAGCTGATCCCCTCGAGCGGGAAGCGCGTGGAAGCTCGGCAAAGCGCGTTTCTGCTAGGTCAGCCCGGGGGGGAAGTGTGATTTCTCCCCCCTTTATTGTTCTAGTCATTACTAGTCAGCTACTGGTGGGTCCGCGGAGAATACGCAAGTGGACCCGTGTTCCCACCTAAAGCCAGCGAAGCGGCCAACGTCAGTTTTTAGCAGGTATTACGGGCAACATACACCCGTCGAGTCCTGCATAACCCGGGCTCCCTCTACAAGCCCAGGTATGCGTAAAAGCATTTTCTGACGGAAAAAAAAAAAAAAAAAGAACTGCGACCCCCAAGAAAACGAACTGCTGCCAGAAAAGTGGAAATTTAAAAATTGGGATATTTAAAATAGGAATCACGTTAATTCGGAATAAGGGAAATTCCGAATTCGTGATTTTGAAAATCGTAAATGTTAAATTCGGTGTTTGCCACCATCGGAATTGTTATAGTCGGAATTATGTAGTTCGGAATTTACAAAATTCGGCTTTTTGGGTTTTTGGAAATATAAATCTTCGTGATTTTCATCATTCGTAATTATGACAGTCGGAATTTTGATGGGTCGAGCATTTAAAAATCGGAATGATAAAATTCGACATTCTAAAATTAGGAATAAAAATTGGATAGGTACAGTCAAGGACGTAAAAATACAAAAATGGTACTGTATCGTTCGATATACACCTACTACTCTATGCCGTTTAAATCACGTCAAAAATTTGAATAAGGGCAAAAATAATATTCATTTTGGAGTGTAATTTTAAATTGTAAAGAGGATATAATATTATAGAGCGGTACTGTCATAGTAAATTTTGTAACCACAGTAAATTCACTGCTGTCTATCGACACACTTTAAAACTAAAAATGAAGATTTATAAAAACACGATAAAATGTATTTAAATATGGATAAATGATTTTTTTTTATTTGCATTAATTCATCATCTCCTCGCGTTGTCCCGGCATTTTGCCACGGCTCCATGGGAGCCTGGGGTCCGCTTGGCAACTAATCCCAAGAATTGGCGTAGGCACTAGTTTTTACGAAAGCGACTGCCATCTGACCGTCCAACCCAGAGGGGAAACTAGGCCTGGTCGGGATTAGTCCGGTTTCCTCACGATGGTTTCCTTCACCGAAAAGCGACTGGTAAATATCAAATGATATTTCGTACATAAGTTCCGAAAAACTCATCGGTACGAGCCGGGGTTTGAACCCGCGACCTCCGGATTGCAAGTCGCACTGTATCCATCTATTACGGAGTTATATCTATCTTTGGTGGTAGGTACCTAATTGTAAAATATTTTATCTGGACTACAGTCCTCTAGCGTATCCATCTGTCAACTTTACTTTAAGTTCCGTCTCCAGGGGACAGGGAGATAAATTAGGGGTGAATTAGCCGCTTACTGACACAGACCGAATTCCACGCAGGCGAAGCCGCGGGCACAGCTAGTTCAAATTAAATCTGGACCCACTGCATGTTAGTTATTTTTATTTCTTTTTCTCCTTTAAAATATCAGAATATTGTTACATTAATCACCTAATAAGTATTCATTCAATGACTATTCATTTATTATGTTTTTTTTATATATTTACCTATATATATACATCTTATTAATATTTATATGTCACTCCCTAAGGCCTTGGCAGAATAACAGCGTTGGAATTTGCCTCGTTTGCAAATTGCAACAATATGCTGAGACAGGGCCTTTTCTCTACTGCACACATTGCTGGACCCGTGTGTAATTTTTGTGTTTTTAATGTGTAAATAATTTTATCTTTGTTTTTGCTATTTTTATTATTTTCCCTTTTTAAAGAATCTGATTCCTTTCATCGTATTGTCCTGTGTATGTGTGCTTTATGGAATAAATGTCTTTCTCTTCTTATTCTTCTTCAAATATACTACTACTAGGTAGTCGGTATACAATTTCGAGACGAATTCTTCTTTTAGAGCTATCTAAAAGAAGAATTCGTCTCGAAATTGTGTACCGACTACCTAGTAGTAGTATATTCGAAGAAGAATAAGAAGAAGAAAGACATTTATTCCAACCGCTGAACCGCTTATTCCAACCAGACACGTACCTAAGCTATTAGGTACGTGTCTGGGTTGTCTCACTTGCATTAACAAGACCCATTTTTATTGTCGCTCAGTTTTGTTTAACATAATGAAATGGCAATACGGGATGATATGCAATTTTGTCAAACCATAATAAATGACGTTGTCTTGTCCGTTATCGCGTGCTAGTTGCCGTTCCGCCGAAAATCAGCGGTTCATCGCACCGAAGTAGCCTAGATACAACGATTATTTCGATAGGAGAAGACCGCGGCGCGGGCTTGCCTCATAACGTGAATATCTCTCAGTATTTACTATCCACAGAATTATACCGTCCTCGATTATTTTGAATACATCCCTATTACTTGACCGTCTTTATTAGATAACTCTGATACCTCCTGATGAACCTTGGTTAATGTAGATGTCATTGTATGATATGAATTTAGTAACCTATTGTACGAGCCACTTTAATCCTGTGTGTCTATGTGTGCATCAAGTTGTATTTTTGAATAAAATTATTTCTTGAGACAAGTCAGAAAATGTCAACATTCCATTTAAAGATGAAATTGGTAAAACTTGGCCGTGCGCTATAGCCAAAAATGGGCCATTAACCGGGCCCACCGTGCCGCTCACTAGGCTCAAAGATAGATATAACTCCGTCCTAATTATATCCTCTTTGCTAGGCTGTATGCGTTCACGCGGATATTTACCTACTCACCACTTTATTATTTGCCTACACACCTACAACGATATCTGATCTGTCTGTCAGTGTGTGATGTATTATATCATGTCTACGAGAGTTTTCTGCATAGATTTTGACTAGCATTTTCCTCAAGGAATGAAATAAAATCAAGGAAGGATGTGGCTGTGCCTTATAATACGAAACTCAATAGAAATCTGATAGTAAATGTATACAGTGAGAATATATAAAATATTGCATGAGTTTTACGCTGTATATAATATTTTTGGTTGATGTTGTTGTCCTAAGGCACCCCGGAGGTGCATAGGGCCTCCACAAGATCCCTCCACGCCTTTCTATCTTAAGCAACCGTCTTGGCCTCGTTCCAGCTTATTCCTGCGGCTCGCAGCTCGTTCTCTACGCTCCGCCTACGCCGCCAGGTGTGTACGGGGCGTTTGCGAGCTCGCTTAGAGTATAGAATATTTAAACCTCCCTAATAAATCTATAAGGTCAGGCGACGGCGTTACCTACTGATGCAATGCAATTCACACTAGTTTATAAAGGCTGGCTAAAAAATAGTTTGCCCGAAGCCATAAGATGTGAAAATAAGAAGTCTAAATTTAAATCTATATATAAATTAAAAACTGTAATAGATGTCATATATTAAAGAAAAAAAAAGAAAAAAAAATCTATGTTAAAAATACACTACCTTAATATTTTGTAGTAATTGCACTGCTATAAAATTAAGTTAAGTACATATGTAACTAGAGACTGATGACCCCACAGTCCAACTCTTTATTAAGTTTTGCGGGGCTATGATTATTGTAAGAATACTCTGTATTTTATTAAATAAATAAAATAAAAATAATAAGTGCATTCCCGTTGCCAGGGAGGTTTTGGGATTATACTGAGCAACTTTTACTATGGGACCAACCAAGAAATCGCGAAATAAAAATGTACCCTCCCATAGAAAATGTATGAAATAGCCAAAATTTTTTCGCGATTTCGGGGTTGGTCCCATATAAATATTAGTTGTCATTCTATGACAACTAATATTTATAAAGTTATTAAACTTCACAAAAATGTTTTATATACAATTTTTTTTTTCAATCCATTCACTTCGACGTATGTTTAAGTACTTACATTTAAGGAAACGAAATGGCCTAGTTAGTTTTCGTGAATACGGATTTTTGTTTTTCATACAAAATAATTATAAGCTCCATTTACTGTCAAATTACAAGCATTACACTTAATTAACTCAACCGAATAAATGAAAACTATGAAGGAAAAAACGTGCCTTGAAAATCAAGAAAATTTGATTCTCGATCAGATGGCGCCACTACCTTTGGCCTACTCTCGGATAGATGGCATTGACGGTTTCTTTTGTTATTTTACAATTTTAACGCATATCAGTGAAAGAACATGACGGGTCAAAATCATATAAAAATAATTAATGCAAATAAAAATAAAAAAACCATATACAGGGTGTCCCTAGTCATTGGACACAGCCGAAATGTACATATGCATTAGGGTATTTAGAACCAGTATACAAAGTACCATAACAACCGGTGTAGCGGTTACGAAGAAATTACGATTTTTTACTTTGGAGCAGCCTGTAGGGTAAGTTGTGGAACATTGAAACACCAAAAATTCAAACCTTCCTATCCATGGTGTTTTTAAAGTTATAATTGTGACATTTCGTATGAAGATAAACAATTTAGTTGGCTATCGTATGGCATTCTTGGTTTCTACCTATCTTTAACAGTTTCTGTGTATTATAATACTTTTCCAAAAAATGAGTTTTGTTTCATTGTGTATTTAAGCTTGTTTTCAATGAAACACTCTAATTTTTACAGTGAAACAAATGTAATAATTATAGTCTACCATGAAACATGGTCAATAAACATTGAAACGGTGTAAAAAATAAGTGACATTAATACATATATGCTTTCAATCAATTAATGAGAAAGGAACTGAGAAAATAGTGGTAGGTTGAAATTGGTTATTTAAAAGGTTTCCGACTTATGGAATGATTATATTATTGCTGAAATATATAAAAGCGAAAGAGTTGTTTCATTGTACACACACCAGAGTTTCATTGTGAATCGAAAATCTGGTCGGCATGTACGGCATGCTGCGAGAAAGGTACGCCTTCTATGTCCACGGAGCATGATTGCCAACTAGGTGGACGCCGGAGGGTTTTGAGCATCTCCATGCTTGATATCATACACTTTCTAGCAACAGAGTGTTTTATAAATAAATTTTAATGGTAAATGGTGTTCAGTGAACATCATGTTTCATTAAACATGAGACCTGTTTCATTGTATACTACATACAAATGTTTAATTGTGTTATTTCTTTTTTAATCATTTGTGGCCTGGATGCGAGTCCTTTAAGCCAAGTCTTTATTTTGCTATTTTTAAAACACTTAAGTTAAAGGGTTAAATGGCAGAAAATGCACTAGTAATTTTGTTAATACACTTCACTTTAAATCTTCAATGCTGTATTTTTGATATACTCGTATAACGGAACGTAACTGTCAACGTTTTTAAGAATATCGGTGAGGCGGCGGGGGACATTATTATCAAACACTTCACTTAATTCACTTGCAAGGATGAGTCTTTGAAACGCAAACACTTGGCATTTAAATATAAGGTGTTCAACATCTGCAACGCTACCATTCTGGCAGTGAGGACATGTACCATCGGCTATAATCGAAAATCTAGCTAAGTGCGCTGGTGCACAGTTGTGACCAAACCTCAATCTATTGATGGTGGTAATAAAACTACGACTTCCCATCTTTATCTTCTCATACCAAGGCTTTCCAGGTAAGTCGGTTTGAATACTAGCGTACCATCTTCCTTTTATCTCTCTATCTTTGGTCCATAAGTCTATCCACATCTTCACAACATCAGTCTTAACAGAAGCTTGACAATCAGTTAGTGGAATTCTAGTACTACATCTTACATCTTATTCATTAAAACATAAATAAGCAGCTTTGTCTGCAACTTCATTCCCTGTTATACCAGTATGGGATGGAATTCACATAAAATTTATATTTACATTATTATTTTTCAATTGTAATAACATCTTTTTAATTTTGTACAAAATAAAATTATCTTTATAATGCAATTGATTATTCTGTAATCCATAAATTAAGCTAAGTGAATCAGTGAAAATAAAGAAATGTTTATATTCTGACACTCTTATTATAAGTCTCTCTGTACAAATTTAGTCTGAGGATCATACACTGCACTTCGGACGTGAGACTCTGCTTTACTACCATCTGTATATAATTTGTAATAATTGGGAATTTGTGACAAGAAATGTAGAAAATCAGTATTATTATTGATAGATTTTGTGCATACTGTAATGTTTAAAAGTTTACTATTAAAGCTATCTTCATAACATGGCCAAATTTCATTTTTATATATATTACAAAACTTAGCTTCCACCTGTAAGAGTAATGCTGTTAACTTAGAAATTCTGGGATGACCCTTTATTCTTCTTATTACACTTTGATTATTTTTAGCATATATCTTAATTAAATATCTATAAGCTAACAACACCCATCTGACGTCCCCTGTATATGATCATCGCATTGCCTTATTTTGAATTATTTGTAGTTTATGTGTGTGATCAGTATTCATATGTACAAGAAAACTATAGTCAAAGTGACTTCTGACAAGGGTTTTATACAGTAAAGACAGTACTTGAGGGTCTGCGCCCCAAGATATACCGGCAAGACATCTCATAACATTTAAACCTTTAACAGAATTAGAAATTATGTGCTTAGCATGTAGGTCAAAATTTAAATGATTATCTATGACTACGCCTAGAAACTTATGAGAAGGGACTTCTCTGATAATCTCATTATTATATACAATATTTACATTTGCTGTGTCCTTGCTCAATATTAATAACTTGCTTTTGTCTGGATTGATCTTTAAGTGTAAGTAATTATTGTAATAAACATGAAGTTCATTTAGCGCATTATTAATGTGAGCTTTAGCTACATCTAAATTAGAATTAATAGAATATATTACAAGATCATCTGCAAATTGCAGTATATTAACATTAGAAGTATTTACAAACGAGTTTATCTCACTAGTATACAAATTATACAGTAGAGGAGACAGCGTTGCTCCTTGCATTGTGCCTTTGAAAACTTGTCGTGGTCCATGTAATATGTTATTAAATTTAACATATAGCTCTCTATTGTCTAAAAAATTAAATATCCATTTGCATAATTTCCCGGGGATATTAATATTAGACAGCACTTTTACTAGTATTGTAGGATCAACATTGTCAAATGCTCCTTGTACATCTAAAAATATACAAACAGCATGTGACTTGTTATAGTTAGCCAATTTTAAATCCGATATAAGAGATTTAAAGCTGTCAGAACAGCTTCTACCTCGTCGAAAGCCATTTTGAAATGAAGGCAATATATTGTTTGCCTCAACATACCAATCAAGTCTAGTCTTTATCATATTCTCAAAAACTTTACCAACGCATGAAGATAGAGAAATTGGTCTATAAGAGTTTGCCTTACTAGGAGGCTTGTCTGGTTTTAAAATAGGTATTACACATTGTGTTTTCCAAGATTGAGGTATTTTTCCTAGTAACCAAAGTAAATTCATAATTCTTAATAAAACTTTTTGACCATTAACATGCAGTTTCTTTAAAAGCAAATATGGTATGTCATTTAAGCCTGGGGTAGTATTTTTCCTAGATTGCAGACTTACAATGAATTCCTCCCAAGTAAAAGGTTCAATAAGGTACTTAGACTCATTATTATCATTGTTACTTTCAAATAAACTTTCTATACAACGTTGGGTTAGTTTAGTTATGAATGGTTCTATAAATTCATCATTTTTGATTATCTGCTTAGATTTTAACCCCTTAAAACGTTTAATATCATTCCATATTAACCCAATAGGTGTACATCGATTTAAAGAAGCACAAAAACTACGCCAGCTACTAGTTCTTTCCTCTGCTATTGTACGTTTTTTAAGAGCAACAAGTTTCTTGTACGCAATATAATTTTCTAAAGATGGATTGGCCCTGTAATATTTTAACGCCTCATAGGCTTTAATGACACTATCCTCACATTTTTTATTCCACCAAGGAACCGGCGGTCTGCTAATAAAGTTTGTATTTTTAGTAAGTTTTGGGATACATTGTATTTTTAATAGATCGAGTTCAGAACTAAATTTGTCATAAGATTGTATAGGATCATTCTCATTTAAAGTAAAATTCGAGAATACCTCTTCTGAAAGCTCTTTATATTTATTCCAGTCAGCTTTAGTATATATAAATTTATCTATTGGATCATTTATTTGGTATTTTTCAAGAGAGGTCAATATACTGATTATAGTAGGGTAGTGATAGCTGCCCATAGGGTCATCATGGACTTGCCACTCGCACAGAGGTGCTATACTTGCACTGCAGAAGCTGACATCGATCGCTGAGGGATTTCGATTGGGGTAAATAACAGTAGTTGGATTTCCGTCATTTAAGATACATAGGTCAAGTCACTTATAATATCAAACAGGGTGTTACCCCGAGATTGGTTAGTAGCGCAACCAAACGCTGTATGATGTGCATTGAAATCTCCTGATATTATTATAGGTGTTGGTAATTTCTCAATTATATTTTTAAGTTTATTTAGTCTTATGTGTGGACGGTTTGGAGGACAGTACACACATAAAACTGATAAAGGCCCTCGGTCAGTCACAATTGAGATAGCTACATTTTGAATATTTTCATAAAAGTCAGTGTGTATAAAAGTATGTTTATATATATTTTTAACAAGTATAGCAACTCCGCCATGTCCATTTTTAGCATATTTGCAGTAAATATTGTAACCAGGTATTCTAAAAGCAGTATTAGTTGATTTTAACCAGGTTTCATTAAGAAGACAAACATCAATATTATGAACTTTTAAAAAATTAATTAGCAACGGTTTTTTATTTGTGGCTGATTGTATAATAAATTGAGCAATTCGAATATGTGTATAATCCATTATTTAATATTTTTAATAAGCATATCTTTAATAGAACTGTTAGTGATTGGATTAGAATCGGTCTTATTTGCTAATTCTATGAGAGTGCTAACCAAAGCGTTCATCAAGTCTACATTCTGTAGTAATTCTTTTTTAAGGTCAAGTTTCGGTGTTTCTGCTGGTGTAGCTGTAGGAGAAACATTTTATTTCTGCGATTGTGGTTTATTTGATTTTTCTGGAAGTTTTACAGTTTTGTCAAGGAGTATCGGAAACTCAACTTTTCGAGTTTCGGCTTTAGAGGCGTATGTGATATTAGTTTTTTTTCTGTTATTTTTTGGAGTTTTATTGGACAAGTTTTCGATATTGCTAAATGAGGTCCGCTGCAGTTTGCACAACATAACTGATCCGGTTTGTCACAGTCCTTGTAGAAGTGATCGCCCGAGCAAATGGAGCAACGCTGTCTTCCGTTACATACTTTAGCTGCATGGTTAAATTTAAAGCATTTAAAACACTGCAGTAGTGGAGGCACATATTCGAAGACTCTGTACGAGAATAGATCGTACTGTACATTGTCCGGTAGTACATGCGACAAGAACGTAATGCTCACTGTCTGTAAAGCAACACGTTCCTGTCCGACTTTTTTCGTGAAGCGGCGGACCGCTATTATCTCATAGATAGAGCTCAACTTTGTGTATAAATCCTTGTTAGAGATATTGGCTGGCACAAATCTGATTATTCCAGTTTTTTCGATTTGGGTCGCCGGTATGTACGCCTTCATGTTATATTTGGTCAAAAATGTAGCGTTGTTTAGAAAGTTGTTCGCTGTATTATACTGCTTGAAAACGACCGCAATTTTGTTAGCATTTACGCGCTGTATAGCCGTTACACCTTTTATGCCACTTGTGAATATGTGGTTGAGAAATATTGGACTTTTATTTCCCAATCTGTCCTTTGGGTCCACATGCTCTACAAAAACTTTAAACTCCAATTTTCCCGAGTTCTCAGGGTATAGTCTTTTGTAGTCCGGTTTAAAGTACTGTAAATATGCACTATTAGTACTATTAGATTGCTCACCCCCGCCGCCATCGTCCGTGCCGCCTAGGCCGTCGGTTTTGGAGCGCTTAAGGGTGGGCGGGTTTTCCCCGCCCCCCTCGTTACCTCCCATTGTTTAGCCAGTAACTATAATTATTTACAAAATTTTACATCAAATATATACAAATTAAGTTAGTTTAAACTAATAAAAGTAATAAACCACAATTTTAAAAGTTTGGAGCGAAAATTTTCCGACTACTTTTTTCAAGTTCCCGCCAAAGAATCTGTTTAATTGTGAGACTAGGGCGTTTTGTTAAACAATTAAATAAAACTGCACCAAACAGTGAACGAAATTTAAAAATCTTTAGCTCCAAATAAACTTTAATACACATAGAACACAACAAAAAATTAAATAACGCCAAACTCGATTCTAATCTTCGTTAAAAATTGTGAAACATACATGAAAAAATTTACTTTTGCCGCACGAATTCACAATAATGCTCGTAGCAACGTGCTCCTTCTCCGTGGCGCGCTCGCGTATTGGGGAGGTGCTGGGGGTCCCTGAGCCTGCGTTTGCTTGACAGACGGCACTAGCTAGTTTCCGAGAAATCGCAAAGTTTCATTGTGTACGATTGTTTCAACGTTGGACAACTAACCCTATGTGTTAGTAGCTCCTGACGTAATAAATAGTATGAAACCTTCTTTATGCCCTTAACCTAAACCTTATTAACCTTCTTTTATGACACGAATACGATTCTGACTTTTGACATTCATTTCATTTAATTTCATTTATTCATAAACAATACAATGGTGTCTGAATGTTACCTTATTACCTAAATAAATCATGCCTATTTACAATTAATTTACAATCAATAATTTATTTATTTATTTACAATTATTTACAAATGTCATCATTGCCGCAATTTTCGATCAATTGACAAAAACACTGCCAATGATTAATACAGCATGTTTCTTTTTGTTGTCGATTATTGGAAATAACTTTTGTTTAAAAAAAATTTTTTTATCTTTTGTTCTAATTAAAAAAATATTAACGTTAGAGCATTCCTGAGAAGTAACCCTACGTAAGATTTCAGGGTTTGTCCAATGGCTAAGGTCACCCTGTATAAATACATTTTATGGTATTTTTATACATCTTCATTACTAGTTTAAAACGTCTGACGATAGATGGCAGTGAATTTACTGTGGTTACAAAATTTACTATGACAGTACCGCTCTATCCTGTTATATCCTCTTTGATGTAATGTTTTTGATGGGATGATACCCGCACTCATATCTATGCCATATTCATATCCTTACCATACTCATAGCCATACCATACTCATACTATACACATCTTCACACTCACATCGTACATCTTAAACCTTTCCTTTTCCTACTATTTGTAGGGACTGCAAAAGTAACGTTGTAATAGCATATATTTATATAGGATACAAACTTACTTATGCAGTTCTTAAATCTTTAAAACGTGACTGATATTGCAATATTTTTAGATTTTTTTATGGATTGGTAAGCTAGAAACTACTGTAATGTTTAAAATTTGAAGCTCGTGGATCTGCTAGAAGTACCTTACAGTTCTGTTGCCGCCACGAAAGGTCCATCTCGAGCCAGAGTCACGCTGTGCAGGATCGATACTGGCTCCAATAGAGTGGTTACCATGGCGATAAAGCCTCGGTGACCGACTTACGGCGAGGTTTTTACCGAATACGCACGCGGAACAAAGTAGATTAACGTTTAGAAGTTATAGTTAAAACTAATACAATTAGCCCGGGCGTTAAAGCTAGCGAAGTTGCTGTCTGTGGTTATATTAGGGCACAAATAGTGTTGTTCTGTGTGAAACCAATTTTGGAGTTGTTAGTTTTCAAGGCTCTTCATTAAATTCAAGCTTGGTTATCTGTTGCCTTTGCGAGATATGTGAATACTTTGTAAGAATCCGCCTTAACGGCCTTTGAATCCTGAAGACCCGCGGGCCTTTATGTCTTGAGGCTTTAAAACTCGAAATTATCTCTATTTTTGTGCGCTGTCTTATTGCTGTAAGTGTTATCCTATCTCGTAGTTTAATATTTAAAATACTCCTTTCTATGCTGTGTTGGCATGTCTGTAGAGCTTTGGTATTTTGTTCAGTGAGATTCCATGTCTGGCAGCCATAAGTCATACTCGGTAGAATGCAAGTATCAAATACTTTCCTTTTAGCATTCAATGGTATTTCAGGGTTTTTCATTACTTCTTTATAGGACCAGTATCTCTTCCAAGCGATATTTATTATTTTGTTAATTTCTTTTGATGTTAGATCATGTGGGGATATTATTTGTCCAAGATAAGTATACTCCTCCACATATTCTATAAAACTATTGCAGTGATTAATTGGAATTTTGGTGTAGTTAGTCATTACTTTTGTTTTTTCTATATTCATTGATAATCCGACTTTTTCGCTTTCACAGACAAGTTGTTCTATCATTTCTTGTAGTTTTCCAGCGTCTTCAGAAAGTAGAATAAGATCATCTGCAAAGCGTAGATGGTTAAGTAGTACTCCATTAACTCTGATACCATATTTACTCCATTCGAGGTGTCTGAATACATGCTCGAGGACAGCAGAAAAAAGTTTTGGTGACAAGGGATCACCCTTTCTTACTCCACGTTTAACAGGGAAATATTCTCCTGTGCGATCTGTTCTAATCTTGGCCTGCATGTTCTCGTAGATATTGCTGATTAGGCGGACGTACTTGTTATGTATTCCTTGTGCTGTTAGCGTTTCCCAGATCTTCTCATGTTTCAGAGAGTCGAACGCCTTGTTGTAGTCTATGAATGCCAGATAGTATGTTATTCTGTATTCGTTACATTTTTGAATGACTTGTTTGATGGTGTGTATATGGTCAATAGTTGAAAAGTCTTTACGGAATCCCGCTTGCTCCTTAGCTTGGTTCTCATCTAAGGTTTTAGTCAAGCAGTCAAGTAGAACCTTCGAGAACACTTTATATATGTTTTACATAAGCGAGATGGGTCTATAATTTGAAATATCATCGACGTTTCCCTTTTTATGTAGTAACACTATGGTTGATGTAGTCCATTGTTGTGGGATTCGTTCTGTTATTAGGATTTCATTAAATAGTTCTGTGGTTGGAGACAAAATAGTTTCACAAGTTCCCAGTAATAATTCATTTGAGACCCCATCTTCTCCCGCTGCTTTGCCTTTCTCACACACAATTTACTTTAGTCTTTAATAAATACGGTAAAATAACCTAAAATATTGGATATTTTTGTATATTTTCCTCACACTCGAACTGAAAAGCAGAGTGTATAACTCAGGCATAAATGCCTCGGATAAAAATAGATCGCTTTATGCCCTTGTTGTACAATCTACTATTTCACAAGCTTTTATTTAACTCCCGATGTTCGTATCTATATAACTATGAAACTGGGCTACAATATTTGCCATCATTTCTCGGCTACTTAATAGTTTCAGATTGAGATAAAATTTGGCATAATGTAATAACATCGAGCTGATCTGTTGATGGTAACCTTAGATGGCCATAGGAACTCAGTGTACGATCGATTTCAATAATAACCTGTAAGTACGCCGTACGTATACTTACCTGGACACAAGCGGTTACTTATTGTCTTCAGGACAGACAACTTTTAAATGCTGTATATGATCAATAAAAGATGATTAAATAACTTTGTAGAAGGTATTATTAGGTATTATTCGCCGATATTCACGATTGACCTTGCCTCATAGTACGTATGTCTGATCACTATGCTTTCTGTGCCCTATATCTTGAAAACGTCTCATCTCATGAAAAAATATTTGGTACCCAACTTGTCGTAAATTTTATGCTCTACAATTCTTTCTTACATGTAAATAACATCAGAGCTATAGAAATTTTGATATCCGCGAAAAACCGATTTGTATGACATTTGACCTTGAATAACTTCTAACGCGCACACAATCTATGCGTCGATTTTTAAGAGAACCTTTAATACGTTATAACGAAGGTGTATACGAGTTCCAGCTTATTATCTCTCATTCCGAGGTTGACCCCCTTTTTAGGCTTAAGATGACCGGCCCAATAGCACGAAACTCAGATGGTGACTAACAGCAAGAATCGTAGGGTTCACCGAGAGTCAGAAGTCCAGATAGATCGCAGCATTCTAGTTGTCACAATGACAAAACACGCATAGCTGACGACGTAGGGGAGAAGACCGCCAGATTGAAGTGGGACTGAGTGAGCGGGTCACATCTGCCGCATGCATCCATTCATGAAAAAGCACAACAATGAGAGATCGTTTTATGTATTTTCACCGATTTCTCGAAGACGACGGGTGTTCACGGGACCGATACCGATTTCAACCGATATCCGTTACACCTACATTACAGTGGGTTATATTTTGTGGTTGTTACGACTATTATGCATGGTAGAAAAGATCTCTAAGCTCCCCTATCACACCTGGCTAGGCTATGCAGGAAGTACATGGTAAGGGAATTCATAAAACGCGATAATGGCGCTCGGCGTGGCAAAAATGAGAAATTTCATAAGATATTTTTTTGTTAACTTTGACACGTGTACCTAGTAAAATTTCAAATAATGATTGTTTCTCATAGCCGTTAGCTAGGCCTGGCGCTTATAAGGTCGAGTATCGAAGCCGGTAAGGTGTCTATACTCTATAGTTATATAATATGTGTGTAACCCTGTGTTTAATTATACGCCGCTCATAGTTATAGAAGAACATGTGCGGTGTTCAATAAGGAATGACGTAATGCGCATGATGTCAGAAGGCCGAGCCTGAGGTTACGTACTTATATCGATCGATATATCGATATCAAGGCTTCTATGTGAACTCGGTAGGGCCATGCCCATGTGGCACCTTTGTTCTTTAAGCACGAACAATATCATACAATAGCTATTGGCTATGTGCACGACTGTGGCCTCCGCCTGCTAGCTATGAACCGAATAAGTTATTGGACAGTTGACATGATATCAAAAATAATGAAAAAAACCGGTCATGTGCGAGTTCGTTTAACTTGCGCACCGAGGGTTCCGTACAAATTTTCAAATTTCTCATGTAAATAGAATCACGAAAGACTTTTGACTAGAAGTATACAAAGCGTAATTGTGTACAGCGCCATCTATCGGCAAATTGGCTAACTAATTTGCGCGACCTGAATGTATGTTGGTTTTTCCGGGATAATTCTTTATCATGTGAACCGATTTCAACAATTTTTGTTTTATTTGAAAGGTGTTTTTAGTGTAATCGCATAGACATTTCCAGTGTAACATACATCCGCAAATGGGTTAAAATTGGAAATTAAATTAGAACATATTTTATAATAGTTAAAAAAAAGTTTTCAAGATATAGGTGTGATTATATTTTTCCTGTAATATTTATTATAATGTTATTATTATGTAAAAAAAATATAATATTTCGTTGATAAACTTCGGAGATAAGGGGGGCGGGGAATGGTATTTTTTTTTTACATTTTCCTTTATAAGGAAAATGTTTAGATTTAGGTAATGTGGAAGTTTTGTTATGTTTAATTCAAGCTTTCAAATGATATCCCACTCGACCTAGTAACTAGACTGAAATTTTGCCCCCTTATTATATTGGGCATTTTTCGTAATTCATAAAAATAAAAAATAAAAATTACACTCAATGTGATTAGGTTATCGTTGTTCAAAACTATTCCAAATTTCAAATCGATAGCTTCAGTAGTTTTCGAGATATTTAGCAATGTGACAGACAGACAGACGGACAGAGTCGCACCATAAAGGTTCCTTTTGTACCTTTTTGGTACAGAACCCTAATAAGATCCCAAAAAGTTAACATTTAAGTATGTCTTATGACTGCCGACGCTTTTAGTTCCCAAACTATACACGCGACGCAATTTCTCATTTCCCAATTTAAAAACAATAATGGTTTTTAGGGTTCCGTACCCAAAGGGTAAAAACGGGACCCTATTACTAAGACTCCGTCTGTCCGTCTGTCACCAGGCTGTTCTCGTGATCTGTGATAGCTAGACAGCTGAAATTTTCACAGATGATTTATTTCGGTTGCCGCTATAACAACAAATACTAAAAACAGGATAAAATAGAGATTTAAGAGGGGTTCCCATACAACAAACGTGATTTTTGACCGAAGTTAAGCAACGTCGGGCGGGGTCAGTACTTGGATGGGTGACCGTTTTTATAGATAATGGTACGGAACCCTTCGTGTGCGAGTCCTTCTCGCACTTGGCCGGTTTTTTTACTTTCTTACAATACAACCTTTATCCAGCAGTACTTAATAGCAGTATGTAACACAAAGAAGCTTTGTATTGTACCTACTTTACCCAGGTAGCATTAATACGTCATTATGACGTCAGCGACGTCATGATGATGTCATAGTGACGTCATAATTACGTCAATATGACGTCGCTGACGTCACTTTGTTACCTGGGAACCGATATCTACTTAGGTATAGTGGCCAACGTAGAGCTGTTTATCAATAATTAATTGGACAAAGGAAACACTTTCAGTCTACAACATAACAAACTTAATAAGTAATTACTTACTTATTATTACTTAATTAGTAATTAAGCTTTCGAGCGTTTTAAACTATTTCAATAGGCGTGTATTCGACAGTTTAATAACGTTTTGTTTGATCAATACCTTTGAGAAACTTTAACCCAAACACGGATTTTTTTGGTAAACACGATTGCGACACAATCATACCTATACTATACCTATACATAGACTGCTAAACTTTATTTAGTAGAATACCTAGTCATTTTCAGAACTGTCATTGAACGACTTTTACTATTATTCTCTCTATTATTATCTACATCTGCCTACATTGAGCCTATTACGAGTATGAGATCAATGAGCAGCTACTACAAAACAAACTTAAGGTGGTTCGACTAGGTTACCCAAAGCTTAAACCCCGCTAGATGGCGTCACTTTCGCAAATTTTCAGGTTTTATTTTTTTGTGGAATACTGTTGGTATCTGTATACTTAAAAGTATGTTTAGCGCACTCTTTACATAAATATTGAACTATTATAATAAACATTGAATACTTCATTAGTGCAAAAAACACTTTTAAAGTCGACAGAGTGTTTCTGTCATGCTATTTCCTACTATTACTCACACATGCAAACAGTGTTTCCGTGATGCTTGTAGTAGACAATTTCATACAGTGTAAGTATGCTGCAATGGCGTTGCGGTATGTTCGTGGAAATACGTGCAAGAGGATTCGGGTTCGAGACTGGTACGTCAGGGGTACTTTTTTTTGTCCTTTTTGTGTTATATTTCTTATACCTTTTAGTCTTCGAATTCTTGTCCGATTCCGATATAACCGAAATATATTTCAGTGATATCGGAAACGGCTCTAACGATTTCGATGAAATTTGCTGTAAGGGGTTCGATCTAGCTAGGTCTTATCTCTGGGAAAACGAGCATTTTTGAGTTTTTACTTATGTTTTCTTATTCTCCCAGATATTCAGTATTATTAATAAATTAGTTTATAACGTTTTATAAAAATATGTGACGTTTTGAACTAAAAGGTACCACATTGTCGGTTGTCTATTAGGTTGATTTCATTTTGAAGCTTTATGGAAATATGACAACAATAAGTAGGTACCCGTTTGGTTGAAAACGCCACATATATTGAAAACCTGACTTTCACAAATCTCACCTTTTTGGGTTCTTCCAACTCAGAAAGGATGGAGAATACTGACGATTCTTAGTAGCACTAGCCCAAGGAAGTCCAGGTTTGTAAGTGTCAGGTATCAGTTTTTTTTTAAAGCGCTAAATATAGTTCTACAAGTAAAGCAATCCCTTACTGCCCAGCCTCTATAGTATTTTTCAAACTGGAAGGGTACGATGATAGATTTCATCTCCATACAATTTATAACCTAATAATGCCAAATGTTGCAAAATTATATTAAATTGAGATCTATCATCGTACCCTTGCAGTTTTAAATAGTTATTTACGATACAAGTGCGGAAAAGAGAAAATTCGAAACGAGTGGCGACAGATTAAAACACGACCGCAGAGAGTGTTTTAAATCGACACGAGTTGCGAATTACCTATTCGCACGTGTATCGTACAACGTTTTACAGTACATATGGCCCTTTAAACTTTCGACATATGCATGAAAAGTGCTCTTTACGCACTAGGGCGAGAAAGTTGCACCATATGTACTGTAAAATACTTTTTAGTACATATGGTGCTACATATACGTTACCGCCGTAGTGCGGTAATTAGTACAATACGTGCATATGTCGAAAATGTAAAGGGCCATAATTATGTACTGTAAAACGTTGTACAATACACGTGCGAAATGGTAATTCGCAACTCGTGTCGATTAAAACACTTCCTTCGGTCGTGTTTCAATTTATCGCCACTCGTTGCCAATTTCCTACTTTTCGCACTTGTATCGTAATGTACTAATAATAAAGTAGTAATTGTAAAATAAAATGAAAACTTTTTTTATATTTTTTTTTGGATTCAAGTAGGTACAGTGAGTAACAACATTGCATGGCCTTCTAATTATAACTATTATAGAAAACGGGATATTTATCATGTTTATTTATATTATTTATTTCTCGATATTTTGGCCGGTCTTGCAAGACCAGTCGTTGTGGAGATCCCTGGGGAGGCCTATGTCCAGCAGTGGATGTCTTGTTGGTGTAGATGGATTCACACAACAAATGAAATAACATTTTTTCATATTTGTTATTCGTAGTTGTCCCTGTACCTGAAAGAAAAATAATATCATGATAGCACAAATTCTCTAATGTTATAGGAAGAAACATGATGCAACAATATGGATTCTAATAAAGTTATCATTTACTTACCTAGTAATAATTGTGTTTTTCATTCATAGACAAAATTCCATAATTTCCATCCCCAGGAAATGTTTTATTTTACTTTATTGCAGTGAGGATGTCCTGATTTTTTCTGGCTAATGAAGGAAAACATTTTATTTCCAA
Source organism: Cydia strobilella (assembly GCF_947568885.1). Classification (NCBI taxonomy): domain Eukaryota; kingdom Metazoa; phylum Arthropoda; class Insecta; order Lepidoptera; family Tortricidae; genus Cydia; species Cydia strobilella. The sequence goes on from NC_086068.1 coordinate 20,917,579, forward strand.
GAATGCCTCTTCATTTTGCACAATACCTAAAAAAACCTAGAGTTAGTGACACATTGACTATTCGGCAACCAAAACAGTAATAATTACACACATTATATAGGTATTGTTCACTGCTTATATTTACCATTACGGAAGAAGTGAGGATTATTTTCTAAAAAGATCGGCACGAGAAAATTACAATGTACAATGAAGGAATGAAACTGTACCTACCTTACGAAACTTCACCATCATGAATTCCGCTTCAATTGAGTCTGAATTTTTCTGGATTTTCGCGGACCAGAACACCGATGATTTTTGTAACTTGATGTAGACGTTGCTATCATTTTCAATTTATACAAACAAATTGATGTCACAATAAACATGACCTTATGTGTCAGTGTCAACACTGTCAAATAAAAATGCACTAAACAGGTCGGCCAGGCAACGTCGCCAACGTCATAGAGTGGCAACGCCGCACGCAACGTATTTGTATACGACATTTGTGACACACACATACGTAAAATTGATGAAAAAATTACGTTGATTTATGTATGATTTCTGTATGAAACAAAGTTTTTCTATTAATTTAGCGCAAACGAATATTCGAAAGTAGATAAATGAGCAAATATTTCTGTAGTAATAGTGTGTAGCGCCTTAATTAAAGCAGATTGAATTTTGTATGAAAATCGAACCACCTCACCAGTTCCAATATCGTTCAAGGTGGTGCATTTTTCCATTATTTATACATTGTATATTTATAATAGAACTAGATATTACCTCAGTGTGGAAAAAAATTACGGGCCCTGGAGGGAAAGTGCCTTAAAACCTTAAGTTAGGTCATTTTACTTAAAGGAATCATTATTTTATTTTTAAAAAGAAACAAAAGGAGATGATCGAACGAGATGGTCTCATGGAACTTTCAGTGAACTTTCAGTAGGAATAGCAGAGAAAGCGCTTTTATTGTTTGTCATAGTTTGTCACTTTTCATTTCTGTCTACTTCTAAAAAGTCCTAAGTGCCATATCATAACGGTAGACGTTCCTATTGTTGTTCCCCACCAAGGCTTGGTGGGCAACAATGAACCCGACTAAATTACGTAGGTTGTTTTAGGTATATTGTCAGAAATATTAAAACGTGATTGCGTAGGTATGTTCTGTCCCTCACGGGCGCACGCGGCACGCAAGTGGCAAATTAAACTACCTACCTATAAGGGCTATTAACTAGTACTTGCTTTGATAAGCTAACTCCGCGCTGACTTTGACAGAACAAAGTATGGAAGTGTAATTAAAAACGTCATGTTTTCATAGTAATTTGCCGTTAAAGGCAGGGACACACTTATCCCACGTACTTGTCACACATACTTGTCATTGTCATACGCAACCCAACGCATGACAAGTATGTTTCTAAGCATACAAATTTCAGAGTTCAGATTGTCATCATAAGGCATTGCGTACGTTGCGTACGTAGGATAAGTGCGCCCCTAGCTTTATGATGACATTCCCACACTATGACACTATGTCTTAGCAAACGCCGCAGGTAAGTATACAGATACAAATTACGGGGACTTGTTATAATTTTGGATACCTACTTAAAAACTTATAAATTATAAGAAAGGTATAACCATAGCAGGAAAACTTAAAAGTTTGTAGTTTTACGTGCCTAAATGTCTTTTTCGTAGATGCCACGCTACTTTCGCATCTGTCTACATACTTCTCCGAAAGACACGGGTATGTTTTAACCATTTCAAGAAACGGTTTATACGTGATTCAACGCACATACCCCGTGCCCCGTACACATGCAGTAAATACCGGCAGGGTAGGTGTCCAACTCTCTTTGCGTATACCTAATATTCCATCCGCCGCTGCTGCTCGCCTCAGAGGAGCGCGCGAGTATTGATTCTAAAATCATCTTGACCTAGTTTCGCATTCGACGTTTCGGCACCGAGTGTCGACCTAGCCCTCGTCCCTCGGTTCCTATACACCTACACCTACAGAACAGAAATCATGGATTATGGAGTTTCTATGAATATTGAGTTTTTATTCAAATAGGTACTTGTTTTGACGTAAAATCACACAGACTTAGAGCATCTGGTCCAAGGTGCTCACAAATATCTGAATACGCCTCTAATTTTAAGGCGTTACGTGCATGTTCAGAGATTTTTGAGCACCTTGGCCGCTCCGATATATCTGACGGCGACTGTACAGTGAAAACTAGACAAAAAGTACTTGATCTATTCTTAAGGTGCAGTGCGTTCAGCTAGCAGTTTTTGAAAAATCGTAGGGGTTTTACAGATCATAATATGGTGTCCAAAGAATATAAATAGCAATCTTGAGGCCTTTCTGTAGTAATTTCATCGATTCAAAACCTGATTAAATACGAGTAACTTTGAACGCTGGGGTGTCCATGAAGTCTGGAGTTCGATGGACTATTTCTTTTCAAAAAACATTTCCTTCACAACTTTTTATAAACTAGACGGAGCCTATTTTTGGGCGGTTTTCCCTTCGGGCATTTGAAGCTACCCAACGAACCTATCCTACCTACCTACCTATTTAGTGTAACGTCCGTGAAAACATCTAACTTATTTACCTACGCTTTTTTCCCCAAAGTGTAATGTTTTCACAGACGTCACACTAAATCAAAAGGTAGGTATTAGGTTAGGTTTGTTAGGTAGCTTCACAGGGCCCCATTTAATAAACATTACAATCCAACAATTTTGTATAAAAATGACATATTTGTTAAATTTTACTAAAAGTGCTGTTTAATTTAACCCCACTAATAAGTAAAAAAATACAAACAAATAACTTACAATTATAAACGCTGTTTAATAAACGTTTACATATGTTAAAAATGCCTGTAGCTTTTGATTACAATATTGTGTTTACAATATTGTAATGGTAAGGTACAATTTACATAAAATGTAAGTTTTTGCTACAAGTATTTAATAAACGAGGGTAGACTTGTTGCTATTTAATTTAGAATTTAAGTAGGTATCTCACGGAATACATTTCTTATTGAATTGGTTTACCTATTTTAAATCATGGACAACGATAAGAAAATTACAATTTTGTCTCCAATAATTTTTTTTATACCGCGTCGGTGGCAATCAAGCATACGGCCCGCCTGATATATGACAATAAAGAAATATTATTCGGCCGGTTTAGTGAAAAACTAACTCACGAAATGAAAATCGACAAGTGGAAAGAGATAGCTGAATAGTTAACGTCTTTGTGTGTTTACAACAAAGACTGGAAATACCTACGTGACACAACATGGCAAAACTTTAGAAAACGGACTATCGTAAGTAATCTACTTGTATACCTACTTGTAGGGTCATTGCGCTAGTTTCCGTCCATGCTCTAGTTTTCGTCGTAAACGTAAAATCTGTCACATTAAAAGCAAAATGTATCCTTTTACGAAAACTCTTCGTCTTCGTTCAATTACATATTTATTATCACTATCGTCACTATTGCTGTCACTACTCGTTGTTAGAACCATTTTTTATTCTTATTTAGATTGTCCGGCACACCTCATCATTTTTTTACACATCATTAGACTGCCTGTCAGAATTATACTACAATTTACAAAATATGTTAACTTGTAATTACTATTATGTGTTCAATAAAGTAGTTTTCCATACAAAATTGTACAATTGTACCTGTGAAGTAAAAATGTTTATTGAACCAAATTATGTAAAATTGTATATACAATTGTACAATTATGTAAGTTTTCCACCATGACAAATTTGTAAGTTATATTTTTTATTAAACAGGAACTTGTAGAATTGTAACCTGTCATCTACAATATACAATTTACAATTTGTAACATATATCAAATAGGGCCCAGAAATAGGAGCCCCGCTCCTTCTAGTTAAATTGTGAAGTTGTGTTTTTTTAAGCTATGATCACTTTAACGAAACCCACAACGTTTAACTTTGACACTATTTAGCGCACTAACCAATTGCCTTTGGCAATTGGAAACCGCTTCGCGTTTATAAAGTGACGGCGCCGTTTGTAAACGGCGGATTCTTACAAAATGCCTGCGACATATACACAGGATGTTTTTGTTATTTCGAGATTTCAAGATCATAGTAAAGGTTGTTTAGTATGACCTACATATTCACCCCTCAGAATATGGTCAGAACACCCTGTATAGATCTAAAACGCGCTGTTGGAACTGTTTTGCACAAAAGCTATCAACATGAAAATTACTTCTAAAAATGTACGAGTACTATAGTGAAATTAATGTTATTAATAATCGAACTAATATATTACTTTTTTTTGTTAAACATAACAATACAATAACGATGATATCCGCGATTCCGGGCACTCACGGCCCGGCCGTCCGCTCAGTGTTTAACCAAGCTGCGTTTGGAGAATACAATACAATGACGATGATATCCGCGATCCCGGGCACTCACGGCCCGGCCGTCCGCTCAGTGTTTAACCAAGCTGCGTTTGGAGAATACAATACAATGACGATGATATCCGCGATCCCGGGCACTCACGGCCCGGCCGTCCGCTCAGTGTTTAACCAAGCTGCGTTTGGAGAATACAATACAATGACGATGATATCCGCGATCCCGGGCACTCACGGCCGGGCCGTCCGCTCAGTGTTTACCAAGCTGCGTTTGGAGAATATAAAAAATACAAATACAAAATCTATTTATTTGCCAAAAAGTCCATTTGTACACAAATAAAAGTTACAGTGATCCCCACACTAGGCACAGCCTGTAAGTACTTGTATCGTGGGGACCCAGACCGGACAGTTTCCAAAAACATATGCGGCACGCTAGTAATCAGGTTCAGGTTCAAAATAGGACTACACATGACAATGCCTATATAAACTTAAACTAAGGTTTTTTTTTATTTTATTGTTATATAAAGAGAACATTCATTAATTTCGTTACAAAAATTTCGCCAAACTGTGTAACAGTTTGTTGGCGGTGCGCTCTTATTATTATTTTATCTTACCTAATACGTACTTATTGATTACTGTGATTAAAATTACAACATTAAAAGTTAGTTTTATGCATAACAGATGCAATGCGCATGCATCCCTAGAGTGCATACTAGTATGTACCTAAATCTAAAGTAGGTAATATGCAGAGATGTACAAAATGGTTTAAAAAAAGCATTTAAATACAAAATGCAAAATATATTGTAAACGCGAGTGTGTGCTATGCAGAGATCAGGGACCAGACAACCCTTTCCGCGATAAAACCCTTTCAATGGGCGACGCTTAAACACGGCTAACACATTGAAAGACCTTCCCTTTTGAACTGCAAGCCCATTCATACCCTTACCTTTAACTAACCCTTACCGTAAAGCTAACCAAAAATAAGGCTAGCTCTTACTAAGGGTTACCCTTATCTTTAAGCGCTTTTTATAAAGGTTTCCCTTTGCGTGAAAGAGACAGGATTAGTATATATCTACGGTAGTGTATGAAAAGGAAAGAAAATACGTGCCTAGTCAAAGAACGCCGCTGTCGCCGCCGACGATCGCGGAAGTAATGTGTGCTTTATGAACAAGGTAGACGACTTAAATTAGCACGCTTATATGCTAAAAGGGAAGCCCTTTATAAGGCTAACCCTTATAAGCAATATGCAAGGTGTTGGTGAGCGGATGATAAGGGTTTTGTAAGGGTATTTGGGCTACCGATTACTCAAATGTGGTAGCTTTATATAAGGGTTTTTAAAAGCAAAACAAAGGGTTTCGTCTGGCAAAGGGTATGGTGAGTTAAGCCTTATGCAATACCCTTATAAAAACCCGATAAGGGATAGCGGGCCGGTCCCTGGCAGAGATGTACAAAATGGTTTTAAAAAAGCATTTAAATACAAAATGCAAAATACTTTTCAGATTTACTATTTCAAATGCAAAATACCAAATAGTTTTGCGTTTTGTATTTCAAATGCTAAATGCAAAAGAGGTATTTTCAAAATACTTTTTCAAAATAAAATACCTTTTGACCAAATCTCAGATATTTTTATTTATTTTAGGTATTTATCATGAGAAATAGAGACACAATGCCGAGCCGAACAAAAACGTCTAATAACATGGCACCTTATGCATGATATTTTGGTCATATCTATCAGTACGCGTATCAATAAATTCTGTTATGTTATTATTAATAATAACAATACTCACGTAAAATAATGTAAAAAACTAGACTAACGAAAAGAGAGCCATGGCTCCATTTTGTGAATTGTGTGGCCATTTATTTCGGTTGATTGTGCATCTAGTACTTATTTTTTTATTATTACACTTTTCTTTTATTAATAACAACTGGACTGGTATTGTTAAAAAGTGAAAAAACTTAACATCAATTTTTATTTATTACGCTTTTTAACAATACCAGTAAAGTTGTTCGAATACATCATGACTCATTTTTCTTCTGTGAGGACTCATAATCATCCCACCGTACGAAAAAACTGGCGCGGCGGCGCGCACTCTGACCAAAGAAGAAAAAAAACTTTTTAAACAAAAAGAAAAACCCACTTCAAAAATGATAAAATAATATTATTCCTTTTCTATGCGCTAGCAAGTGATACGTTTGAAATCGGTGCCAATTATTAAATCAAGTATTCACTTGATTTATTAATGAGAATACAAAAATCACTATATGTATGCCTATAAGATTCGAGGAGTTCCCTGGATTCCTCATGGATCCCATCATCAGAACTGGGTTTTGACAAAAACGGGACCAACTTGGGACTATACACATTCAAACAAAAAAACAATTTTCCAAATCGGTTCACCAATGACGGAGTTATGAGGTAACATACATACAAAGAAATAATACGGTCGAATTGATAACCTCCTTTTTGGAAGTCGGTTAAAAAGGGCGCGCATGGCTAGCAGGCGCCTCTGTCGGTCAAATTCGGCAATACAAGCGTCATTCGTTCATTTTATTTTCTTTGACTGGTAATGTTGGCTAAACTTAATCACAAACTATTTTGCATTTTGAAATGAATATTAAAAATGAAAATACATCTCGAAAGGTATTTCAAATAAAATACAAAATGCTTTTTACTAAAAGGCATTTAAAAAACATGTTGTTATCAAGTACAGGTGCGCGCCCGAGTTGTTTATCAACATCTCGGGCAAACTACTCGTATATGCTGATTGCTTAACTTACCAGTATTTCCTTAATATTAAATTTAGATTTTAGATAGATACCTAACCGGAATGTAAACGAGCGACAATGGCGGCAGATAAACCGTACGCGGTTTTCGTTCGCTGTTTCCAATATTTGTACATAGTATTTTAAGATTGTTTTTGGATAAAAAAAAAAAAAATGCAAAATACAAAATAGGTATTTTGCATTTTGTATTTGCATTTTAAATAGTAGTATTTCAAATAAATCGCATCTCTGGTGCTATGTATATATATATGCGTGTGACGTTCCATAGACAAAGGGTCTCCATATGCTCGATATGGACTTAAGAGTCCCCGGCAAGCTCGGCCGTAATTCACCTTCCCATGCAAACGGAGTTTCGTTCTCATTTTAAAACTACGTGTTGGATTGTAATGAAACTTTGAAAATAAAATTACATGAGATATATCTAGGTCTGTAATTAGTTTATCCCTTCACGTGGCGGCCAACCCGTCAATGGTCGGATCGAAAAGCGGTAAACTGGCGGCCTACCACTCACGGGTCGATGCGAAAACCAGTAAACTGTTGGCCACCAGTGAGTGGTCGAAGAGGTGTTGCCGTATTTAGAGTTGAAATTGAACGCTTTTAAGTATAGTTACGCTCTTGTAGCGCCCAAAAATAGGTAGCGAGTTAGACAAGGATAGCATACCGTAAGAAACACAAAAACTTGGTATAAAATGTTTTGGTGAGGACCATTGATTCGGGACCGACCGCCTAAAGTTCCAAGTTCAGTTTTGGTGAGGACCATTGATTCGGGACCGACCGCCTAAAGTTCCAAGTTCAGTTTTGGTGAGGACCATTGATTCGGGACCGACCGCCTAAAGTTCCAAGTTCAGTTTTGGTGAGGACCATTGATTCGGGACCGACCGCCTAAAGTTCCAAGTTCAGTTTTTTAAGACATTGTTTTGTAAAATAAATTGTATGTTAGGTTCTTTTTAATGATTTAATCTTAAAAATAAAAGTCTTACTTTAATAATTGAATAGCTATTACTAATAGCTATTATTACTCCAATAATTAACTAGTTTTTTGGTGGCAGTCATTTTTGACAAGGAAACTGCAAAGCTTGTCATTCTTCCTGAGTTTGATTAGGTCTGGCCAAATGTATAAACATTATAATAAATTAATTGCTATATTCAAATAGCCTATTTAACGCTGATTCTAACGATATGTGACTTAATATATGCTTTCAAACATAGAAAAGCTTAAATCGATGATTTTGTAAAATTCTCTTAATCTGCACTGACCACGAACCAGGGCCCCGCCACGTGACTGCTTTTCGCGTTTTCGCTGGCGCCACTTGAAGGGATAGCTCTAGTATATAAAACAAACGAAATAGAGAAAAAATAAGGTTTGTATGAAAAATTTAAATTCGCTGCATTTTTTTAACTATTGTATCTGAACCTAGAGAAACTAATTACAGACCTAGATATACCTTATCCTATTGTAAGTATACAGTTTCAGAGAAATCTAGCAAGTCGTTTTAAAATGAGAGCGTAACTACGTTTGTATGGAGAACCGAGCTTGCCGGGGACCCTTATCTTAAGTATGGATCCTAAATCTACGTTATATAAGCTACCTAATACGTCTCTAAGTACCATACCTATTTACGGTTCCGTACTTCAAAAGGAAAAAATGGAACCCTTACAGGATCACTCGTGCGTCTGTCTGTCCGTCTGTCACAGCCTCACAGGCTATTTTCTTCGAAACTACTGGACCAATTAAGTTGAAATTTGGTATACATAATTATTTATGTAAGTTTGTGACCCAAAGACGGACATGTAACGTAATCAAATGAATTTTAAACATGGGGGCCACTTTTGGGGGGTAAATGAGAAATTTAAAAAAAAAAGTTTTTCAAAGTATATACCTATAGCGTGTTACATATCAACTAAAAGAGCTCCTTGTGAGAATCTCAAACATTTTTATTATAATTTTAAGATAAACAATTTAGAAGCAGAGAACTATGCTCGGGGTTTCTCTGCGTGATAGAGTCAGAAATGATGATATCCGCAGTAGAACTAGGGTCACCGACATATAGCTCGCAGAATTGCAAACCTCAAGTAGCAGTGGGCGGGGCATATTGCTCGTAGAACTGATGGCCGGTGGGGCCGGAAGGTTCTGGAGTGGCGTCCGCGTACCGGAAGACGAACTGCCGGTAGGCCTCCAACGAGATGGAGCGACGACCTGGTGAAGGTCGCGGGAATTCGGTGGTTGCGAGCGGCACAGGATCGGTCGGAGTGGCGAGCCTTGGGGGAGGCCTATGTCCAGCAGTGGACGTCTATCGGCTGACATGATGATGATGATGATGATGAATTTAGAAGTTGTCCAAGTAAATAGGCAAAAAATGACCACCCCCCCCCTTTATCTCCGACATTACTAGGTCTAAAATTTTGAAAAAATACACAAAATAGATCTTTACCTATAGATTACAGGAAAACCAAGCGTGAGTAGGACTTAATTACTTAGTTTTTGATCCGACCCCTACGGGTTTTTAAAGACATTTCACTCACGTTTTACATAAAAAACACATTATTTAAATTATGTAATGTACGGAACCCTTGAACGCGAGTCCGACTGGCCGGTTTTTTTTAACGTCTTCATTATTTCAAAAGGGTGAAGTCCTGAATTTAGTTGTATCATTTTAATGAAAAAATATTTTAATGGTATTTTAAACCATTTGGTGAAGTCGGTTGTTTGCTGTCAAAGATAATAGTTAGTCGCATATGCCTACCTATGCTGTCGTATGACCGTAGAACGACGATTTTCTCGCTTAGGTCGAAGTCGAATCTAGGTAAGTTTGTACCTATTTAGTAAGAAAAGAAAACTGGCTAGCTTATGAAACTGACAGCCACGACGTTTAGTTATTCGCAATCGGAAGGTTCGGTGTATGTATTTATGCGTTAGCATTACGAAATCTACCTATCTGGTTCATTTTTTCATGTTTCTCAGATCTTGATATAATTTGGTGCATAGATAGTTCCTTATTCTGTACAAATAAGCGCAATTTCACTCTATCTCCTACAAAATCATCCACTGAGTTACGGAAAACGTATGGAATTTTCCGTAACTCAATGGGCATTATCCACACATTTTTTTTGTCCCAAATTTAGATTTCGTGTTTATTCCGACCAGCATAAGGAGCTTTTCCAACCTACCAATTTTTATCAAAATCTGAAAGAAAAAAAAAACAAATGGCTCAATTACGATTCCATTTGTTTTTAATAATGTATTATTATTATATAAGAATCATTTAGTAATAGGCATATGTAATTTTATACATATTTTGCGCTAAAAGAAAATGGAAATAGTATATGAAATAAGGAGAATCCACGGAAAAAGTGTCCCGGGGGAAAGGTCAGGATAGTTGTTAAAATGGAAATCTTCCCTTAATACGTGACTACTTAATAGGGAGTAAGTACCTACAATCCAGGGATGTTGCGAATGCAGATTGTTTGACATCCGCGGATGCGGATTCGGATGCGGATATTTAAAGGCTCACATCCGCGGATGCGGATGTCAAGATTAGGTACCTACATAAAATGACTAAAATGTAATATTTGACATATTACATTTTAGTCATTTTTATTAAAAACAAACAAAACAGTATACGAATATAGGTGCGTTATATTTAATAAACAGTAACTTCGACGACTTTTCTGGATCTAGAGGTAAAATAACTATTTACTGAACTAACTAATTAACTATTTATTTGGGTCCCAGCGCGCATAAGTTGTTTGCAGAAATCGCGAAGCGTCTGGTTGACGTAACTGGTGACCGAAGAGCTGGCGGCTTTCTCGCACAACGTATCAGCATTGCGATACAGCGGGGAAATGCCGCCAGCATCCTTGGTACAATGCCTCAAGGGCCTATTTTAGATTTAAGCTAGTTATTAATTTCGTTTACTGAACTATTCTAATTCTACACACTATTCAATTAAGGCCGTTCCATCGGTTTGCCGCTGTCTCTGTCACATTTCGCAAGAAAGAACGGGAAAGATCATGCGCGCCAAGTGTAAATTTTGATCGAATTTTGTCGATTTTTATTTATTTTAAAAAAGTTACCCTACAATATCGAAATTCGAAAGCTATGAAATTATTATTTAAGTTAAGATTGTTTTTTCTTCTTTTTTTGTTTATAGTATCACATAATAAATAACCGAGTAAAGTTGGATTAAAAATAAGAGTTAGAGGTTACTTTGGGAATTAATTGTATCGAGCGAAGTGTCATAATTCGTGTATCGGAAGCTATGATATTAAAGAGAATATAGTCAAGAACTACATATATTTTTTCCATTTCTACGAATATCAACGCCTCTTAGAAAAACATGATCATATAAGGAGATTTTTCGCCTTCTGGCTTAGGGAACCGCCTTAAAAAATAAATATTATATCAAAATAAAAAAAATACCGGAGATTTCTCTTTTTAGGGTTCCGTAGTACCCAAAGGGTAAAAACTAAGACTCCTCTGTCCATCTGTCTGTCTGTCATCAGGCTGTATCTCATGAACCGTGATAGCTAGAAATTGTAATTTTCACAGATGATGTATGAACAAGTTGAACTGATCACGGTGCATAGATAACTAACATAGGTGGTGTTTTGATGAAATGGTTACAACCAGTTCCTTCCGATAATATGTTAATACAATGAGCTTTTTTACGATCGTGTTCGTCTTGTTAAAATACTCACTTTCAATTCAATCAATCAATTCGCACTTTGCGCCGGCGCTGCCACTGGTTTTATTCACTCGAATCGAAACACTCATAACAAAACTGATTACCCGTAATTTACAACTTCTATTTATAATTTAACAACTCTACTCGTATTCATATTACACCTTTGGCCCTACAATCGCATTACTATACTAAAGTCCAAATAAAACAGACTCATCACTTCTTGTCGCTGTCCGTCATAGGATAAAGTGCTCGATCGACGAATTACAAAAACGTAACGAGATTCCTTTTGGCTAATGGCGAAATTACCTAGCTCTTACGCCGCCGCTGAGACGTTCCTGTACCGACCTGTTCTACATCCGCATCCGCATTAAGCTTCGCATCGATTTTATGCGGATTTTGAAAATAATGCGGAAGTTACGCGGTTGAGGATGCGGATGCTAAAATTTGTAACATCCCTGGACTACAATCCCTGACCGACGAAGTCGCGAACAGGGGCTAGTTTTAGCATAAAAACTACAATGTAGGTACCTAAATGTGAATTATTATAATGATTAGGGTCAGGAGGAATAGGTTTTCGAAAATTAATTTTTGTAAATATGTGCATTGAGTCTCTCATATATAATTATGCCAATCAAAATCGAATGTATGGAAATCGTCTACTTATCGTATGGGGAGCATCTTCAGAGCCCTTTTTCACCTCGACGTCTATGAAAATAAAGATAAACATATCTACCTTGCGAAGGACTAGGCACGAAAGAAATGATACATGAATGCTTTGCATTGCTAAACTACTTACAATAATATTCTCGTTCTACCTGTACCTTTCGTGCCGCCACTATTTAAGCGGAGACCGGGTGATGTAATCAATGAGCACTGGCTGGCACTGCGATCGAGCTCTGCACGATAAGTGACTAATTAGCCACAATTGTCCGTTCCATGACATTGACATATCGGCGCATCTCCATTTAAACCAACCGTTGGTACATACATACATACATACATATACATATAATCACGCCTATTTCCCGGAGGAGTAGGCAGAGACCACAGATTTCCACTTGCTACGATCCTGACATTACCTCTTTCACTTCTTTGACTTTCATAACATTCCTCATACACGCGCCCCGGTTTAGGGTGATCCTGACCTGGCCTTTCTATAGGATTTCCCCGATCTGATCAGAGGAAGTCCGCCGAGGTCTACCCCTTTCAACTCCCGTTTCTACCTCTCCCTTATACACTCTCTTTGTTAGTCTTCTTTCACTCATTCTTTCCACGTGTCCAAACCATCTCAACATACCTTTCTCAATTTTTGTCACTACATCTTCGTTCAGTCCACACTTTTCCCTTATCACACTGTTCATAATTCTATCTTGAAATCTCACACCACACGCACCTCTCAATGCTCTCATTTCCACTGCATTCACTTGGCTCTGATGCCTCTTCTGCCATACCCAACTTTCGCTACCATGCATAAGTGTAGGCACCAACACCCCTCTAATGCACAGCCAACAGTGCTTTTTGCGACACCTCCTGGCTGCTCATAAAAGCTTTAAGTCCCCATTCACGCGATCTCCAACATTCTTTCTCCTTTAAATATCTTTATCATGCTTACCGTCCCTAGTGAACACCGTTCCCAGATACACATACTCTCACTTGTTCTACTCTTTCTTGACCAATCAAAATTTCACAGTTTGTCATATATTCTTCCTTTTCAAATACCATTACTTTCGTCTTGCTTACATTTATTTTTATTCCTTTCCTTTCAAAAGATCCATGCATTCTAGTTACCATTGTCGTCAAGCTCACTATACTTATTAACCTATTGAATGAGCTGATGCCTTTACTGATACTGAAAAGTGATATGTAAACTTACTACATACCTATACGAAGCCTGGACGTTAGTGAGATGACGATAACTCATTGCTGGAGCGGTATTCGACATGCGTTAAGTGACGTTACGTGTTGAACTTCAGTTGAATGGAAGAAATCGTGTGTTGTCGAATAGGTAAATTTGACATTAGCAATCCACAGTTAGGTGACAACGAAACCAAACCGAACCACGACGAGTTCAGAGCCATTTTAAACCGTATAGTAGTAAGTAAACAAAGTTGATTTTTGTTGAATAATTTTTTCAATGAATGAGTTTTGGTTGTACCAAATGATACTTTCCACGGTTGATGAACAAATGATTCATTCCACTGTTGAACTGATGTTGAAGCCGAAACTGACAGTTGTGCATCTCGAATAGGGCCCCTGGTGTCCTACTTTATTACCTACATATAACATGAGTTTCATATGATTATCCATCTGGTTTCTTGAGCTTAAATAGTCACCTCCATCCTCCCCTTATAGCGACCCCATACCGCACACTAAGTTTACCTTAAGTTCATATGATGAGTGGTTACACTTTCTCGTAACTACAATGTGTTCTATAATTCTATATTACTAATATCTTCGGACGAAACTCTTCGTATAATTATGATTGAACTTCACTTACATTAGCCATCAACAACTCCCTCGGATCGCTGTTCACACTGAATACTGATATCACAATGAATGTTAGTCACAATCTACAGGAGACACCTCATTATTCTAATAACACTAAAAGAAAGTCCTTGAATAGATCCAAAAGCAAATATCATTCTTCCCGTAGCTTTGTTCGCACACAACCCGCTTTTCTTACTGTCGTTCGGGCGTATACCCTCTTGTCTTACCCTCAAAAATCACCACAACCTAGAAGCGGTTATTTAACTTAAACGTGATTACGAGCGCCATCTACTTCATGACGATGGCAGCTATTAGCCGATTCGCGATATTCGCGACAACCATCTCCTGCAACTCTTCGCCCGATGACGCTAGAATACCAGGTGATCACCGTAAAGAACACATTTGACGGGTAACCCACTCATTCTCAGCCCACATTGATCATTTTTCTACTGTCCATTCTTAAATCGAAAGAAAACAGTTGCCAGTAATTTTGTGGAGAACGAATCATGAGTTCTCCACAAAATTACTCCATCTCCATTAAATTACCCGAAACAAAGTTCAATGTCAGCACTAGCAGCAGTCGATTTTTAGGTACGCTTCTTTCCGGTACGTAAGTGTTCGTCGTAATAATTTTGCCAATCCTTGATTGCACATTGCGATGGCTGGTCGAAATAATTAGCAGATGGCTAGAATTGTGTAATTTTTTTGTTTTTTTAATGCCCTGGATGCCAGCCCTTTAAGCCAAATCTCATAAAAAAGGGGGTCAGCCTTTTAGTGCTAGCGGTTCGCCAAAAAACGCTGCAAATTGTGTTAAAGTTATGAAAATCGGCACGATTGATCTTTAGTCCATATAAATCAATTTGACCCGAAACACCAAAAAAAGAGGAGTTATGACGTCATCTTTTTTTGTATGGAAAAAAATTGTTTGTTCAGAAACCTATCGTATGTGGTATTAAATAAAAAGGCCATTTTGAGCCGGTTCTAAAAATATCATTACATTTCAGTCACGTTTTTTAAATTAAAATTTATCAAAATTCTAAAAATGAACACAGTTAACAGTTGGGACTTACCTTTATTGTCAGAAGCCATGGATAGCTGAAAGGCTGCCTGCCCCAACAAGGACCTGCCCAAGATGCGCCATTCGCAACTTCAATGGGACGAGCCGCTCTGCGTGCTGGTACGTGATAATCTTTATGAAAGGGCCACCAGCCCTGCAGAGCGAGCTCGTCTTCTTGCTGGAACGAAATGGAAATCTGGCGCATGGCTGCAGGCACTCCCTTCCAGTAACCTCGGCACTCTGCTAACCAGCAGCACTTATAAGCTTGTGATATCACTGCGCTTGGGGGCGGCATGCGTGGCCCCATACCGTTGTTACTGCGGCACTGACGTGTCGAAGTTCGGCACCCACGGCCTCTCTTGCTCCAAGAGCGCCAGCCGCACGGCACGCCACGCCAGTCTTAATGACATATTGCGCCGGGCCCTCGTCACCGCCGGAGCGCCGTCGGTTCTAGAACCGACGGGTCTAGCGCGTGACGATGGGAAGAGGCCAGATGGCATGACACTGGTTCCCTGGAGGCTGGGTTGACCCCTCGTCTGGGACGCCACGTGCGTGGATACCCTCGCGCCGTCCCATCTTCCAGGGACCTCGGCTGGGGCTGGCGCTGCTGCCGATGCGGCCGAGCGTCTCAAGCGGCGCAAATATGCAGCCATTGACATCGGCTGCATGTTTGAGCCGTTTGGTGTGGAGACGCTTGGGCCGTGGGGTCAAGGCGCGTACAGCATCTACAAGGAGTTGGCCAAGCGCCTAATAGACGCAATGGGTGACCGGAAGGCTGGAGCATACCTTGCCCAACGCATCGGAGTTGTCGTTCAGCGCGGCAACGCCGCCAGCCTTCTGGGCACCCTACCAGACGGAACAGACCTGGGGCTAATTTTTTATTTGTAGGACTTTTTAGGTAGTTTTAGTTTAGTTCGTTGTTTAATTTATTTTTCTTAGTTTTAATTAGTTTTTAGGTTTATAGGTTTAATTTTAATAATAGTTTATATCTTGTTATTGTATTTTGGTTTCCTTAGTATTATAAAAACTAATTAAAATAAAAATAATTTTCAAAACATATCAAGTTCAGAGATACCATTGTTTTATTTTTTGTAAAATATACCTCAAATAATACCTAATATCCTCATGTCTAACTAACCCCAAGAAAGCAATTTAGAAATGTGATGTGATCTACCAATTAAATATTTAAAAAGAAAGTATAATGTTAATATATTTTTTGTTTTTTATTGTGGGACGTACCACATAATTACAATCTATAAATTGTATATACAGATGTCAATCACAATGGACATAATTTTTAAGAAAAAAAGCATTCTTAGATTCCAGACAATGAAATGAAAAAGACAGCATCTTTTGCCTAATTATGTAGAAAAGGAGGTAAACCGACCCGCATTTCGTTTTTGTAAGGGTCGCAGTTCTAACCTAACCTAACCTACTTTTCTGGTAGCATTTCGTTTCTGTAAGGGTCACAGCTCTAACCTAACCTAACCTAATTTTCTGATAGCAGTTCCGTTCTGTGAGAATCGCAGTTCAAAACCCACCCACCCACCTAACCCACTTTTCTAGTAGCATTTCCGGGTCCGGGCCTGGGTCCGGATCCGAGTCCGGGTCCGTGTCCGGCTGTCCGGGTCCAGGTTTGGGTCAGAGTTCGGTCCGGGTCCGGGTCCGAGTTGGGGTCCATGTTCAGACCCGGGTCCGGGTCCGAGTCCGGGTCCAAGTTTGGGTTTGGGTCCATAAGGAAGAGAACAAATCGCCAAACGTGAACTATGTGTCATTTAATAGTTCCATTCTGATCATCATCAGCAGTTCCACTTCATCAAATGTCACTTTTTTAAATGTAAATGCTGGATTTGTTGATGAAAATACAAAAATCACTATATGTATGCCTTTCACATTTGAGGAGTTCCCTCGGTTCCTCGTGGGTCTCCTCGTCAGAACTCGAGCTTGACAAAAATATGTCTTAAAAACTTAAATTGCTTAACAAACATAAAGAAGTGGACCAATCGCCAAACGTAAACTATGCGTCATTAAAGAGTTCCATTCTGATCATCATCAGCAGTTCCACTTCATCAAATGTCACTTTTTAAAATGGAAATGCTGGATTTGTTGATAAAAATACAAAAATCGCTATATGTATGCCTTTCACATTTGAGGAGTTCCCTCGATTCCTCATGGATCCCATCATCAGAACTCGAGCTTGACAAAAATGTTTCTTGAAAACCTAACTTGCTTAACAAACATAACGAAGAGGACAAATCGCCAAACGTGAACTATGCGTCATTGAAGAGTTCCGTTCTGATCATCATCAGCAGTTCCACTTCATCAAATGTCACTTTTTTAAATGTAAGTGCTTGATTTGTTGATGAAAATACTAAATCACTATATGTATGCCTTTAACATTTGAGGAGTTCCCTCGATTCCTCATGGATCCCATCATCAGAACTGCTTTTTGACAAAAACGGGACCAATCTGTATGTATATACTTACAATCAAAAAAAGAATTTCCAAAATCGGTCCAGAAATGACGGAGTTGTGGAGTAACAAACATTTAAAAAAAAAAAAAAAAAAAAACATACAACCGAATTGAGAACCTCCTCCTTTGAAATCTTGAAGTCGGTTAAAAATCAACAATGATCAACTCTGGTCAACGTGGGAATAAAATTAAGATATAACAGTTTTTCAAAAAGTCGCTTATATCTCGGAATCTATGTCGTAGTAAAAATTATCTATGTAAGAATTAACTGAAACAACTCACGTTTAATGCCCCCTCTCCTTCCTCGAGTTCACCCCCCACCCATCAGAACTTTTTCTTACTTAAAGCTTAGATATTTCCACTCAATTTTAACTCAAGGTGCAGAACCATGGGCTACTGCAGCTAGCTGCAGCTGCAGTAGACTATTTAGATTACAAAAACGTGCCCTTAGGATAATTTCAAATAAACCCTACGATTATCCAGTGCAGTTTAAAGAGCACAAAATACTTACGATACCATGTGTTTACATACTAACAGCCTGCAAATATGTAAGGTCAAATCTGGGGTTATATACAACTCGCGGGCAGAACCATGGCCGCAACACGCGCGACGAGCACCTCCTGCTGGTCCCGCGCTGCCGACTGGCCAAGGCTCGGAAGTCACTCGGTGTGATGGGTGTAAGGATTTATGAGTGATTCTCAAAATAGTGGCATCTTAACCTGTCATCGAGTTTTTGAATGGAATGTATGCTTATTTTCTCTTTTTCATATGAAACAAAAATATGTATAGATAAACAAAAACAATTTTTATCGAGGCCAAGTCTTTATTTTTATTTTTATTTAATACTTATATTTAAAAAAAATAAAGTTTACCAGTTTTCACTGTAACCTGTCTTGTCCAAACGCATCGCTGTTCTAGTTTTAGTTCTTTAGATTTTATAAGCACCAATTAATGTCACAAAAATATCATGCTATATAACAACAAGAATAATACCTTTAGTTTTTTTATAGCACTGGTCTTTTATATATTTTTTATACAACAATATTTGCGCACGAAGTTTGTCCAGCGATATTTTCACTGTAACCTGTACATCCGTGGTTATGCATCTGACTCACACATAGAAAAACATATTAAGATCATAATCCCTGCAAAACATGCCGCCAGTATCGAACTACCCGTCGTAGTAAACTTTCGTGCCTGACGTGTCGTAGTTTTGTGGATAAAACTAATTGAAGGAAAGAATCCGGAGTTTGTAACAGGTATGTTGACTTTAACTTACCTTAATTATTTTATCATTTTGGTATGGAGCCTTTTTTGCTTATACCATTTTAATGTTGTAATAAGTAATACTGATTGATACTAAAAATGAGCAATGCGTATGATTAACGGTTTTAGAGATAAAATAAATAAACAACACTTTTCACTCTAACCTGTGTAACTTTAACCTGTAATCAATGTACAAGTTAAAGTGATCATAGACAGGTTAAATAGCCCCATGTACAATGGATGGATGTTAATGGGACGCTTGCCAGGGGAAAAATATTTTTCACCTCACTCGCTCGGAAAACCTCAGTTTATAGCGCGAAATCTGCGTGCAAAAGTCTATTTTATCCGCTAGCGTGCAAAAGTCATTTGAATTTCGAACACGATGAATATGAGTGCTTTTCTTTGTTTATTTTGTTTGGATTTGAGTGTGTTATGTCTTAAATTTGATATGTTAAATAGAGGGCATAATTAAATAATATATATATAACTTCAAAACTACGCCGGCTCCAACCCTACACCTCGGACCCGAGAAGATTTAATTCCCTCCTAAATTGTAGTCATTTGAAATATGCCAATATGGGACCGGCAACAAACTCGGCGGGACACATCTTTTCAAAACATATTATACTCATATTGGGATACCCTCCTACAATTTAGGAGGGAATTAAATATTCTCGGGTTCGAGGTGTAGGGTTGGAGCCGACGTAGTTTTCCTAGACTTATATTGACCGGGATATAGACCGGGATCAATATAAGTCTAGTGAAACTAACCGTGAATCATTCAAAACTCGGCGTAGTTTTTATCGCGTATACCTATATACATATATCTTTACTTGAAAATAGTTGTGTTTTATAACTAGTATTATGAACCGATTTTGCATGTACAACCAGCCTTAAAGTTTATGATCTATGATGGTTCATTATTTTTAGTATGTGGGTATTTTTGCACTTTGTAGTTTTTCCTCAGTCACCCGTTGACCACGAACGCTGTAAAGAGTTCGAAACGTCGGGATGTATTATAAATTCAATATACCGAATATACGCAATATAATCCGTTTTCATAGTTTTATTATATTTGTAACACTTTTAGAGTTGATAAAAAGTACTTTGCTATTAAGTTTTAAGCGAGTTTTGAACTTATTAATAAAACTTTTTATCATACCTCCCAAACCAAACAACTTAATATTACTTATTAAGTAAGGAAACTAATGTATGGAGTGAGGACTCTATAAGCTTACTTATTTTTCTATGTCCATGGTGATTGTGAATGATTATACTGAGGTGGTGAAATATATAGTTACTGCCATTTAGTTATTGTTCGTAGAAATAAGCATAATAAAAATTAACAAATTTCTTAAACATAATTGGTATTGTTACCATAACTCGACCGCACATATTTTTGGTATAAACTAATTAAAATCAGAGCACTTTCAGATTCGGCTTAGCTACGATCATAACGTTGGTTGTAAAAATATTTCAAAAATATATTGATTAATTGATAACACTTTTATTTTATTTTCCATACAACTCTCTTTAACCTGTCTAATGTCACTCTCACCTGTACCTTCAAATCTTTAACAGGCTATAACTTTTACATTTGTATGATTTTTTCGTGGCCTTTAGTAAAAATGCTAAAAGTGATACTTTAATAATATTTTTCCATCCTTAAAATGTGAAAAAAGTAAAAATAAAAAAAAAGGTTTCACTTTAACCTGTCGATGCCAATATTTTGAGAATCACTCTTATAACACCCTTCCGAAAGAGGTCATTGACTCAGCTAGTGAAGCAATATTTGTAATCAAACTGAAGCGAAATGCTAATTTGTTTTAGCTTGTTACACAATAAACGAATTTATATTCAGAACTGCTGATGTCCCAAACTTATGTAATTTCAAAAATAAATTAAAACAATGCAAAATAACTGAATCTAAATCTATTGTGATAATGATGTGTATGCTGTGTGACGTGTAAAATTATTCATAATTTTATCAATAAATATCTCATCCTCATTCTCATTCTCGAGGAATATGTAAACCTAGTTTCAATACTCTTATTTTACCCGAATGACATTATACTCGTATTGAATAATTCGACACCGGTATTATCACACTTTGTAAAAATGAAAAAAAAAAACTAAATAAATATTTTCTAAATTACTTTCTTGGGGTTAGTTAGACATGAGGATATAAGGTACTTTTTGAGGTATATTTTACAAAAAAAAATTGAACGGTATTGTACGAGTATCTGGAGGAGCCCAAACTTCGTATGTATTGAAAATTATTTTTATTCTAATTTAAAATAAACCGGCCAAGTGCGAGTCGGACTCGCGCACCGAGGGTTCCGTACATTACATAATTTTAACAATGTATTTTTTATGTGAAACGTGAGTGAAAGGTAAATTGCGGTTTTTACGATTTATGACGTATTAAAAAAAACTACTTACTAGATCTCGTTCAAACTAATTTTCGGTGGAAGTTTGCATGGTAATGTACATCATATATTTTTTTCAGCTTTATCATTCTCTTATTTTAGAAGTTACAGGGGGGGACACACACATTTTACCACTTTGGAAGTGTCTCTCGCGCAAACTATTCAGTTTAGAAAAAAATGATATTAGAAACCTCAATATCATTTTTGAAGACCTATCCATAGATATCCCATAATGAAATTTTTTTTTTGAGTTTCAGTTCCAAGTATGGGGAACCCCCAAAAATTATTGTTTTTTTTTCTATTTTTGTGTGAAAATATTAATGCGGTTCACAGAATACATCTAGGTACTTACCAAGTTTCAACAGTATAGTTCTTATAGTTTCAGAGAAAAGTGGCTTTGACATACGAACGGACAGACAGACAGACATGACGAATCTAAAAGGGTTCCGTTTTTTGCCATTTGGCTACGGAACCCTAAAAAGTATCTGAAATGTAATAATGTGATACGTTTTTAGAATCGGCTTAAAAAGCCCCTTCATTTGATACAACACACAATAGGTTTCTGACCAAACATTTTTTTTTTCATACAAAAAAAGATGATGTCATAACTCCTCTCCTTCTTTTATTTTTATTTTTTTGGTGCAAGGGGTCAAATTGATTCAAATGGTCTAAAGATCAATCGTACCGATTTTCATGGCGTTTTAGTGAATTTCGGGGTGTACCGCCAGCACTATTTGGGTATGTCTTTGCAAAGACGAATAAAACAGCCAACCATTAAGTATTATGAATAACAATGATAGCGTGGAGATACCGTGTACCGTGTAGGTACCTATGTACTTACCACCTATGATGAGTTAAAGCAAAAAATCAATAATTTTACAGTACATATGGTGCTAATTTACCGCACTAGTGCGATAATTATCACATTACGTAACTATGTCGAAAACTTAAAGGGCCATATGTACTGTAAAACGTTGTACAATACATGTGCGAATAGATAATTCGCAACTCGTGTCGTTTAAAACACAGAAAACACTCCCTTCGGTCGTGTTTTAATTTAACGGCACTCGTTTCGGATTTCCTATTTTTCGCACTTGTACCGCACTACTATTTAAATGGCGATTCCAATTTAGTTAATAATTTAGTGTTCGTATTTTTATTCTACAAAATTTATGAAAATCAGTTTTATAATTACAAATTGGACAAGGCACGACTTGTTATCCTCCCACAGACAACATGAATTGCACTGACTGAAATCTGGAACATTTCAATCAGATTCAATTTAGACTCCGACCAACGAGCCACTAAAGCTTGCTTTGCTTTTACATACTACTTATTTTTGCATGTGCACAGACTACAGAATATAGGTACTTAAGGTACTGTTTAGAGTATTCTAGAAAGATATATTGCTTGTTCCTGAGAAAGCGGTTGATGGTTTATTCAGGCAGCAAACTGTTCCTAAAATAGTCTATAGGCAGATTACACAAAACTCGTCTCCTTAGCGATTTTAGCGAAGTTTTAGCTAAAACTGGTATGGATGTGTTCCTCGTGGTCTCCAGAATACGAAAGGACCGGTTTTGGACCGAAATAATTTGAGAAAGAGATAATATAGTAAATATAGCGTGAATTTTTCAGAATAAAAATCAACTAACTATTTATTGACTGTCCAAAAATATTGATTTTGTTACCGTACAACTAAAAACATATGAAGGGTACACGGAAAGAACATCTCTGGTCACTTTTATCGGAAAATGAGACTTTCATTTTAAAATGTAGAGCTCTTAATGAACTATTAGTTATATTTTTTGCTACCACTGTATAGTATATGTAACACAACTTTTTTTTAGTTAAAAAGACCTGGTCACAGAATTCTCATAAATGTTGACATTGTTCGAAATTTAAAAACCGCGCTTACTCATAATGTTACTAGTGACTAGACATGTTCTTTCCGTGTACCCTTCATATATGCCAGTACCAATTTCGTCAAGCAAGTACAAACGGCACGGCGGGCGCCTCGGTCGGTAGACTAGCAGCATTCTATTATTCTTTGATTGATTATGTTCCCAAATGTGAGTGAGGTACTGTTATAGAATATCGATAAAAATGCTAGTTTTGTAGACTACATTTAGTAGGTAATAAATCAGTCCCTGGTCAGACCATTGGGCTCGAGGACTGCCGGCACCTTGGCACTAACAAGGGCCCTTCGGATGACATCGTTGATGCTGGCATGCCGAGGGATTCTCCCAGCACTTCGACTGCATGAGAGGCCCTTGTGACCGAGTCCATCCATCCGCATTGGCGACGGTGTGGTACATTAGTTGTTGCCCCTATTCTTAAAGATATGGCTAGACGGAAGGTGGTATTGTCCAGCAATGTACTTATGGTTGTGGAGGGGAGTGCCTGCAACCACAGACCCGACTCCCATTCCACGGTGGCAATGAGACGAGCCCGATCTGATGGGTTTAACGCCGTGTTTAAGAGCGCCGTCTCTGTTAGACGACAGAGCGGCTCATCCCACTGCACTCCCACTGTCTCTGCGAACACGGGTTGGCAGGCGGGTCCGTGTTGGGGCATGTTACAGACCATAGGTACATTCTTGGCTTCGGTACAGTGCGCAGCCTCCAGGACCCCAACGGATGGAGCTAAAATTTTCTTTACGAGCCTTTGAGCGCCGTGTACTTAAGCTAAGAATGCAGGTAGCGCCACGCTAGAAATTTTGCGGATGCCCAGGCCGCCGAACCTTATAGGTAAGCTAGCCTGGGACCATGTTCTTTCACCAAAAGATATGTTAAAAATGGAAATAAGCGTTTCTAAAACTAAATTGTCCAAATTTGAAATCAAAGTAGGGTGTTTCCAAAAGTGTGATCCGCGAAGAATGTATGTAAATTTTGGCACAAAAAGACAATGTTTAATGATGCAAGAAGTCGAATGTACCTATGTTAAATTGATAGGTACACTTCCGTAATTTCTATGATAATGCAATAATACCTAATTCTAATATGGAGCTGATCTGCCGTATATCAAGTTCGAAGGCAAAAATAATCCTCGACAATAAAACTCCACCTCATCGAGTTCAGATTCATTAGAAGGTTGAGTTCATTAGTTCATTATTCATTTTGAGCAGTTGATTGATGTCCATAGAATAGGAGGTACCATCCGTCTTCAGCAATATCCGCGTACTTATATCAAAATAATATCAAAATATTGTATGATGCCTTTGATGGTTACTTCCTCATTCATCTACCTCTAGTGATACAAACTCTTACTTTATGTGTTCTGTTCCTATATGATTCGAGGTTTATGTACTTATAGCTACTTATAATGAAAAAAAAAACTCGCCGTTTTTCTAATTAAGTACGTCAATCAAGCACTGACGATTTTAGAATATTATAGGTTTACATCGGTTTGGAGCGGTTCAGCGGTACATCACGGCACGACATGCGAATTATTTCTAACTTTAAGAGCCAAACTTTTTGTTTGAAGAAGGATAAGTAGTTATATAGTTACGTAGTTACCTACATACATAGTTAAATTTTATAATGATTTAGGGTTTCGTCAGTATGCGGGGCCCTGAGTGGCCCTGACGCTGCCAGTACCAGCTCTAACGAATTGCCGCAACTGCTTGGTCCCGATAACAGCCGCTCTTATCGTCACCGGCGCTATTGACAAACCTTGGCCCACTTTTAAGTTTGCCTCACCGATAACTAACCGGTACCTAATTTGCCTCGAATTTCGACTAGGTGGTTTTACTTGCTTATAGCTATATATGAACTATGTAAATATGTGGCCGACTTTCATGCTGAGTTAAGTTACGGTATAAATATCAAGTTCATAGGACTTTTAAAGATTTTTAAAGGACCAGGAAGAGATGGAGTCAGACCAAGCTAACTTGGCAGCGATTTTGATAACTCAGACTGTGCGAGTGTTATTTTAAACGGCACAATTTTATAGAAGTTAATGTTTAAAATAACACTTGCACAGTCTGTGCTATCAAAATCGCTGCCAAGTTAGCTTAGTCCGACTCATACTCTATGAAACTCAGGGTAATTTCATATATACGTCACTACTAACCAGTGCTGCCCCAAGCGGACGTACTCTCAAGTAATAGATACTGTACCTATAAATATTATTATATAGAGTACCTAAAGTAACATGCACAACCGTACAGTACACACGGCACACTAATTTATGCACATTCGTGTAAAGGATTTATTGTATACATTTTAATCTGATTTATAGAGTAATATTGTGTAAGTATCTAACGATCACGGAGCAAAGCCTCGGACAGACAGACAGACAGACATAGCGAAACTATAAGGGTTCCTAGTTGATTACGGAACCCTAAAAATGCAAAATAAATAAAGTAAAAATATAATGCCTTAGTCGTTGAATTGTAAATTGTATTGACTAACTATTATTACGTGTTATTTATTGTTTTATTTTACTTCGATTGATAATAGTTATTTTAAATGAATTGTGAGTAAACTGACATATACTTACTTATTAATATTTATATCATGTAAAATTTGTAATTTTATCAATAGGTAAAGGAATATGAATATTAACATAATAAATAAGTAACGTAAATAAATAGTATTAAAATAATAGTAATAGTATAGTGTAAAGTAATATAAATATTACCAAAATGTAAAATATTAAATAAAATAGTAAGTATATAAAGAATAATATAATATCTATATATATATATATATATATATATATAAACGTAAAAGTCCTGACTAACTGACTGACTCACTTAAATCAACGCCCAGCCCAAACCGTTGGACCTAGAGAGCTGATTTTTTCACAATAGATAGCTTTTTTGACGTTAGTATCCACTAAGAAAGGGTTTTGCAAAATTCATCCCCTAAGGTGCTGAAAAAGGGGTTGAAAGTTTGTATGGAGATCATAATTTTTTTTGAGTGCGGAGGGATGAATTTTCAAAAACGCTGAAATGACTTTTCTAGTATTTTAATAATATGCCTTTATACAAAGTTTCAGACTTGAAACTTTGTGTAAGTTTCAGACTTGAAACTTTGTGTAAGTTTCAGACTTGAAACTTTGTATAAAGGCATATTATTAAAATACTAGAAAAGTCATTTCAGCGTTTTTGAAAATTCATCCCTTAAGGTGGTGAAAAAGGGGTAGAAAGTTTGTATGGAGGTCAAACATTTTTTAAGTGCGCGACTTGAATCTTTGCATAAAGGCATGTTATTAGAATACAAGAAAAGTGATTTCAGCGTGTTTAAAAATTCATCCCCTAAAGTGGTTAAAAAGGGGTTGAAATTTTGTCGTGGTCCTAATTTTATTTTAAGCTAGGTACTTGAAACTTCATAGAAATATATATAATTAAAAGAGAAAAAAACTTATTTCAGCATTATTGAAAATTCATCCCCCAAGGTGGTAAAAATGGGGTTGAAAGTTTGTATGGAGATCAAATATTTTTTTGAGTGCGGGAATTGAATCTTTGTATAAATACAAAAAAAGTAATTTAAGCGTTTTTAAATATTCATCCCCTAAAAGGGTTAAAAAGGGGTTCAAAGTGAATCTATTACAAACGCTTTGAAACTTCTTGGAAAGGCATTGTATAAGATCCCAAAAAAGTTATTTCAACGTTGTTAAAAATTCAACCCCTAAAGGGGTTAAAAAGGGGATGTAATTTTATATGTGGTACAAATTTTCTTTTAAGCTAGGAACTTGAAACTTGGTAAAAAAGGCATTATATTAAAATAGACGAAAATTGATTACTTACTTACTTACACCGTTTTTGAAAAGTTTGTATTAATAGTTTCGGGGGCGATTTTTTTTTAAATAGTGGACTTGTAAATCGTCTAAGAGGGTCGAGAGGGATTATATCGGGAACAAATTTTTTCAGTTAGGGTCTTGAAACTTCGTAGTTTGTTAAAGACAAATTTCATGCGTTGTATAATTATTAACAAATGATTAACCGTCCCTACTGATATCTTTTGCTGCATAATGTTCTATTATGCTCATGTATAATATATAACCACCAACATACAAATCCACACGTACGAAGTCGCGGGCAACAGCTAGTTTAACATACTCGCGTCGCGTCTAATATTTCCCTAAGGCCTCGATGTTATTTGTTAGAGACCTACAAGGTCAAATGACCTCGGTTCGAGTAAAAACCTGGTCAAGGTTTGGCTTCTAAAGTCATAGAGTTGTAGTTTTGTCGTTACTTTTTATGATAAACAATTTGATACTACTGGTACCACATCTGAGTTCCATTACAATTACAACTCATGACTACATTTTGAAGGAAGATAACAGATAACTTAGCAATACCAAAACTTGTAAACAATACCAATCTACAACAAAATCTTAAATGTTGCTTTCATTGCTTTCAGTAAATTTTTATTACGCTGAGGTTATTGCAGATACAATTATATTCTAGCTTCAATTTGATAAAATACCTGACGTGTATGGGCCCGCGTGTCAGTTTACCTATTCAAATTCATCCAGTTCATGTGAAGATTCGAAGGAATAAATAATCAAACAAATATAATTAATAGATAATATCTAGAGATATGCTGGTCCATTACCACCCGGCAGCTCCTGACCTTGGCAGGAAGGTACGGTCACAGTATTACAAATAATTCTTCCCTACAGTAGCGCGACGCCTTTGAAGTCGCACGATGCCGCCGCCAGTGTAGGTACTTACGCTGTCACATGCAAATATGCTAGGGTTGTCACAAATGGGAAATAAAACAATTGTGATTATTACTACTCTGATGTAATCATTTATTCATATGTACATTCAAAATAATTGTGATTATTACAAATAATCACCTACCTACATTTATACTTAGGTAGGAAGGTAATAGTATATATTAGTATATATTATAAATGAGAATGTCTGTCTGCCTGTCTTTCTGTCTGTGTGTTCCTTCTTCACGCTTAAACCGCTGAATCGATTTAGATGAAATTTGGCATAGAGATAGGTTGAGTCTCTGAGAAGGACATAGGATAGTTTTTATCCCGAAAATCATCCCTTAAGAAAGTAAAAAGCGGGGTGGAATTGTGATAATTAATGAAGTGCCTGCTAATTTGTGTGCATAATATGCTCAAATTGAATGATTGCTATGAGAATTTTTCCAGGCGCTATACTTACTTTAGCTGCTGTTACTAAGTCCACGCAGACGAAGTCGCGGGCAAAAGCTAGTACTTATATAAGATTCATTGGCAATTTTATAAATTTCATGAAGCCGCCGGTAGAAGTAGATGTACATACCTACCTACTTACCTAATAGGTAGGTAAATAACGCTGATTGTACCTCCTACTACATAATTTTGATAAAACTTCATGAGGTTTTTCTCGTCACGATCGAGTGCAAGTAGCCCTTAACTTAGTTAATACAAATAACTACATAATAGTAAGTAAGTAAGTAGGTAATTACTAGATGGTGTTTTGGTATTTAGTTCCAACTTATAAGTACACAAATGAAAAAAACCTACCTAGAGGTAGGTAGACCTCTCTCTACCTGTCGCGGGGATTTTTTCTGGGATTTCGATGTCGAATTACATCCGTACACAGAACAGTTTGTGCGCACCATTATAGAACATCTATAATTATTACTAATAATTATGTAGTGATGATAATTGAAGCAAAATCACGGCCGCGTCTGCCCTTCGCGCTCGGTACCACAATAGGCCAAGTAATAAGAAGGTATGAGGGAAATGCAAGGAACACAATTTTTAATTTCGTAGCTTTGTTTGGACTAGTTAGGAGATGAACATATCAAAAGTCCCCGGCCGTAACCCTGGTGCTGGGGGGAGGGAGGTTTGAAGGTTCCATTTTTCGGTTTTTCGATTATATCTCGGAAACTATGCGTCTGAGCGACTTGGCCACTTATACAAAATGAAAAGAGATTTAATTTGTTACAAGTTTTATTCAGTCAAGTTTTTCGATATCTTGTATAGTTTTTGAGATATCCGCTCTTGAAGGTTTATTTAGGGCTCTCATTTTTATCTTGATTATCTACATCAGTAAAGCTGCTAGGCCGGGTTTGGTAACGTTTTCGTATAAATCGGGGGTGCTGAATTCATTTATGATATCAACATTGACACCTTTCCAAAGTAAAAACATCACAAAAACATCTCTTCTTCTTCCTACCCTTATCCCACGTTATGTGGGGTCGGCACAACATGTTTTTCTCTTCCATTCTCCTCTATCTTTCGTCACCTCAGCACTCACTCCTTTCTTTCTCATATCCTCTTTCACACAATCCATCCATCGCTTTTTGGGTCTACCATACGCTCTCCGTCCATCAACATTCATCCCTAACATTCTTTTGCCTATATGGCATTCATCCTTCCTCATCACATGCCCATACCACGCTAACCTACTACTTCTTATCTTCTCCGTTACTGGTGCTACTTTCAAACTTCCCCTAATATACTCATTCTTAATCCGATCCTTCCTCGTCACTCCACACATCCATCTCAACATTCTCATTTCCGCTGCGTGCACTCTTCTTTCATCCGTCACTTTCGTCGCCCAGCATTCTGATCCATACATTACAACAGGTCTCACGATCGTCCTGTAAATTTTCCCCTTAAGTTTAAGAGGCATTCGTGGATCGCAAGTTGTTCCAGAGACCTGTCGCTATTTCATCCATCCCGCATTTATTCTATTTTTCACGTCACGGTCGATGCGTCCGTCGCTCTGGATCAATGACCCAAGGTACCGGAAGTCGGAGCAGACTGGTAGGGATACACCATCTAAGGCAATATGGGAAAAACTGGTTAGACCACCGAAATCGCAGAACATGTGCTCCGTTTTGGTTCTGCTTATTTTTAGTCCCACACTTTCCAGCTTTTCTTGCCATTTTACCAGCTTGCTCTGGACCTCAAGTGCATTATCTCCGACAAGAACAATGTCATCGGCAAACAGCATACACCAGGGTGCCTCCTCCTGTATGTTCGATGTCAGAGCATCCATAACCAGGAGGAACAAATACGGACTTAAAGCCGATCCCTGCTGTAAACCTACCGCCACATTGAACTTGTCGGTTACTCCAGCTTCAGACCTGACGTGAGTACTGGCTCTATCATACATCGCCTGAACAAGCCGCACATACTTCTCTGGCATTCCTTTCTCTCTCATAGACCACCACAGAACCTTACGGGGGACTCTATCGTATGCCTTTTCCAGGTCCACGAACACCATGTGCAAGTTCTTTTGCGCAAGTCTGTATTTTTCGCATCGCATAGTTGGCGAAGTGCAAATAGCTCCGTAGCTCCCCGTCCCGGCATAAACCCAAATTGGTTCTGTGTTACCTCACTTTCTTCTCTCATTCGTCTCGCTAACACTTTTTCCCATATCTTCATACTATGTGACATGAGCTTTATTCCTCGATAGTTGTTGCAATCCTGTACATCACCCTTATTCTTAAAAACGGGCTCCAGTGAACTGTTGCACCATTCCTCAGGGATTGCCTCTTCTTGCAACAACTTATTAAAGAATAAAGTCAGCCATTTCCATCCATCCGCTTTCAGAAACTTCCATACTTCCACAGGTATACCATCTGGCCCAACCGCTTTCCCATTCTTCATACCTTGCACTGCCATTTTTACTTCTTCTATAGTGATCTCTTTCACCATACCAATGTTATTTCTAGCATTTTCTAGCACTCCACTCCAATCATTCTCTTCGTTCATTAGTTTACTGAAGTAGTTCTTCCAGCGTTCTTGTATGTTCTTGTTATCCGTCAAAATCTTTACTGCTTCGTCTCTCATACATTTCATATGATTTATATCTCTTGCATTCCTCTCTCTCTCTCCTGCTATTCTGTAAAGGTCTTTTTGGCCTTGTGGGCTCTCAAGAAAATCGTACAATTTATCTTGTATCTTGGCCCTTGCTATTGCAACTGCTTTTTTAGCCTTCTTCTTACTTGTTAGATAAGCTGACCTCTTGATTTCTTTCTCTCTATCGTTACCCTCTTCCACACTTTTCCATTCTTTAAAAGCATTCTTCTTTTCTTTCAGAATCATTCGCACATCTTCATTCCACCACCATGTATCCCTATCAATCTTGCCTTTCCCTGTTGTTTCCCCAAAAACATCCCTCGCCATACTTCTTACACATACTGCCATTTCATTCCAGCAATCATTCACTCTCATCTCTGCCATATCACCCATTCCTACCATCTTATCGACTATTCTTTTTCTAAATTCTTCAGCTAACTCCCTGTCACTCAATCTATACCATTTCGTTCTAGGTGGGGGCTTCGAGTTCTTTTGCAAACGTTGTACTTTAAGATTTAAGTCTAGAATCAGTAACCTATGCTGGGAAACTAGGCTCTCACTGGGTACTACTTTGCAGTCCTTAGCCAAATGTATTTTACTCCTTCTCAGGAGAAAGTAATCAATTTGGGTAGAGTGTTGACCACTACGGTATGTGATAAGGTGTTGTTCTTTCTTTTGATAGTAGGTGTTCATTATGGCTAAGTCAAAGGCTAAGGCTGCTTCCAGTAGAGCTTCACCCTCTTGATTTCTGACTCCGTAACCACGGCCCCCATGCACTCTTTCATATCCGTCATTCATTCTTCCCACATGTCCATTAAAATCTCCTCCAATGTATATCTCCTCACATTCTGGTATTCCCATAATTTCCACATCCAAATCCCTATGAACATCACAAAAACATATAAACTTTAAACAAATAACTTTTTTTTAACTCCTCTTTATGCTTAAACCGCTGAACCGATTTAGTTGAAATTTGGTAAATAGGTGTTCTAAGTCCCGAGACAGGATATAATATAGTTTTTAACTCAAAAATCATACTTTGAAGGTGTGAAATTTGGTGTGAGGGGAATTCAGCTTCTTCGCCGAAGTGGAATTCCTGAGGTTAATACTGTTTAAATTTAGGTTTGAAGTCATGTATGGTATCAATATCAACTAAATCAAACATGTAGACCATCCCAAATATTATTTAAATAGGTTCAGCGGTTACTGATTCCCCATACAAATTTCCACCCCACTTTTCACACCCTTAAAAGATGATTTTGGTTATAAAAACTATCCTTTGTACTGTCCCGGGACTCAAACCATCTCTATACCCAATTTCAACGAAATCGGTTCGGCGGATTAAGCGTAAAGAGGAGTTTTATAAAAAATCATTTTTTTAATTTTGTTTTTACTTAGGAATGGTGTCAATGTTGATACCATCAATGAATTCAGCACCCCCGATTTATACGAAAACGATCCCAAACCCGGCCTAGCAGCTTCACTGATATAGATAATCAAGATAAAAATGAGAGCCCTAAATAAGCCTTGAAGAGAAAGATATCTCAAAAACTTGACTGAATAAAACTTGTAACAAATTAAATCTATTTTCATTTTGTATAAGTGACCAAGTTGCTCAGACGCATAGTTTCCGAGATATAATCGAAAAACCGAAAAATGGAATCTTCAAACCCCCCTCTCCCCCCCAGCACCAGGGTTATGGCCAGGGACTTTTGATATGTTTACCTCCTAACTAGTCCAAACAAAGCTACGAAGTCAAAAATTGTGTTCCAAGCATTTCCCCTCTATACCTTTTTTTGAGTATTTATTTCCTGGCCTACAAACTAAGCGTGTTTGTGGTACGTGGCCCGCGCCGCCCGCCTCCCCGCGGGTTCCCCTCCGTTGCTCTGCGTGCGTAAGTACATTCGTCGCGCTACTGTAGGGATTATTGTAATACTGTGGTACGGTACGGTCATGTAGTATTAAATAGAATCGCCAAGAATGGCTCTACCGGTAGATATCTCAGTGGTCGAGATGTTGCTTAAAGATGTCTGAGATTTCGACCCAGAAAAAACGTCTCATTCTTTTGGAATTGAAACATTTTGGAGTCGGTTAAAAACAAAACTAATTGTTGAAATTAGGCACAGTCAAAGTGACATTCGGGTGTCCACGGCAGCTGCATACTGTTGCGACATTACCGCGACACCGGTGATGCCGCCGCTGTATCTGTTCAAATTCACTTGATATAAGTTTTATGAAAAAAAAACCGACTTCAATGGGGGATGCCGTTGAAAGGTCACTTATTGTTGATGGTGCACTCCAGACAATGAAATGAAAAAGACAGCATCTTTTGCCTAACTAAAAGGATGTAAAACCACCCACTTTTCTAGTAGCATTTCGTTTCTGTAAGGGTCACAGTTCTAACCTAACCTAACCCAATGTTCTGATAGCATTTCGTTTCTATAAGGGTCAGAGTTCTAACCTAACCTAACCCACTTCTCTGATAGCATTTCGGTTCTGCGAGGATCGCAGTTCAAAAAAAAGTCCAGGTCCAAGTTAGGGTCTGGGTCCATAAAGAAGAGATTAAATCGCTAAACGTGAACTATATGTCGTTGAAGAGTTCAACTCTGATCATCATCAGCAGTTCCACTTCATCAAATGTCACTTTTTTTATGTAAATGCTTGATTTGTTGATGAAAATACTAAAATCACTGTATGTATGCCTTTAACATTTGAGGAGTTCCCTCGATTCCCCGTCCCCGTCATCAGAACTGCGTTTTGACAAAAACGGGACCAATCTGTATGTATATACTTACAATCAAAAAAAGAATTTTCAAAATCGGTCCAGAAATGACGGAGTTATGGAGTAACAAACATAAAAAAAACATACAACCGAATTGAAAACCTCCTCCTTTTGAAATCTTGAAGTCGATTAAAAGGCAACGCAGTTCTTCTACTAAAAAATAAGTTTTGAGATGTAATGTGAAACCAAGTCGGTTATTTTAGTCAGTGCCAGAGGGTGTTAAAACCGTAACAATATTAGATACCTTTATTTTTTTAATACATATAATGACTTGGCAATCGCCAATCGAT
Organism: Cydia strobilella; assembly: GCF_947568885.1. Taxonomy (NCBI): domain Eukaryota; kingdom Metazoa; phylum Arthropoda; class Insecta; order Lepidoptera; family Tortricidae; genus Cydia; species Cydia strobilella. Next base: position 20,951,934 of record NC_086068.1, read on the forward strand.
ATTTGAACTCGTATGTGTATTGCTCAAACTGCATACCTATCATTAGGGCTAGCGTTCAATTAGGATTATTTTACTCGTAAGTAGTTGACGAATTATCCTTATCACTAGACTAATAATTATCCTTATGTCACTATGTAGCCGTGCAATTGCCAAGTCATTATATGTATTAAAAAAATAAAGGTATCTAATATTGTTACGGTTTTAACACCCCCTGGCACTGACTAAAATAACCGACTTGGTTTCACATTACATCTCAAAACTTTTTTTTAGTAGAAGAACCACGTTGCGAGACTCATCTTTTTAACCGACTTCAAGATTTCAAAAGGAGGAAGTTCTCAATTCGGTTGTGTTTTTTTATGTTTGTTACTCCATAACTCCGTCATTTCTGGACCGATTTTGAAAATTCTTTTTTTTTATTGTAAGTATATACATCCAGATTGGTCCCGTTTTTGTCAAAACGCAGTCGTATACAAAGGAAAAAATCTAAAAACTGAAAATGTATGACAATTGACCGCGCGTCAGCGAGGGTCTCCTTTCCAGCTTGGGCAAAACTGCTTTGATGATGAATACACTAGTAATTTCTATACAAAAAGTAATGATATCAACAAAAACATAAATGTGAAATGAGAGCCAAGTTCAATGTTAAGAATATGTGTCGTTGTTGACTCGCCGACAAAAGAATTGAGATCTATATAGGTGCCAAGTTCTATGCTGTGTAGAAAAGGCTAGTTTTTATTTGTTTTTATATTTGTCTATGTTACTATTCTAAAATTAGGTTTGTTGGTAAAAAAAAAGTTCAGGATTTTCTACACAATTTGAACATGGCACCCATATGATAGATCTCAATTTTATTCTTTTGTCAGCGAGTCAACAACGACAAATAGTATTCTTAATATTGAACTTGGCTCTCTCTCTCATTTATGTTTTTGATTGGATCTTTTTATCATCATGTGCCAGAAGTTTCTGAGAATACATTAAAATTTAATTATCAGAACTAAAAAATCTGTGCAAAAAAAAGAATAAAAAATTAAATTGTTATTTTTTTTTCCTTCAAAAAACCAACACACTGAAAAGCACAAAATATATTTTTATAACCCCCCCCCCCCCACTATCCTTGTCCAGTCCCTATCCCGTCGTAAAGCAAATTTCTGCCATAAAGTAATTAATACCTAATAATAAGCAAAATAACCGATACCTCTCAGCAATAGCCCAATCTTTTGACAAGCCAAACTTCAATCTATAAACCGATATACTGTTCACTTTTTCTACAATAGTCCCAATGCCTGCTGCAACCGGTTCATGGGTGTCTATTGTTGCACCTGTGAACGGGTTCCAGCAGGCATTCTACATGACATTAAAGCTCTCCAAGGGGCCTCTACGTATTGGATCTATATCCCCACGCAAGCCTATCAAAAGACCGGGATTTATAGGCCCGTGAAATCCAGAAGCAAAATAATAACCACCCGGGTAATTACTTAGTTTTTGAAGGCGGTACCAAACATACCAGTCCCACACCCAATTTTCAAACAATCCATGTTTACTCAAACCTTCTCCAGAATGTAACAAACACTTTTCTGAAAACCGCATCAAAATCGGTTTAGCCAAACGCGAGATAATGGCGGACAAACATACATACATACATATATACAAACCGAGAACCTCCTTTTTTAAGGCGGTAAAAAATAGTAATCGTTAGAACAGGTGCAGCGTGCAGTTAATAAATACAGCGAACGCCCTTACACACGCAAACACAGGTAAGGCCTTCGATTACATCAGCTCAGTGTGTTTGATAAGTTGAACGGCGAAGAGATCCATTTCCGAATCCACTGATTATGAAAAATAGTAATCGTTAGAACAGGTGCAGCGTGCAGTTAATAAATACAGCGAACGCCCTTACACACGCAAACACAGGTAAGGCCTTCCATTACATCAGCTCAGCGTGTTTGATAAGTTGAACGGCGAAGAGATCCATTTTCGAATCCACTGATTATGAAAAATAGTAATCGTTAGAACAGGTGCAGCGTGCAGTTAATAAATACAGCGAACGCCATTACACACGCAAACACAGGTAAGGCCTTCCATTACATCAGCTCAGCGTGTTTGATAAGTTGAACGGCGAAGAGATCCATTTTCGAATCTACTGATTATGAAAAATAGTAATCGTTAGAACAGGTGCAGCGTGCAGTTAATAAATACAGCGAACGCCCTTACACACGCAAACACAGGTAAGGCCTTCCATTACATCAGCTCAGCGTGTTTGATAAGTTGAACGGCGAAGAGATCCATTTTCGAATCCACTGATTATGAAAAATAGTAATCGTTAGAACAGGTGCAGCGTGCAGTTAATAAATACAGCGAAAGCCCTTACACACGCAAACACAGGTAAGGCCTTCCATTACATCAGCTCAGCGTGTTTGATAAGTTGAACGGCGAAGAGATCCATTTCCGAATCCACTGATTATGAAAAATTTGTGTGGATACAATTTGAAATATTTCAAAACCCTTTCATTTAATGTCAGTAGATACCGGTCAGTCTGTTTAAATATAAAGCTGGAGGAAAGCCAACGCGCCACATGCGGCACTGCGCCGTGTTCTCGTCAAAATTATAATTAGGAAATTTATATTTACCGACTTGCTCAATTTGACCGTAGTGGAGTGCGACTTCACTTGCTGACTAATCAAGTGATCACACGCCAGACTTTTTTATTTATATTATTATGTATATAGCTGTAGTGTAGGTAGGGTAGGACGGGGACGTTTGAAAAACTTTATGTTTAACCGCCTGTAACTATTTTATTTTTACAGTTAGAAGGGTACTATGTACCTGTATTATTAAAGATTATTAATTATTAGATTATTAATTTAGTTTTTAAATAAAATATGTTTGAAAACCTATCGCCCATGGTTACGTAATGATCCCTATTAAAGAGAATGTGGAAGATTAGTTCAATTGACCCTATAGGTGTTCCGTGTGTTAATTGAAACTATGTGGGGAGGTCTGAAACATCTTAATATATTCGTCAAAATGAAAAATAATTTGTTATTTCTAATCTTTTTTAAATAACTATCACGGTATTAAATGAGATCAACTTAAGTTCGCAAAAAAATTACAAACATTTCACAATTTATCTGCGTCTGATCTTGATCAAAGAAAGTGATGCAAAAAAATTGTTGTGAAATTACCTTATACATATGAAACGTGTTTTAATGCAACAACTACAAGGAAATTTAGTAGAAATACATAAGTAATTGTGTTTCATACAAAAGTCAAAAGTTTCAATTATAACAATGTTTCAATCATGACCATAATAAAGTCACTGTCACTACCTTTTTTACGAAGCATGTATTATTTAAAAAAAAAGAAGTCTAAATATCAATAATCAACTATTTGTAAGACTTGTGAAAAACGCGGTGACGTTTGAAACATGTGACGCGATACGCATAGCCTGAGTAGGTATTGCGTCACATGCATAGGTATTGTAATTTTCAAGAAATTTGTTTTGTTGTGTCAATCATAACGTGTTTCAGTTGTCCCCGTCCTACCCTACCTACATAAATAGATTGTCTTCTAACACCAACCTTTGGTTAATCGCTAAAGGTGAAGCATATCACTGATTGCAAATTAAATCAAACATTACTATTCAAATTTTAATATTAAACATCTCTGGCGACTTACAAACGACGCTTTAACTCAACATTCGGCCCGATTCGAACAATGCTTATAAGAAATCACAGCGATACGATATCGATCTGTCAATGTCAAAAGTGAAATTTTATCAACTATAAAAAACGTCACGACACTGACAGATCGGTATCGTACCGCTGTAACTTCTTAGAAGCATTGTTCGAATTGGGCCGATTGCCGCGACAGCGCTATATGTGGTGAGACGTACTATAATATCAAAGAGAATAGAGTGTATAGAGATAGAGGGTTATTGTCGTAGTACATTTTGTAGCCACAGTAAATTTACTGCCATCTTTCGACACTGGATTAAAACTGAAAATGAATAAAAATATCAAAAAAATTATATTCCTACTTGTATGTAATATGGATAAATTTTTATTTTTTTTTATTTTTTATAAAACGCCTTATGACTAACCCATGTTATTTCACTAAATGTATTAAAATTGTTAAATATCAAACGGTGTCGCCAACGCCATCTACACGAGTATAGGCCAAAGGTATGGCGCCATTTATTCGAGCATACATTTTTCTTTATTTTCCGAGGCACGCTTTTTTCTTACTTACTTTACTTATCTTATACGGAGCTGCATATACTAGCTGTTGCCCGCGACTTCGTACGTGTGGATTTGTATGTTGGTGGTTATATAAGTCTTTTACATATATAGATAGATAAAGCGTTTATTTGTTTGCTGCAAATACACACAATTTAGAAATATCGGCAAACAGAAGAATACACAATTAAGAAAATACACAATCGATTAAAACAAAATACAAAATCTTATAAATATTAGTGACATATTATAACACCAACAGGAATAGGGGAAAGACTTGCACTGTGTGCATTGCAGCAACAGCAAAAGGGTGCCGGCTCAGCTGTACGCTTCACTCTTTCGAGCAAGGCACTAACGGAACCCAGATCACGTGAAGTGTGATGTAAAAGTGTGTATGAAGTGGTGGTGGTGGTGTATATATATATATATACCGTACCGTACCATACCATACCATAAAAAAATGTTATAAAAGTATGAAGTTCATGGCCTTCACTAAATTAAAAAGCTACATTGTTTCACTGCCTGGAGTGAGGAAAGTCGCACTTTCCTCACTCCAGGGAGTGACGAAAGTAGGCTTGTTCGAGCTGCTGAGGTGAAAAAGTTATTACAACGTTCTTACAAATTTAACCCCTAAGGGGGTTAAAAAGGGGATGTAAGTTTATATGTGGTACAAGTTTTCTTTTAAAGTAGGAGCTTGAAACTTGGTAAGGGCATTATAATAAAAATAGACGAAAACTGAATTCACCGTTTTTGAAGTTTGTATTAATAAAGTTTGGATCGGGAGCGAACATTTTTTTTAAAATAAGTAGTGGACTTGAAAATCTTCTAAGAGGGTTGTGTGGGTATTGAGAACATTTTTTTTTAGTTTTTTAGTTAGTAGTTCGTGAAAGACAAATTTCATGCATTGTATTATTAGCTAATTATATAATTCATGAAATTGGTCTTTCTTTGGTGAAACAATGTAGCTTTTTAATTTAGTGAAGGCCATGAACTTCATACTTTTATAACATTTTTTTTTATGGTATGGTATGGTACGGTACGGTACGATACGATACGATACGATACGATACGATACGATACCATACCATACCATACCATACCAAACCATACCATACCATACCATACCATACCAAACCATACCATACCATAACCATACCATACCATACCATACCATACCATACCATACCATACCATACCATACCATACCATACCATACCATACCATACCATACCATACCATACCATACCATACCATAATACCATACCGTACCGTACCATACCATACCATACCATACCATACCGTACCATACCATACCATACCATACCATACCATACCGTACCATACCATAGCACCATACCATACCATAACATACCAAACCATACCATACCATACCATACTATAACCATACCATACCATACCGTACCATACCATACCATACCATACCGTACCATACCGTACCATACCATACCATACCATACCATACCATACCATACCATACCATACCATACCATACCGTACCGTACCATACCATACCATACCATACCATAGCATACCATGCCATACCATACCATACCATACCATACCATACCATTATTTTTTTTTAATAAAACTATGAAGTGGCAGTTCATGGCCTTCACTAAATTAAAAACCTACTTTGTTTCACTCCCTGGAGTGAGGAAATCGCACTTTCCTCACTCCAGGGAGTGACGAAAGTAGGCTTGTTCGAGCTGCTGAGGTGAAAAATACATTGTTTTAATTGTGTAATGTACGGAACCCTTGGAACGCGAGTCCGACTCGCACTTGGCCGGTTTTTGTTAAATGTTTAGGTAAGTAAAACATAGGTTAGTACCTAGGTATACAGATGTGTATTTCCAAAAAGTTGGAAAAGTTCTCAGAAATTTTAGGAAAATCTCGCAATTTTGCAAACTTTCCCACATTAGTAGATCGGTAGGTATAATGAGCTATGATAAAAATAGTGCACACGATGCTTTTAAATAATTGAGTCTCGTCCCAGCTGCAAGCAGCACTGAGCACGTCGCGTCGCGATATCGATCTGCTTGGTGGCTAAGTTGCATGTCAAGGTGAGGTACTTTTAGTAATCTAATCGAAATGTACCTTTGCTAAGGCCTCTGAATTACCCACATTTCGCCCTGTGCGTTTACTTCATTTAAAACGCATTAGTGTTATTTGTAAGACAAATCATTACTGTAAAAAACCGGCCAAGTACGAGTCGGACTCGCGCACGAAGGGTTCCGTATCATTACGCAAAAACGGCAAAAAAATCACGTTTGTTGTATGGGAGCCCCCTTAAATATTTATTTTATTCTGTTTTTAGTACCTATTTGTCGTTATAGCGGGCAACAGAAATAGATCATCTGTGAAAATTTCGACTGTCTAGCTATCACGGTTCATGAGATACAGCCTGGGGACAGACGGACAGACAGACAGCGGAATCTTAGTAATATGGTCCCGTTTTTAGGGTTCCGTAACCAAAACCCTAAAAATGGTAACTGCGGCGAGTAAAGCAGTCTTCTCAAATTCATTTCATTAGATGCTACATAACTAAAAAGAACACTAAGCCACACAGATCGATCCACCTGATCAGTTCACCATTACTAAATATTATGTACTAACAAGTACTGGCTTTATAACTTATATGCACAATTGCACACTAGCGACACGCCCCGGCTTCGTAAGGGCATAGAGAAATATAAGTAAGGGAATAGTGGTAACTCCATACTCCATACCTCAGTTTTCTTACCGAAACGCTAGTTATTTTGTAGTCGATACTCAGAATAATGACTAAAGCAAAGAAGCCGGGCAAAAATAAAAGCTTGGTAAAAGATATCGTATTCACAACACGTTATTACTTTTTGTCTATGAGTAAGTTCTTTCGTTTTTTTCAGTATTGTCATAAGATAAACTGAGGGAAATGTCAAATGGTCCTATGTGGTTCTATAATATAATCCAGCCAAATAAAATATATGTTCGTTATTTCACAGGTAGGTGACAACTGTAACAACTTGACATAGTCGTATTATTTTAGTTGAAATATTCCGGGATGTTTCAGCGATCATCTTGGTTTATTTTAATTATATTGTTGCTACTCCTGAAAGATTGTTGGAAAACGTGCTGAGTTTTTATTTGTAATGGTGTGATAATGTCTTGTGTGATCGAGGGCTGTAAATCGCAAACAGGAAGAAAAGAAAATACGCACTAACCGATAACCTTTAATCGGTGAGTTTTGTTCAATTTTGAAGAAATTAATTTATAGGACCTGACCCTAAACATAGAAATCGATATGTTGTTTGTGTAATTATTACTTGCATTCAAGTCTATATAGATTTTTGCATATATTTTCGAACTTTTCTGCTAAGTATGAAAGGTTATATTTTTGGCATAGTGATGTATCGACCTCAGATCAATAACCTATCGACGTTTACAGCTTTCTTATAGTTTGGCCCAGGACTGTCTCATTTTAATTGATGAGTACAGTCAAGGGCATAAATATATATACATTCCCAAAGTCCCAAAAATATATGTACGCTCAGACAATAAAATCGTGTTCACCTATTTTTAAGCCATTTGTCTGGATCGATATTTTTGCCTTCGACTGTACCTATAGTTTTCTTTGTTCTTACTTACTGACAGATTGTGTTTGCCAGACTATAGTATATACTAAAAACCGGTCAAGTGCGGGTCGGATGCGCGCACCAAGGGGACCGTACTTTTTAGTATTTGTTGTTATAGCGGCAACAGAAATACATCATCTGTGAAAATTTCAACTGTCTAGCTATCACGGTTCATGAGATACAGCCTGGTGACAGACAGACGGACAGCGAAGTATTACCCCAGTAGCATTTATACGTCATTATGACGTCAGTGACGTCATTATGATGTAATAATGCCGTCATTATGACGTCGCTGACGTCATTTTGCTACCTGGGTAGTAATAGGGTCCCGTTTTTACCCTTTGGGTACGGAACCCTAATAAAAAAGACATTAATGATCATTTATGAATGTTCCTTTTATTAATATTGTTGGTCACAAAACTCAACTTTTTATTTCAGATTTCCAAAGGACGAGGAATAGGGGATATTACTGCAATGTTCTGCCACCAGAGTGCAGCACTAGCTTTTTTAGTGCACCGTAGAGTAACTTATTCATACTGTACCTTTAACAGGTTTTTGACAAGTTTTCAGGGGACCTACCGGAAAACTCGAATCCGAAATTTCGTTATCTAGCTGCCTCTTTATCGCTCGAATACGCAAGAGTGACAGAGATGTTAGATAACGAAAGTTCGATTTTCTTGTTTCGCGATAGACCCTCAGATTGTGATAGTGGCGCCACCTACGCCGAGTTTCGCGTAATGTTCCCTATTATTAAATTTAAAAAAAATATTACACGAACGTTTTTTTTTTTTCATTTCCTATTTGGTACATGACTAGAAACTATACTTAGTCTTTTAGCATTAGAAAAAACGGTAAACCATTTCCACGTGTCTTTTTATTGACTAGTTTTATTATTAATATATTTTACTTATGAAAGCAAAATTATGTTAATGATCGTATATTATATTTGTTGTGACTTATTTTCAAAGTGTTTTTCGATAAAACGACACGTTAAGATCGCTCGCCTTCTTTCTAATGATAAAAAAACGAGAGATATAGTTAGACGGTTCTGAGTGGTAGACTGCAAATGAGATAAAAGCTATATTAGGTACATGCATTAATCCTCATATCAGGCAGCTCTTTGATTCCAAGGATTGCATAATTTTTATACTTTTTAATGATTTTTAGAATATGAAAATTATAAAAAGTATAAAAGTTATGCAATCCTTGTATTCAACGAGCCGCCTGCTACAGATTTCTTGAAATTGCCGCGTTTTTTCAGGTTCAACTTTCATTATTATTCTTTCATTATCATTATTATTATTAATTTCGTGATTATTCTTTTACACGGCACATAAACTTATGCATATTTTATCGATATAAAAAGTCGACACAGTTACATCCCTAGCAAATTATCAAACTTATGACACCGTACGTAAATGAGAAATAACAAGCATATATGCATCTCTTTTCGGCACATTATCTAATTCGTAAGGAAGTAAAGTACGGATATACATATTTGCGAAGCATTTTTGCCCGACTTCTATGCTTTAGTCATTATTCTGAGAGTCGATATCAGGCGTCAGGTAGCGGAATTTATCAGTACTGCTAGTGGACAATAGATGTCGCGACGAGCGAAATGTTTAATGCTCAACTATTTTATAATATTAATTATTATTAATCCGGTTTTCCACTCCTTCTGCTCGTAATATTAGTTGTAAATTGTTTTAGCAGTACATTTTTAGTCAGTAGCGACACTTGTGACATCTGGTTTCAAGTAGCGGTAATGATAAATCCACTACTTGACACTAGATGCCGACTACGGAATAACTCGGGTTTTGGCAAGAAAACTGATGTATGGAGTTATCACTTTTTCCTTACTTATATTCTCTATGGCACGGGTTAACAAATTATACCTACACCTAAACCTTTCTCAAGAATGACTATTGATAGGTGTAAACCGCATGAAAATCCGTTCAGTAGTTTTTGAGTTAATCGCGAACATACAAACAGACAGACGCGTCGGGGATGTTTTATAAGGTGTAGTGATGGGCTGATGGGTACCTATGGAGATTTATTAAGCGTTTTTGCTAATGACCAGGGACGAACCCAAATCAGTATTTTTCCTTTACCAAAGAGAATTAAGTAGACAGAGTGCTCACTCCATAATATATACATCATTTTGTTACCAAAAAGACTATTATTATTTTCGTAGTGGACATCTAGTGTAAAGGAGCGGAATTATCAGTACTGCTACTCGACAAATGTTTCGTGAAATCAAAGCCGTGCTTCAGGATAACTGAGCACGGACACGAACCAATCGATGTGTGTTAAAAAGCTGCAAGAGAGCAGCGCTCAGACGAATGGTCAAGTGTTTTAAAGAGCTACTCGATGGACCGAAATTTGAGCTCGGTCTTTGGCCTCGCACGGAAACGCGTCTCTCTGGGACACTTTGAAGTTAAAATTTATCAAATAAAGTATTTTTTGTAAACTAATATTAGTATATAATAAAATATAACTATTTCCCATGTAAAATATAATACATTGCATTCGTATTAATTAAATACGGGGCCCGATAAGTTCCTATCTCTGCCAATGGACTAATGACAATAGGGTGAGTTGTTCATCAGTTAACCACCTTTTTTCGAGCTGTCACATCTCGTAAATTTTCAATTAAAATAAATTATTGCGAACATTAATCGATAGACTATTTAATTGGGTACAAATTTGCATTCAAGAAATTTTAATTTTCCTTATAGGTTTGACAGTATTGTTATTTTAGAAAAAAAATGGAATTAGGCTAATAGTGTCCACCCTATAGGACAGTATTAACCAGGGGGGTGTTCTATATTTAACCAAGTTGTACACATTTGTGACGTTTTCAACCAAATGGTACCACATTGTCGCTTGTCGATAAGGTTGATTTCAAATTAAAGCTATATGGAAATAGCGCCTTATTGACAACCGACAATAAGTACCTACCCTTTTGGATGAAAATGGCACATTTAATCACTAATTTTAATGTTTTTAATTATTTAAAAATAATAAGCCCCACAAATTTAAGAACACAGTTTTCATTAATTACAAAGACATATAATACAAAAAAGGTAATTATTTTTACTCATATATTATCCTTAAAACACACAACATTTTGTAACATGGCTATAAACCGTAAAAATTACAAGTTTCTAACATATGATAAGTCGAATTACTATGTAATTATCATGGTGGGGACATCTGTTTATTTAATGTAACTACATATAGTTTGTCAAAGGACTGTCTCATTTCAAACATAGACAGAAATAATTATACTATCTTTGTCCTACACTAGTTCTAGCACCCAAAAGAAAAGGACAAGTATAGCTTTTTTTGTACTTATTTACTGACATAACTGATTTCTTTTACAAGATAGGTACTTTCTCGTGCTTCTGTATAAAGATGTCCATACTATCCATACTAATATTATAAATGCGAAAGTCTGTCTGTTTGTCTGTCTGACTGTCTTTCTGTGTGTTACCTCTTCACACTTAAACCGCTGAATTGGCAATTTGGCATAGAGATAGGTTGAGTCCCTGAGAAGGACGTAGGATAGTTTTTATCCCGAAAATCATCCCTTAAGAAAGTAAAAAGCGGGGTGGAATTGAGATAATTAATGAAGTGCCTGCTGATTTGTATGCATAATATGCTCAAATTTAGATTGCTATGAGAATTTTTCCAGGCGCTATTCTTAAGAACTAGCTGCGGTTACTAAGTCCACGCAGACGAAGTCGCGGGCAAAAGCTATTGTTTAATAAAAATGGAAAATATAGGTCTAGACTAAGAGAAGAAACTGTACGTAACAATATTTTTTGTATGACCGTTTGTTTCATATTTCAATAAATATGTCATCTTGTGATACATTATCGATTAAGAACATCTGTAATTTTACCAATGTGAAAGCAATATAGTACATCTCGATGCTAGTGAGGAACGTATGTCATTACCTCACGAGTACCGAGATATCTTGGCACGAGCCGTAGGCGAGTGGCAAGACTCGGAACGAGTGAATAATGACATTTCCGCACGTGTATCGAACGACGTTTTTTAATACAGTTGCGAAAAAAAAGGAAAAACAACAAGTAAGGAATTCGAAACTTTTAGGTATATTAGTCATACTTGTTATGGCCATTTTTTGCCCGGATGCTTCACTTCATGATAAGAGCAAGCCGCTTTGCACCGTGCTAGAAGGGACCAAACTGAGTGATTTGACCTGCAGCAGCGCAAGTTTCACCCCTTAGGAACAGAGATGGCGCCACTTCTTTAAAAAATATTTCAAAAAATTCTACAAGCTAAACCAATAAACTGATTTAAATGTTTAATATCTCAAATGAAAGCTCATTATATACATTACTTTTAAAAAAATACTCAAAAAATATATACTGAATACTTTTGACAAAAAACGGCATCTAAATTTTTTTTTTTACTCGATTGATAGTTTTTACTTGATTTCTCAAAACAAATGTATGGAACATGAATCATTTAATGCATGTATATATTACTGCATAAATAACAAATATTATACAAAAAACCCGACACCGATACCTTTCATACTTCACGACATATGAAAGTTTGAATTCGAGTCTAAATTTCTTCAAAATATATTTCAAAAAATTCTACAAGCTAAACTATTTGACCGATTTCAATGTTTAATATCCTAAATAAAAGCTCATTATATACATTACTTATAAAAAAAGACTCAAAAAACATATACTGAATACTTTTGGCAAAATACGCCATCTTAATTTTTTTTTCTTACTCGATTGATAGTTTTTACTTGATTTCTTAAGAAAAAATTATGGAACATGAATAGTTTAATAAATGTATATATATAAATATAGTACTGAGTATATAAAACGTATTACAAAAAACCAGACACCGATACATTTCATTCTTTACGAAATATTTATGTTCAACTATGCACGCTCTTACAAATAGCTATATATCGTTATTTACGATTATTTGTGTATCTTATATTTATAAAAACTATCGAGTGTTGCCTTTGGAAACTTAAAACATTCTTGCAGTAAGAAAAAACGCCTCTTCTTTGACAGGTGTTCCGTTCCATTCAGACAACTTATTAAGAACGGTTTTTAACATTAAAAAATAAACGTGTTATAATGTGGTTATAATACTTATAATGATGAAGAGGTATGTAATAAAATATGAAATATGCATATTTTTCGTATTCTTACATTAACAGTAGGTTTTTATGTTGATTACGACGTTTAAAGGAAACTAATATTAACACTCATCAATAAGTAGTCATGAATTGGAACAAGTATAAATTTAAAAAAATTGGAAAAGTAAAAAGCACTAGTTCGCGAAAACCAACTTTCCGCACGCTAAACAGCCACGAAAAGTAGCACTTCTTGGGCAACTGTATTAAAAAATATATTATATAGGTAATAAAACAAATTGGTTTGGCTATAGTTTCCATATATTACTTATATTATATATATAAGTTTTGCTATGACTGCAGCTTATTTTTCATGAAAAATAACATTTACATTAACGTTTTAATATGACTAGCCATGGCCAAATGTTCGACATCAGATTTTGGTTATATGATCGACACCCTCTCCGTACATAAGACGTACCGTAAATAGCCTTGGGGTAGCTAGGTAAAAATGTTAATATAATTTGCTAGGTAAAAAAGTAAATACAAGTAGGTATTACCAAAGAGGATATAATATTATAGAGCGGTACTGTCATAGTAAATTTTGTAACCACAGTAAATTCACTGCCATCTATCGACACACTTTAAAACTAAAAAATGAAGATTTATAAAAATACGATAAAATGTATTTAAATATGGATAAATGATTTTTTTTATTTGGATTAATTATTTTTATTATTTTGACCCATGTTCTTTCACTGACATGCGTTAAAATAGTCAGTGGGCCCCTTTAGATGTTAACTGTTATAGAGAGCGTTAAAATTGTTAAATAACAAACAAAACCGTCAACGACCTCTATACGAGAGTAGGCCAAAGGTAGTAGCGCCATCTGATCGAGAGTCAAATTTTCGTGGTTTTCGAGGCACGTTTTTTTCCTTAGACTGTATCCATCTATTACGGAGTTATATCTATCTTTGGTATTACTTATACTTGCTTTTACTCGTAACTCTCGGAAGACCCTGCTTGAATCGACCTAATCCAATCATATTTTATATCTGTAGTTTTAAAACTATATGTCAAATTGCACATGTCCAAGTAGGTAGAATAAATAAAATGCTAATTAGTAAAGAAGTGAAATCTGTTTTTCCAAGCTAATAGGTTACAACATTATCTGGCAATATTATTATGTATACTGAAATGTTGTTTAAATATCTGTATCAGGTAGACATCTATTTGAACCCTGCATAACTTTAGCGCGAAGCCGCCGCCGCAGGGTATTTCGTTCACATATAAATAACTAGATGGCTCTGTTAACTCCACTACAACGCCATCTAACGTTAAGCGTCCCCGGCAAGCTCGGTTCTCCATACCATAGAGTAACTTATACTAAAGCGGTACTGTCATAGTAAATTTTGTAACCCCAGTGAATTCACTGCCATCTGTCGACACACTTTAAAACTAAAAATGAAGATTTATAAAAATACGATAAAATGTATTTAAATAAGATTAATGATTTTTTTTATTTGCATTAATTATTTTTATGATTTTGACCCATGTTCTTTCACTGATATGCGTTAAAATTGTTAAATCCGTCAACGCCATCCATACGACAGTAGGCCAAAGCTAGTAGCGCCCTCTGAACGAGAATCAAATTTTCTTGATTGTTGAGGCAATACGAGTCCATACGAGTACCAAAGAGGATATAATAGAATAGAGCGGTACTGTCATAGCAAAGATAGATATAACTCCGTAATAGATGGATACAGTCTAAGGAAAAAACGTGCCTCGAAAATCAAGAAAATTTGATTCTCGATCAGATGGCGCCACTACCTTTGGCCTACTCTCGTATAGAGGGCGTTGACGGTTTCGTTTGTTATTTAACAATTTTAACGCATATCAGTGAAAGAACATGGGGTCAAAATCATATAAAAGTAATGAATATAATTGTTTTGATATTTTTATTTTAGTTTTAATCGTGTGTCGATAGATGGCAATGAATTTACTGTGGTTACAAAATTTACTATGACAGTACCGCTCTATCCTATTATATCCTCTTTGCTTAGACTGTATCCATCTATTACGGAGTTATAATTATCTACCTTTGTCCATACAAACGTAGTTACGCTTTCATTTTATTATTTATTATTATTATTATTTGTATCTCCTCGGATTTCACGGGCCTATAAATCCCGGCCTTTTGATAGGCTTGCGTGGGGATATGGATCCAACACGTAGAGGCCCCTTGGAGAGCTTTAATGTCATGTAGAACGCCTGCTGGAACCCGTTCACAGGCGCAACAATAGACACCCATGAACCGGTCGCAGCAGGCATTGGGACGATTGCAGAAAAAGTGAACAGTATACCAGTCTATGGATTGAAGTTTGGGTGGACAATGAGACTGGGCTATTGTAAAGAACTCCGGACACCTGCCATAACAATGTTAAAACACGTTATCGAGGCAGGTGGTGACTTGCCGCTGACTAGATGGGCCCCTGAAACTGCCGTCGTGAAGACGACCAGGAGCAACACCAGTGTGAGCGGCTCAGGGGTGTCGAGAGGTGTGCGCCGCTTTCTACCCAGTGGCTGTTAGCAGCCACTGTGCCAACTCGCGTCTTATGCATCTTTCACTTCCACCCCTGGAGCATATAGCTCTTACGACTCCCGTCTGGACGGCCAATGAACTCTCCAACAGCTCGCCACAAGCTGCCCTGCGGGCTTATTATTATTATTATTTATTATTATTATTCGGAAATCCAACAGCTGTTAACATGTCTATAGGTTTTATAAATATGATACAAAAAGCCAATTACAGGTTCTCACCAGTAGCTACATATTAACAAAAACAATTGGTGGTTAGCACTATTGCACGACAAATGCAATGGCATTTTAAAACGACTAGTTAGATTGCTCTGAATCTTTGTACTTACAATAGGATAAGGTATATCTACGCCTGTAATTAGTTTATGTAGCTTCAGATATAATGGTTAAACAAATACAGCCAATTTAAGTTTTTCATACAAAACTTGTTTTTGCTCTATTTCGTTTGTTATATAGGCTGGAGCTATATACCTAAACCAAAGATATATATACTGTCTAAGGAAAAAACGTGCCTCGAAAATCACGAAAATTTGATTCTCGATCAGATGGCGCCACTACCTTTGGCCTACTCTGGTATAGAGGGCGTTGACGGTTTCGTTTGTTATTTAACAATTTTAACGCTCTCTATAACAGTTAATATCTAAAGGGGCCCACTGACTATCAGTCCACCGGACGATATCGGCCTGTCAGTTGTTTGGAAATGTCAAATTTTCGTTCTAACTGACAGGCCGATATCGTCCGGCAGACTGATAGTCAGGGGCCCCTTAAGCCTCAAACTTAGTATTATAACAATTAAAAATAAAAATAAATTATATATGGTCAAGCATGAGTTCGACTTAAGAAATAAAACATTAAACATAGTAAAAAATTGTCTTTCTGTCTGTCCAAGCATATAGTATAAGGATAAGGAAAGCATGTGTTTTTATAACATTTATTCTAATCAGTAAATCCATCAGTAAAAATATCTAATAATAACCTCTCAGACCAGCGTAGGCCTTCATTACTTTGGGAGCCATTGAAAGATTCCATTATTTCCGCCTTTTTTCTTTGCAAGGTTTCCAATAACATGTTAAAAAACCATTCTAAATTGGTGTACTTTAGTGATACGTCTTTGTTTGTCACCCTAAGCAGTACATCCAACAATGTGGTATACAAAATACTTTGCCTGGTAGCAGGTTTACATATACACAAGTGATCCACGGGCAGTTGGTAGAAAGGTCCTCTTCCTAAGTCAGCTGATACAGCCTCAACAAAATGTACAGGAACCTTGAATGCTGTTACCAAAGTAGGTAAACTTTCTGCAAAACTAATAGTTTCCCAATTATATCTGTCAGCATATTTGAGGAATAATTGATGTAGATCTAATAATACTGGCGAGTTTTCTTGCAGTTGGCGCACATCTGTAGATGGCCACAACACTGCTGCCGCAGCTCTGGGCATGGTTGCAAATGCACTCCCCTTATGGGGTGTGCTATAGAAAAATACTGCTTTGGTACATTCACAAAGTTTGTTAGTTTGGAGATCCTGGCTTTGAGCAGCAACATTGAGCACTTGTTTTACTATGAGCCCACCCATTGAGTGAGCTAGCCACACTATTGGTGTGTTTCGGATGCCCACTCCGGCGTCAATTAAATTGGGTTGTAATTCAGAAGCCCGAGCTGATATATCAGAAGCCTGTAAAGGACATCGTTCCAGCCAGTCTGATAAAGAGCTAAGATAATTTACACCAATGATCCTAAGATTATTACAATCTTGTGGAAGCCAATCCTTAGGCCAACAAGAGGAGTACACGCAGCGGTCCTGCTGCTCTTGAATCAGGCCTATGCGCTTATTTTTTACAGTGTAGAAAGAAGCGCTTGCATGATCTCTTTTGGAATCAATAGGCAGATCCTCTAGCACTACTTCTATATTGGCAAGCAAAGCTTCATCTTCTAATTCTATTATTTCTTCCATAACCTGTTGTAACTCTTGATCCATATATCTTGGCACAGCATCACCACACTCAAGGTCTGCCAAACTGCCTTCTAAAATACCAACCGGCTTACAGGACTGATCTCTTTGCCTCCAGGTCACAAAAACACCACCTCTCAAGCCATGAACCAGCAGCGTATCACATATTGGAGTTGCAGTATTTCTATACAGGGGATGTAATAAATATAACCCTGGCCGGTAACAATATTCCCCAGACAGGTTTGCTAAACACACTGCTGCAGAGCTTGACAATCTGATGTCTCCTGAATGTAATAATCTTGTTAGTTCTCTAATGAGACCATTTTCAAAGAATGCAGTGAGGAGACTAGTATGAACACTTAAAACAATAAGAACTCTTAGCACTGCAAGATCCACATCCACATCATTGGGATGCCTTACCAACAATTCAGCGATACAGGACATTATGCCCATATTCACTAACAATTTGGCCGAGTGATCATCCTCATAATTCTTATTATTAAATAGGCTTAGATGGTGATGCAAAGCCTCCAAGCACATCAAGCACAGATCACGTTCACTTAAAGTGTCTGGCTTAGCAGGAATACTGTCAGGCTCCATTGCTTGTTCTTGGACATTAGCAAAATACTTAGATAAGAAGTGCTGTATACAACTATGATGCTGAAGATTCTGTACAGCTAAAATAAGATCATGGAACTTATAGGAGAGTAGTTCTGGCGCTTTAGCGGCCTTTCTCACGTGTATCGGCGGAGGCAAGAAGTAGCGCAGGTCGGCTCCGCGCGTGCGCGCCAGCAGCACCGCGGTGTTCTTGTCGATCGCCTGCGCAAGTTTCAGACAGTCCCATTCCTTGTTGTTGTTGAAAGAAGCCAACTGTACCAGCGCGATGTTTCGCTGCTCCTGATTCCCGTGTTTGCACAGCCATAGTAATCGCCACGCCAGAGAATGTTTCAAACTTTTCCAAATACGATTCCATCCCACTGACTGCCGATTAGCTTTGTCTTCTTCCATCCTCACGGTCAAATCGTAGCTGGGGTCATTTATGTAGATGTACTCGGGGGTGTGTTTCTTCTCCGTCACGAGAACATTAGAATTCACTATTTTACCAATGGCTTTATATGTTTGTCGGAAAGGATAGGTGACTAGGAATCCACTGCATCCAAAAAATGATGAAAATTTCAATATTTTTAAAACGATTTTTATGCGATCGTGCGTATTCATGATTAGATCTTAAAAATCATAATAATAATATAATATAATATTTTGAAATATCTATTGACATTGACATTTCGTTTGACAGCTGTTTTGAACATGGCGTTGACAGGTGTCCTAGGATCATAGATCATAGAAATACATAGATGGAGGGATCCTATAGATGAGCTATACGCGTGCGCCCGTGAGGAACAGAACATACGCAATGAGATGAGATAAAATTAAAAATTCCTGACAACATAACCAAAAAAACAACCTACGTAATTTGGTCGGGTTATTTGTTGCTCACCATAAACCATACTAAATTTGATTAAAATAGAACGAGAAATGTGTTTTCTCTAACATGCTATGTAATATTGATATTACGTTCTTTATATTAGGCTGGGAAGTATCACGTGTCAGGCGCGGCTAGACAAGAGGTCTGTAATGAAATTTCATACAAAGTTGCAGGCCTAGGCCGGGAAGTGGCTTTTTTTAAATTTCCATTTCACATATTGTGAAGTATGTTCTACCAAACATACCTCCTTATACTTTAGAAGATTAATCCTCTATGGCAATCGTTGCCATGGTAGCAATCTTCTTATGAAAAAACATTCTTGTCAAATAAAACGTAAATATACTTTGTGAACATATTTAATGTACTAAGGCTTATTAAAAGTAATATAAAATGCTACAGCTTTTTCTATTATAAATAAACGAAGTTCTCACGCCACCATCGTCGTGGGTGTATATCACAGAACTTCACACATATATTTGTGACACAGCATCAACACAGCATCATGGCATTCCGCCATAAAAAAAACTATAACCAATATTTGCTTTAAAAAAAACAATAAACGATATTTGATATATTTGCAGTTTTATTTGTATAGAATTTCCAAAAAAATTATAAATAAAACATTATTAACAAATTCCAATAATATTGAATTGCAAATTTATAGTTGGTCAAACCAATTTGGCAGTAAACAAAAAAAAACTATACTCATCCTTTTCTTTCGGGTGATAGTAGTAGTGTAAGATTCTCTCTGTCTATGTTTGAAATAAGACAGTCCTTTGACAAACTATAATTTCAGGACCACATACGATGTGCATAAAAATATACCGGGTGTTTTCTACATAACAGGAGCATTAAATTAAACTGTAGGCTGTACTCCTCAAACTAACCAACATTTGTTCAGCAACTTTTAAAAATAACTTGTGTTTTGATTTTTATTACACTTTAAAGTTTATTCTAAGACGCAATGAATTTGTTATGTTTAAAGGGTGACAAGGAACGTCAAACACACAGATGGCAGCGTACATTGAAAATAATATTTAATTAGAATTAAAAAGGAATAATCTAAAAATTTCATAATTTTAAAAAGTTGCTGAACAAATGTTGGTCAGTTTGAGGCGTACAGCCTCCAGTTTAATTTATTGCTCCTGTTACAAGAAACACCCGGTATAATAAGATACCACATGAAATCAAATCAATAGGAAATCCAAAATCATTTGAGACCATTTTACAAAAAAACTTAATAAATAAGAGTCACTGCAAGAGTTTTTTGGTCATACGTCCCGGAATAAATAGCACACTACTAGTATTAATTTTTATTTTTATTTTTGATGAATAGTTTTATTTGAATGTCTGTGCAGTATAGTTTATAAGTAAGGTTGATACCTAATGCTTTTGTATGATTAAATTGCTGTGCCCTTACAGGGTCTATATCAAAGGTCTATATTCCATGTAAATGTAATATATTGGCAATAAAGATATTTGAAGTTTGAAGTTTGGAAAAAAAAGTTGTTTAACTTTTGACTGCAAAGATTGCTTTGCAGCTATTTTGTAATTTGAGTATGAGTTGATTATGCATTTAGTGGAAGGTCGAAAATTATAGGAAAAATATATTAATTAACCCTTTACCTACGGGGATTTTGAAAACCCAGTCACCGCTCAAAACGGGCATGTATTGGCGAGATTCAGCGGTTTGACATAATTTCACTTACTTGTAACTTTTGAAGTACTACAGCTACGTGCTTGAAATTTCATACACACATTAAGTATAATATTTTTTATTAATAACTAATCACTTGGTGTATTTATATTCACTAATAATTCTTATTTCACGCTTAATATTAATCACTAAGAAATTGAAGAATTTTAAGTTACTGTTAGCGAATTTCTCAAGATTAAGGTTTAAAGTATTAGTTTATTATATATGTAACACAACTACACTTAAATGATGATGATTATTGAAATATTGCAAAAAATCAATCACTTAAAATGTTGCACAGAAACAGATTTCTGCTACTGATGAACATTAGTGATGTGCGCATATCGACACAATAGGCTATTTGACTAATTTTTGAAAATGGTTTTAATTGATTGTTAAGCTTCTGTACCGTTATTTGAAGCCTATATTTTAATATTAGAGAGCGATGCAGTTTGTCAGTGACGAGCGGTTCCGGTTCATGATTGTGCTGACACCTACCGGCATGTTTCCAATTTCAGTTTTAACCCCCTCCACCAGCGTCCGTCCGTGGCGTGCGGCCGCGGATTTGGTTCATTGGCGTTCTGTTTATCGGAACGTTCGGTTCACTACAAAAAATTCTTAGGAATTCTTAAATTCTTAGAATTTTTTGTAAGTACTAATTAAAAGTATTTTTTTTTAAACGGTGTTACCGTTCGATTATTAATATAATTTAAATTTAAAACATTTGACGGACAGCTCGGGTTCGTTAACGTGTTTAGAGAGGCTGACACGTGATCGATTCACATCGCGAGCGCAGCGCAGCGGTCGCCGTAAGTATGCGACTTTTATATTATTTTGTTTACCGTGAATCGATTCGTCTTAAGGCCCTTGAAAAAGTGAAAATGGCAATTTATAGGCCTCCGTTTTAGTGTCCTCCGAAAGGGAGGTTATAACGGTTTCTATTTCAAAATAGAACTGCCTAATTTTAAAGGTCTTAAACAGACGCGCTCTATGACGTCGTAATTTATGCTAAGTAATCACTGTGTGTTTGCATTTAGTATTTTTAGGCTAAAATAATTACAGTGTTAATGATAGTGAGATATACCTATGACCTGATATTTTCCGTGCATTTCCACATTTTCTGGTACTGTGCTGCTGTAATAAAAATTATTTTCCTTTGCATTGAAATCGAAATATCACAAAAATAAAGAAATGCCATATTTGGTATTGGCACCATTAAACAGTTACTCTAGTCGCTTCCAAACTAGGGTCCTATCTGCCTTAAAGTCGACGAAGCCCAGCTGTCGCTGGGCTTCTATTTCCGCTCTGAAGAGCGAAAGGTAACTAACAAACCTACATCGAAAACCTCCCTTTTCGATCTTTGTGTCTATAGTCTTTGGAAAGTTTTCTCTTAAGTATTGCCAACTTTGGTTGCACGGTAGTCACGGTACCGTCAGCACCTTTGAATTTTATTTTCAATTAAGGGTTTTGTACCTAACAATAAATACTTAGCTGTTAAAAGCTGCCTGCTAGTTCAAGCAAGGGATTGGAAAGTGAAACTCTTGTATGTAAAACTGAGGTATCTCTATCCAGTTTGTGTTGTTATGAATTTTGGTTAATAAGTATTTTTATACATACAAAATGTTGATTTCGTATATATATGTATATGTATAACAGCATACAGGAGGGGCACTATTTTACCCTTTGCTATAAAAATAACTCTTGTGAAAAAACTGAGTAACGTAATTGAGGCTGGGAGGTCTGGTGGTTACGGAGCCGCTGCCTGCACAAGGCATACATTCCTGCTGAATAAGCAGAGTAGTACAATGGTGCATTATGTTGACTTAGCATACTCTAAGATTTCCCACCTGCGAAAGGTGTGAAGAAATTTACCACCATAACGTAACTTATATAATGGATATCCGCCAAGCCCTAAATACTACAGCAATTACCCACTGCGCAAGCGGGTATTGCCGGAAAGTTTATTAAAATATGTGCTGATAAGCTATGCTGTGCTATGCTTTAGAATTCAAATAACATACTTAAAATTTCCCGCCTGCGTAAGGCGTGCGAATATTATTATTTAGCCAGCTGAAGACCCGTCGCCTGCGCAAGGCGTGCGAGTTTCATTATCATGAAAAGCTAGTAGATGAAGCAAAATACTATAACACTGGTATAATACAATCAACAGGGCTCCAAACGCCAAGACCTTTTATTACCGCCTTCGTAAGGCGTGTAAAAATGATTACTCATTGGGCGAAAAGCTAATAGTTGGACATTGTTCTGGAACTGTTGTTACTGGGTTTTCAGTAGTTACAGTTACACTAAAACTGTTTAAGCTAAGTATATTAATATCATACAACATGCCTGCGCAAGGCGTGCAGTATACATTAGCCTGCTGTGCAAGCGCGTAGCAATTAGTTCAGGAGTTTATTAACCAAATATTGCTACTACAAAGCAAGTATGATACAAGTATCTATTTAACATGTTTTTCAATGTGTAAAAATGATTCACCTCCATGTAAATCTTTGCCTACGCAAGGCATTTGAGAAATTATTTACACTTTCGTTTTGCTGCAAAAACACACCTCACTAATAAACATTAAATTCTCCCGGGGAGACCCTAAGTCTTAATATTATAAGACCCTAAAAAGATAAAATAAGTAACACACTCACTGCCAGCGACCCGCTAGGCGGGTTCCCTTTCGTAGACGCTTTTCGCTACATACTGTTTTTCTCGTGTTATTAGCTACGCTAGCAACGCGTAGTTCGCTCTGGCATTGAGTGGGTTAACTGGCTTTTAGGGCAGTAAGATTAGAAATCACCATTTTTATTTTTATTTTTTAACAAACCAATCTATTAGGTTAGAAGTGGGTTCAGACGGGGTTCATTCAATCAAGCAAATAATTGTGTAATTCCTATGCCAGGGCCAAGGTCACGATTTTATAAAGTTCATGATACTAATCGTTGAACTAAAATTTTAAAATTTAATTTTGTTTGCCATAACCAGCGGGCCGCCCCGGCGCCACATATGATGCAAGTCATTGCGATTGCAAGTTAATGGGCCACTAGTGCCTGAAATAAAGTTGTTAATTTTTTCATTCATTTTCAGTTTATTCATTCATTAAAAGGTAGAAATACATTACTCTTGACTGGCTCAGGCCAAAAATTCATCATTTAATCCCATGTGGGTCAAAACATTAAGAGAAAGGTTCCTTCTCTGCATATAATTATAAATGTTTGATACAATGTATCCCACCTGCAAGGGTGCATTGTAAGAAGTTAACTTTAGATTCCCTTAACTTTGCATTGTCTTCAAGAAAGACGTGAACGAGGTAATCAAATTACTATATGTATAAAATGTGTATGACTCTCACATTGCAACTCATCTACTCAGAGTATCAGTCCAAATGAAACAAAGCCATTTTGTCTATCAATCCAGATGAATAACACACGTTAATGTTATAAATGTCCTAGATTCCCTAGACGACTTCAGGTTAACAACAGAGCCCTCGCAGGCTCGCACGTTTTTAAGGAATGGGGACAAAGGTCATTTTCTGGAAAACTGATCCAATCCCTTAAGTTAATAAGCTGAAAGAATTTACATACATGTATCAATGGGTTAAAATCCAACAATATAAAAAACGGTCAGTTTGTTACTAAATATCAAAAGCTAAAAATTACTCAGGAAGCAGTAATAAGGTAATCTCGATGGTTATTACTGTACTAATGCTCATTAATTGGTGTCCGGTGAAATTCTTCTAATATTTAATGTTTTTGGTAACAATATTTAAAAAAACAGTATTAGCTTTGTGAGAATGGTACAAATACATGCGCGAATCAGTAAGCTCACTCAGATAACTATTATTTAAATCATCCTAATATAGAGGGTTGATAAGATTTAAAGCTAGGTGCCTGCGCCATAGCCCAGGCGGCAGGTTGAATTAGTGCTCAAATCACGTTTGACACTTTAAGACACTTCATTTGAAAGCTTCATCACTATCTTTCTTTCGTTTCTCTTCAAAAACATAAAAAGAAGAAGGGTGCTTAATGCCAAATGATTGAATGCTGATCATTTTACACGCGAAGGTCATTGACCTTACCTACCTAACCCGCCAGATAACAACATCAGTTAAATCTATAATCTATATATAAATATATCTTGCTCTTCCTTGAGCTTGCACTACGGGTAGTACAAGTAATCCCGAAATAAGGTGCTGTTGTAGACAAAACGCCCTAGCTTTGTAGCCGTCTTCCGGGTAGCATGGCTGTTATAGGTTGAAATTATGCGAATGCAAATATTTGTTTTGAAACACTACGCAGATCTGTCGTCTATGCACGGGCCCAACCTTGGCTAAACAGAAACGCAAACAGAGTACCTAATATGTAAAATATCAAACGGCACAAAGAACCAAGCGGAAGAGCAATTCTCTGGACAGAGCTTAGATTCAGTTGTAGCTGGTTAACCGAAATTGACGGGGTTTTTATTACCAATAATACAGCACTTGCTCATGACTTTGATCAGATACGGTCACTACGTTTTTAATCTAAAACCAAAGGCCAAGTTATATATGTCGTACGCCCTAATATACTAATATTATATACATCTTGCAGGATGTTACATATTTTCACAAATAGTAATGAGAGAAACATCTTACTGTTATTCTTGCGATAATACAGCTGTTTCGGACAGCCTTAACCCCTGCCGGAACGAATCGCCTAACGAGAACAATTAACTAATCCAGCTATAGGGTGCCTAGTTATAGGATAGAAATAAGTTGACACAAACACATTTTATTTAATTAAAATCGATTGATCGATCGATATCGTCTCCGCAGAAACAGGAGAGTGTTGGGTCGCTATGAGAATAGCGTATTGCGCGTGACCTTGACGCGGCGTACGAGCGATGCGGCCTCTGCGAAAGCAAGGATCGTACTGGCGGGCACGCGCGCAAGCACTGATATATATCCCGTCAGGCGGCGGTGTCGCGAAGCGACTGGTTTACGCTCGATACCTCGCGGAGCTTGGAGAATGTTCTCGAGTAACTTTCCAGACGTCGTACTCGCCCTATATAAGCAGGCGAGATACGACCTGCGCTCAGTTCAATTTAATACGCGCTCTCGGAAACAACAAGAAGAAAAGGAAAATCAGGAAGAAAAGTGAAAGTGCCCTAAAGTAGTGAACAGTATCAGTGTTAATAGTTGGTTTAGTGCTTGTTACGTGGACCGCTTAGTTATTTTACCTTAGTATAGTGCTAAAGTGACGTTATAGTGAAAGTACCTATACTAAGGTAAAATAACTAAGCGGTGTTTGTTTTACGCTCCGACTACATCCCACAGGGGGAGGAATTGGATATCTGAACCAGCAGGCTCCGTAAATAAATATTAAACTGGGTTATCGCTGAGAGCTGACTCCAGGGTGTACTCTGGCGGTTACAGTTTTGGTCCTTCGAGCCGGATCCTGAAATTCAGTGGGACATAGTGAGTGTCTAATTGGATTCTTATTGGACTGACACTGAACAGTTACGACGAAGTGAAAATTGTGTTGTGTGAAATTGTGTGTGACTGACGAACCGTGCTGTGTTGTGAATTGTGAATAATGTCCGATAGTAACTTGAAAACGGGAGTTACAACGAGATCGCAGTTTCACCGCATCAGGAACGAGCGGGAACGTATGACCTCCATGGATACCACGAATCGCGTATCGGAGGTCGCGGAGCCGGCTACGGACACGTCGGGAGGACCTAGCCAGCGCGCCGGGAGGCCGTTAACGACGGCTACTGGAAGCGAGTCGGCGGCTAGCCCTCCGCCTAAAGGGGAACTTCGCGAGGGCGTCGAGGGCACTGGGTCTATATATAAGGCCTTCGACGAGGAAGCAGAGGCGAGTTCCAAATCTTCGCCGCCGGTACTAGAAAGGGCCAAGGCCGAGGTACCACGAACAAAGGCCGTGAAGATAACCGTCCAAAAGGGGCCTCCGCGTTCGCCGTGTTCAATTGAGCGGTTTAATCAACGACGAATTGAGCGACGCCGCGCCGAACGAGAACAGTTAAGCGCGCGCTCGAGGAAGATGTCGCCCATCTCCGAGGGGGAGAATGGGGGGCCGGAGGTAAGGAGAGAACCTCCGTGCACTGCGCCCCTACCTCTCACAACCTTGCCTAGGAACAAGGAGAACGCACGGAGTGAAGTGTCGTCGGTCAAATCTACGTCGACAAGAGGTTCACACATCAGCAGTCTATGTTCAACCAAACTCAAAGAGCTTCAATATATGAAAGAACGGAAAGAAATAGAATTGAAGCTAAAGGAGCTCGCTCTGGAACGCGAGATGCTTGACATGGAATATAAACACCGTCTAAACGTCGTGGTAGACGAATATGGGGCACTTTCGGACACCTCCGTGGCATCATCGCGCGGTTGTAGCCCAAAGAGACAACAACAAGTCGAACCCGAGAGCCGAGTCAGCGAGTGGCTAAAGGACGTGGATGATATCGTCGAGACGCCGCACCGCCCGCCTGACAACCCACCTCGCGTTCGCGTAGAGACGCTACCCGTGCCGCCACGGGCCGAGCGCGCCCGGTCGCCGCCGCGCGGGCCGCGTAATGAACGTCGATCACCGCCGCGCCAGCCAAGGAAAGAAGATAGATCGCCGCCGCGCAGACCGCGCAATAATTATCGTTCGCCGTCACCGTTAGAGCCGCCGCGACCACGCACTGGGTACAGGGAGCCGCGTATCGAAGTGCCAAGGGACTACTTCGAGTCAACGCCGTTCACTCCTCATACGAGGCTACGGTCGTCGGTAGAGCCGCCGCCGAGTGATGCGGCTACTGCATTTAATAGGCTCGCCGACCAATTAAGGGACGCCGTACGCACGACACCGCCGAAGCAGTGCTATGAATTACCATCTTTCTCGGGCAACCCGAATGAATGGTTGTTATTTTACAACGCATACAACGAGTCAACTCAACGCTACAACTTTAATGCATTTGAAAATATGGCAAGGCTGCGAAACTGCTTACGTGGGGACGCACGCCAATGCGTGCAACATTTACTATCGACATCGACTCAGCCAGATTTAATAATAAAATTGTTGAAAAAGAATTTTGGAAGAATCGATCTTCTCGTCGACAAAGCGCTAGAGGAGTTAAAACGTCTGCCGCCCGTGGGTCCTAGCGCCACAGATTTGAATAACTTTGCTACCAAAGTTGTCAACATAGTAAGCACTTTGTGTGAATTGGATAGTAAGAATTACAGTAACAATCCATTGCTTGTGAGGGAAATCACAGATCGCCTGAGTCCTCACATACGAAGCAGATGGTGTGCCTATGCCCGAGAGCACATAAAAAATGGAAAATGCGAGCTTATGCTCATGGCGGATTTTCTCATGGAGGAGAGCGACGCCGAGCTAGAATTCTCACATGCTCGGCTGCCTACGAGTTACACGAAGAGGAGGGAAACGGCAGTAAAAGAAACCGCCCGCCCATCGACGACGAGCCAACGAGTCCAGGGAAGTAGACGTCCACAGCAGGCGCAGTACCACGCCGAGCAAACATACACGACGGGCAACGCCGAGGCGCAGCACGCGCCCTGCCTATGCTGCGGCGGTGGCCACAGAACCCCGGAGTGCAAGCGGGTCTTGGCCATGGACGTGGGAGCCAGATGGGAATGGGCCAGGAGTAACACAATATGCTTCAGATGCCTAAACAGCAAACATAGAAGGGTTAAGTGTCACGACAAACCTTGTGGAGTCGACGGATGCGCTATTAGGCATCACAAGTTGCTGCACAGCGAGGGGAAGACGCAGGAAGTAACGCGTGAACGCCGGCCGCCGCCGCCCTGCGCGGCCGCACCCTCCCCGCAGCCCGCCGCCAGCCTTAGGTCCGGACAAACGCCGGCGGCTGTAGTAAAAGAGCCGGACACTGTTACGAACACCACGGAGTACGTGAGTAATACAACCACGGTTTTCCTCAAGATGGTTCCCGTCACAGTAGAAGGTCCCAAAGGGAAAGTGGACACCTACGCAATGTTGGACGACGGGAGCACCGTAAGCCTGATTCAGACAGACTTAGCGGACGCCGTAGGAGCTATAGGACCTGCCACGCCGCTATGTCTCGCAGGCGTAAGCAATATGGAAGCAGAGCCCGAAATAAGCAGACAGGTGAAAGTGTGTGTACGTGGGAAGGGTTTGGAAACCGCCTACGATCTCATCTTCACGACTGTGCGACGTATAGGCCTACGCACGCAACGGATGAGCAAGAAGATCATGGAACTAGAACACTTCAAAAATATTCCGACTGCGTGCTACGAGGAGGCTGTACCCAAACTGCTTATCGGCGTTGATCAATGGCCTGTGTTGCTGCCACAGGAAGCAATCATAAGGGGTTTAAACGAGCCAGCGGCAGTCCTAACGGGACTAGGATGGGTAATCTTCGGGGGCAGACCACGGCTAGTCATACCTAGGGAAGGCGAAGAGCACCTGATATTACACTGCCGCGAGAAGGATGAGAACCTGGACTCCATGCTAAGAGACTATTTTAACATAGACTCGCTAGGAATAAAAAATATCAAGAAAGTGGATCCGCAAGTCCAAAGGGCCGTGGATATTTTGGATAAAACAATAAAGAAAATCGACGACAACGGACCACGCTATGAAGTGGGCCAGCTATGGCGGGACGACGAGCCGCGAATGCCACCAACCTTGCAGACTGCGATAAGTCGATTAAGGAGTATCGAGCGCAAGATGGACCGGGATCCGGCATTCGCAGAGAGTTATAAGGAGCAAATTGATAATTTGTTAAAGAAAAAATACGCCGAGCCCCTTGAGGAACCGCCAGATAGCAAGATAGCGTGGGTGTTGCCGCATTTTGCGGTAACTAATCCGAATAAGCCGGGCAAAATAAGATTAGTCTTCGACGCTGCATGCCACGTCCAAGGGAAATGCCTAAATGATTTTCTTTTGGAAGGGCCGGATCTACTACAGTCACTGATAGGGATTCTCTTTCGGTTCCGCGAAGGACAGTTTGCAGTTGTGGCGGATCTACAGGAAATGTTCCTCCAAATAAAAATAAGGGCCGAGGATCAACCGTCACAAATGTTTATTTGGAGAGGGGACCGCCGGACAGGGAATCCACATTTCTACAAAATGACGAGCATGCTCTTTGGCGCAGCAAGCTCACCATTTTTGGCCCATAGTGTCAGGAACAGGAACGCTATGGACAACGCAGAGGAGTTCCCGGATGCTGTGGAGGACATCATCCGTAATCACTATATGGACGATTACGTGGCCAGCTACCCGGATGAAAAGGAACTCTTACATCATGCTACTGGTTGCGTCGTCGCATGCCAAGGGAGGGTTTCAGTTGCGAGGCTGGGCTTCAAACAGTGTGAAGCTACTTCAAAAGATCCCGGCGGAATTACACGCGAGCACACCGGCACAGCTCGGCAACGGCAAGGAGAACAAGATCCTCGGGATGTACTGGAACCCTGAAACCGACCAGTTGGGCTTCAACACAACGCTGATAAGGGTACCGGTCGCAGTAAAGGAAATGAGACAGACGCCTACAAAGAGGCAAATGTTATCGGCCGTGATGTCAGTATATGACCCACTGGGGCTTTTGAGCCATTACACTATAACAGCAAAGGTCCAGCTACAAAATATATGGGCCAAAAAGCTGGACTGGGACTCGCCACTGCCAGAAGAGGATAAGTGCGACTTCGAGGTTTGGCTGCGAGCCCTAAACAGTGTCGCGAAACTTAGGATACCAAGATGCTATCTTTCAACGGGGGCAGTGGCGAGAAGGGAATTACACGTCTTCGTAGACGCCAGCACAAAAGCATATGCATGCGTGGCATACTGGCGAGTGACCTCAAACGACGGGGATGCCCAAGTGAGTCTAATCGCAGCAAAAAGTAAGGTTGGGCCAACGAGGCAACTCAGTATACCACGCATGGAGCTACAGTCGGCGCTCATCGGATCAAGGCTCCAGCAAGTTATCCGAGAGGAGCATCGCCTAATACCAGATCAAGTCGTCATGTGGACGGACTCAAAGACTGTGCTGCATTGGGTCCGCAACGACGCAAAACGGTACAGCGCCTATGTGGCTAACCGCTTAGGTAAGATAGCGGAGCTGACAATACCGAAACAGTGGCGCTGGGTTCCCACGAAAGAAAACCCGGCGGACGAAGCTACCCGCCCGGACAAGGATCGGCAAGTGACCTTCGAAAGCCGATGGTATCAAGGACCAGACTTTCTTAAGCGCCCAGAGGAAGAATGGCCACAGGAGAAGATAAAAGAAGACATTGAAGAAGTTCTTCCCGAGTATGAAGAAGTTGTCTGCGCTGCCCAGGAAGAGCCAAGGGTCAACAAAGAGCCGATTCCAGACGTCGAGCGATTCTCAAACTTCAATCGTTTGTTGAACGCCACGGCACGAGTTTTTCAATTTATCGATTGTCTTAGGAGTCGACAACGACAGCCGCTACAAGTCATACATAGGAAAAAGGCGGAGCATCTACTTTTTCAGTATGCTCAACGCACAAGCTTTCCTGAGGAGTATCGGATTCTGGCTAAGGACGAGCCCGTCAGCCGCAAGAGTCGACTGCACGATTTGGACCCAGTATTAAGCCCAGACGGACTAATACGCATGCGAGGACGGCTCAATGCAGCGCCAGGGTTAGAAAAGCAGCCTATCATCCTGGACGGAAAACATCAAATAGTAAGATTACTGATTGAACGCGCGCATAAGGAAGCTGGACATGCAAATAACGAACGGGTTGTGAATGATCTACGGCAGCTCTACTGGATCATTCACCTACGGCCAACGGTGCGCATGGTGGCTGGCAAGTGTCGCCTGTGTGTATTGAGGAAAGCGCAACCGAAGGTACCAGCGATGGGAGATTTACCGCTGGCTAGGATCGAGCCGTACAAGAGGCCGTTTACGAACACGGCAGTGGATTTATTTGGACCGTTAACAGTGACCATCGGCCGAAGGCATGAAAAAAGATGGGTCGCATTGTTTACGTGCCTAACGACGCGAGCCGTACATCTAGAGGTCGTCCATAGTCTCTCAACGGACTCGGCGATTATGGCTCTTAGGCGACTAGCAGCGCGACGAGGATGGCCCGCAGTCATCTATAGCGACAATGCGACGAACTTCAGAGGAGCAGACGTCGAACTACGCAACGCATACAAAGAGTGGTTGCCAGCGCTTCGAGAGTTCGGCGTACAGCATAACGTCACATGGAGGTTTATTCCACCTGGTGCACCTAACCAAGGCGGAGCTTGGGAACGATTAGTACGCTCCGTAAAGAACGCCCTGACAGCAACGCTGCACACAAAGGCACCCAAAGAAGAATTGTTGCTGACCGTACTGGCAGAGGCGGAGAACACTGTAAACGCACGACCACTAACCCACGTTTCGGTAGACCCAAGGGACGAGGAGGCATTGACACCGGCTCATTTCCTCCTAGGAGGCTCAACAGGAGTTCCATCGACCGGACCGTGCGAGGAAGCAGATCGCAGGACTTGGCGGGCCAGTCAAGCTTTGGCCGATCACTTCTGGCGAAGATGGATACGAGAGTACCTACCAACACTCGCACCGCGTCAATCATCGGACAAAGGGGTCAGGCCGATCCAGAAGGGCGACTACGTAATAATAGTGGACGGAAACCTGCCGCGCAACGTTTGGCCACGCGGCATCGTCACCAAGGTGTACCCAGGACCGGATGGTGGAATACGATCGGCTGACGTCCAAACCCGAGGCGGCATGTTCCGGAGACCCGTCACAAAGTTGGCTGTCCTACCGTTGCAACAGGAGCAGCCGCAGTAGCGTCAGCGGGGGCACAATGTTACGGACAGCCTTAACCCCTGCCGGAACGAATCGCCTAACGAGAACAATTAACTAATCCAGCTATAGGGTGCCTAGTTATAGGATAGAAATAAGTTGACACAAACACATTTTATTTAACTAAAATCGATTGATCGATCGATATCGTCTCCGCAGAAACAGGAGAGTGTTGGGTCGCTATGAGAATAGCGTATTGCGCGTGACCTTGACGCGGCGGACGAGCGATGCGGCCTCTGCGAAAGCAAGGATCGTACTGGCGGGCACGCGCGCAAGCACTGATATATATCCCGTCAGGCGGCGGTGTCGCGAAGCGACTGGTTTACGCTCGATACCTCGCGGAGCTTGGAGAATGTTCTCGAGTAACTTTCCAGACGTCGTACTCGCCCTATATAAGCAGGCGAGATACGACCTGCGCTCAGTTCAATTTTATACGCGCTCTCGGAAACAACAAGAAGAAAAGGAAAATCAGGAAGAAAAGTGAAAGTGCCCTAAAGTAGTGAACAGTATCAGTGTTAATAGTTGGTTTAGTGCTAGTTACGTGGACCGCTTAGTTATTTTACCTTAGTATAGTGCTGAAGTGACGTTATAGTGAAAGTACCTATAGTGTTAGTATTTTTAGTGCTTAAAGTTAGTGCCTAAGGTCTAGACTGAGTGTGTTAAGAGTATTTTATAGTGCTAAATAAATAAGAATCTGATTAAGTGGTGTTTGTTTTACGCTCCGACTACGTCCCACAGGGGGAGGAATTGGATTTCTGAACCAGCAGGCTCCGTAAATAAATATTAAACTGGGTTATCGCTGAGAGCTGACTCCAGGGTGTACTCTGGCGGTTACAACAGCTCTCGGATTAATATTATACTTACCATACCGGCTCTAATTATTGCTCGTGTAATAAAATAAAACCACATGATAGGTTGGTTAGTATGGGCTTAGGCCCTAGAATATTTTGGAATACTCTCTGGAGTTAGACTTTACCAACATAGCGACTATCATAGAAAAGTTTAGTCTTTTTTACAAAATGTATATACCTATAACAAGGGCATTCACATTATGAATAGCTGAGGCTCAGCTGCTGAGCACTGTACCTACACAACGGCAGAGAGTTCATGTTGGGTACCTGGCTGAGGTAACTCCTTCAGATGGGCAACAGAAAGTTTTTATAGCCCTACCGAAATTAACTTGTCAACATAATATCATTCACGATCACGAATTGTTATTCAAGATTGTACCATAGCTAGAAAATAATGGTAGCTAATGAGTTAATCCTTTAATTGATTGACCGAAAGCCCTGATCACATTTACACTGTGGTGATAAGTGCACTTTACATGTTAATTACCTGCCTCAAATACTAAGACTTTTAAAAAGACACAAGTGAGTAAAATAAATTGTATCCTGCCTTATCATTACTAATGTCTGGTATTATTACCTGGGTAAATGACACTTAAAATTTTCAACAATCAAGGTTAATTTTCCTCTTTGCAAGGTAAATACGTTGAATACAATAATAAATATTGAATAAGAATACAAACACAAATTATGGCCTGAATACATTTGTGGGATGGATGAAATAAAAAATATAAAAATGTTGTCAGAAATAATTTTTAATAAACATACTGATATCTATATACATTCAGTTTCTGACAACCCTCCTTACCCACCTATAAATAATTAGGTGTAGTAAAATATGTCACTTCACACTTAGCCCATTAGTCTATTTAACATTCATCCATGTACCCGGATTGTTAAGTGCACTTGTACTAGTTGTTTCCACCAGTTTCACTTGTGAGTATAAATGAGTCACATAAGTCACATTGGCGTTTTCTGACCACCAGGCGATCACAGACACGTCTCAAATATTAAAATATAGGCTTCAAATAACGGTACAGAAGCTTAATAGCAGCGTTTTACCTTACAATAAAACGCTTATTAAGCGAAATACCTTATTTGAAGCCTATATTTTTAACTTCACCTGTGGCTACAACACTCAGTTTGCAATAAACCACATCACTTTTATTTTATTATGCCCGTTGAGGGTACTTTTGGCACGCTGCTTTTTATCCTACCATGCAATATGCAAATAGCAACATCTACTGTCTTTACAGTTCAATGCCAGTGCATACCAGTGATACCAGTGATACCAGTGTATGTCTTTGTTTTATTACACATCGGAATAATAAATGAACTGCAACCCTTTGGTAAGTGGTATATTGCAACTTCGTTTTATTTAGGTATATTTTGAGACCCAATGAACCAAATCCGCGGCCGCACGCCACGGACGGACGCTGGTGGAGGGGGTTAAAACTGAAATTGGAAACATGCCGGTAGGTGTCAGCACAATCATGAACCGGAACCGCTCGTCACTGACAAACTGCATCGCTCTCTAATATTAAAATATAGGCTTCAAATAAGGTATTTCGCTTAATAAGCGTTTTATTGTAAGGTAAAACGCTGCTATTTATGGCTTAATAATTACACTACATTGATATTTCCGTGAAATTTCCTGTATTAAATATAAAAAAACAATGTTAAAGTTTATTTATTTTGAACGCGCCTTAAACGCTGTTTTTGCAAAGGGGCTAATCACGTGACACGTGTGACGTCACACGCGAGTAAACTCAGTCAATGACCTTAGTAAATCTTATGGTTTATGTGCATTGAATTGATTATTTCACTGTAAAATGGTATATAAATGGTGTATAGTGCCGCAATGTTCAAGTACGACTATAAAAAATCCAGATAAATTGTTTGTTTCCGTTCCAACGAATCCCAAAAAAAGAAAAATGTGGTTAAAACTAGCGCGAAGAGACCCAAAGAGCACTTTAGCGCATACAAATGTTTTTATGTGTGAAGACCACTTCGATGTAAGTAATATTTAACTGTAAATAAATATGGTAGTTAAAGCAGCGGATTTTGTTGTATTTAACGAAACAAGATCTAGGTATTTAATGTATTACTACATAACCTCATAACATAGCTCTTTCAGCATTAGTAGGTAGTTAGTAGCATACTTTTTCTTTCAAACTAAAGTGCAGTATGGAGATACTATTCTCGTCATCGTATCGCGCGTATGACGTCATCCGAGCGTTGACCAATCACAGAGCGTTCACGTCCCTGATGAAATTTCAAAAAATATTAAATTTTCTTTCGTTTATATTCCAAAAACTAAACATAATTTACATTCAAATATAGTGAAATATACTTTATTAGTTTATTATCTTTCAGGATGACAGCAATTCGTTATACATTTTTAATGTTGTCAAATACCCTATTGACGATATTTCTGTAAGTACGGGATATAAGCTTAGCAAGTTACGTTTTTAATAAAAAAAATATGACATTCCCATTTTGTAACTATTTGGACAAAGAAAAGTGTAAAAACTAAAAATAACATTCAAATCACCCATACGTCTCATTCCTACAACAAGTCGATGAAATATAAAACAACACTAGGTCCGCCATATTGAGTTCAATTATTTGCGCTTCTGCAGTACGGGTGTCAACCCCAGTTGACAGCAAAAAAGCGGTAATTTTAAAAATATGTTTATGTCAGAGCCATCTACCGAAATATTATGATATTTTTTTCTTTGCACCTATATTAATCCCAATGCATAATGTGACCGCTATTACCAAGACACAAGGTCTCGTTTCGATTAAAATAAATATTGAACATGAACCTATCTTCGATCAACTATAGTTGACACCCGTACTGCAGCGGTGTTGCCTTACTGGCAACTCTGGTTGACACCCCTAGGTAAAGGGTTAATAGTACGTTTATAGTTAATTAATAAATATAAATAATGCCATTAATAGTTAACTTGTAAACTAAGTACTACATTTTTAGAATCGTTACCTTATTATTAAACTATTGTTTATTTGAGTAGTTGGTTGATAAATAAAATAGGTAATCAATTTCAAACTATTAGTTATAGTCGGAACTATTTTTTTCCTGTGACTTATAGTTTTTTCGTAAAAAAACACTACTACATGCCGTTTTGCTACTAGGTATTTTTTCCTATTTCTACTAAACGGCAATTCGATTAAAATTATCTTTAAACTAAAAAATGTTTTAACAGTTCTGTAAATACAATGTTTTAACACCCCCTGGCACTGACTAAAATACCGACTTGGTTTCACATTACATCTCAAAACTTTTTTGTAGTTGAAGAATTGCGTTGCGAGCCTTGCATCTTTCATGTAATGTTTTAATGTTTTAACGTTTTAATGGAATCTCATCTCTTTTTGTAGGCAGTCCTTGTTTTCGGTTACTACTTCTTGTACGCCAGCTATCACTTTTCTCAAAGCTCATACCCATTCCACACTATAGGTACTCGTACTCATACCTATACAATACTCATGGCCATACCAAACTATAACTCGTACAATACTCATACCCTTACCCATCCCACACCATACCCGCACTCATACCTATACCATATTCATATCCTAACCATACTCATAGCCATACGATACTCATACTATACACATTTTATAACTATACACATCTTCATACTCACATCGTACATCGTAGACCTTCACCTACTATTTGTAGGAACTGCAAAAGTAACTTTGTAGTAGCATATATTTATATGGGATTACAAAGTAACTTATGCATTTCTCAAATCTTTAAATCGTGACTGATCTTGCAATATTTTTAGGTTTTTTATGGCTTGAGAAGCTAAAAACTACTTACTATGATTAAAATTTACATATTGTGGGCCTGCTAGAAGTACCTTAGAATTATGATGATTGGTGAGTGAGTGAGTGTGTCAGTGACCAAAGTAAGCAACTTTGACGTGCAATAATTCTTATATTTAAGTTCTTTTTCAAATGGAATGTTCTTGGGGATATATCTAAGCCATATAATGCCATATGTGTCACTAAATTCAGGCTTCTAGCTTTAGCCAACACAAAATTACAGGACGTTGAAAATGGCCTGAGTGGCTTTGAGAAAAGGTTGGTACGGCCGTGCCTCTTTGTTTTAGCTCGACTTGGCGCATTACACGCGCGACAGATTATCGCTCCGTCTGTGACGAGCTTAATAGTAAGTTTTTCCGTAAATAAAAATACGATAGGCCGTTTTGCTATAGTTATTAATCGATTAAAATTATTTTTAAACTACAAAAACAATATTTTTTAATAGGTACTATACATACATACAACGTAATAGGTATAGATAGTTTATGTTAAATCAATTATTTATTGTTTCGAGATGGAATGGAACATTATTCAAAACGTAAAACTTGAATGACATTATAATATGTCGGTTACAAAACATTTATTTATTTATTTTAAATGAAGTTTTCTCAAACATACGTATATTATAGTATAATATATACGGATATTATCATTACATTCATTGTAATAGACCGCAAAATACCGTGTTGCGCTGGCTAATGCGCGTCGCAACCAAATCAGCGCTCTGCAGTTATTTAGTTTTTGGCCACAATAACTCCGATATTATAGCACTTTGCTTGTGCATAAGCGAACATAGTGCAAGGAAGGCACGGAGCGACGAGCGACACACCCTCCTCGTCTCAAAGCTGGCACACGACTGCCGGCCACGCCATTTTCAGGCTGCATACGCATGAAATGTGGAAAAACGTTCGATTTCTTAAGAAAATATTTTTTGATTAACAAAATTAAAGCTATGTTGCATTTGTAGAACCTGTTGTTTAAAAATATTTTTTCCCCTCACTAGCTCGGAAAGTTGTCGTTTATCCTTCAATACAAGCAGGGAAAAACGCGTTTTATCCACTAGTGGGGAAAGTAATTTGACCTATGATGGAGCGTGTTTAAGTAGCTTGACAGATAACAAAACGTAAAACGCTCATGATAATGGTTCGTTCGATATTAATTATCATTAAATATTATGGTTTGAGAATCTAATAAAAATTACCAAATTTAGCTTTATTTAATGATTTTAAGTCATAAACCTTAAAATTCCATAAGAAACGTTTTTTTTTTTAATGATGTTAAATATAATTCTGAACGCACAAGTTGAGTCGATGCAATTTCAAAACGCATCGTTTACATTTCATACATCAGAAATGTCAACATTGTCAACAAATTTTTTACTAAAACCTTTTCTCACCGACTCGCGTAAAAATACACAACTTCCAGAGTTTTCTGTTATAATATCGTAAAGAAATGAGTGATTCCAGTGATGACGGTGATCTAACGCCTGTGGATGTTGGACTTTCCTCGCTATAGTGAGGTGAAAAGTTTTGTGTTACACACGGGCGCAAATGTATTTTACTTCTCGTCTGTTGAAACACTCGCTACGCTCAGGATTCTATTTTAGAACCACTCGCTTCGCTCTTGGTTCACCAATAGAATCCTTTCGCTTGCTCGTGTTTCAATTCTACACTCGCGGGTAAAATACAACTTTGCACCCTTGTAAAACAAATAACTATTAATCGATTAAGCCGTTTAGTAGTTATAAGCGAATTTAGCCGCAATACGGCCTGTCGTGTTATTTTTTTTCGGTGAAACTACAAATTTCAGGAAAAAAGTCAAATGTTACAATTGTTGTGCATAGAGTGAAGATGCATATACATTTTTTTCATAATTTTTTCCTGACTCATTTAGAAGTTATAAGCTCTAAAATGTAACAGTTTTTGGCCAAAAACTGCGCGAAGCGCCTTAACATTCCTGACAACGTGCTGACAACATACCAGAAACAACCTACGTAATTTGGTCGGGTTATTTGCTGCCTTCCCTCATTTTATCTCTACATTATTATACCTCTATGGTTCATGTCATAGAGTCTCCTATATATTACAATACTCTTTGGTCTCGAGAACCTACGCCACCGCCACCGGGGAGATTAGAATAAAATAGAATAGAATAGTTTATTTCACAAACAGTTTTACAAAACATAGTTACCAGGGTCCCCCGCACTAGGTTGCACCTGTATCGCGGGGAACCAGTTACATTTGTACAACAGAATTTCGTTTCGTATGCAAGTCATACTTTGAAAATGAAAAATGAAAATGAAAAATTGTTTATTTCGTTTAAGAATTACTTATACAGGTAAGGCACCAACGCCTCTTTTTAAGTAAGAAAATACCTGTGTTAAGAGGCACCGCTCTTCCTTAAAATTGGTAATAAATGGTTTTAAAATATAAATATAAAGAAATAAAAATGAACACAATATCAGTGAATAACAAAAGTAATTAGTGTGTGTGTGTGTGTGTGTGTGTGTGTGTGTGTGTGTGTTTAGGTTCCTAAAACATTTTGAATTAAGTTTTCTGTAGACTTTATCATATAACATAAATTTAAAATTTAAATTTAATACTTACTTAAAACTAAAAACTTAAATAAACTAGGGTTAAATGACACTCTGTATAATAGCTTCTGTCTCTGTGTAATGCAGTGATTGAAGTAATTTAAAAGAAGGTTTTTTTTTACGGAACTATTATTTACAGCTGGAAGCTGGTCACTTTTGCAACAATTCTGCCACAAGAGATTGGCATCCTTTCTATACCATCCATAGTGTCATAGAATAAATCAAAGACTTATATGTAAAGAGGATGTGCTCCTTAATGGCGTACCACACCATCGCACCGCACCAAGATCATTGTGCGACGCACCCATAAGTAAGAGCGAGAAAGAGATATCGCTTTCTATCGCTTTTAAACTATAGGTACCTAAACCTGTTTGCCTAGCCAAGATGCCAGTCAGTCGTTCGTTCCGCAGCGAACGATAGGGTAATCTCTCTCTATCACTCTTCCATATTAGTGCGACAGAGACGGTTGCGTTTCGTTCGCTACGGAGCGTAAACAGTTGGCATCTTGGCTAGGCACCCTGGTCATCTGCAAAGCGAAACACATACGGAACGCGTTTCTATTACCCATAACAGTGGCCAGCTATAGATTTGGTTTTAATGTAAACTATAGGTACCTTAACCTGGGTGCCTA
This sequence comes from Cydia strobilella, assembly GCF_947568885.1. Classification (NCBI taxonomy): domain Eukaryota; kingdom Metazoa; phylum Arthropoda; class Insecta; order Lepidoptera; family Tortricidae; genus Cydia; species Cydia strobilella. Next base: position 20,992,398 of record NC_086068.1, read on the forward strand.
GCCAAGATGCCAGTCGTTCGTTCCGCAGCGAACGATAGGGTAATCTCTCTCTATCACTCTTCCATATTAGTGCGACAGAGACGGTTGCGTTTCGTTCGCTACGGAGCGTAAACAGTTGGCATCTTGGCTAGGCACCCTGGTCATCTGTAAAGCGAAACACATACGGAACGCGTTTATATTACCCATTACAGTGGCCAGCTATAGATTTGGTTTTAATGTAAACTGTAGGTACCTAAACCTGGGTGCCTAGCCAAGATGCCAGTCGTTCGTTCCGTAGCGAATGATAGGGTAATCTCTCTCTATCACTCTTACATATTAATGCGACAGAGACAGTTGCGTTTCGTTCGCTACGGAGCGTAAACGGTTGGCATCTTGGCTGGACACCCTGGCCATCTGGAAAAGGAAACACATACGGAACGCGTTTCTACTACCCATTCAGAGGCCAGCTATAGATTTGGTTTTAATGTAGACTATAGGTACCTAAACGGTTGGCATTTTGGCTAGGCACCCTGGTCATCTGGAAAGCGAAAGACATAAGGAACGCGTTTCTACTACCCATTTTAGAGGCCAGCTACAGATTTGGTTTTAATGTAAATTATATTATAGATACCTGAACGGTTGGCATCTTGGCTAGGCACCTTGGTCATCTGGAAAGGGAAAGACATACGGAACCCGTTTCTACTACCCATCCAGAGGCCAGCTACAGATTTGGTTTTAATGTAAACTATACGTACCTAAACGGTTGGCATCTTGGCTAGGTACCCTGGTCATCTAGAAAGCGAAAGATACAAGGAACGCGTTTCTACGACCCATTTTAGAGGCCAGCTACAGATTTGGTTTTAATGTAAATTATATTTTAGGTACCTAAACGGTTGGCATCTTGGCTAGGCACCTTGGTCATCTGGAAAGGGAAAGACATACGGAACCCGTTTCTACTACCCATTCAGAGGCCAGCTACAGATTTGGTTTTAATGTAAACTATAGGTACCTAAACGGTTGTCATCTTGGCTAGGCACCCTGGTCATCTAGAAAGCGAAATACACAAGGAACGCGTTTCTATGACCCATTTTAGAGGCCAGCTACAGATTTGGTTTAAATGTAAACTATAGGTAAACCATTACACCTACATTACACCATCCACCATTATGTAAACGGTTGGCATCTTGGCTAGGCACTCTGAACAGACCCGATAAGAATTTAATATTTAGGCGAAAAAATTTAATATTTGTGCTATAAAATGTACCTATGATTACATTGATCACCTAAGGATCAAGATTTTCTAATCGCAGTATACACCACTTCTCGGAACTAGCTCGTTGGTTGGTTTATGAACGAAACAAACGCCTGACGATCGAGCACAGGTCCGTCCCCTAAGCGCTCTCGGCAACTAAGGCGCTTCGCGCAGTTTTTGGCCAAAAACTGTTACTTTTTAGAGCTTATAACTTCTAAATGAGTCAACCAAAAATTATGAAAAAAATATATATGCATCTTCACTCTATGGACAATAATCGCAACATTTGACTTTTTTCCTGGAATTTGTAGTTTCACCGAAAAAAAATAACACGACAGGCCGTTTTGCGGCTAACTTTGCTTATAACTTCTAAACGGCTTAATCGATTAAAATTATTTTTAAACTAACAAAAATGTTTTAACAGGTTCTACAAATGCAACATAGCTTTTCTTAATCAAAAAATATTTTCTTAAGAAATCGAACGTTTTTCCACATTTCATGCGGATGCAGCCTGAAAATGGCGTGGCCGGCAGTCGTGTGCCAGCTTTGAGACGAGGAGGCTGTGTCGCTCGTCGCTCCGTGCCTTCCTTGCACTATGTTCGCTTATGCACAAGCAAAGTGCTATAATATCGGAGTTACTGTGGCCAAAGAATAAATAACTGCAGAGCGCTGATTTGGTTGCGACGCGCATTAGCGAGCGCAACACGGTATTTTGCGGTCTATTACAATGAATGTAATGATAATATCCGTATATGTTATACTATAATATACGTATGTTTAGTAATTAGTGTTAAATAGTGTAATTGTAGTTATGTCTGTAAATTTTTCATGGGTGATCCTTGCCTGTTAATAAACGTTTTATTATTTTATTATTATTTGTATCTCCTTCTGGATTTCAGTAATAATTTCATTGGGTCAACTTGGTGTATTATGTCTTCTCACAGAACTATGCGTAAGCATAAATTTTAGGTCTGTGTGTCTTCTAAATGGGTAAACAAAAAATTATGAAAAAAATATATATGAATCTTCATTTATTGTTCAACAATTATAAAATTAAACTTATTTCCTGATATTTATAGTTTTACCGTAATAAAAATAATAAAACAGGTTTGGTTATTTTTACTAAACGGCTAAATCAGTTAAAATTATTTTTAAACTAACAATAATGTTTTAATAGCTGACGGTCTTTCCACCGCGATACAACCGGCCGACGATTTGTTTTATTAACAATATCATCTAAACTACCATCTGACAAAGTATGAAATGGGATGCGATGACTGAAAAGATTTTTTTACATGTTCATGTGACCAGCTGACGGTCCACCGAGATACAACCGGCTGACCATTTTTTTAATTCACAATAGCATCTAAACTATCATCTGACACAGTACCAAGCGGGAGGCGATAACAATTTTTTTGCGTGTTTCGGTGGCTGCCATTCCTCAACCCATCAACGGAGCGGCAGCTGACGTCCACAGGGGTTCATCATACATAGCCGTTAACCACTAAAAAAATAAATGACTCCAAAGCGCTGATTTGGTTGTGGCGCGCGTGTAATAAAAACCGGCCAAGTGCGAGTCGGAGTCGCGTTCCAAGGGTTCCGTACATTACTCAAATTAAACAATTTATTTTTTATGTGAAACGTGCGTGAAATGTCTTTAATAAACCCGTAGGGGTTGGATCAAAAACTAAATAATTAAGTCCGACTCACGCTTGACTGCTCATTTCTAATAAGTTTTCCTGTGATCTATAGGTAAAGATCTATTTTGTGTATTTTTTTCAAAATTTTATACCCAGTAGTTTCGGAGATAAAGGGGGGGAATGCTCATTTTTTGCCTATTTTCGTGAATAACTTCTAAACAATTTAAAAGTGCTTGTTGCTAGGCCTATTTGAATAAAGAATATATTGAATTGAATTGAATTGAATTGACTGTTTATCCTAAAATTATAAAAAATATACATTTGAGATTCTCACAATGAGCTCTTTCATTAGATATGTAACACGATATAGTTTGAAAAACTTTTTTTTTTTTAATTTTTCTTTTACCCCCCAAAAGTGGCCCCCGTGTTTAAAATTAATTTGTTTACGTTACATGTCCGTCTTTGGGTCACAAACTTACATATATACACCTAATTTCAACTTAATTGGTTCAGTCGTTTCCGAGAAAATAGGCTGTGACAGACGGACAGACAGACAGACAGACGCACGAGTGATCCTATAAGGGTTCCGTTTTTTCCTTTTGAGGTACGGAACCCTAATAATGATGATATTCCCACGTAATGATTGAGAAAACTTCGAACTTCGAAAAATAACACATTTGTAGTAGTATATGAAGCTAGTAGGTACTTTAATTTTATAAGTTAACTATTAATGGCATTATTTATATTTATTTATTACGGATAAAAAAAAACTGTATAAAATAAACGCACTGTACGCCTCAATTTAGTACATACAAAGCTTTAGCTATAAATCTTAATCCGTCGATTTGACTTAGGTATTTATTTGTAAGAAACAGATAAAACACAAATTAACTAATTGAGGCTTGTAAAGTATAATGCATAAGGAAATATATTTTTATTATAATTTACGACCTCCACTACACGCATGATCTACTCATACTCAAACAACAAAATATCTGCAAAAGATACACAAATACGAGGTATAGCGCCAAATGCCGCGCGCCTCTGGGCTGTAGGTTTTTCTTTGAACCTCGTTCCGCCGCAGTCGCCGCACCGAGACGAAATTCACGTACGATCTTAGTGAGCGGGGTGCGGGTACAGAGACGCTCAAGGCCAAATCAGCGAGAATCGTCTTAGCGCGCAGTGTCGGTGCAGCGTGATTTATACCTTTTAAAAATATTTAAATTTTCGGGAAAATAGGTCCTATAGTTATGATTTTTTTTATGGGTTCACATAAAGTAAGAGTTTGCTATAATATTATTTTGAGGGCAAAATATAGGGTAGTTTAGCCGGTTTACCGGCCACCCCCGGTTCTCGGCCACTACGTACTAAAACTGTAATAACATGACAACTTTAGCGTATTTATTGAAAAAATGAGGGTATCGGATAAATTCAGTTGACATTGACATATCCTAAATTTGTTAGCTTGATGACACTTTGATTGGCTCGTCAGTGCAACAAAGCAATTTACACAGTGTGAATGTTAGACAAATTTGCAAAAAAAATTGTGGAACCATATTTTTTCGAGGTAAGTAAACATATTGTTTCCGTGGGTTTGAGACCATTATTGATGTTAATGCGCATAGTGGATAAGTTGAATTGATGTTATTTTCATTTAAATGTACGAAATATTTGATATAAGTCAATTAAATTTGATGGTCGGGTAACTGAATGCAATTTCACAATGATATTTAGTTTTCGGCCGCCCGGCCGAGAACGGGCTTGAGGCAGGTCATTTTTAATTGATTATCTTCCCTATTAAAAGAAAGCCAACAAAATAAATATTTTGGTTAAAATCCGCTTTAAAATCTTTTGTATTCGGCGGCCGAGAACAGGATTAAAAAAGGTTAGTTTTCGGCCTAGCTACCTTATGACGGCCGAGAAACAAGTAAAATTTATTTAGTTTTCGGCCCTTGAAAAAAAAATACATTTTTACACTATTTTTGGCAGAAAACAATACGTGATAGGTACTTGCCAAAACGGAGGTGGGATCCCTCCCATCTTGATAGATCTTACGTAACATCACAAAGCTGCGCATTGCGCATACTTTATTTGCATGAAATTGTTATTTTTTTAAGGAAGCAAGAAATATGGCTGATAAGGAATATAGCAAAGGCGAAGCAAAACCAGGAGTCAGCAAATAATATAACTCAACAAATCTTACAAATGATATTAGGTATATGTAGCCAGGGTTCAAACAAGATGCTTTGACTAGCAGCGACGAAGTATTTTCGTTATTTTTATATTTTCAGTCTTCATGATCTCCCTAGCATTGTCACAACTCATAGGAGCCTAGTTTTTACGGAAGTAACAGCCATCTGACCTTCAAGTTATGAATTTATTGGAATTAGTTTGAGCATGTTTTGGAAAATAAAAGTTACCATTAACGTTCCTTAATGTAATACATTGTACCATTGAATATTTGTTGTTTTAATCAAAAATCATTCCTATTGACTGTGAAATAAGAGTCATTTAAAAACATAAATAACAGCGGCCGACAACTAGTTAACAAGCGGCCGAGAACCAAAAAAAGTGGCCGAAAACCAGCTAAATGGCTACTTTTTCATATTCTTAATTTTATTTTATAAATAAAACTTTGTAATTAATAACGGATTTTGATACAAACATGGCAAGTGTATTATATTTTTAGTCTAAAAATCATAAAATGACAAAGATTAGTCGAATATATTGTTCAGAAAATACATTTGAATTCGAAATTTTGCTTAACTGGCCGACAACCGGCTAAACTACCCTAAGTACAATTTGCGATAAAAAAATATAATGCGACCCTGTTTTCACCGAAAAAATGAAGAAAACTCGGAAGGTATATTATCAATTTTTTTAAATGAATCTTTGATTTTCAATCATTTCAGCCCCTCGTACAAGATATGGTGAATTGAACTGTAATTATTCATGTACCAAATGATTGTTGTTTACTGCAAAATTGGCAACCGAAACGACACTTCTCACTGCAAATTTTGAAAAATACTCCCAGGAAAACTCATTTATTTTAGGTTTAAAAAGAGAAAATGCAAACTTTAACTATTTCAGCCGCTAGTTTAGGAAATGATTATTTAAGAACGTTAACAGTTTTTGAATAAATACTAATAGTTACGTCGTAATGTTGAATGAAAAAGGAAGCATTTTGCAAAATACGCTCGTTTGTAGGAATAAGGCCTCTTAAACGAAGGCTTCGCATAGTTTGAGCAGTCTTGGTTTGTAAAGAGGTTTATTGCCTCAGCCCTTCATCTAGTAAGGAAGTAAGTAGGTATAGAAAATTAAAGTCGTGGAATGACTGGAATGTATGGGGCCCAATACAGCCACCATGGAGCCACATTAATTTTAATTAAATATTAAAGGATTCCATAGCAAAAACTTACGGCATTTAAAAATCAGACTAAGATTTTATACTTATAACTACAGCTTAGGTCAATTCTTTTATTGTGTTCTAAATTGTTCGTTTCAAAAGGACATTAAAATGAGGGCTATTGCGTTTAATTTCGCCGCTAGGGGCGCTAGTGTAGACGGAGGTCTTTCAAATTGTCAAATGCATAGAATTTTTGGGGGTTGCAAGCTTGTTTATCGCGAATTTTCACTCCTTAAATCTTTTTCCATATTGGATTAATCATGGTAAACATTACACATAGTTCAATGAATGTTAGTGGTTTTAAAAAAGTGCCAACTAAAATATATGCAAAATTAAACAGGTTTGAAAAATGACAAATTAAGACGTTATACCTGTACCTGTTGTGTATATTAGAAGGTAATGCTTTGTTAAAAATAAGCATAGCAGAACTTTGAGATATGATTTTCTGGACCTCCCTCTACAGTGGCGCCAACTGGTGAACACAAAAACGGTAGCCCTCATTGTTGCATTGCATCTTATTCACGTCATCGACTGTGTCAAAGCCGTTTTCAAAGCCTGTGGAGGCCGTTTTATAAAGGGCGTCAGTGGCGTCACACACGGCGAAGATACTATAATATTTTATCTTAACATTAAATATCGCTCGCTATACATTTTGTATGAACCATCACAGACGGTTAAGATCTTAAGATACTATAGTTGGTCAAACCAAATTGTCAGTAAATAAGAACAAAAAAAACTATACTCATCCTTTTCTTTTGGGTGCTAGTACTAGTGTAAGACAAAGATAGTATGATTCTCTCTGTCTATGTTTGAAATGAGACAGTCCTTTGACAAACTACTATATACATATTTTTAAAGTAGGTATCTTAAGCTATCGAGCGATATGGAGATTATGATAAGATGCCAAGCGATGCGAAGATGTCATCTTAAGATGCGAGATATATCTTAACATGCTATCTTAAGATACATAATTTTTAAGAAAAAAAACCGACCTCAATGGGGGATGCCGCTGAAAGTTCACTTATTGTTGATGGTGCACTCTTAGATTCCAGACAATGAAATGAAAAAGACAGCATTCTTTGCCTAATTATGTAGAAAAGGAGGTAAAACGACCCACTTTTCTAGTAGCATTTCGTTTTTGTAAGGGTCGCAGTTTTAACCTTTTTTTTTTTTACATGGGGAATGCTTTTACGCATACCGCCGGGCCCGGACGGTTATGTGGGACTCAGGGCTGTATAGAGGCCCCACTACCCACTAAACCCCATGGGGTCCTCTCGCCGCTGTGGTTGCGGGGTTACGGGGAAGCTCACGCAATGCGTCCGCGACCCCGCAGCGGCTATCCTGCCTAGGATCCATACTCTTTTTTATTCCCCTGACCTACCCAGTGGAAGCGCTTCCAGGACACTAGGTCGCGCTTACCATCTCGGGAGCCAGCGTCATGGGCGGGGACGCCCCCGTGTCCACCGCCCGCTGGCTCTCATTAGGGCGGCAGGTTCCGCTCATGAGCGGCACGTCTGCGGCCTATGCGGCGGCGGCGCATTGGGTCAGCCTCGGCCTGGACTTCCCGTTCGCGCTCGGCCGCCTCCTTACCTCTCATGACGTGCTCGCAGAACGTGAGCACAGTCTCCCACGCACTTTCGCTGCCTAGCATGGCCTGAACTACGGCTGGCAGCGAAAGGTCTAGCCCTACTTGGGCGACCAACTCCTCCCGTTCCTCGCCAAAAACTGGGCACTCAGCCAAGTTCGCAGTTTTAACCTAACCTAACCTACTTTTCTGATAGCATTTCATTTCTGTAAGGGTCACAGCTCTAACCTAACCTAACCTACTTTTCTGATAGCAGTTCTGTTTTGTGAGAATCGCAGTTCAAAACCCACCCACCCATCTAACCCACTTTTTTAGTAGCATTTCCGGGTCCGGGTCTGGGTCCGGATCCCAGTCCGGGTCCGTGTCGGGCTGTCCGGGTCCAACTTTGGGTCAGAGTTCAGTCCGGGTCCGGGTCCGAGTTAAGGTCCATGTTCAGTCCCGGGTCCGGGTCCGAGTTCAGGTCCAAGTTTGGGTCTGGGTCCATAAGGAAGAAAACAAATCGCCAAACGTGAACTATGTGTCATTGAAGAGTTCCACTGATCATCATCAGCAGTTCCACTTCATCAAATGTCACTTTTTTAAATGTGAATGCTGGATTTGTTGATGAAAATACAAAAATCACTATATGTATGCCTTTGTCTCATCATCAGAACTCGAGCTTGACAAAAATATGACTTAAAAAGTTAAGTTGCTTAACAAACATAAAGAAGAGGACAAATTGCCAAACGTAAACTATGCGTCAAATGTCACTTTTTCAAATGGAAATGCTGGATTTGTTGATAAAAATACAAAAATCACTATATGTATGCCTTTCACATTTGAGGAGTTCCCTCGATTCCTCATGGATCCCATCATCAGAACTCGAACTTGAGAAAAATGTTTCTTGAAAACCTAACTTGCTTAACAAACATAACGAAGAGGACAAATCGCCAAACGTGATGCATCATTGAAGAGTTCCGTTCTGATCATTATCAGCAGTTCCACTTCATCAAATGTCACTTTTTAAATGTAAGTGCTTGATTTGTTGATGAAAATACTAAAATCACTATATGTATGCCTTTAATATTTGAGGAGTTCCCTCGAATCCTCATGGATCCCATCATCAGAACTGCTTTTTGACAAAAGCGGGACCAATCTGTATATATATACTTATAATTAAAAAAAAAGAATTTTCAAATTCAGAAATGAATTATGGAGTAACAAACATAAAAAAAAACCGAATAGAGAACCTCCTCCTTTGAAATCTTGAAGTCGGTTAAAAATATATCGCAAGGCCCTTACGATACGATACGAACGATACGAACATGATACCAACGACAAGGATAGAAACACTATCTTAAGATAACGTGTGTGATAACTTAAGATACTATAATATTTTATATCCAGGCATCTTAAGATAAAATGTTATAGTATCTTCACCGTGTGTGATGCCCTTTAAGGTAATTGAACTATTATTACTACAATACAGGCGGTCTAGGATAAGTTGCGTTCTCGCACGTGAGTCCATACATGAAGTCGCTCTAGATGTATGGAGTCGGGCGCGAGAACGCAACTCATGCTAGCAGGTCAGAATTACAGATACAAGCGCTTTGTTACGAGTCCTAAAAAATATGACCTTAAAATATGACCGAATGAGAAGTCAAAAAACTACAAAAATGCATCTTATTTTGATTCTCAGGCTGCAGTGAAGTGCCGCTGGAGTGAATTAAAGACTCGAGTGCAATATTCTTACCCCGTATTCTTCGCCTGCCGATTTTATTACCGCAATGATGCGCAACATTACTCATGTGCCGAATGGCACAGGCACCTGCCGCGATAGCAGAGGACGCTGGTTCGATTCCAGCCTGGGGCACTGGAGGCCTTGGTCATTTTTTCTAAGTATATGACATTTATTATAGTTTATTACTCATGTGAAAACAAATCGCAAGGGTCCACAGGTGAAATAACTTTTGTGTTAAAACCTACTGTTGTACAGTCTGAAACTACTAACGGACTGGAGGCCAGCCACACTAAACCCCCCCAACTTAGCCGTATTTAGCCACTGATCAGTTTGCGTACTAAGACTACTAAGTCCAAGGGATCGTAGGGGAGCCCCGCTGCCCCCGAGCCCCGCGGTTGGTGTAAGACGCGGCACACACTTAACATTTCACATTCCTCAGCTTGAATTTTCTTACATTCTGGCAAGTACAGTAGAGTCCGGTTAATACGACTTCGCATATAACAACCAACCGGTTATAGCGACGTAAGTATAGGCACATTGTTTGGTTCTAGTGTGAGCTACTATGAAAGTACAATCGTTTATTACGACTCCGCTTATAACGACCGACCGCTTTTAACGACGGAAATTAACACAAAATCCGTCCGTCAAGTCGGGTTACAACGACCAGCGACGTAGTTTTTTAACCGACTTCAAGATTTCAAAGGAGGAGGTTCTCAATTCGGTTGGTTTTTTTTTTAATGTTTGTTACTCCATAACTCCGTTATTTCTGGACCGATTTTGAAAATTCTTTTTTTGATTGTAAGTATATACATACAGATTGGTCCCGTTTTTGTCAAAATGCAGTTCTGATGATGGGATCCATGAGGAATCGAGGGAACTCCTCAAATGGTAAAGGCATACATATAGTGATTTTAGTATTTTCATCAACAAATCAAGCATTTACATTAAAAAAACTGACATTTGATGAAGTGGAACTGCTGATGATGATCAGAATGGAACTCTTTAATGACGCATAGTTTACGTTTGGCGATTTGTCCTCTTCTTTATGTTTGTTAATCAACTTAAGTTTTTAAGACATATTTTTGTCAAGCTCGAGTTCTAATGATGGGATCCATGAGGAATCGAGGGAACTCCTCAAATGTGAAAGGCATACATATAGTGATTTTTGTATTTTCATTAACAAATCCAGCATTTACATTAAAAATACTGACATTTGATGAAGTGGAACTGCTGATGATGGTCAGAATGGAACTCTTCAAGGACACATAGTTCACGTTTGGCGATTTGTTCTCTTCGTTATGGATCCAGACCCAAACTCGGATCCGGACTAGGACCCGGGCCCGGATCTGGACATGGACCCCAACTCGGACCCGGACCCGGACCGAACTCGGACCCGGACTTGAACCCGGACCCCGACTCGGACCCGGACCCAGACCGAACTCGGGCCCAAACTTGGACCCGGACAGCCGGACATGGACCCGGACTCGAATCCGAACCCAGACCCCAACCCGGAAATGCTACTAGAAAAGTGGGTTTTTGAACTGCGATTCTCACAGAACAGAACTGCTATCAGAAAAGTGGGTTAGGTTAGGTTAGAACTGCGACCCTTGAAGAAACGAAATACTATTAGAACAGTGGGTGGTTTTACCTCCTTTTCTACATAATTAGGCAAAATTCGATGCTGTCTTTTTCATTTCATTGTCCGGAATCTAGTGAAGAGTGCACCATCAACAATAAGTATTCTTTTAACGGCATCCCCCATTGAAGTCGGTTTTTTTTTCTTTAAAATTATTACAAATAAATTGTTGGTAAGAAGCTTTCTCCGTCCCGTGCACCCAACTCCTCTTCCTCCTTTGCCTATACGCAGCAAGATGAAGATGTACAATATTTCATGTCCATGGCAAAATTTGGTTTAAATTATAATCTTCTTCTTTTTCTTTGCCTTATCCCACATTACGTGGGGTCGGCTCTCCTTATCCTTCGGCGCCAAGACGACCTGTCTTGAGTTGTCGGGTTGGGTAGTTGGGCTTTTTTCAATAGTTCGGCCATACTCGTCCACCGCGTCAGAGGGGTCCTTCCTCCACCTTTTTTGCCTTCTGGCAGAGCTAGTGCTTTTTGCACGATATGGCCGTCGTCTCTCCGCATAACATGGCCGTACCACCTTAGGCGGGTTTCCGTAAGTTTTTCGGAGACGGGAGTGACTTCGAAGCTGCCTCTAATAAGTGGTTGGTTTAAACTGTAATAAATAGTAATTTGCTAACGGTACCTATACTTACACATCATTTTGCTTTAAATAGATGTTTGATACGCATAGCAGCAGTAATAGCCATTAGAAAACCAGCTTGAATTTGGTAGGTACTTATTATAAGCAAGAATACAGTAGAAGATTTTCAATAGCAGTTTCGGCTGTAGTGCTTGATGAAGCATGTTCACCCTGCACCCCCTTCAAAGAAAAGTTGAACAGTTCATGATAGTTTGCCGATTGGCGCAACTTGGGGTATTATTGAAAACGTTGAGTAGCAACTCGTTGCTACTCACTAGATAAGTGGGATAAGGGAATACCGAGCCAGAAGCCAACAACGGATTCTCGCTTGTCGACGCCTGCCTCCGCCGATAAGCCGTAAGTGCGTCGCGACGACAGCTAGGCCAAGCACAAATAGATTACTTACGCTCATGAAGACGGTAAATAAGTTTGCTGTCTTTAGCTAGGTTTCATTTTTTTTTTTTTCGAGTATTTAGTCACCCAAAGATTAGGGATACCTTTAAAAAACCCTACCTACATATGCTTGCACTATTTTAGACTCATGTATGATTTACGTAATATCAAAGAGGATATAATATTATCAAATATATATTATAGAGCGGTACTGTCATACTACATTTTGTAACCACAGTAAATGCGCTGCCATCTATCGACACACTTTAAAACTAAAAATGAAGATTTATAAAAATACGATAAAATGTATTTAAATATGGATAAATGATTTTTTTATTTGCATTAATTATTATTATTATTTTGGCCCGTATTCTTTCACTGATATGCGTTAAAATTGTTAAATAACAAACGAAACCGTCAACGCCCTCTATACGAGATTTTGTGATTTTCGAGGCACGTGTTTTCCTTAGACTGTATCCATCTATTACGGAGTTATATCTATCTTTGGTAATATGGTTGTTAGTAATATAATATGGTAGTATCTATCATCTAGAGTATATCATCCTTACTTGTTTGCTTGCGTGTAGCAAAGATAGATATGACTCTGTAATAGATAGATACAGTCTAAGGAAAAAACATGCCTCGAAAATCACGAAAATTTGATTCTTGATCCACTAGCTTTGGCCTACTCTCGTATAGAGGGCGTTGATGGTTTCGTTTGTTATTTATAATTTTAACGCATACCAGTGAAAGAACATGGATCAAAACCATATAAAAATAATTAATGCAAATAAAAAAAACATTTATTCATATCTAGGTAAATACATTTTAACGTATTTTTATAAATCTAAATTTTTAGTTTTAAAGTATGTCGATAGATGGCAGTGAATTTACAGTGGTTACAAAATTTACTATGACAGTATCGCTCTATCTTATTATATCCTCTTTGCGTGTAGTGTTTGCAAGTGTAGTGGATTCCAGCAAAAATATATATAAATATACTTTATTATAATACTATATAAAAATATATATAAATATATTATATAAGTTACATGGTTTTCATACTATATTTAAGGAAACTGTAGGTCCATAAGTCTGATTACCCTATACTGTAACAATTTATTAATATAAGATACTGTTTGTTTCTAAAGTAAGAAAATAAAATAAAATAAATAAAATAATAAATTGGCCAAGCCCGCAGTCATAACTGCGGTAGCAAGTGTCCCGTGCGTAGGTAATCCATCTTATATCGTACGTATCGTTATGAAAGATTAAATTTTAGGCATATCTCAAACACTATGAAATGCAGGGCCTTATTAGCTATAAAGCTTTAATCATTGCTGAAAGGTATTTCGAACAGGTTTTAAGACGATAGTGGACGACTGGGTAATTACTACGTATTGGGTGTAATAGAGCTATTAAGGTAAATACAAAAAAATCCTCTAATCAAGCGATACCAATACAGTGAAAGCATTATTTTAGACACCTATGATTATGATTTCCCACTGCCGTTTACTCCTATAATCACTACACCTAATAAAATAAAGTCCCCGCGTCTGTCTGTTTGTGTGTATATACTTATGTTCGCGATAAACTCAAACACTTCTGAACGGATTTTCATACGGTTTTCACCTATCAATAGAGTGATTCTTGAGGAAGGTTTAGGTGCATAATTTGTTAAGGTTTAGTGTCACCCGTGCAAAGCCTGGGCGGATCGCTATAGTCCCTTAGTTACCTTGGATTGTTATCCAGTGTTGCTTTGCTAATGGGCTTTGTAGAATGGTTGCCACTTGCCTGTGATTCTTAACCCTCACTCACATCACCAACTCACATTGATGAAAATCTTGTTATTAACGGTCCATTTGGTTTATGTAAGCGTAAAGATAATATATTTACGTATTCCCGAAAAGTCAAAACTAGGTTTCACCATGTACTTTTGCTACAACTAGTTTTGAAAAATCCGAGTTACAACTAGTGAAAATGCGGTTTGGAAAACTAGTTTTACTCGTGAAAATGGGTTTTCACTGGGGTGTTACATAAAATTTGTTTTAACTAGGTAAAACGCCTTTTATAGTAGATGAAACTGTGTTGTACCATATTGTACCTATAAATGACAATTCATTTGTAATATGTAAAAGGTTCCTATCTGTCCATCACATAACCTTTATCCAGGTTTACTTGACAGTAATTTCATAATTTGACTAATCAGATAGTGAACTGTCATCGTACTTAATGCAAAGGGATATTGTGTATAATGTTTCAGCGAATTAGATACTCTCTAATAAATATTAAATTACTTTGTTATCTCTATACGTCTTACTAACTCTATGTGCTTCATTGTGTAAAAAAACAAAACGACAGTGAAGAACGGAATTCTTAATTTAATAATTTTTAAGAAAAAAAAACCGACTTCTATGGGGGATGCCGCTGAAAGTTTACTTATTGTTGATGGTGTACTCTTAGATTCCAGACAATGAAATGAAAAAGACAGCATCTTTTGCCTAATTATGTAGAAAAGGAGGTAAAACCATCCCTTTTCTAGTAGCATTTCATTTTTGTAAGGGTCGCAGTTCTAACCTAATCTAACCTACTTTTCTGATAGCATTTCGTTTCTGAAAGGGTCACAGCTCTAACCTAACCTAACCTACTTTTCTGATAGCAGTTCTGTTCTGTGAGAATCGCAGTTCAAAACCCACCCACCCACCTAACCCACTTTTCTAGTAGCATTTCCGGGACCGGGTCTGGGTCCGGATACGAGTCCGTGTCCGTGTCCGGCTGTCCGGGTCCAAGTTTGGGTCAGAGTTCGGTCCGGGTCCGGGTCCGAGTTAGGGTCCATGTCCAGACCCGGGTCCGGGTCCGAGTCCGGGTCCAAGTTTGGGTCTGGGTCCATAAGGAAGAGAACAAATCGCCAAACGTGAACTATGTGTCATTAAAGAGTTCCATTTTGATCATCATCAGCAGTTCCACTACGTCAAATGTTACTTTTTTTAATGTAAATGCTGGATTTGTTGATGAAAATACAAAAATCACTATATGTATGCCTTTCACATTTGAGGAGTTCCCTCGGTTCCTCGTGGGTCTCATCATCAGAACTCGAGCTTGACAAACATATGTCTTAAAAACTTAAGTTGCTTAACAAACATAAAGAAGAGGACAAATCGCCAAACGTAAACTATGCGTCATTAAAGAGTTCCATTCTGATCATCATCAGCAGTTCCACTTTATCAAATGTCACTTTTTAAAATGGAAATGCTGGGTTTGTTGATAAAAATACAAAAATCACTATATGTATGCCTTTCACAATTGAGGAGTTCCCTCGATTCCTCATGGATCCCATCATCAGAACTCGAGCTTGACAAAATGTTTCTTGAAAACCTAACTTGCTTAACAAACATAACGAAGAGGACAAATCGCCAAACGTGAACTATGCGTCATTGAAGAGTTCCGGTCTGATCATCATCAGCAGTTCCACTTCATCAAATGTCACTTTTTTAAATGTAAGTGCTTGATTTGTTGATGAAAATACTAAAATCACTTTATGTATGCCTTTAACATTTGAGGAGTTCCTTCGATTCCTTATGGATCCCATCATCAGAACTGCTTTTTAACTAAAACGGGACCAATCTGTATGTATATACTTACAATCAAAAAAAGAATTTTTAAAATCGGTCCAGAAATGACGGAGTTATGGAGTAACAAACATTAAAAAAAAAAAAAACAACCGAATTGAGAACCTCCTCCTTTGAAATCTTGAAGTCGGTTAAAAATTGGTTATAAAGCCCGTTCGAAATTAAAGCTTATTTGCATTATAACAAGGTTGTATTTTGTAGATATTATTTCTCTCATGCGTTTAGTAGACTATTATAATGAAATGAAATAACCCACAAAAATAAGCAAGTTGAATTAAACTTTGTGTCAAACACATAAGTCATTAATTTCAATGCCAAAGTTTTAAGTAAAGATTTTTCTCGCTAAAACGACTCCAGTCTAAGAAGCTGATCCAAGCTAGTAACTTAACCTAAGCAAAGAGGATATAATATTATAGAGCGGTACTGTCATAGTAAATTTTGTAACCACAGTAAATTCACTGCCATCCATCGACACACTTTAAAACTAATAATGAAGATTTATAAAAATACGATAAAATGTATTTAAATATGGATAAATGATTTTTTTTCTTTGGATTAATTATTTTTACTATTTTGACCCATGTTCTTTCACTGACATGCGTTAAAATTGTTAAATAACAAACAAAACCGTCAACGACCTCTATACGAGAGTAGGCCAAAGGTAGTAGCGCCATCTGATCGAGAGACAAATTTTCGTGATTTTCGAGGCACGTTTTTTCCTTAGACTGTATCCATCTATTACGGAGTTATATCTATCTTTGACCTAAGTAACCAAAGATCAGGCTGCAGTTAAAAAACTAATAAAGATAAGGTTAACCTGATAATTTTCCCGCCGCCGCCGTCTCCATACTCGATTTAGTTGGTTACTGGCTGGTTAGCTGCCTGTTGGCTATAGTTTTTGCGAAAATCCCCAGGACAGAGGAGAATCTTTTTGTATGAAAACTTGCAACTTTAACCCTTAAATGCATGATTTTTTGTATAACTTTTTAATAAATTGAAATAGATGTGTCATGCTGTATAAAAGTAATAAATGTGATTTTGGATAGCTGCATATTGAGCCACGGACCATCAAATATACGATGCACATATACATCATTATGCATTTAAGGGTTAAATGCATTTTTTATCGAAACTACTGCAGTCTAAAATGAAGTCAAAATCAGTCCATAGACTCAATTTTTTGCAAGCTTTCTAATGGTACCCCACTCGATTCTTACAAATAAAATAAAAAAACAGGTTACCCCTCTCAACCCCCTAAATTACCCCCTAAATAAGAAATAAGCGGTTTTGACTTATTTACAATATTAGTGGTGGTAATTGCTATGTTTAAAATTTTAGGTATCTATGTCAAACGGTCTCTGAGAAAAACGCATTTAACTGATTTGCAACACCGAAGTGATCCCATAAGTGTTCCGTTTGTCAAAACAAAGTTTTGCACGGAACACTAAAAAACTATCGAGGAGTATCGATCGAGACCTTGTTTTCTAAAAAGTCGTGTGCTAAAAATATCGACATTCTATCTCTCGAGAGAGACAGTGACAACACTGTAGATTCTCTGTCAAGCTGGCAAACCGCACCATGGAAATGTGCATGCTGTAGAAGGGCGGGGCCGTAGTTGTATGGAGAAAATATAAAAAAAATCATAATGCAATAGGTATCAAAAGTTATGGGAAAATACGTAGATCATAATAATCACTTAGGGCCAGTTGCACGAAATATGAGAACCGAAGTAACTATTAAGGATGACTCACGTTAGACCGGGCCGTGTCCGGGCCGGAGCTTCAGGCGCTTCGTTTTCTATGGAAAGCATCACGTGATCACCTGTCATGTCATAGAAAAGTAAGCGCCGGAAGCTCCGGCCCGGACATGGCCCGGTCTAACGTGAGTTATCCTTTACAGTATTATTTTTAAATGCTATCTAATATGAAAATGAAATTCTTTATATACATAAAAATGCATTGGTTTTTTTTGCATTATTGTTATTCATTCCTATTTTTACACGATGGCCAAAAGTTGTAAATTGTGATATTTTAGGTGATTTTATTTAGGCATCATTTCACGCGTTTTAGCCAAAATTTTTGGTTGAACCAATATGCTATTTTATCTACTATCATTTTAAACATATTAATAACGGGTCACTCACATATTTTAAGTCGAAAAACGCTCGACATGTTTCACTCCGTACCGAGGAGCGTCATCAGGAGTTTGCATCGACGGTGACGGACCGGCGCAGACTGCGGGCCGCAGCCAGCCGGTGGCGGCAGGGGGGGCGAGGAACTACCCTCGTTTACGGCATTATTGTCAAATGATGGGTTGCACACAACACTCACTACGTCATTCGTCGTACTATCATTTTATTGTGATTGATAGCGTTTCTTGCATATGTTTAGAATATCAATTTAGGCACGAGATATATATCAATTAGCTTTTTCGGGAAAAAACCTATTCACCTATGTTTTTTTTTATTCCGTAGACTAAAATGACGTTTCATGTGTAAGACATGACATTTTTTAGTACCACATTAAAATGTCATTTTAGTCTACGGAATAAAAAAACAGATTATTCGATCTCAGTATAATATTTCACAAAAAAATTCAATATTTTTATATTAACCGTTAGTAGAAGGACTAAAAGTATATAGCTAGATTTTGTAATTATTGTTGTCGTTAACTACATAAAATTGGGCATTTTAAAGTGGTACCTATAGCATTACATATATTTCCCAAATTTTCACAAACGGCCTACTGTTTTTCCTAGTGTTCGCAGATAGAATCCTAAACGTCGTCATGCTCAAAGTAAAATAATGCCAACATAGGTAGATTAAAATAGCTTAAGTTGGTAAATATAGAGCAATTCACATTTTTATTTTTATTTATTTATTGAGAAACAAACAGTCTTAAAATAAACATGAGCAACTTAGCTAATAGCTACAAATTGATTTTTTATAGACCTATCGTTTCCTAATTCACATATCGAGGATTTTGCAGGAAGTTCAATAATTATGATTGATAGGGGTAATAAATAAATCTCACATATTTAAATAATAAATTGCCATTATTTTTAGTGAATTAAAATACTTACTAACTTTGGGGCTCCACAAATTCCACATGCACTGTTTCTCGTAAAATTGACTTAATTGTTATAAATCTGGGATGAAACTGCACAGGACTAAAATAACAATTATTAAAGATAATTTATTCAATACGATAATTCCTTAAAAATAATTATGTTCGCTAAATAATAAGCTATCAGTGCAGTGACACCACATTGCACTCACGCCAGGTGGTGCGCCATTCCTCGCTATAGAACAGAGCCTCGCAGATACTTAAGTGAGTACTTATTATAATATACGTAGGTAAATTCACTAGGTGTATGGTATTATACAATATAAATGTAAATATTACATTCATTCAAGTAATGACTATTCTTATCCTAAATTGGGTGTAAAGCCAGGAAATTAGAAAAACAAGATATGACGCGCCGCGAGAAACTTGCGACAAGATTTAGCCACTGCTCGGTTTTTTTTATGTATTATCTCAATAACTCTTATGAAAATTTACTTTTATTTGAAACTTCGCTCATCAGATCCCTCGGCTAGACATGTATGTGTATTGTGTATAATATACATAACTTAGTGTAAGTATGTATGCATGCAGAGTAACGATATACATACCCAAACCTACTAACTGAAAATTAGACATGTTTTCGTGATTTTTTTCTATTGAGCCAACTTTCACCTTTTAAGGTTTTGGCTGGAGTCTGCCCTTGCAAATATAGTCTACTAAAACTTTACTTTGTACACTAACACACTACTTAATAATTTAAAGTAAGGCCAATACGGGTAAGTGTACCGGGCCTTCACATATGCATCGAGCCTGGTTCAACGTGTCTTCAATAAACAGGCCCCAATTTGAAGGCCAGCCACACTTAAGTACCATTATGCCACACTTACCCGTATTGAGACCACTAAATTACGTATAGACTCATGGGATTAGGCGGAGTATGTCACACTCTGAGTTGGTCACTTTCTAAGTTCGTCACATTCTGAGTACGTCACTTTCTGAGAACGCCACATTCTAAGGACGTCACTTTCTGAGTACGTCACTTTTTTGCATAGTAAGATTTAAGCGTATATCTGCACAATGCCGCTTTAATGTACATATGATATACTGTTTACAGGTCGATTTTTTTTGAGGCCATTGAAGGGAAATACGAATCTATAGACGATAACGGGAAACTGTCTTAAGGTGACGTTCGGATTCAGACTACAAAAGCAATACTGCGACAGTATTGCAGCGCGACATTACTGCCGACTGCATTTATGTATGCATAAAAGCGGCCGTATGCAGTACCTACAGCTAATATGATTGCTGGTATCCATTGTTCATGCAGGTATACGCTTAAATCTTCCTATGCTAAAAAAAGTGACGTCCTCAGAAAGTGGCGTTCTCAGAAAGTGACGTAGGGTCGGGTGTTCATCAGTTAGCCACTAGTACACAAATAGCCAAGCGAATATCTGGCGAACGCTACGTTGCCGCTTGGTGCAACTAAGGGCATTAGACACCTAAGCACTTGCCTGCCCTACTCCCCAGTTAACAGCTCGCTCGCTCTATTTACGGATGTGTGAGACAAGAATCTCAATATCTCGTAAAAACTTTTTGGGAAATAAAGGTAAGAATTTTTTCGCTTCATGCCTTTTTGTTAAGTTTTAGAAGAATCTTACTATTTTAACTGCTTAGATGTGTTCTTCAAGTCTCTTTTGATATAAGTAGTATGTGTCTTAAACTGATAGTTTAAAAGTCAGATGAACAGAACCGAGTCGGGAGGGGGGTGTAGATCATTTAACCAAAATCTGATGTCGAACATTTGGCCATGGCTAGTCATATTAAAACGTAATATAAATGTTATTTTCGATGAAAAATAAGCTGCAATCATAGCAAAACTTATACATATAAATATGGAAACTAGTTACAACAAATAAACATCTATGTTAATACCATGATAATTACATAGTAATTCGACTTATCATATCTCAGAAACTTATAATTTTTATGGTTAATCACCATGTTACAAAATGCAGATTTTTGAGGATAATATATGAGTAGAAATATTTTCTTTTATTTTTTTAGTAATATATTACTTTGTAATTAATGAAAGCTGTGTTCCTCAATTTGTGGGGCTTATTATTTTTAAATAATTAAAAACATTTAAATTAGTGATTAAATGTGTACAACTTGGTTAACTCTAGAACCCTCTCCTGGTTAATACTTTGGGTGGACACTATTAGCCAAAGTTTTTTTTTTCTAAAAGCACAATAATGTCAAAGCTAGTAATGCAAATTTGTAGCAGATTAAATAGTCTATCGATTAATGTTCGCAATAATTTACTTTAAGCGAAAATTTGCGAGATATGACCGCTCGAAAAAAGGGTGGTTAACTGATGAACAACTCACCCTACTGGGAATGTAACGAACTCAGAAAGTGACAAACCCAGAATGTGACGTTCTCAAAACGTGACCTAACTTGAAAGTGACCTAAAAATGAGACATACTCCGCCTAAAACGACTCATGAAACCTTAATTTGGTTTGGAAAATGCATACCTACTTATTAATTAGCTGTTTCAATTGAAAATCACTTACTCCGTAAATTTTTAATTTCGTTTAGAATACAGAAGTTGTTTCATAAGTAAGTCATAATTTATTTAATAATTAAAACGTTCGTTCGTTGTTCGCGTAGGCAAATAAATTGTTAATTTTTAACATGTTTCATGTGCATCTAGTACCTATCTCACAATAGCACTTACAGTCTGAAGTCCAGACTGGAACAATAGAAAGGTTAAAAGTTTAAATAAACCAACTTACTTTTATTACACCGTAATCTCCCACTTTTCGAGAACAATTAAATCAACCTTGTTGTCCATTTTTACACGACTGCCCAAAAAAAGAGTGTATTGTTTACTAGTACCGTACGGCTCCATATCCGAAAGAAAAAAGTGTGCCTGTTTTTACACTTTCATAATACGTTGATGACTGTACCTATATATAGAAATATATTAATCTTACCACTATAAAATGTAGTATCGTTTTGTAGGCAATTTATCGACGATGATTTGGTCTCTGAAGAGTAAACTCCTCAGTCGTATCGTTTTTGTAGAAAATTCAGAAAACCAGAATGAGGGAGATAAAAGGGGGAGGAAAGGGGAAAAAATAATTTCTCGACGTGCTTCCATATCGACATTGAGGCACATATATGACAGCTACATTCATGCCAAGTTTCATGCTTTCTTCAGGATGGGACCGTATTTTAAGTTAAGGACTCGAACTATACAGAATTCATTGTTTTTGAGACAACGCAAAGTACCATGCAGTAGGTTACTAGATATCATATTAGATATTCCCTATTTAGATTCATTCCGATATTTAAATACCACACCACGTACAGGGAACTATGTATGCAATGTTTTTAAATCTTGAATACGTTGTCTTCGGGGTAAGTAACCTAGTTCTGATATCCATTCAGATTCGGAAGACATGACGCTCATTTTATGTTTAGGTACACCCGGTTATACAAAATGTAAAATAGTTGTCATAGATTAAAATTATTCTACATTGCGTTGCGGCATTGTGCATATCAAATACCAAGTGCAGAACGGGTATAAGTTTAAAGAAAATCAATTTCCTATTCTTTAAATAGTTGCAAATCTCACATCTATCTGAGAGTCTAGATCACATTATGGGGAGAGTCCTCGCTCACTAGTCCTAACTGCCTGCGCCGTTGCTAATCTACCTATATTTTTACGGTGCGTCAGTATTCAGGAGCTACTGGTGTAAGGAGTATTTCATGTGATCGTAGTAGGCATGAACCGACGCGGAGCTGACTGCAGGTGGCTGGCCGGACGCTGGCGGCGCGGAATGCGCGGGCAGCGCAGGCAGCGGCGGCAGCGCGGGCAGTGGCGTCGGCGGCGGCGACGCGTACGCCTTGCGCTCCGGTAGCGCCGGCAGCGGCGAGCCCAGTCCGAAGCCGCCCAGCCCCAGCGACCCGCCCCCGAGCATTTGGCCGTGCACTCCGCGCATTCCTGCGAACATCGCCGACGTACCTTAGGAGGAAATATTTTCTGTTATTTTAATATATAATTTAAAACATACATAGGTATTAATAGCATTTTAATGTACTTAAAAACATTCGCTTTCGCAGCAACTAATCAAGAGTAAACAAGTAGTCATATCATTTAAATATTCCGTTTTCAGTAGAACCTAAAAATAGCTATATGTAGACGCGAGAGTTTAATCAGAAAGATAAAATAAAACTATGAAAACGGATTATATCGCGTATATTGAATTTATAATACATCCCAAAGAAACTTCATATTTAACTAATGAATTAAGAAAACGCCGCTAATAATATGACAGCTTCATACTAGAATCTATTCAGTGTAAATGGGCCGTTCTATCAGCAAGCTTGCTTCAAACATGAGGCCATCCATTGCGGAGTAACTAGCTTTAGCGTTGATACATGGACAAGACAAGTGATTTGTAAAACATGCATCCGATTAAATTTACGCGTGTAAAGTATAATTGCGGGGCCGGGCGCGTTCCCATCGATCGCGGGGGCGCCTGCGCCGCGTCTGTTGTCGGCACCACATGCACGCCTCTGGTAATCGTCGTAATTTAAACAAACCCAGCAATGCTCCCGATTGGACGGTTTTACGTGTAAAACCGAACTAGTTGAATCTATTTTCTTAGAATTTAAAGACACGTGTTACTGCGCGTATTCCGCTACATTTTTTTTTATTGTACGTATATGTTTGTAATTGTAGACAGGTACTTAGGTACATTGTTTTAAGCATATTAGTGATCTTCACCGGTTTAATTTGTTGTAGCCATTTAGACGTTTTCGTAATGGGCACTATTCAATGAGCTACGCGTTTTATTTTTCTTATAAGTAGGTACCATCATCTACCATGTGAAAACTTTGCTATCCCACGAAAATAGACCGAGTTAGCAGATACAATATTAAAAAGTAAGATTTTGATTCCGTATAGATATGTAGATGTACGGACAGATATAGCTATCTAGGTAGAAACCAGGTTTATAGATATATTATATCGTCGTTTGACTGTGCGTAGGTGCATTACGACCGATACCTATTTAAATTTTTAAATCATCTATCTAATAATTCTAAGATAAGATGCTGTTCGATAACTTTAAGTACTTAAGAAAAAAATGTAGGTACGTCATGAAAAAAGGAAGTGAGTTGACTTTCTGTTCGAGCTCAAGTAGTTGGGTAACGAAGTCTCCGCTCTGCTGTAGCGGCCGGCGCGGGCGCGGCGCAGCGCGGGCGGTTGTCATCGCGCGGCGGCGGCGCGCTCGTAGATCACGGCTTGCTGGTAAATGCTCTCGAGTGGGCAGGTGACGAGAGACACGCGCCGGCGCACACAACTTTTCCAAATAACGCTACGTACTTTAACCGCTCAGCTAAAGATTTATAGGGTTTTAAGAGGCATACTCGCGTTGAGCTGTGGGAAGTAACCTCTACAATAAAGATGACTAATGCTGATACAACATGTTGATACTCGGAACAAATTAAACGAGAGCAGCTAAAACGGTCGAAGCCTGCGTCAATTCTAATACAAAATATACCTACCCGATTTTTTTTACTCTTGAGAGTAGCGTGCGCAGCACCTTGCTACACGTCAGTTTTTTTAAAAATATGATTATCGCATAAATAATTTCGCCAGCAATAAAAGACTGTGAATCCTGAATGTCGGAAATTTGCCAACAAACTTTTTAAATCGGTACAAGAAATTACAGGCGTTAATGATATATATAATTGTGCTCAATGATCGATCATTAAATGTTAAAACGGATTCCGAGTAGTCAGGTTTACCGAACATCGGGTGACGTCAGAATTCGCATTAAGGATTCACGGGGACGCGGACGCAATATTCCAGAATATGAAACAAACAATAATAAGTATGCATATATCAAATTGAGCGTGTGACGAGTGATTTGATTTATCTTAAATAGATAAACTTTATTTTCTGGTTATGATTGCACCCTTATCTAAGTAGGTATTAAAATTAATTTCACACGTAAATTTGAGAAACACATTGAAAAACATGAATTCGCCTTTAATGTCGTAATACTATGTAGGTATGTGTATTTCTCTGTACCTGATACAAAGTAATAATGTAGATCATTTACGTCATCTACATTATCAGGTTACATACGAAGTGCCCATTCGTTGATAATCTGGTATTGCGCCTCCGATCCATCCTAAATCAAGGAAAATAGTTATGTGACAATCGTAAACATCCATTTCCACCTCAGCAGCTCGAACAAGCCTACTTTCGTCACTCCCTGGAGTGAGGAAAGTGCGACTTTCCTCACTCCAGGGAGTGAAACAATGTAGCTTTTTAATTTCGTGAAGGCCATGAACTTCATACTTTTATTACATTTTTTTATAGTATGGTACGGTACGGTACAGTACGGTCCGGTCCGGTCCGGTCCGGTCCGGTCTCGTCTCGTATCGTATCGTATCTTATCGTATCGTACATATTATAATACTTTTTTTTCTGTTTATTCTGTGTAATTCGAAATACATTTTAACCTTTAATATGTTCTCACTACTGAGGTGAAAAATTATGTGTGCAACACGAGAGCAAAGTTATCTTACATCTCGTGTTTTTGAGTCCCTCGCTACGCTCAAGATTCTACCTTAGAATCACTTGCTTCCCTCGTGATTCAATTATAGAATCTTTCGCTTTCTCGGGACTCAAAATAAACACTCGCAAGAAAAACCAACTTTCCCCTCTTGTTGCACAAATAACAATTTTTATTGTATATAACTTATATAAGTAAGTAATTAATATTATACAAAATGTACACATATGGGCCAAGCAAGAAGAAGGTGTAGAGGGAATGCTTGGAACACAATTTTTAACACCGTAACTTTGTTTGGACTAGTTAGGTGAACACATCAAACTTCCCCGGCCTAGCCCTTGAGCCGGGGGGGGGGGATAGGCGGGTTTGAAGGTGCAATTTTTCGGTTTTTCACTTATAACTTGGAAACTTTGCATCTTAGCAACATGACTACTGCACAAAACGAAAGCAGATTACATTTGCATCATTAATATAGTCAAGTTTTTCGATATCTTGAATAGTTTTCTGGATATCCTCTCTTGAAAGTTTATTTGGGGCTCTCTTGGGGATTTTATCTTGATATGTACATGAGTGCTAGTAGCTTCACTCATGTTTGGTATCGTTTTCGTGTAAATCGGGAGTGCCAAATTCATTTATGGTGTCACATTGACACCATTCCGCAGTAAAAAATCTTTTTTTAAACTCCTCATCACGCTTAAACCGCTGAACCGATTTAGTTGAAATTTGGCATAGAATGTGTGAAATGGGGTGCGGGGGGAATTCAGCTTCTTCGCCGAAGCTGAGTTCCTGAGGTTAATACAGTTTAAGTTTAAGTTTTAAGTCATGGTCGAGTGACTAAAAACAAACAAGTGAGGCTAAACCGTAAAAGTATTTAAATAAAACATGTAACAAAATTGTCGCTAAGACCGAGATTTAATGGAAAAACCAAAAAATGCCACCTTCAAACCCCCCTCCGCCCCGCCGGCTCAAGGGCTACGGTTGGGTACGGTAAATTGTGTTCCGAGCATATCTCTCTCTATTCTTTTTTTTAGCATAATAATATGATAATAGTAAATTTTGTGTCAGTTTCGTTGCAAATTTAAATTGAAAAGATCAGTTGTTTCATTGTTAATTTTTTTTTATACCACGTCGGTGGCAATCAAGCATACGGTCCGCCTGATGGTAAGCAGTTACCGTAGCCTATAGACGCCTGCAACACCGGAGATATTACACGCGCGTTGCTGACCCTAACACTCCTCTCCCTCGTTGAGCTCTGGCAACCTTACTTGCCGGCAGGAACACAACACTATGAGTAGGCTCTAGTGTTATTTGGCTGCGGGTTTCTGTAAGGTAGAGGTACTTCCCCAGTTGGGCTCTGCTCTAGATCTGGAATGACATTCGCTGTCATGTGCCCTACCACACAAAGCGAGATGTCATTCACAGTGCCCATACCTCTCTTTTGGACGTAGTTTAAGGACATATCCGGGTCCGGACGCAGTTTAAGGACATACCCGGGTCCAAAAAAATACTTAATATAACTTACCAAGACAAAATTATGCAAAAATAACGATTTCGGCTTGTTATTTTTTTGATGCGGAAGATGACTATTATTTTATTATTATTTTTAATATACATAGACAACACTGAAAGTTTAAAAAAAAGCCATGCCATAATATACTGTGTTTTATGGGCCCTGGAGGGAAAGTGCCTTAAAACCTTTAGTTGAAAAAAAAACCTTATAGCTCATTTTACTTATAGGAAACATTCTTTTATTTTTTTAAATAAACAAGACTGCATTCACAGTTTTTGTTTAATTTGCTTGTATCGCCTGGGAATCGAACCGACTAACTAAACATTAAAAAAACTTGCTAATTTATTACATAAGTAAAGTGTGCTAAATTAAGGTTTTGGGGTACTTTCCGTCCAGGGCCATTAACTTTTTCCACACTGTATAGAGACCACATAACAAAATGAGGTACTTATACCAATATAAGTCTGCAGAAATTTTGATAGCTCAGCTCTATTTTAAACGCCAAACTTCTATGAAATTATGAGGTATGTACCTATATATAACACTTGCACAATCTGTGCTGTCAAAATCGTTGGAGAATTATCTTGGTCTAACTCTATGAAATATACACGGTCTTTCCTGTAACAGGAGCAATCAATTAAACTGGACTGGCTGTACGCCTCAAACTGACCAACATTTGTTCAGCAACTTTTTAAAATTATGAATTTTTATATTTTACCTTTTTCATACTAATTAAATATTATCTTCAATCTACGCTGCCATCTGTGTGTTTGACATGCTTGTCACCCTTTAAACATAAAACATATTTTGCAATACATTGCGTCTTAGAATAAACTTTAAAATGTAATGAAAATCAAAGCACGTTATTTTTAAAAGTTGCTGAACAAATGTTGGTCAGTTGAGGAGTACAGCCTACAGCTTAATTTAATGCTCCTGTTACAGGAAACACCTGGTATAAATATGATTTCATAGTTTATGAAAATAATCTGAGTATTGTTTGCAATTTGAAAATTGTATTTTGAGCGTATTTCTGTTTTCACAAGAAAAATATTCCGAGTCATAAATTTATGATTTTTATTGTGGGTCCAGCCAACAACAGCGTTAAATTAAAATAGTCTTCAGTTATGTTTTTATAATGAAGCCAGGTTCTCGTACTAGGTACTGTTTAATACTTCCAATTTAAATAGCTGTTTTATTGATTTAACGGATGATCATTGAGAAGCATGTATTGTCATTCCACAAGTGTTTAGAATACATTACAACAGTTGTGTGGTTAGTAGAATAAAAAATACTGATAAATCAACAGATTCTGACATTCCTCAATATTCTTTTGACAGCAGTAAAATAATCTTGCATTAAACCTATTTATGCGTAAAATAGTAGATTGTGTTACAAGGGAGCAAAATGACATATTTACGGCAAGGGCGTACATTGAATCCTAAACGAAGCGAAGGATTCTAAAGTAGAATCCTGAGCGTAGTGAGGGATTTAAGTGTGATACGCCTAAGATGGAAATAATTTTGCTACCATGTGACACATACTGCTTTTCACATCACCTATGAGGTAATTATGACGTTTAAAAATATTATTTAAGCTAAAATAATAATGTGCAAAAAAAAATTAAAATAGTGTCCTAGAACAGAAAAGTGTTACTTTGATCCCTCCTAGCAGAGAAGAAAAGTGCCACTTTGATCCCTCCCTAGCAGGGAAGAGAAACCCCTTTTTCGAATTGGTGATGTGAAAACGTCATTGTCGATGGGTGCCTCAACCATTTTATACACATCTGAGGCCATCATATAATAAAGAGCTTCGGAAGAATGAGCCGACTGCGTTTAAAGGATGACTCATGTTAAACCGGGCCGTGTCCGGGCCGAACCTTCCGGCGCTTCGTTTTCTATGAAAAGCATCACGTGATCACCTGTCATGTCATAGAAAAGTAAGCGCCGGAAGCTCCGGCCCGGACACGGCCCGGTCTAACGTGAGTCATCCTTTAGGGTGATCATATCCTGATGTATATTTGTACACGATATATAGGTATAGGTATCAGAAAGAGTTTAAACGCATTGAACTAAAAAGTGACGGCCCAATTACTACAGTACGCATTTAGATGAAAGTAGTGTTGCATTAAAACCACCGTAAAACAAAATACAACGGGCTAGATTGAAAAAAAAAATGTACATTAGGGGTAGGAGCTAATAAAAAATACCTAATAAGACTCCTATTCCATCGATAATACTCCGGTAATGCGGTATCAATGAGTTAATAAGACCATCTAAAAATACTTTTTCATCTCCCCTGTTCGGAAAGTTCACCTTTCATAGGCATGCCGGGTGGAAAATTGCTTTTTCACATCACCTATTCGAAAAGGGAACTTTTCTTCCCTGCTAGGAGGGATCAAAGTGGCACTTTTCTGTTCAAGGACATTTTGTTGCCAGTATGAAATATTGACACAAAGACATATGAAATTAGTATGCATATATCGATTACAATTTCTTTATAATCGATTACGTGCATACAGTTTTTCTAACTTAAATAATATTTTGTTGTAATTGTAAACAATAAATGTAATTAACGTATTTTAAATTAATTAATATCATATTTAAATTAGGTAAATTAATTAATTAGCGTAATATTTACAAAGAAACGTAAAAAAACTTTAGTTTAATAATTTAATTTTTATTTTGACATTTTAGTTCTCCTTAAATGCAGCCATACTTGTCTATGCAATTTAAAAAGTTTATATTTAATAAAAAATGTACAAATATTTCACAAAGCATTATGCGGTTCTGTATTCTGTATAAATTTGTAAATACTTAGTTTAAATCAATAATAATAGGCCTTTTCATCTGTGTCAGATGTTTTAAGCAGCATCCCGGTAACGACACTAATAATAATAATAATACATTGCTGCACGCCTTGCCATCCCCTCATCTAGGCACACTGCTGGACAACGATTCCCTAAGGATCGCAGTGGCCTTAAGATTGGGGTGCAAGGTGTGCAACGCGCACCGCTGCATTTGCGGAGTAATGGTGGAGGAGAACGGCCACCATGGGCTCAGCTGCCAAAGATGCGCCGGTCGTTTCCCCAGGCACCATGCTCTAAATGAAATCGTTCGCCGAGCGATGATCTCGGTAGGTGTTCCGTGCCTCCTGGAACCACCAGGGCTGTCTCGAACAGACGGCAAACATCCCGACGGGCTGACGCTGGTTCCCTGGCAGAAAGGGCGGTGTCTTATATGGGATGCAACCTGTGTGAGTACATTTGCTGCATCCCATGTAGGACACACTGCTAAGTCGACAGGCTCAGCGGCAGAGACTGCCGCCAAAAGCAAGCGCCTCAAATACTCTGCTTTGGAAGCCACCTATGACTTCGTGCCCGTCGCCGTCGAGACAGCCGGGCCCTGGGGGCGGGAGGCGCGTGAGCTCTTCCGAGAGCTTGGCAAGCGCCTCAGAGAGAAAGGGAGTGACCCCCGTTCTGAGTCATGGCTCGTCCAACAGGTCTCCATCGCCATACAGCGGGGTAACGCTGCTAGTGTGATGGGGACCTTTGGACCCGGCATGGCTCAGAACGGATTTTAGTTTCTAATTTTTTTTTTTGTATTGCTTTAATGCTTACCATTGATTGATTAATTAGTGACTTTTTATTTGTTACATATATTTATGTATAAGGTTTGGAAATTATGCTTAAATATAATACATATAAGTGATATCAGTCTTCATAGTGTTCTTCCGAAGATTTGGTTCAAAGGGGTAAGAGCTAATTTGTTATTAGAAAAATCAACAAAAATAATGTACTTGATTTTCATTGTATCATTTTAGTTGTTTGCTGCTGTTTTTGAAAAGATATTAGGTACATAATTATGAGCTGTAGGTACTTTTAATTTGTCACTACAGTCACGTCTGAAAATATCGATACGGACAAAGTGCCAGAAGTATGTACCTATACTAAGGTCGTGTACACATATTTTTGGCACTTTGTCCGTATCGATCTTTGCTTAAAATAATAATGTTTTGAAACCTAATATACGTTAGTATGTAATTTCCTCATAGGTGATGTGAAAAGCAGTATGTGTCACATGGTAGCAAAATTATTTTCACCTTGTGCGTTAACACTTGAATCCCTCACTACGCTTAGGATTCAATTGTACGCCCTCGCCGTAAATATGTCATTTTGCTCCCTTGTGACACAATCTACTATTCCCACCCTAGGGTGGAAAGTAATTCTAATATAAATATGCCTGGCAAAACTTTTAATTTTTCGAATTGTTCAAATTTTACCGTAATCTTCAACTAATTTAATTTCATTGTTGTTATGTGGTTTACTTATAATTTGATCTAAAGAAATATACTTAATAATAATAAACAATTTGTTTAATAATTTGTTCTAAAGAAATATATGTACTTACCAATAATAAACCTACATTTCTTGTGTTTGACTTTCCTCATAGTCGAAATGTAAAGTAGTGTTTAACTCGGGTAAAAGTAACCATCTCACCCTCGAACTATTGGCGCTCTTACTTCGTTCGAGCGCCAAAATATTTCGGATGGAATGGTGCACTTTCCACCCTTGATTAACAATCTACTAATTCAACAAAAGAAGACTGGGAGAAGTTGGAATAGTGGCGGGATAAGATAGATTTAGTTTCTAAAACCGTGTTTATGAGTTGTACGTTATTAATGATCGGCAATAGACAAGTTTTCTAACGTTAAAATCTCAACATTGACGCTCTTACGCACCTACCATAGGATAAACATGAAAAAAAAGGATTTAGCTAAATATGTATTTGTGGTTTTCCATCAGAGAAGGGTCCTTATGCTTCATGTGCAATAAGGACCTTTTTATCGGAATTTCTGTTGGTATTTTAGATAGAAAGGACCTTATTGTACTTGAAGCATAAGGACCCTTCTGTAATGGAAAGCCACATGCGATAAACGCAATGCGTTTGCCGCACGCCCATTTAAATCAGATAATCTAATGTCACTTTATTGTTTTACGCGGTAAACGCAGCGGTAAGCACATTGTAATTTTTCGCATGCGAGATCAAAAACCTTAACTGCGGCAAAAAAAAAACGACAAAATAACATCACCAACAACATACCTAAAATATTTAAAAATGTGTTATACAGCACCATACGCAAATCTGTTTCATAAAAACTGGTTGTGTAAACAAGGGATCAGGGTTGTAAAAGGGTGAATATTTTTTGCAGCGTTGCGCATATAGCGTTTTCACGCATTAGGTTTTTTTAGTGTTTATAATAACCCAGTTTAACCTGGGGATCCAATGCCTGTAACGGAGCGACTGTCTCCACCCAGACCGCACACATTGCGGCAAATGGATCGATCTCAGTGTCAATTACTGAGTTAATTTTAACCAGTTCTATATTTAAACTAACATTAAAAAGAGGTAGAATGCGAAAGAATTAACTTTTTTTGTTTACATCAAGTGCAGTTGAGACAAAAATAATCATACGTTCTATACTTTCAAAGAAAAATATATTAAGAGAAACAGAAAATGTACCTAGCGTTAGGAACGGGCTTTGGGGACAAAACAGTTCATTTACATTGATAAAAAAATTGACACCGACTTACATATTTAAGACGAAAGTGGAGGACCCGTGCGAAGTCTCCTTTTCATGCAAACGTAATCCTCATTTTCCTCTGGATATTATAGAAAATATTTTGATTTAATTTGTTGAATATCAACCACAGCTATGCACCTACGGTAGATTTTAAGAGTTAGCAGAATTTAAAAAATTGTATGAATTCTGTTTGTATATGTAATGGTTAATATACATCAAATTATGTAAAAATATTTTCCATAATGTCAATATACAAAGAGGACAATGGGGCATACGTTTGTATTACTTTGTATGGAGAAGCGGCCGTCCCCTTTCCTCTTAAGAAGTTAAAGAAGTAGAATACGTATCAACTCTTTTTACCAGAAAGCAGGAATTGGCTATGGTACAGTTAGTTAATACCTTCTTATTATGGCTATTATATCAGGTGAAAATAAAATCCGGAAAAACGTTTCCAAGAGTTTCGCCTCTACACGCAATTCGACTAAGTAAATGCTATTTAAATGAAAGGTTAACTGATGAAAAGGGACCTTATCGCACTTCTAGAGCAGTGGGGAATCACAAAATTAGTTTTTTTAAACATACGTCAGATGTCTAATCAAAAATGCTCATAAACGGAGCACCTATGAACGAATAAACAAAACATCAAGGTTGTCTTTCTTAAAATCATTCCTGATTTTTTTATTAAAGCGAACGTGCGTTACAGTAACTCGCCGTCGACGTTATTCTCGAAATACCTATTGCATTTACAAAGATCAAACGCTTGGAACAAACGGGCGTTCATGTAAACAGATCATACCCACTACGCTCCCAGGCCTGCGCGGCGGCGGCGCGTCGCGGCGCGACGCGACGTACGCGGCATCACGTATACTCAACTCAAATACATCACATCGTTATACTCAAAAAAATATATTTTCGAACAAAGATTCATTCTTCGGCGATTTCGGCGTCAAAAAATTAGAGAAGGCGACCCAAATACTGGTTTTAGTAGTTATCTGGATAATTTTCCGATGCAGTCATTAACAAATAATTAAATACCTAGATCACCTATTGCATAATAAGCACATACTCGCACCTATTGGATTTTATAATAATTATTATAATATTACTTATAGACGAGATAAAAAGCTCTTTCTGCGTGTATCTTATTTACCTTTTAACCGTTCAACTTAGGTTCGAGCCATTTAGAACTTTTTACCAGTAGAAATGCAAACACCTACATATAGTTAACTAGTTTTTTCTTTGAAATATAGGAAAGGAAGTTTCCTTGAGGGAAAAAGGAAATAGGCATAGGTATAGACCTAATCCCATACGGCTAGGGAACATCTAGTTATTATATTAATGGACTATTATTTATGTACTTTTGTTTTGGATGTTTTTATTATTTGGTAAATAATAAAGTTCGTTTGAAAAAGGAAGCTGGCGATTGGTCTTAACTATTTGGCTGCACTCTATAATTTCTTTACTGGAAAGCCTGACATAGGTACCTGCTTATAGTAACAGTGGTGTAGTCTTTATTTAGCGGGGTATGCATATTACATACTATCTGTGCCCGCGACTCCGCCCTCGTGGAATTCGGTCTGTGTCAGTAAGCACCTAATTCACCGCTAATTTCCCTCCTCCCTCTCCCCTGGAGGCGGAACATGAAATAAAGTTGACAGGTGAATACGCTAGAGGACTATAGTTCAGATAAAATATTTTACAATTAGGTACCACTAAATAAAACCACTTCAAAATCAATAGTGGTTTTCGCCCTTAATCAAATTTTTGACGTGATTTAAACGACATAGTGTGTAGGTGTATATCGGACGATACAGTACCACGTTTTTACATATAGTGATTATAGTATTTTCATCAACAAATCAAGCATTTAGATTTAATAAAGTGACATTTGATGACGGGGAACTGCTGATGATGATCAGAATGGAACTCTTCAACGACTCATATATAGTTCACGTTTGGCGATGTGGCCTCTTCGTTATGTTTGTTAAGTAAGTTAAGTTTTTGTGTGAAAATGTGTCTTATTTTTGTCAAGCTCGAGTTCTGATGATGGGATCCATGAGGAATCGACGGAACTCATCAAATCTTAAAGGCATACGCATAGATATTTTTGTAATTTCATTAGAAAAAGCATTTACATTAAAACTGTCGCATTTGATTAAGTGGAACGGTTGATGATGATCAGAACGGAACTCTTCAACGATACATCATAGTACAACGTTTGGCGATTTCGATTTCGACTTGGACTGGGACCCGGACACGGACCCGGACTCGGACCCAGACCCGGTTCGGACCCGGACCTGAACTCGGACCCGGAGAGTTATAACTGCGACTTACAGAAACGATATGCTACTACATAAGTGGGTTAGGTATTTTTGACATACAGTCACATGTTGTATTATTTTACCAAGGGTACGGTATGGTGGTTTGGGTTTTTCTTAAGAAACTCAAGCAATACCTCTGAAAAACCACCAATTTGATGCAGTGGACCTGATGACGAAGACCACAGATGTGGAAGTTCCCTACATGGACAATTGGTGTATTATTATGATCTTGGAAGTAGGTAGTAGTAGAAATGACTAACGAGACTAACAGGTTAGAGGGTAGGTGTGGGAAGTGAAGACAAAAGGTGGTGCTTGAGGGGTCTGAAGTTGTGGGTTGAGAGGTTGGGGCTTGACGGGTCAGGGTTTGAGGGGCAGGGGGGTTTAGACGGTGAGCTGATGGGTTCGGGACTCAGTCCAGAGGTTGGGAGTTGAGGGGTTAGGGGTTGGGGGTTTGAGGATCGGGGGTTGGAGGCTAAGGGGTCTGGGGTTGAGGGGTCGGGGATTGGTGGTTGAGGGGTTGGAGTTGCAGAGTCGAGTCAGTCCGAATCCATTCATTCATTCATTTATTTATTGCAATCATTTTCATTACATACAGGTGGTAAATAAAATATTGTCGGTACATGATACCCTAACAGGACACAGCACAGCAAAATTGTCTCAAAAACTAAATTGACAAAAACTTTTTTTTTTAATTTTGATAAACATTATGATAGAAAATGACACAATTACTTAATATTAATTATTCATTCTATATTTCGTTATTCGTTTATATTACTATCATTTAAATATTCGTTCAATGTGTCATAAAAAAAAATTATTAAAGGAAATTTAATTAAATTAAACATTTTTTTATCATTTCCTACATTTTTTATAGCCTCTGGCAGTTTATTAAATATTTTTAAGGAAATTACATAGGTACTATTAGAGTGCTTTTTAATTCTAGAGGCCGGTAGTAGTAATTTGTTTTTATGTCTCAGTAGGTGGGTTGTGGGTAATTCGTATCTTTTTTTAAATATATGATCCCACTCCTGCGTGCTATGGATAGTACAGGACAGTAAATAGTAATGTTTTTCTTAAAAAAGCACGACGGCAATGAACATACTTTCCTCTTCTCCATTACAGGCCGCATTTCTCAACCGATTCAAGTAAAATTTTGTGTTTCATATGTACATATTTGCATACCTACAAATAAATTGCTGGGAGTTCACATATCTACTAGTACATTTCGTTTTTTATATGATGTTTGATGGACATAAATAAACCAATATTTTCACTGTAAATATTGTTCAAATTTATAGATTGAATCAACCCTACTTCAACCCATTACGCTGAGAAACTTCTATATTTCTACACCTAATAATGCAGTAATCCGACGCATAGATTGCGACTTGCGACCGTTTTCCTTCCCTTAAAAAATACCGAGCTCCTGATTATGCAATAGAAAGATATATGGTATAAGAAAGTCCGAAAGGGAGCTGAAAACTATTCTCTTAGATGGCTTTTCTGATCATCAGCATGCAGCGCAGATCGTCAGATCGCCGATGAGCGCTGCCATTGCACATGTTACCGCAGCTTTTACGACGGTCGTAAGGGAGTGCTCGGGCTTCTCAGAAACGGGCGCAAGCGCACATGGGCGGCTATAAACTGGCGATTATCCGGCTCTGCGCTGCCTGTGCCAGTATGCCTGGGGCATTTATTAGCCATCTATGTACGGGCCTTGTGATTTGCCGATCACCTTTGGTGCATCTGTTTAATGTCTACGATTAATATCGTCATTGGATTTAAGTGTATCTCATATATAGGTTTTTAGCTACTTAACTATAATTTACTTACAAGTAGTACCTAAATACGCGAAGGTACATTATTTGTGTTACGTACGTATAAACACCCAATGGAGTACGAGTAAAGTGTAGTAGTGTTTCTATTTCTAACATGTGTATCTTCTGAGCCGCTACTGAGTATAGAAGTTAATAGGTATATATAGTAATAAGAAAAGCTTATGAAATACCGTAGAATAGGGATACTTTGATCAAATTCCAAATTATCTCTAATAAACTTTATAGGGATATTGATTTCACGGACAAAAAATATTTTATTATCAGTGTACCTATCTCTTGAAAATGGTGACCAATTGACCGCGCCGATTCACGTTCGCATGTGTTGGAAGTGTAACGCTGGCCATCTAGAGAAAATACTTCAAATTCAGATGTGAAAGCTAGTGTTCGTTCCGTTTGTCACTCGGCAACTATTTTTCCTATGTAAACATATGTCTTATTTTTAATAATATATATTAAATGTTTCACTTCTTTCCAACTGTGTTAATCACTCGACTCCGCATAAAAATAATAGGTTATGTGCTACATGTGTGAAGTGTAAATATTTTGTGAAAATATTATTATTTTACTCGAAATATGGATGAGTATACTAATTCGAAAGTTATGATGGACAAGCTAAAAGGTACCATCAACTATTGCGATTGGGCATTTCAAATGCAAAATATACTCGTATTCGAGGATTTGTGGCAATGTATTACTGGAAAATCGGAAACCTCAGGTGACAACGCTAACAAACTAGCTCGTAAAGAGGAGAAGGCTCAAGCGAGGCTATGTTTGAGTGTTGAAAAATCGTGCTATTCTCACATTGTGCAGGCGAAAACTGCGAAGGATGTATGGGATGCCTTGCAGAAGGCTTACGACGACACCGGGTTGAACAGGACATTGTCGTGTCTGCGAACTTTATGCTCGATTAAGCTAGAACAGTTCGATAGCATGGAGATTTATGTCAACGAGATCTTGTCACTTGCTGAACAATTGAGTAGCATGAAGAAACCTCTTGATGATGAATTTCTGGCTGCTATTATGCTTCAAGGGTTGCCTCAAGATTATGACCCAATGATAATGGCTCTGGAGCATTCTAGTATAGACATAACTACAGATATG
Source organism: Cydia strobilella (assembly GCF_947568885.1). NCBI lineage: Eukaryota > Metazoa > Arthropoda > Insecta > Lepidoptera > Tortricidae > Cydia > Cydia strobilella. The sequence continues at coordinate 21,030,277 of NC_086068.1, forward strand.
GTAAAAACAAAACTACTTCAAGATAAGAGATGGAAAGGGAGCACCGCTGGTAGTGGCGATGGCTGCTTATTTACTCGGAATCGTAGTAATAAAAAGGGTAGCTTCCGAGGCGAGAAGAAAAATGCCTCAAGTACATCAAAACACGCTAGTACCTCGTCAAGTACGAACAAGTTGTGGTGTTGGAAGTGTCGTTCTAAAGGACATGCCAAGAAGGATTGTCCTCAATTGAACTGTAATGGAACGACGTCGACTTCTATGGTGCTGTCTGTACTTAACACTGACAGTTCGTGGATTATTGATTCTGGAGCGACAGATAATATGTCAGGACGCCAAGAATGGTTTGAAGCTCTTGATGAGTCGTCGACTAAGGAGGTGTGTGTTGCTAACGGCAAGAAGTTAGATGTGAATGGGAAAGGTGACGTACATTTTACGGTTAACTCTCGTGGACATACAATAGATACTACTTTAACAGATGTAATGCTTGTACCTGACCTTACTGTTAATTTAATATCTGTGTCTACTCTTGCTGAAAAGGGATTTAAATTTATTTTTGATAAAAATGGATATGACATACTTAAAGATGGTAAAGTAGTTTTACATGTTAGGAAAGTTGGGAGAATTTACAGGCTTCATTCTGCGGGTAAAGTTAATCTGACAACGTCATCTACGTCTAAGGATATGATGTTATGGCATCAACGTTTAGCTCATATAAATTTTGACAGCTTGGCATCACTTAGGAAGGTTGCTAATGACATTGACTTTCAGGTTACTACTCAGAAGAAAGTTTGTGATGTGTGTCTTAAGGGTAAGCAATCCCGCGCTCCCTTTGTGACCAATCATAACAAACAGGTAGCTGAGGCGCGGCTGGCGCTCATTCACAGTGACATCATGGGGCCGATGCCGACTACTTCTCACGGAGGCAAGCGCTACGTCCTCACGTTCCTAGACGACTACTCCCGGAAGGTGTTCGTCTATCCCATTGCAAAGAAGAGTCAAGTGTGTAAGTACACTAAAGATTTTATTAGACTGGTAGAGAATCAGTGTAGTGCTAAAGTCAAGGTACTGAGAACAGATAATGGCTCTGAGTACGTTAATGCTGAGTTGGCGGACTTTCTTAAAAAGAAAGGCATTGTACATCAGCTGACGGTACCCTATTCTAGTCAGCAAAATGGATCCGCGGAGCGCCTGAATCGTTCTTTACTTGACAAGGTCAGATGTCTACTGTATAACGCAAATCTCGATGACAAGATGTGGGCAGAGGCTGTAAACACTGCGGCGTTTTTGATCAACAGATCGCCAAGCTCAAGACTTTCTGGTAGATTACCAGAAGAGGTGTAGAGTGGTAAGAAAGTGAGCCTTAAAAATCTGCGTGTCTTTGGTTGCGAGGCATTTGCTCATGTAGATGACTGTAAACGTAAAAAGTTAGACCCCAAAAGTAGAAGGCTAATTTTTTTAGGTTACTGTGATAACGTCAAAGGATATCGTTTGTTCAACCCTGATGACAATAAGATCGTTGTATCACGTGATGTGGTGTTCAACGAATCTGTGTTTCCAGGGAGACATTCTAAAATAGGGCCAAAACGTGTGTTTGAACCTATTTATCTTACAGGAGGTGATGATGAGAGGGAGATGCTGGAGACTACGTCGGTTGAGGCGGAGCCAGAGTACCTGTTGGCTGAGTCGTCAGATCATCCATTTGAGGCGGAGCCAGATACAGTTCCTGCAGAATCACCAAATCATCCTGTGGAGTTGGAGTGTGAACGCGAGGCTAATGAAGATTCGGTAACGTTGCCTGAGTCTACTGGTCAACGATATAACCTACGTTCACGTATGCCTAAGACAACCTGTAACATAACTAACGTGTAATGTGACGGAGCCCATAGAGTCACGTACTGTCAAAGAAGCTTTGAGTTGTGAAGATAAAGAGTTATGGCAGAAGGCCATGAAAGAGGAAATCGATTCTTTGTCTCACACGGAGCTTGGGAGCTTACTGATAAACCGGTTGACAAGAACGTCGTTAAAAATAAGTGGATTTTCACTCTTAAAAGAGACTCTGATGGGAACATTACACGTTATAAGGCAAGGTTGGTAGCTAAAGGCTTTACTCAAAGATATGGTGAAGATTTCCAAGAAACTTTTTCACCGGTCGTTCGTCATTATTCTATAAGATTGTTGCTCTCTGGCTGTAGAAATGAACCTTAACATTGATCATTTAGACGTGCAGACAGCATTCCTGAATGGAGATTTGCAAGAGGAGATCTTTATGCAACAACCGGAAGGTCTCATATGCCCTGGGAGTGGGAACAAAGTCTATAGATTACGAAAGGCTGTCTATGGGTTGAAGCAAGCATCGCGATCCTGGTACCAAAAGGTAAAAGATATCTTACTTTCTTTGGGATACAGACAGTGTAAACAAGAGGACTGCATCTTCACTAAGAGATCAGGTGAGTCGATTGTTTTTATCGCTCTGTATGTTAACGATTTTTTCGTGTTTTATAATGACAAACGTCTGGCTGAGACGTTAAAAAGTTCTTTGTTAAAAAAAAATAAACTCAAAGACTTAGGCCCGGTACGAAACATGTTAGGTATAAAGGTAGAACGTAATACAACTGCCATCAAAATTAGTCAGGAAAAGCGGATTGACAATATGTTAGATCGTTTTGGCATGACAGACTGTAAGCCTGTAGTCTCCCATGATAACTAATGTTAGTTCGGTCATTGAGAGTTCTAATAATGCTACAAATAACATTGTAACGAAGTTTCCGTATCAAGAGTTGATTGGTAGTCTTATGTATTTATGTGTAACTACGCGACCTGACATTTCGTTTGCCGTGTCATATTTAAGTAAATTTAACAGTTGTTATACGGAATTATACGGAATCTTAAAGGTACTAAGCAAAAGGCTTGGTATTTAAGAAGTCGAATGTAGATCCCGTTCTTGAGGGTTTTTCTGACGCAGATTGGGCGGCAGATCCTGATCGAAAGACGTACACGGGGTATGTATTTAAATACGGCGGTAATTCGGTATCTTGGGTAGCTACAAACAGTCCTGCATATCGCTTTCGTCCACCGAGGCGGAATATTGCAGCTTGACCGAAGCGAGTAGAGAAGCGGTGTTCCTACAAGCTTTAATTAAGGAATTCCTAATGACGACTAGTTGTAAAATAGTAATGTATTGTGACAATCAATCTGCTATACAGCTTGCTACCAATCACACTCATCACAGACGGAGCAAGCATATAGAAATAAGATTTCATTACGTTAGAGATATGATAGATAGGTTTAGCGTAGAAATTGTATACATCCCTACGGATGAAATGTTAGCAGATGTGTTCACTAAGCCCCTGGGCTGTGTCAAGCACGAGGTGTTCACTCGTCAGCTTGGTGTGGCATGAAGCCATCATGATGCCCACGTTATGGGGGGGTGTTGGAAGTGTAACGCTGGTCATCTAGAGAAGATACTTCAAATTCAGATGTGAAAGCTAGTGTTCGTTCCGTTTGTCACTCGGCAACTATGTAAACATGTCATGTCTTATTTTTAATAATATATATTAAATGTTTCACTTCTTTCCAACTGTGTTAATCACTCGACTCCGCATAAAAATAACAGCATGTTGTTCGCCTATATACTACGTAGTACGCCGACATGACGCAGCGTTAGCACAAAACTTGTGATGACTTGCTAATCTCTTCTTTTAAACTATTATGTTTGAGGTTGTTGAAATGTAAAAAAATGACAATATTTAAAAAAAATGAAGTTTTTTATACCAAAAAGGCACCCTATAGCAGGGCTCGTAACCGGTATTTTTTTTAAACCCTGAAATAGCCCAATATTTTGAATTTTTTTTATGCTCATTACGTAGGACTGAATCATGTATTTAGGAAACAATTTTGCATTATTAAAACGTCCCATTAAAAATGAAATTATAAACAAAAGAACGAAAGAGAACGTAATAATACCGGTATTTTTGTATGGAGCAAATACCGGTTTCCGACCCCTGCCCTACAGGCACCCCAAAGGTACATATTAAAAGAGCTACGATCTTGCAGATACCCAAGAAGTACTAAAATTTCGCTTAAATATAAATCTCTTGTTTTTAAATTTAATTTCTAAGATGTTTAAACATTTTCGAGACGAGAATTTTTTGTTGTTGATTTTTTTCCAATATACATGTTCAATGTGAACGCAGCCTTACTTTACTTGATTAGTACATTTTTCTAAAACGTCAAAACAGTCCTAACATGTATAATTAGGAGTCCAACTTCGAAAAATGTCACCATACGTTGGTATCTAAGCTTACCCCACTCCATTGTCTAACTTGGGACAGAAAATGAACTATTCACATATATCACTAGACTTATTACATACCTATATGATTTACATATATGATGGTATTATACGTAAAAATCAAAATATAACTAGGGACTGGAGTCCACGAACAACAATCAGAATGTTAATGCTATAATTGATATCTTTTTTTTGCACGTGAACATAAAATCAGTCTATTTTTCCCCCGTTAGTCACATTTCTGACGTAAAATGCTTAAACGTGGCAACAGTTTAGTATGGAATACTTTTAGTTCCATTTTATTTAATTTCTACTATTGTATGTCGCACTATACCACTTTATGTATATCAATTATGTAAACAAATATATTTATCTTCAACTAGCTTGTACACTGTACATGTTACTTAGGTATCTTGCTTAGGTATCAAGCTTGAAGCGGCTTGTGTTGTTTGGAACCCCTATGAAACAACCTATATCCTGCTGCTAGAGCGAGTGCAAAAGGCGTTTCTACGCTCCCTCTACAAAAAAATGTACGGATATTACATTTTTTTAAACCCTACAAATTTTTTGCAGGGTACATTAGGTTTTAACTCACTTGAGGTGAGGCGAAATTACAGACTGTGTACTTTAGCCAGTAGAATTTTACGTGGGGATTCTGACTGCCCCGAACTAGTAGCTCAGTTGCTGCGTCTATATGTTCCCTCACCGACTAGATTTCTGTTTCGACCGCGTAAATCACCGCTTGTTCAAGCCTTGCACCTGCTAAACTCGCTCCTCGAATCAGCACCAAACTGTGATGTGTTTGCGAGTGGATGGTTGCAATGGACGTGTGTTATGAATGCTTGAGGTTCTGCGAGACGAGGAATGAACGGCCATCTTCTGTTATATGTTAATTTAGATTTGTGTACTATGTGTATGAAATGTCTATTGGTTTCACAGTGCTTTGGATCACTGTTATGCTGTGAAATGTAATGAATAAAAATAAAAATAATAATAATAATAAGCCCGCAGGGCAGCTTGTGGCGAGCTGTTGAGGAGTAACGACCCCACGGACCCGAGTGCTCCCAAGAGTCGGTCAGGGTCTCCGTCTCCGGCGTGTCTTTGTCGGTCGGAGTGGACCCCAAGGGGACCCGCAGGACTCTCAGCTCTGGCTTGCCTTCATTGGCTATCCAGAGAGGAGTCGCTAGAGCTATATGCTCCAGGGGTGGAAGTGAAAGATGCATAAGACGCGAGTTGGCACAGTGGCTGCTAACAGCCACTGGGTAGAAAGCGGCGCACACCTCTCGACACCCCTGAGCCGCTCACACCGGTGTTGCTCCTAGTCGTCATCACGACGGCAGTTTCAGGGGCCCATCTAGTCAGCGGCGAGTCACCGCCTGCCTCGATATCGTGTACAGACATTGTTATGGCAGGTGTCCGGACCTCTCAGCAATAGCCCAATCTTTTGACCAGCCAAACTTCAACACCATAACCGGCACTCTTTTCCACTGTGTTTATAATAATGTAATGTATTGCCTGTACAGCACAAAATTGTGGAAAGGCGTGCCATTTGGCATGTGGAAATGCACTACACCTAGACTCAGAGCAAGTGAAGACATGGATATGTCCGGACTGTCAGGCGAACTCCAGGGTAGGTGGGGACAATTCGCACACCCCAGTACGGTCAGCTGGTAATGTTACCTTCAGAAAAACGAATCTGCAGCCTAATCCGTCGCCAGATGCGCCACAGAACGCGCCGGCGCCGGCGAATATAGAACCGCTGTTTTCAGAAATACAATCAGATTTCACCAGCCGCCTCGATTCCTTATCTCAACAGGTCACGGCTTACAATGCGCGTATTTTAAAACTGGAAGAGAAGGAACGGGAGAACGTCCTACTCAAGACCCAGGTTGTAGATCTTCAAAATCAATTAAACCAGCAAGCTCAGCAGTCGCTAAGTTCAGAACTGGAAATAATGGGCCTTCCTGAAATGCCAAATGAAAACCCCTACCACATAGTCCTGACTACCGCCTCAAAGCTAGGGATGAATCTCGAAGAAGTTGATGTAAACTTTGTGTCCCGCGTGGGCCCGCGACGACAGGGTGACAAAATCAATCAATCTAGGCCCTTAGTAGTTTCCTTTGTAAGGAGGGCGAAACGAGAAGAGTTCCTAAAACAGGCAAAAACTCGGCGGTCAACGCTCAGTAGCAAGGACATCGTACCAACAAGTCCCACGACGAGGGTATTCGTGAATGAGCGCTTGACCGGTGACGGCAGGCGCTTATTTCGTAACACACGATAATGGGTTAAGGAACATGGTTTTAAATACTGCTGGACTCGCAGAGGTAACATCTACATCAGGAAGCATGAAGGTAAAGATGGAAGCCCGGCCCTTCAAATTCGTTCTCAGGAAGATCTCCAAAAGTTTTCAGGACAATGCAACGAATAACTTTCTAGGAACGTGTTTGTTTACCTGGTTCTGTTGTGTCTTACGCTTTTCCCTAATAATGAGACTGAAGTGTCTAACCATCATGGCCTTACATTACTTTTTAATTTGTAGAATGTTGACATACGTTACTCACACCCACATCACCTCTTCACTTCACACACACTTAAATACACACACACATACTTATAGGAAAAAATACGTAATATGCATACTTTACTTTATAAATTGTGTCAGTGCCTATACCGTAGATGGGACGCTCACAACCCGTAGTGGCATCACGACTTTAGACTACAATTTTCTCTTTTATTTATTTCTGTATTGGGAATGGCAACGTTAGAACTAATGTCTGAAATCGACAACTCCTTTAATGTTGAATGCCATACAATATCCACTCCTGAAGAGTGTAGTCCCATTATCTCTAAGTATTCACTGAAACTTCTTCAAATAAACATAAGAAGTATACAACGGAACTTCGACAACTTCTTATTGATTTTTGCTCGTTTAAATATAAGTTTTGACATTATTATTTTCAGCGAATGCTGGATCAATGATAACTCTACGATTAAACAAATAAACGGGATATACATCATTTAGTACAAAAAAGTATATAAACAAATCAGGAGGGGTCATCGCTTACGTGAATAACAAATGGTCCCCAAATGTGTCAGAGCCAGATATAGCTGACGCAAACTGTTTAGTGATAGATATTCCAAGCGTTTCTACAGTTCTAGCTATCTATCGGTCCCCGTCTTTTTCTAATGTTGATAATTTTTGCTTATCTCTGGACCAGTTTTTTGGAACCGTCTGCCGAAAGTCTTGTCTGATAGTGTCAGGTGATATGAACATTAACATTTTGGAATCAGCAGCAGCTGACGAGCATGCATCAAGATATCTGGATGTTCTTGCTTCGCATGGATTACTCTCCTCGGTCAACAAACCAACAATATCGACCAAAGATGCCGTTACTCTTCTCACAAAAATTGTCTCTTCACATTTGGACGAGGGCCGGGCCTGTGTTGGAGTCTTTTTGGACTTAGCAAAAGCCTTCGACACCGTTTCTGTCCCCATCCTTTTGAGAAAATTAGAGGCGTATGGGTTTCGAGGGAATACACTAAGGTGGTTTACTAGTTACTTGACTGAAAGAAAGCAGTGTGTCCAAATTGGGGAACACTTTAGTGACCTGGGGGCGGTTTCTTTCTGCGTACCACAGGGCAGTATTTTAGGTCCTACACTTTTTCTATTGTATATCAATGACATTACACTTACTCCGCTACAGAATGCTGAGCTTCTGTGTTACGCCGATGACACCGCTATCGTCTTTCACGGTTGCTCTTGGGAAAATGTCTATAGCCACGTCGAGCATGGTATGTCTCTACTGTCAAATTGGTTAAAGCAGAATCTGCTAACTTTAAATACAACCAAAACGAAATTCATTTGTTTCCATAAGACAGCGGCTTCTTCACCGGGACTACAGATGAAACTTAAAGTCCACAATCGGGGCTGCACTGTTTCTTCAGCCCGGACTTGTATGTGTGACCATATGTCAAGTTCGAACAAAATAAAGTACCTCGGTATCGTAATAGACGAGAAACTAAACTTCAGGCTGCATGTGGAGGCGGTGGCGGGTAGGGTCCGAAAGCTGATGCACACTATGAAGATGCTAAGAGAATCGGCTGATTTACCCCTATTAAAAACTATTTATACCGCTCTTGGACAATCGATAATCAGATACTGCATCCTTGCATGGGGAGGTACAAACTCGACTATCCTTCTGAAATTAGAAAGAGCGCAAAGAGCGGTGTTGAAGGTAGCCTTGAAGAAATCAATTAGGTATCCTACGAAGGTCTTGTACAATGACGCTCAAGTACTGAGTGTTCGGAAGCTATCTTCTGAGGGTGGCTCTGTCGGTACACAAAATGGTTCTCAATTCATCAAACTACAATACGTTACTTAAAAATCGAATATTTAAAATTCCTACGACTGCCGCCAAAACCACATTTGCACATCGTTTTTCGGACTTTCTCTTTCCCCGAATCTACAATCGTTTAGTTAATTTGTACAACTTTAGGGAATACTCGGTCTTGGAAAGAAAAAAGCTCTTAACAGTTACACACACAGTTACACACACAGACACACACACACACACACACACACACACACACACACACACACACACACACACACACACACACACACACACACACACACACACACACACACACACACACACACACACACAACGCATTGACACTCAATCAGAATTAGGCTTTAAGTATATGTTTCTCTTTTATGTTAGCTATAGTTGTATTATTTATTACTAAGCTTTACTAGTTTGAATTACCTTATTCTACTTTTAATTTTTCTGTTCTACATGGTTGCTATAGCCGCTTATGTATATCTTTAAGTAAATCGTATGATTTCCCTCACGGGACAGGCGTTGCCTAGTGTGGGGTTCAGTATAAACTGTAAATGCTCTAATGTTTCTGGAAATAAACTATTTGTATTTGTATAATAGCCCCTACGCCTGTTGGAACCGATTTACGGGTATCTATTTGTACCCGTGAATGGGTTCTAGCAGGTGTATTACATAACAGCAAACTTCTCCAAAGGGGCTCTACGTGTTGGATCTGTATCCCCACGCACGCCTATCAAATGATGATACGGGATGTATATACCCGTGAGTTTATATGAGATAATAATAATAAATAATAAGGTACTGTGGTACAAAGTACTGCGGACCGCAAGGCGGTATGGAAGGATAAGCAGCTACACGGGCGGTTCTACAAGGCCCTCACGGGACCCGATGTAGACCTGCTCGCGTCGGTGAACTGGTTACGATTCGGGGACCTCTTCGGAGAAACCGAGGGTTTTGCCTGTGCAATTGCGGACGAAGTTATGATGACGAACAACTATCGGAAATATATCCTGAGGGACGGTACGGTCGACATTTGTCGGGCATGCCGCCGTCCCGGAGAGTCACTCAGGCATATCATTTCCGGTTGTTCTCATCTTGCTAACGGCGAGTACTTGCACAGACATAATCTCGTAGCCAGGATTATTCACCAGCAGCTTGCTCTTCTATATGGCCTTGTGGACCGCGAAGTACCGTACTACAAGTATTTACCTGTGCCAGTTCTCGAGAATGGTCGTGCCACGCTCTATTGGGATCGGTCTATCATCACTGACAGGACTATTGTAGCCAATAAGCCTGACATCGTGCTGATAGATCGAACGCAGCGCCGAGCTGTGCTCGTCGATGTCACCATCCCCCATGATGAGAATCTCGTGAAGGCCGAGAAGGACAAGTCCAGCAAGTACCTAGACTTGACTCACGAGATAACCGCCATGTGGAATGTTGACTCGACGATCATTGTTCCTATAGTCGTGTCAGCGAACGGTCTCATTGCGAAGAGTCTCGACCAACACCTAGAGAGACTCTCGCTGGGTGGTTGGATCAAGGGTCAGATGCAGAAGGCGGTTATCTTGGACACGGCGCGGATAGTCCGCCGGTTCCTCTCTCTGCGGCCCTGACCACCGGCAGCTTGGGCCTTGCCCCGCTGCCGGCGGTACCCTAGGTTAGGTTTTTTATAATGTGTTTATATATTTTTTGTAATGTTTTGTAAGTGTTTTTGTATTTTACTTTTATATCCATATTATAAAAACCTAGCCTAAGATGAAAGATAAATAAAGAGAATAAATAATAATAATAATCTTTGTTCTTTGAAATCTGTTGGAAAAGATGCGGCGTATTTTGACCTCTAGTGAGTTGTTCTAACTACTTAATGTTCTGTGTATTTTATCTTGAAATGAATCATTGTATAAAGGCATTATTAGAATAAAAGAAAACGAATTCCAACGTTTTTAAAAATTCATACCCTAAGCGCCACTTTCACTATCCGACTAACCCGGGGTTAACCGGCTAAACCGTTAACCCAGTATCAAATTGTACTGGTAACCATGGTAACTCCAGGTTTTACCGGTTAACCCCGGGTTATTGGGATGGTGCAAGTGGCCCTAAAAGGGTTAAAAAAGAGAAAATCTTCTAAGGGGCTTGAAACTTCGTAGGTTATGTGACAGACAAATCTCGTGCGTTGTATAATAATTAACAAATGATTAACCGCCCCTACTGCTATCTTTTGCTGCATAATGTAATGTTCTATGCTCATGTAGAATATATGGGGCATAGGTATTCTATAAAAAGGGACCTTATTGTCGATGGCGCTTACGCCGCACAGCGTCGCGCGGCATTGTATTTATATCGGAACATCGTTAATAATGGCGTAAGCGCCATCGACAATAAGGTCCCTTTTTATAGAAAATACCACATATAACCACCAATACAAATCCAAGCGTACGAAGTCGCGGGCCACAGCTGGTTATAAATAAATATTTAGCATTAAGAGGAAAGGGGACGTCCGCTTCTCCATGCAAACGTAGTCCCCATTTTCCTCTTTGGATATTGACATTATGAAAAATATTTTCACATAATTTGATGTAGGCATATTTTATAGCAAATTTTATACAAAATTTTAAATGCCTAACTATACATACTATTTAAGTCTCAAAATATTTTCAATAATGTTAATATAGATACAGAGAGGAGAATGAGGACTACGTTTGTCTGAATACGGCGATTTTGCGCGGCTCCGCCACTTTCCTCTTAATATAATATGTATTAAGAAGAGTACTATAGATAGTGCTGTGCGGGTGCGGGGATCTGGTATTGTTATTTTTAACCGACTTCAAAAAAGGAGGTTATCAATTTGTCTGTATACAGGATAATTCAGAAGACGTGTGCAGGATTAACACTGCGCGTTCAGTTAATTTTTCGTTTATATCTCGGAAACTATGCGTCTGAACGACATGGCCACTTATACAAAATGAAAAGTGATTTAATTTGTTACAAGGTTTATTAAGTAAATTTTTTCGATATCTTGTATAGTTTTTGAGATATCCGCTCTTAAGGTTTATTTAGGGCTCTCATTTTTATCTTGATCTAGTGCATTGGTATTTAGTGCATTGTGCATAGCATAGATGTTTAAAATGTTATAATGAGCGCTATCTCACCAACAAACTGCAATCGCAGTTTGGTGAGGAATATAGTTGTATGTAAATAAGACAATTGTTATGTACAGTCGCCATCAGATATATCATAGCGGCCGAGGTGCTCAAAAATATCTGAACACGTACCTAGCGCCTTGACAATAGAGGCGTGTTCAGATATTTGTGAGCACCTTGGCCGCTCCGATATATCTGATGGCGACTGTACTTCATGATAACAAAATAAAAAAAGGGCTATGGTTAATTTTTTTTAATTTGTTACTGAAAAAGACCAGAAAATATAATGAACTTTAAAAAAATATGCAATTTCTTTTTAAACCGTTTCTAGTTGAATATTATGGTTTAAAAAGAAATTGCATGGTCTTATAACTTCGACAGGCTTTATGCCCGGGGTAATAAGGCCTGTCCTTAGTCATTAGTGTTTTACTGAAAGACTGCACCCCTTAATAAGGGGCTTCTAGATTCGTTTACTGCAAAAAGTGATGTCATAAAGCGTTTTACTTTTCTAAATCAGATCCCTAATAAACACGGACAGTAGATATAGATGTGGATCTAAATACACTCGCCTAAGCCTAGAGAAAGAAGAAGCGACCACGCTGGCCTCTATATTATGGATTGCTTTTATCTTCTATAGAAATTATTACTTGTCGTGCCCAAATGCTTGCTAGGTTTGTTTATTCTAACAATATGCAATAATTATTACAATAAAAATAAAGAAATGAAACTCACCATGGTCATTGGTTACATATTGATAATTGGGTATGAGATCTGGAAGGTCGTGGTGCGGCTGCGGAGAAGACGGCGGCGGCCGATAGCTGGTGTCCACCGCCCCGTATGGAAGCGGCCACTCGCGCTCGCCCATGCCGCCGTATGTGCAGTAGTCGCTGCCGTAGGGCAGCTGCTGGCTCGAGGAACTGGTGTGCGAGTAGGCACAGGCTCCGTAGTCGATAGAACTCGCGTTGCTCGTGCCGGCCCCACTGCTGCCGGCTAACTCGTAACCGGCGGGCTGTGCCGGCGGCAGTGCGGTAACCCCGCCTCCGCACAGGTATCCACCGCTTCCAAACTGAGGCTTTAGAGCCTGGCACTTCCGGCGAAATCCTCGAGGTCGCCTCCTGAACGATCCCTCTTCGAACATGAACTCTGAGGAAGGGTCGATAGTCCAATAGTGCCCCTTCCCCGGCCTCCCGAGCCCCTTCGGGAGCTTCACGAAACATTCATTTAGGCTTAAATTGTGACGCACAGAGTTCTTCCAACCCTGATATGAACTTCGGAAAAATGGAAATGTTTGTTGAAGATAACTGTAAATTTCGCTAAGGGTCAGCCTTTTGTTTGGAGAGTGTCTGATCGCCATGACTATGAGGGCTATGTAAGAGAAGGGTGGTTTTTCTTGTCGTCGGGTGGCCGGCGGGCGGCGGGCCGCCTCCTCCGTGGCTTGCTCCTCGGTCTTCATGCGTGCGTGCGCGCCGGGCCGCGTGCAGGGCTACAGTGCGCCCGCCCACCGCGCGGCGCCCGCGCACCGCGCGCGTCCGCGCCGCCTATCGCCGCGCCCCACACCACTACCACTCCCACAACGGCCTATTCTCATTATATTATATGCTAAATTACACTTGCCAACGTGGTTAATACTTATCTACATCCAATAATATCATTATTTGACCTTTTTTACTCTAAAAATCTCTGCATTCATAATATTCTCCGTATCTATCTAGGCATTAAGGATTGTGTCCTTAATTAATTATCATATTTCACTAATGTTACACGATATAGAACTGATTTTATTGGTACATAAAGAGAACTAACCTGTCAACAACGTCTGACAAGGTACGTATCCATAAGTGCATAGCTGGAGTGGTAAACCTGTGAGCTGGCTGGTGCGGTCGTCGCACCCGACCCCCAGCCGCCGGAGCTAGCAGCACCCATGACTTCACAAACACTAAACAGTGGAAAACCCGCTTAGACAATAATATTTACCCGTCGCAAGGACGCCTGTCGAACGCCCGCTCTTGACCTAGCACAATTAAACCAAACATTTTACTAGATCTATAAAACGCCTGTACGACGTACACCAAATATTTACCATAAAGCGTAAACCAAAACTTTTGCATTAAACTAGTTGGATTTATTTACTTAAGCTCGTTTACAGCAACAAGTCATTAGATTATAGTCCATATTACGGCGCATTAGGATAGCATTTTAAGATCGTATCTTGGCCTCAGTGTAATTATTACGTACATTGTCGATAAGCGTTTAAACATTGTACGTTTACTATCGTGGTGGCTTTCTGTCATAAAATATTGTTACGTTATGCAATTAAGTAAGGAAACATAAGAAACATACCTCGTCATCATTATATTATATCAACTGAGAAGGAAAGGAAAGGTTACAAGGCACAGGGGCCTCCATGCACAACAATTGGTTGTACTGTACACCTGCCTTCCTTTAGTTTACAGTTTACTCGCCAGCTTACCTAGATCGATCTACCTCGTTAGGAGCCTTTATTATCTCATCCTAGAATTATCATAATATTATTCATTAGTCATTACATATTTGTTATTACAATTAGGTAAATATACAAACCGTAAAACCTTTGCAAATCGTAAGTATACCTATGTTCAAAACCTTGACTTAATGCAATTATAAATACTTCATGGATATAAGGTGGCTACAAAGGTGTAATACGAAACGCTTGATGCTCAGTTATTGCATAATTCAAGTATGTCATGTTATAAATTAATTAGATCCGAGTAGAGGTGAGAAAACTATTTACAAGAAAAAGAAGTAAGTTTGTCTATCTAATTTGAATTATCCCCTCGAATTATATCATCTGCTCGAAGGTTAGCTGGAAGAGATCCCTTATAGGGATAAGTTCGCCTTTGTGCCTCTATTTCTGTAAATTTTATGTAAACCTGTTATTGTGTACAATAAAGTGATTACTACTACTAGAATATAAATTTCGTAGATGCGGGATGAGGACTTTTCTTGATTAATTATTGTTATATTATTAATAGCAGCGCAACGAAATGAGAACACATTGACATCAATTTGTTAGTTCGAATCGGCCTCTAAATAGGTAATGTTGAACAACAAACGCGCCGCGCTACGCGGTCGCAGACGCTTCCGCGCCGCGCCGGGTTGCTGATCTCTATCATAAACATTTCGAGCACAAACTATACAAAACTATTTAACACTTCTAGTCTACGTCACTATAATAACTAATATCCTACTAAGTCCTAATTAAATAACATAATGCCGCATAATACAAAAGACAACGCCAGAAGATTAAACATCATCGCTCGTCATGATTTCGTAGCACCTGGCTAAAAAGAAATTAATGTAAAGTACTAAAGTTTTTACATAGCATTAATTATAAATCAGTAGTACGATACAAGAAATCAACAGCGATTTCTCTCCTTTTCATACCCGTTACACATGTAAGATGGTTTGAGAGAGATGCGGGGCTGAAGCGCTACGTAGCGCCGCCCACAAGATGGCGCGTAGCATAACGTAGCGCGCACCGCCGCCGCGCCGCCGCGCCGCCGCTGCACGAGCGCTGCTGCGCCAATCTTCAACCCTTCTTCGCTTATTTTTAGATTTTTTCAATCAAGTTGCAATCGCTCGACTCATCATACTAAATAATTGTAAATATGAGGGTAACACTGATACTTCTTACAGAGAAAACAATAGTAATTATACAGTCAATATTTCTTTTAATGGTTTTGACACATAACATACCTTTGCCTTTATTTTTAGGGTTCCGTACCCAAAAGGTAAAAACGGGACCCTATTACTAAGACTTCGCTGTCCGTCTGTCCGTCTGTCTGTCTCCAGGCTGTATCTCATGAACCGTGATAGCTAGACAGTTGAAAATTTCACAGATGATGTATTTCTGTTGCCGCTATAACAACAAATACTAAAAAGTACGGAACCCTCGGTGGCTGAGTCCGACTCGCACTTGGCCGGTTTTTTCGTTTATTTTAAAGTAGATTCTCGCTGTACAGTCTTCATACAAAATCATCTGCGTAATCTTTTTTTTATAGGGACATTCATACACAAATTGAGTAAGTCCCACGGTAAGCTAAAGAAGGCTTGTGTTGTTGTGGGTAGTCCGTTTGCTATGGGGCATGCTTGTATGGAGAGGTATCCATTTTTGGGTACAGCAATGCCATTTGGTACGAATGTTATTCACGTCCACCTAAGCACAAAACGCCCGGTAGCCAGCTTGAACTCCGCGTCTGGTGGGGGGGAGGGCGGGTCAAAGTACAGAGCTCCCGGCGCTCAGAAAAAAAATTCTGACGGATTAGTTTGGACCTTTCGGTCAAGTTTGGTGTCGTTTTTAGGTAACTAGATGAAGCCCAATTCATTCCCCATACCAGTTTTTTAGGGTTCCGTAGCAAAATGTAGCGCAATCTTTAAAATAATAAACTTTTAATAGTGACACAATGCAAACAAACCAGTATAGTTTTATATTTTTTGTACTAAACTTGGTTTATAAAAATACTGTCCAAAAGCCTATTTAATGCAGATTATAAAAACATTAACATTATATATACATTTAACTATTTTCAATGTAAAAAAAAATAATTATTGCATGTACCGGCTTGATTTTTGCGGGCGGCGCGCGGGCGTCAAGAAACTTGGGTGCCACTGTGGACCCAAAGTCTTATGGCTCTAGAATTAATAAGATGTCAGTGCGTGAAATCTTGCAGTTCCAGGTGCAATTGTTTCAAACGTAAGCTCAAATGTACTGAGTTAGGTATGTAATTTTGGAGGTGGTTGTAAATAAAATTATTTAATTAACAAACGTATATTGTACGTCCGTGATGGATAAACTGTTGGTTCTTAACTGTGTTATTTATTGTTAACACCTTTCTTACACTTAATATTATACAATACAATAAATCTTATCTTCTATTATTATTTGTCTTTATTTTAACAATGTTACCTGACTTCATTTATAAATTAAAGATGATTAAAAATCACACTAATATTATAAAGACGAAAGTTTGTGAGTGTTGTGTTTGTTACTTCTTCATGCTCAAGTGGCTGGACCAATATTGATAAAATTTGGTAAGGAGGTAGCAGACACTTTGGATTAACACACAGGCTACTTCTTAACCGCGGGTAATACCGCGGAGCGCAGCTAGTATATTAAAAAGAAGCAAGACTTAGGTAAAGAGAGAAAAATACATTTGTTTTACTTAAATAAATGAACGATGACCGCCCTGGCCCGCAGGATTTTATAAGGATTGAGCGAGGAATCTCTCAGGGCAACAGGTTGAGTCCCCTGTAGTTCTGTCTAGCTCTGAATCCCTTCAGCACCCTGCTGGTGCTGAAGGATTTGGGACTATGTTGCCGGCTCGGCTTCGGAGAGAGGGTGAAGTCAATTCTCACCCTCTGTACATGGATGACCTCAAATTACTTTCACCAAATAGCAGACTTATTGGAGCTAATGAAAACTATCGAAGTCTTCAGTAGTGCCATCAACATGGAGTTTGATGTCGAAAAATGTGCGGTTATACATGTACAGCGGAGAAAGGTTATAAATCCAACAAATTTACAACTTTATGAGACAATGTCGTTCAGCTTTCAGATCTATCTCTGAATCTGAAACCTATAAATACCTTGGTATGTCACAGTCTTTGGGCATTGAGGACAAGGGTATTAGACGGTCGGTGAAGGAGAGCTTTTTCAGTCGGCTCAAAAAGTCCTTAACAGTCTTTTGTCAGGAGGCAACAAAGTGCGCGCCTTCAACGCCTGGGTAATGCCCCTACTCACATACTCCTTTGGCATACTAAGGTGGACTCAGACCGAGCTGGATGCCCTGGATCGGAGGGTCCGACAGCTACTCACCACACACCGTATGCTGCACCCACGCTCGTGCTCGTCTGTTATGAGATTGTAATATACGGAAATGTGGAGGTCGCGGCTTTCTAAACGCCAAAAATCTTTACAACCGTAATCTCAGGAATTATTTATTTAACAACGAGTAAGGGATGCATCGTGATGTGGTGGCAGCAGACAGGGGCCTCACGCCGCTCTCCTTGGCAAACGAGAACTGGCACAAACCAGTAGTACTAAGCACCAACGACCGCAAGGCGGTATGGAAGGATATAAGCAGCTACACGGTCGGTTCCACAAGACCGTTATGGGACCCGATGTAGACCTGCCCACGTCGGTGAACTGGCTACGATTCGGGGACCTCTTGGGAGAAACCAAGGGTTTTGCCTGTTCAATTGCGGACGAAGTTATCATGACGAATAATACCTAGACTTGGCTCACGAGATTACCGCCATGTGGGATGTTGACTCGACGATCATTGTTGCGATAGTCGTGTCAGCGAACGGTCTCATAGCGACGAGTCTCGACCAACACCTAGAGAGACTCTCTCTAGGTGGTTCGATCAAGGGTCAGAAGGGGCACAAGGCGGTAATTTTGGACACGGCGCGTATAGTACGTCGGTTCCTCACTCTGCGGCCCTGTAGGCCGAGCACATAATTGACGCGACAGTATCTCGCCGCGAGATAGACTACCCGTCTCTTACTAACTGTATAAATTAAAGGGGGACGGGTAGTCTATGTCGCGGCGAGATACTCTCGCGCCAATCATGTGCTAGCCCGGCTGACCACCGGCAGCTTGGGCCCTGCCCCGGTGGTGAATTATTAAGCTGTGAATATTTACAACCTGACCTGTAACGATGTTATTAATAAATATTTTCTTTTCTTTTTCTTTTTCTTTTCTTTCTTTTCTGGTGGTTTATATATTTTTTATTTTTTTGTAAGTGTTTTTATATTTTACTTTTATATTTATATTATAAAATGCCCAAATGCCTAATTTAAGAAGAAGAATAAATAAAGAGAATAATAAAAAATAAATAAAAAATGTAAAAAGACGTTGAAATAACAATAATGATATTATTGTAAACACTTTAATTTATAGATATTATGAAAGCTATGGATCTTCTATGGTCTTTTTGCCCTTTTGCCTTTTTGTCTTTTTGTCCCTACGCTGCGCTGACAAACGTCGCAGTACTTTCAATATTCTATTTTACATTGAAAATAGTCAAATTTATATTTACTGTTAATGTTTTTAGAATCTGCATTAAATGAGCTTTAGGACAGTATTTTTTATAAACGAAGTTTAATACAAAAATATAAAAATATGAGGGTTTGTTTGCATTTCGTTACTACTAAAATTTTATTATTTTAAGTATTGTGTCATATTTTGCTACGGAACCCTAAAAACTGGTATGGGGAATGAATTGGGTATCATCTAGTTACCTAAAAACGACACCAAACTTGATCCAAAGGCCCAAACTAATCCGCCAGAATTTTATTTCTGAGCGCCGGGAGCTCTGTACTTTGACCCCCCCTCCCGCCCACCTGACGCGGAGTTCAAGCTGGCTACCGGGCGTTTTGGGCTTAGGTGCACGTGTATAGCATCCGTACCAAATGGCATTGCTGTACCCCAAAATGTCTACCTGTTTCCCCATAGCAAACGGACTAGGGTACTCAGACAACGATATATGTAATATAAAAATACTTCAATACATAGAAAACATCCATGCCTCAGAAACAAATATATATGCTCATCACACAAATAAATACCCTTACCGGGATTTGAACCCAGGACCATCGGCTTCACATCAGGCTTCACCGGTCATCAAAATCATTACTCCCATGATATACGAGTACAGGTGTAAGTAGTGCTTAAGTGTTTTCCATCGTATTTTCTCGGAAACGTTCGTATTTGTCATGCTAATTCAGTCAATGTCAGTACTTTTTGTACCGAGACTGACTGAAATAGCAAGACACGTTCGTAAGTTTCAGTGAAAATACGATGGAAAATAATTATGCACTACATCTGTAAGTACATAGGTGTTAGCACAATGTTTTGTGCAACGTTCACTGACTTGCAAACAGATCACTTTCTGGTGCCCATGATAAATGAGTTTAAGACGGACGGTGGGAGAGTTCCTGTGCGAGACTGTACGAGTGTACGCGTTCTCGGGGCAGCGAGCAGATTTGTATTTACGCCTAAGGAGGTTTTGGGCACAAATGCAAGCTTTACTATTTGTGCTACCAATTCGGGACAATCCGTATCACCATGCAAAACACGACAAGTTGACATAAGAAGGCCATGGCTCCGTCCAACCCAGAAGAACCCAGTAAAAACTTGGTTGGGTATAAGAATGGGAAGCGGTTATATATTTTTAACCGACTTCAAGATTTCAAAAGGAGGAGGTTATCAATTCGGTTGTTTTTTTTTTTTTAATGTTTGTTACTCCATAATTCCGTCATTTCGTTACCGATTTTGAAAATTCTTTTTTTGATTGTAAGTATATACATACAGATTGGTCCCGTTTTTGTCAAAACGTAGTTCTGATGATGGGATCCATGAGGAATCGAGGGAACTCCTCAAATGTGAAAGGCATACATATAGTGATTTTTGTATTTTTATCAACAAGTCCAGCATTTCCAATTTAAAAACTGACATTTGATGAAGTGGAACTGCTGATGATGATCAGAATGGAACTCTTTAATGACGCATAGTTTACGTTTGGCGATTTGTCCTCTTCTTTATGTTTGTTAAGCAACTTAAGTTTTTAAGGCATATTTTTGTCCAGCTCGAGTTCTGATGATAAGACCCATGAGGAACCGAGGGAACTCCTCAAATGTGAAATGCATACATATTGTGATTTTTGTATTTTCATCAACAAATCCAGCATTTACATTTAAAAAAGTGACATTTGATTAAGTGGAACTGCTGATGATGATCAGAATGGAACTCTTCAATGACACATAGTTCACGTTTGGCGATTTGTTCTCTTCGTTATGGACTCAGACCCAAACTTGGACCTGGACTTTTTTTTGAACTGCGATCCTCACAGAACCGAACTGCTATCAGAAAAGTGGGTTAGGTTAGGTTAGAACTGTAACCCTTACAGAAACGAAATGCTATCAGAACATTGGGTTAGGTTAGGTTAGAACTATGACCCTTACAGAAACGAAATGCTACTAGAAACGTGGGTGGTTTTATCTCATTTTAGTTAGGCAAAAGATGCTGTCTTTTTTATTTCATTGACTGGAGTGCACCATCAACAATAAGTAACCTTTCAACGGCATCCCCCATTGAAGTCGGTTTTTTTTTCTTAAAAATTATCTTATACATAAACCGGAGGAAAGTTTTCTGCACTTTTTCCAAGAGCAAGGAATATGAACTTTCATAAGGGTTCCAAATAATACTGGCTACCTTGAGCTTGCTTCGGACAAGAGCGGTGTACAGCTGCTTGATTGCTCTGGGGTCTTTAAAGTCTCGTACGTTCCTATCTAGTAACAATTACCAGCCTCAAGCAGTTGGCAGCAAGGTCTTTTATCAAGGTGTGTTAAAAAGAACAATACTGTTGTTACTCGAGCCATCGGTTCTAGCTAATCCTATCATATACTGCGCGAGAAGAGGTTTTGGAGACCGTGTATAAGACACAACGCAACACTTCGCAATATTCAATTGTAGCTTATTCGCGGTGCTCCACTGAAGAACAGCATTTACGTCATCCTGTATTGCTTCGCAATCTACCATACTCTTATCAGATAGGTACGTAGATACTTATTTTGTCAACCACTATTTATTTACATATATGTAAACAATATGCTGGTTTTGTTTTTGCATTGTTTAATTATTCCTATAATTCCTTTATACAAATGAAAACAAGGTCAACCGGGGTAATTGCCACTGAGATTATTGCGTCTATTTAAGTTAATTTTTAAACAATATTACTTACAGCTCCTGCCATTTAGTGATAAAGGTATGAATTACTTAGAGGCTTAGAGGATACGACCAAAAGGAGTAGCCATTAACAGGCGTTCCTCTCTGTCGAAAATAGTCGGCCAATGGTCATACACAACAAACACAGGCTGACGTTTGTGACATGGCTATTGTGACGTTACGTATACATTTGACGTTCCCCTCCCCCCGCAAAAATTGGCAGACTTTTTGTACAGCAAATTACAGACATGACGTCTCCGTTGGTTATATCCTCCAAGACTAAGGTCGGGTTGCACCAAACCGTCTGTCACCGTTTTAGCGTTCGCTAAATTTTATTGTATGGGAAGTTTTATAGTTCTCTGCTGCTCGACGTTGATCAGTCTGTTAATTGTGGTTGGTGCAACTGGCCCTTAGAGGGTAGCACGTAACATAGAGGGCGTTTTACCGAATCCTATTCAAATAGTTGACTATTTTGAAAATTTGTTTCACCCCCACGATTTATGAGTTAAATAAGTCAACAAAACCCGTTTACATTCTCTTTAGATATTTAGTAATAAATGTGCTCGCTATTAATTAACTGAGACATGCGAACCACAATTTATATTAATTATACTTTTGTTTTTAAAAAACCGGCCAAGTGCGAGTCGGACTCGCGCACGAAGGGTTCCGTACCATTACGCTCAAAAACGGCACAAAAATCACGTTTGTTGTATGGGAGCCCCACTTAAATATTTATTTTATTCTGTTTTTAGGGTTCCGTACCCAAAGGTAAAAACGTGACCTTATTACTAAGGCTCCGCTGTCCGTCTGTCCGTCGGTCCGTCTGTCAGTCTGTCCATCTGTCTGTCACCAG
Organism: Cydia strobilella; assembly: GCF_947568885.1. Taxonomy (NCBI): domain Eukaryota; kingdom Metazoa; phylum Arthropoda; class Insecta; order Lepidoptera; family Tortricidae; genus Cydia; species Cydia strobilella. Next base: position 21,052,669 of record NC_086068.1, read on the forward strand.
GCTGTATCTCATGAACCGTGATAGCTAGACAGTTGAAATTTTAACAGACAGACACTGGTGACAGATGGACAGATAGACAGACAGACAGCGGAGTCTTAGTAATAGGGTCCCGTTTTACCCTTGGGGGCCTTGGGTACGGAACCCTAAAAAGTCCATGTCAAATTCTTCGAGGATATTTTTTTTACTTGACTAAATGCGTCAATAATGTTGAGGCAAAGAGGATATAATATTATAGAGCGGTACTGTCATAGTAAATTTTGTAACCACAGTAAATTCACTGCCATCTATCGACACCCTTTAAAACTAAAAATGAAGATTTATAAAAATACGATAAAATGTATTTAAATATGGATAAATGATTTTTTTTTATTTGCATTAATTATTTTTATTATTTTGACCCATGTTCTTTCACTGATATGCGTTAAAATTGTTAAATAACAAACAGAACCGTCAACAACCTCTATACGAGAGTAGGCCAAAGGTAGTAGCGCCATCTGATCGAGAGTCAAATTTTCGTGATTTTCGAGGCACGTTTTTTCCTTAGACTGTATCCATCTATTACGGAGTTATATCTATCTTTGGTTGAGGTAATTGCGTCTATGTAACGCATTTGTCCCAATGTCGGTGGTCAACAACCTTTTTCTTAATACGTAGTTTTAACAGTTTATAAAAAGCTTATTTTACCACATTTTATGTAGTTTTAGTGTAAAATTAAGAACCGTCGAAAGTCCGTCTATCGCTAATTCCCAATTTTTTTATTTATTTGAAAAATGAACGACAGCAATCTTCTCTATCTAATTTCACTCGTGAAATAGGTCAGTGACAAAGGTAAATATAAAAGCTCTCGGAACATTTTTATATCTTAGTCTTTTGACCGACTAAAAAGGTTTACAACATCTGGAAATTAGGTTTGGATAAATGCGTCACAAACCAGGGACGCATTCACCCAAATTATACTATTTTCTACTTGATATTGTTAATTGCTGTTTTTGGCCCATCGTATTGATTATACCTTTTAAAATACTGTATTATATGAACACATTTTATGGGGTTTGAAAAGTCTTATCATAATTGTTTATAAATTATTTTAAAATGACGCAATTTGCCCAACTGGGGCAAAGGCGTCAAAATTTCCGTTTTTTTTTTAAAACATCTATATATTTTAATTATAGTGCAATGAAAAAGTTACTTCGCGAATTATCTTGGCAAAGACTTGTAGAAAGCACACAGCAAAAGAATATTTCTATACACTAATTAAATATTTCATCAATCAATATGTTGCATGGGTATGTAGCGGTATTAAATGTGTTCCTGCTAACTGACACAATAATAATGTGAGCACGTCGGCAACCGCCCCTTTATAACTCCGTCACTTTATAACATGACATATCTAGATGTGTCTCTGTCATCTAAAGATAAGCCGCTCATTGAGACGATTTTTACAGACAGGTCGTCCACATTGTCGTTTGTCGAACGGTCGTTCCTAATTACATCCTTATGGTACTTATAGAAGAAAGAAGCATCTTACAGGCAGAAAACGGCTTATTTTGAGACGTATAATTATTCAATGGCCGATTAATTTACCGATTTTTTTTATTGAAAGTACGTCGAGTTCACGCGTTCACGCAGGCAACTCGAGCTTGGTAGTAAATTATATTTTATGAACGTAGCCATGTGTGCAGCGTCCGTCGACAGCGGGCGGGAAGCTGCGCGGACGGATCCGCCCGGCTCTGACTGCAACTGACTACATGATTTAACGGAAATCAGAACATACCTACTGCAAATGATTATGTTTTACATCAAATTGTATAAAAACTTTTTTATAACATATTCCATAATGCCAATATCCAAAGACGAAAATAGGGACTACGTTTTTCAAGAGAAGTCTATAGTCTTGCAACTTGGAACCTGTCCGATGTTTTCATACCTACAGATCCTTCAGCCTCCTTTAGGTACCCTTTTACGTAGTTAATCCTGTAACAATTCCCAGTTTTCGTTTAGCCCTTTATTCAACCCTTTCTTCTCTTTCCCACCCATGAGCTGTGGCAAAATGCCGGGAAAACGCGAGGAAGATGATGATGACTCTTTCTTCTCTTTAGATATAGGTATATCTTATGCAGTTTGTGCATTGCTATGAAAAGGGTTAAACTAAAGTAAGTACCTAGTTTTCATATTGGCTATGTATACTAAGAGATGCATTACACACTTTTATTTAGCCTAACCCTAGCCCTAAAAAATATTTTGGGGAATGTTAAAAATTGATAGAGCTAAAATTGTACATTAGCCACGTCGAATTAAACCTAATATGGGCAATCAGTGAAAATAATTCGTGTAGTTTTGAAAATTGAATATAGTTAACTAAGTTTAAAATAAGAATAGGTACAATTCTCGTAGATACCAATATGTATAGTACCTACAATGTTACGTTAAGTGTGCAAAGTTAACTACAATATAATCAAAATGAAATAAAATGGAAAAGTTAACTTTGTCACTTTCATTTCTTTTCACATTTTTTTCAGAAATGCGTAACTTTTTGGGGTTCCGTACCGTTCCGGACTCGCGCATGAAGGGTTCCGTACCATTACGCAAAAAACGGTAAATATTTATTTTATTCTGTTTTAGTATTTGTTGTTATAGCGGCAATAGAAATACATCATCTGTGAAAAGTTCAACTGTCTTGCTATCACGGTTCATGAGATACAGCTTGGTGACAAACGGACAGACAGACAGACGGATAGCGGAGTCTTAGTAATACCCCCGTTTTTACCCTTTGCGTACGGAACCCTAAAAAGGACCAGTTTTTTTAGATATGATCTACGTTACCGTATAACCCTTGAGAAGCGGATGTAAACCAAAATAAAGGCCCGGGACAGCCACATGTTCGTCGAAAAAAAAATGTTGCGTTGCGCGTATATTTAGGAAGGTACCTACAGATAAAAACTTTGACGTATTTGCAAGCGCAGTGACCGCAATGTCTTTCATGTAGTACCTACCTAGAGTTGTAGACTTTGTACTGTAAACCTACAGATAAAATCATACTTCGGGTTCCTACCAAAAACTACACCATTTATGCACTTTTTATTTGTTTGCGTTTCGGAGCCAACATGGCAATACAGACCAGACACTCAACGGAACAACAATCGCAGTTTGGAACAAGAAAATTGTTGTGATGTACATTGAGATAAATAAATAAAAAAAAAACAACGACGCAACGAACTGGAATGAAAAGAAATAATAATATGAGAATTAAAATGGATGTAATGGAATGAAATAAAGATAATGAAGATAAAACACTAAAGTTGAATAGATACATAATAATAAAAAACCGGCCAAGTGCGAGTCGGACTCGCTCACCGAGGGTTCCGTACTTTTTAGTATTTATTGTTATAGCGGCAACAAAAATACATCATCTGTGAAAATTTCAACTGTCTAGCTATCACGGTTCATGAGATACAGCCTGGTGACAGACAGACAGACGGACAGCGGAGTCTTAGTAATAGGGTCCCGTTTTTACCCTAAAAATAATCTTTAAAAAAAAGTAAAACCGACTTCAAACGGGAAAAAAAAATATTAGCTTCAAGTTGCCGTCAAACCGAATGCCAACCCTGGTATAGTTCGATAAGAACAAAAGAACCAGTATTATAACTATTTAGCTCGGCACTTACTTCAAACGTATCAGTTTGCTACCGCATATAAAACGAGAGAATATTTTATTTTTTCCAGCTTGAAGTCGGTTTTACTTTTTTTTTAAGATTAATTTTATTTTCCATTTTTAGTGTTTCTTCATCTGTCCGGCCAAACTGTCACTAAACACTTTTGCACGTCGGGTAAGTTTCAAGGTCTGGATCTAAGCTATCAAGATTTAAGGAGTTGGACCTCATGGAACCCATCATTAGAACTAGACCTTTACACAAATGTTCCTTCAGAACTTACTTGTGCTTAACAAATATAACGAAGAGGACTTAACTCGCCAAAATTGAAATATGCGTTGTTAAAGAGTCCCGTTCTGGTCATCATCAGTAGTTCCACTTCAACAAATGGTACTGTTTTGGATGAAACTGACGGATGTTTTGGATGAAAGTGCTTGGTTTGTTAATGAAAATACTAAAACTGATATATGTATGCCTATAAGATTTGAGGAGTTCCCTGGATTCCTAATGGATCCCTTTATCAAAACTGGGTTTTTACAAACACGGGACCAACTAGGGACTATACAACATACAAAAAACTACGGTCGAATTGATAACCTCCTTTTTTTGAAGTCGGTTAAAAATAAAGCAAAGTATTTAGTCCATCGCTTTCAGGTTATAATAGCCTATTACATTTTAGATCCCATTAACCCTCAATAGTGCTTACCTACTGTCTGGCGGGTGCTGTATCCTCGTCCCCCACGTCCCGTGACACGGGGAAGGGCAGCATCCGCTCGGTGTACCCCTTACATTACATTAAAAGGGCCTATACGTATTGGCTTCCCCACCCGCCTATCCTATCCTATATTTCCTATAATGCATAGTGCGTCACATATTTTGACTTATTTTTTTCTGAAATAACAATGTCTTTAAAAAAGTTCATTATGAATAATTATTTACTCAAATAAAAACCCAATACATTGTACTAAGATACATATTTGTATGTACGAGAATTGTACCTATTCTTATTTTAAACTAAGTTATACACGGAACTATTAAAGGTGTTTGGCTAAAGTGAAACAAAGGGTAGACTGCGCGGGCATCTCTTTGTTTTCTCTGGCGAGCCATACGCGGCTCTATCAAAATATACAGAGGACCAAAATGTAACCACGCCGCGCCCACACGCTAAGACCACGGGCCGACCATGTTGTGACGACTCATCATTGTTCAGGCAGATTCGTCTAAGTAATTATAGATAAGGTTCCTAAAAATATACAGTAAGCAGATAATTCATGTGTATGAGATGAGAAAAACATAACAAAGGATGCGGAATATTAATAATTATATATATTTCATATAAACATAAATAATCACAATATTAAATAAACTTTATATACCTAGATAGAACATTTTTAATATATCGTAATATTTATAACTTAAGTTAAAATTTCAAAACTCCCTTACCTACGCTAATCATAATATTTTAAACCTTTTTATGCGAAAAATACCTTTATACATCACCTATTCGGAAAAGGGCTTTTTTTTCCCTACATAGAAGGGATCAAAGTGGCACTTAATAGTTTATTAAGAGCACTACATTTTGAAATGAAAATCTCATTTTCCGAAAAAAGTGACTAAACATGTTCTTTCCGTGTACCCTTCAGTTACACTTGCCTCGTAGCTACACTTAACCGTACTGACTTAACTAATTACGAGTATCTCCTAATGATCGTCATGTTCAAAATTATAAACTAGGTACAAATTATAATGCAAAACACTATAAAAAACATGTCAGTTTAAAAAATAATTTCCAATGTCGAGTGTCGAGGTCATAAACTCATTTACTGAATAAAGTGGATTTTCCAATAATAGGACTTTCAGTTGACGCTTAAATGTTTCGTCAGATGTTTCTGTACGTAATAAGGGATATTACTGCAATGTTCTGCCACCAGATTGCAGCACTAGCCTTTTTTAGTAAACCATAGAGTAACTTATACATACTGTGCCTTTAACAGGTTTCTGACAAGTTTTCAGATATAATAATATATGACATTGATCTCAGAATAATAACTATAGCAACCCAAAAATTACTCTCTGGCTCTATAAGACAATAATCCGCCCCTTACTCTGTTACGGTTCTCTGGTTTGGTGGCCAAGAACAAACCTAGGCAACGTACGAGACAAACTACAAAGACTCCAAAGGCTCGCATGCGCGGCCACCACTGGCTGTACGAGGTCCACACCGACTGCAGCCATGGAGGTCATGTTAAACCTTCCACCGCTGCACCTACACATACAACAAGAGGCCAGTCTCAGCGGTAAGGCTGCGAGCCCTTAATATATGGTCCAACATCATAGGAGCTCTTCACACAACTTGCCTGGATAAGGTATATGACGAATTTCCAGTGCTCAATTCGGGCACGGATCGGATTCATAAACAAGCTATCTTCGACAAAAGGTACAAAATACAGTTATACGAGGACGACAATTACGAAGGACTCAATCCTCGGGAGCTCAGAATCTTCACTGATGGGTCCAAAACAGACAGCGGATCGGGCTCTGGAACCTTCTCAGAAGACCTGAACATGTCAATCACCACTCCGCTAGGAGCCCATAACTCGGTATTCCAAGCTGAATGCATGGGCATCATAAACGCGGCGGCTGCCATCACTGCAAGGAAGGTAGTAGGATCCTCCATCCGCATACTCTCCGACAGTAGAGCAGTTTTGATGGCTCTGAAAAGCCATATAGTCACATCCAAACTTATACACGAATGCCACGAACGACTAATGGAGGTATGTCATAACAATAAGATCACCCTACAATTGATCAAAGGACACAGCGGATCCCGGGGTAACGATGCTGCGGACGAGCTTGCCAGGCAAGGATCGAGTGCGGGAGCGATTGGCCCAGAACCGATCCTCCCGATACCGTATAGCAAGGTACGCTCAATGCTGCTGGCACGTACAGGGAAACTACACACAGAACATTGGCTAAACCAGACTGGATGCAGACAGGCCAAACAAGCCATGCCTGGCATCAACGGAAAGCTCACAAGGGTGCTCCTTCAATTAGGAAAGACCCGACTGAGCATGGTAACCAGTGTCATAACAGGTCATGGACTATTTAACAAACATTTTTTTATAACAGGTGTCACAGACAGTCCCCTATGCAGAGGATGCATGGAGACAGAAGAAACAGCCTCTCACGTGGTGCTGGAGTGCAGCGGAGTGGCCCCATACAGGGCAAAACATCTTAGATCCCCGAAAGACCTCCCCGAGGTCCTAATCCACATCAAAGGTTTGATAGGTTTCCTCGAGGAGCTGGGCTGGCAGGACTAGCCCACCCCCATGTCACGCAAAATAGGCGCTAGTCGTCGAGTTGCGGAAAATCGCCCGAACTACAATACAATACAATACAATAATTAAAGCACAGAAACCGGGCAAAAATGCTTCGCAATTATGTATACCCGTTCTTTACTTCCTTACGAATTAAATAATGTGCCGAAAAGAGATGCATATATGCTTGTTATTTCTCATTTACGTACGGTGTCATAAGTTTGATAATTTGCTAGGGATGTAAAACTGTGTCGACTTTTATATCGATAAATTATGCAAAATAATCACGAAATTGGCAAATTGATAATAGTCTGGCTAATGAAAGTTGAACCTGAAAAAACGCGGCAATTTAAAAAAAACTGTAGCAGGCGCTCGTTGAATATAAGGATTGTATAACTTTTATATTTAAAGTATAAAAATTATGCAATCTTTGTAATCAAAGAGCCGCCTGATATGAGGATTTATGCATGTACCTAATATAGCATTTATCTCATTTGCAGTCTACCACTCAGAACCGTCTAACTATACCTCTCGTTTTCTTATCATTAGAAAGAAGGCGAGCGATCTTAACGTGTCGTTTTATCGAAAAACACTTTTGAAAATAGGTCACAACAAATATAATATACGATCATTTACATACTTTTGCTTTCATAAGTAAAATATTGCTATATATAAAAAAAAAACTTGTCAAAAAACACATGGAAATGGTTTACCGTTTTTTCTAATGCTAAAAGACTAAGTATAGCTTCTAGTCATGTACCAAATAGGAAATGAAAAAAAAAACGTTCGTGTAATATATTATTTTTATTTAATAATAGGGAATATTACGCGAAACTCGGCGCAGGTGGCGCCACTACCACAATCTGAGGGTCTATCGCGAAACAAGAAAATCGAACTTTCGTTATCTAACATCTCTGTCACTCTTGCGTATTCGAGCGATAAAGAGGCAGCTAGATAACGAAATTTCGGATTAGAGTTTTCCGGTAGGTCCCCTGAAAACTTGTCATAAACCTGTTAAAGGTACAGTATGAATAAGTTACTCTACGGTGCACTAAAAAAGCTAGTGCTGCACTTTGGTGGCAGAACATTGTAGTAATATCCTCTATTCCTCGTCCTTTGGAAATCTGAAATAAAAAGTTGAGTTTTGTGAGATAACAATATTAATAAATAGAACATTCATCAATGATCATTAATGTCTTTTTATTAGGGTTCCGTACCCAAAGGGACCCTATTACTAAGACTTCGCTTTCCGTCTGTCTGTCACCAGGCTGTATCTCATGAACCGTAATAGCTAGACAGTTGAAATTTTCACAGATGATGTATTGCTGTTGCCGGTATAACAACAAATACTATAAAGTACGGAACCCTCGGTGCTCGCGTCCGACCCGCACTTGATCGGTTTTTAGTATTATACTATAGTCTGGCAAACACAATCTGTCAGTAAGTAAGAACAAAGAAAACTATAGGTACAGTCGAAGGCAAAAATATCGATCCATACAAATGGCTCAAAAATATGTGAACACGACTTTATTGTCTGAGAGTACACATATTTTTGAGACTTTGGGAATGTATATATATTTATGCCCTTGACTGTATTCATCAATTTAAATGAGACAGTCCTGGGCCAAACTATTATTATTATTTATCATTTATAGCAGACAACATTGGTCCATATACATAATAAGCATATAAGAAAGCTGTAAATGTCGATAGGTTATTGATCTGAGGTCGATAAATACACAGTACATCACTATGCCAAAAATATAACCTTTCATAATTACATAGTTAGCAGAAAATTTCAAAAAAAATATGCAAAAATCTATACAGACTTGAATGCAAGTAATAATTACATAAACAAACATATCGATTTCAATGTTTAGGGTCAGATCCTATAAATTAATTTCTTCAAAATTGAACAAAACTCACCGATTAAAGGTTACCAGTTCGTGCGTGTTTTCTTTTCTTCCTGTATGCGATTTACAGCCCTCGATCACACAAAACATTATCACAGAGGGAACTTCAAACCGTTACAAATAAAAACTCAGCACGTTTTCCAACAATCTTTCAGGAATAGCAACAATATAATTAAAATAAACGCTGAAATTCCGCGAAATATTTCAACTAAAATAATACGACTATGTAAAGTTCTTACAGTTGACACCTACCTGTCAAATAACGAACATATATTTTTATTTGGCTGGATTAAAAGACCACCAAAAACCACCATTTGATATTTTCCTCAGTTCATCTTATGACAATACTGAAAAAAACGAAAGAACTTGCGGATTGTTGTCTCACTCACTCATAGACAAAAAGTAATAGCGTGTTGTGAATATGATACTTTTTACCAAGCTCTTATTTTTGCCCGGCTTCTATGCTATAGTTATTATTCTGAGACATTGATGCATCAAGTGTCACTTAAGTCACTTTTGATTGTTCAATTTTAATGACCTAACATAGGGAATATTTTAATCATGGAGACTATATAAAGGAGCCAAATCTTTATGTATGAAAAGTGTCCATCAAAAAACAGTAATTAGGCGGCGCCACCATACACCAAAATACTACCAAAAAGAACCTACGTAATTTGGTCGGGTTATTTGTTGCCTTACATGTTATACTCACGTCCCAGAGCCTAACTAGCGCCACCGGAGAGATTAGGAACTATTATTTAAAGCTGAAAGAGGTCACTTTTGCAGCAATTCTGCTATAAGAGATTGGCATCCTTTCTATACCATCCATAATTTTAATAGGGAATATTACGCGAAACTCTGCGCAGGGGGCGCCACTACCACAAACTGAGGGTCTATCGCGAAACAAGAAAATCTAAATTTCGTTATCTAACATCTCTGTCACTCTTGCATATTCGAGCGATAAAGAGGCAGCACTTAGCCCCCTTCTTTTTAACCTCGTCATGGACTTTCTGACGTCCGAATTTCAACAACCTACACCCTGGAATATACTCTACGCGGACGATGTGGTTTTAATCGACAAGGATCCAGCAACCCTCCAATGCACGCTTGATATATGGAGATCAGCCTTGGAAAAAGCAGGACTCCGGATAAATAGGCAAAAAACGGAACACATGCACTGCAACTTCTCCGAGAACAACATCCAGTACACCCTCCACGTCCGAAATACGGCCCTAAATACCGTAACCACCTTCAAGTATTTAGGAAGCGTACTGGCAAACGACGGCACCATTGATGCCGATATCACAAACCGAATTGGCGCCGGATGGCAGAAGTGGAGAGACCTAACTGGAGTGCTGTGCGACACTAGAATGCCAGTACGGGTTAAAGGAAAAGTTTATAAAACAGCAGTGAGACCAGCTATAACGTATGGAGCGGAATGCTGGCCCTTGAAGAAACAACAAACCGACAAGCTTCACGTTGCTGAAATGAGAATGCTGAGATGGTCGTCAGGAGTTACACTTCTTGACAAGGTTCCTAACCGGTATATCCGTGGCAGCTTCAAAATAAGGCCTATAGATGAAAAGTTGGACGACTGCGCTGGTATGGTCATGTCATGAGGAGGCCTGCCGACCACATGACAAGAAAAGTGCTGGAACTTGAACCGAGGCCAGGGCATCGCGGGAGATCTTGAACTACATGGATATCCGTCATAAAGAAAGACCTCAAAAACTCTAACACGGACGCAGAGACGACCCAGAAAAGACCACTCTGGAGACTAAGGATTAGGAGAGCCGACCCCAAATAGAGATGGGCATAAGGCCTGAAGAAGAAGAAGAAGAGCGATAAAGAGGCAGATAGCGAAATTTCGGATTCGCGTTTCCCGGTAGGTTATCTGTAAACAAACCGCCTTGATGCATCAATGTCATATTTTTTATCTCTGAAAACTTGTCAAAAAACTGTTAAAGGTACAGTATGTATAAGTTACTCTATGGTTTACTAAAAGGGCTAGTGCTACACTCTGGTAGCAGAACATTGCAGTAATATCCCCTATTTTGGTGTAATTTTTTTTATTTTATTCATTTGATTATCTTTTGCTGACATTGTTTATTTCTTTTATTTTTTATTTTTTTGTGTTTATCAATGTATTAATGTCTTAGATATAGGTAACATATATATAATAGTCTCATGTAATCGTTTTGGTGTTAAACTGTAAGGTTATATTGAAATAAATAAATGAAATGAAACGAAATGAAATCAAGGCGGTTTGTTTACAGAGGATCTACCGCGAAACGCGAATCCAAAATTTTGCTATCTGGCTCTTTATCGCTCGAATATGCAAAAGTGACAAAGGGCCGGATTTAGGCCGTATTTAGACTTGTAAGTTTCTAACGTAAAATTTATGTAAGTAACTTACGACTGCGTTTACACCTAAAAATAAATTTACATTTAGTACACTTACAAAGGTTCTGTGTGATTTACTTACGTAAATTATAACAAGCCCATTTACACCACTAGGTACTAACCGAAATCAGAATTTAAATTTTAAATTTTACTTGTAGGTACAATATAAAGAAAAAAAGTACATTTTGAAAGGTTACACAAGCTGAGGGACTCCTGTCGTGATTACACTTCGAAGTTCTAGTTTTAGCTATGGGCTATATATTATCCTCTTAAGTTTTGCAGTTTTCTCACAATTTCCTCCGGAGTTGAATTAAGGTTTCAACAAATTGCATACAAATTTTTGAATGCTCCTAACTAAATACCTAATTAAAAATTAGAAATAAACGAAAGCTGTCGTAAATCAATTTTTTCTGAAATGTTAATGTCTAGAGAGGAAAATGGGGACTATGGTTATATAGAAAGACAGTTTCGGGGCGGTCGTCCACTGGATTCGTCTTAATGATTTATGAACTAAGTTTGTTTGATCCGATTTTTATAGCCTTAATTTTTGTAGTGTAAATGAAATATCATATTCAGGCAACTAAGGCCCATTGATACAAACTAACATACATACAATAAAAATCATATGATAATCAGAAATGATTCAAAAGAAATAATTAGCTTTTCCACCTCAGATGGCAACCAGACTCTTAGACTTATATTGACCGGGATATAGACCGTGATTACCTTTTGCATTAATATCGGGAGCTCACAAATAATACAAAAGGTAATCACGGTCTATATCCCGGTCAATATAAGTCTAGTAAAACTAACCGTGAATCATTCAAAACTCTAACCAGACTCTTGTTTGCTTAAACTAAGGCTTAAACGATTTCACAGCAAAGACCTACGTAAGTACTTATCGATCCAATTCGATAAGTCGAGAAATGCTTCCGTGAGCAACCTCAAGGCAGTTTACACTTATGATTTTTACAACTACCTTAACTAGGAAAAAATTATGATAAGCGACTTACGAGGATGTTTCCATTTGCAAATGCACCATAAGTTACTCGCGTAAGTTACTTACGTGAGTAAAACTTACAAGTGTAAATAAATAGTTCTCGAGATATGTGGGTCAAGCAAATCTTGTCAGTAGAAAATGGCGGCAAATTTGAAAAAATCACGGGTTAGCAACACTGTGTTCGAATAATTCCAAAATCGCGTGTCATCTGTGTCTTATCTGTGGAATGTGGATCGCCATCTTGTTTGTTTATATTCTGAATCGTCTCTATTTTATAAGAGAATTTCTGTTGTCACCATTAAATACCAATATATTAAATAAGATTGTGGAAATGTGCATGAACTTAAGGTGCCTACAATGTACAATAGTGCTCATTGATGGTAAACATTTCTAAAATTTGAGGTTATGATAATTACTGGAAGAACTTGGGAAGAACTGAACTTTTAAGATTGTGCTGTTTTTTAACCGACTTCAAGATTTCAAAGGAGGAGGTTCTCAATTAGGTTGTATGTTTTTTTTTTATGTTTGTTACTCCATAACTCCGTCATTTCTGGCCCGATTTTGAAAATTCTTTTTTTGATTGTAAATATATGCATACAGATTGGTCCCGTTTTTGTCGAAAAGCAGTTCTGATGATGGGATCCATGAGGACTCGAGGGAACTCCTCAAATGTTAAAGGCATACTACTACATATAGTGATTTTAGTATTTTCATCAACAAATTAAGCACTTACATTTAAAAAAGTGACTGATGAAGTGGAACTGCTGATGATGATCAGAACGGAACTCTTCAATGACGCATAGTTCACGTTTGGCGATTTGTCCTCTTCGTTATGTTTGTTAAGCAAGTTAGGTTTTCAAGAAACATTATTGTCAAGTTCGAGTTCTGATGATAGGATCCATGAGGAATCGAGGGAACTCCTCAAATGTGAAAGGCATACATATAGTGATTTTTGTATTTTTATCAACAAATCCAGCATTTCCATTTTAAAACGTGACATTTGATGAAGTGGAACTGCTGATGATGATCAGAATGGAACTTTTTAATGACGCATAGTTTACGTTTGGCGATTTGTCCTCTTTTTTATGTTTGTTAAGCAACTTAAGTTTTTAAGACATATTTTTGTCAAGCTCGAGTTCTGATGATGAGACCCACGAGGAACCGAGGGAACTCCTCAAATGTGAAAGGCATACATATAGTGATTTTTGTATTTTCATCAACAAATCCAGCATTTACATTTAAAAAAGTGACATTTGATGAAGTGGAACTGCTGATGATGATCAGAATGGAACTCTTCAATGACACATAGTTCACGTTTGGCGATTTGTTTTCTTCCTTATGGACCCAGACCTAAACTTGGACCTGGACTCGGACCCGGACCCGTACCCGGGTCTGAACATGGACCTTAACTCGGACCCGGACCCGGACCGAACTGACCCAAACTTGGACCCGGACAGCCGGACACGGACCCGGACTCGGATCCGGACCCAGACCCGGACCCGGAAATGCTACTAGAAAAGTGGGTATTTTTTTAACTGTGATTCTCACAGAACAGAACTGCTATAAGAAAAGTAGGTTAGGTTAGGCTAGAGCTGTGACCCTTACAGAAACGAAATGCTATTAGAAAAGTAGGTTAGGTTAGGTTAGAACTGCGACCCTTACAAAAAAGTGTTTTTTTTTTATATGTACCTATAATATACAACCATATAAAAAAATACACAGGTATGTGACATTCTTCAGGAAAAGTACAATTATTTACAATAACAAGTGGCATATTTATTATCTTCGAGCTCCTTCAGTTTCTGAACTGGCGTCCAAAACAGCCCCCTATGGCAGTGCTGATATTCTGTTTGCTCCCTATCTATGTTTTCTAAGTTTACTAAAACAAAATCATATCATAATGTAAATAGTCCATATATTTGATATTTATTAAGTCCTGTAATCGTGAGAGGAATAGTTACAGTGATACCCTACCAGTGACTGCTCAGTGGTTTATACAAATACAAAATTCTTTATTTAATAAATTAGTTTTACAAAATGATCTAAGAGCTCGTTCCCACTATGTCGGATGTCGGCCCCGACTTTTAATCGGGTGTCGGCGCCTCTGTTCACACTAGTCGGCTGTCGGGACGATTTTTAATTGGATGTCGGTGCCTCTGTTCACACTAGTCGGCTGTCGGCCACGACCGCAGCTGGTGCCATTTGAGGTTCTCATTTGACGCGCGGGAGGCACAGGGGGTGCGGCGCGGGCGGGGTCGGTCCGACATCCGACATCATGTGAACAGCGCCGCCGACACGATTTTTTTCCGGACGGAGGGCTGACAAAACGCACGATAATTTATGTCGGATCCGACACATAATCGTTGTCGTTCGTGTGTAAACAGCTTCATATAAAATGTTCTGCCGCTACGACACCCGATTAAAAATCGGACCGACATCCGACATAGTGGAAACGAGCTCTAAGGGGATGGAACCGCCCAGTAAGGTAAAATATTAAAATCCAGTAGGATATGTACCAGCGGAAGCAATGATTTGTTTCACATTCTTTTTTCCAACATAATCCGTTTCTAAATATTTTTTGATCTTGTCAAACTTGTTAATCACCTATTGATTAACAATATTATTATCGTTTTTACTCCATAATAATAACCATTTCAAAATGTTTCAATAAAGTATAAACCGCGATCGGCAATTTAAGTTGACGTACGAAGAGCGCGCTCAGCAGGAAAAAAATAGTACATTTCGATGCTAGTGCGGAAAGTATGTCATTATTCCACGAGAACCGAGATATCCTGCCACGAGCCGTAGGCGAGTGGCAAGACTCGGGACGAGTGAAGAATGACATTTCCGCACGTGTATCGAACGACGTTTTTTAATACAGTTGCGAAAAAATAAGAAAAGCAGCAAAAGCAAGCAAGGAATGGAATTCGAAACTTTTATATTATTCATTCTGTGCCATCATTGACATTATGAAGAGGTGTTTTTCTAGCTTTTATTCGACTAGAATAGATATTGTTATTATTATTGAACCAACTTCAATGAAAGTTTTTTTTTCAAATGCATGTTCTATAAGACAGAAACAATTGTAAATATTAAATCATTGTACTATTATTACCTAAATATCGTTATTCATGATTATTTGTGTATCGTATATTTATAAAAACAATATCGAATGTTGCCTTTGGAAACTTAAATCATTCTTGCAGTAAGAAAATACGCCTCTTCTTTGACAGGCGTTCCGTTCCCTTCGGAGAACTTATTAAGAACGGTTTTTCAACATTAAAAAATAAACGTGTTATAATACTTTTAATGATGAAGAGGTAAGTAATAAAATATGAAATATGCATATTTTTTTTTTGTATTCTTACATTAACAGTAGGTTTTTAATGTTGATTACGACGTTTAAAAGAAACTAATATTAACACTCATCAATAAGTAGTCATGAATTGGAACAAGTAAAAATTAAAAAAAATTGGAAGTAAGTAAGTAAAAAGCATGTAAAAAGCACTAGTTCGCGAAAACCAACTTTCCGCACGCTAAACAGCCACGAAAAGTAGCACTTTTGAGCAACTGTATTAAAAAAACATTTTTTGGTTCGATGTACATTGCTGCTTTTCTTAGCGCAATACTGCATGAATCTCAGAATAATGACTAAAGCATAGAAGTCGGGCAAAACTGCTTCGCAAATATGTATATCCGTACTTTACTTCCTTACGAATTAGATAATGTGCCGAAAAGAGATGCATATATGCTTGTTATTTCTCATTTACGTACGGTGTCATAAGTTTGATAATTTGCTAGGGATGTAACTGTGTCGACTTTTTATATCGATAAATTATGCATAAGTTTATGTGCCGTATAATAGAATAATCACGAAATTGGCAAATTGATAATAGTCTGGCTAATGAAAGTTGAACCTGAAAAAACGCGGCAATTTCAAGAAATCTGTAGCAGGCGGCTCGTTGAAATGAAATTAAATGAAATGCGTGGAATACAAGGATTGCATAACTTTTATACTTTTTATAATTTTCATATTCTAAAATCATTAAAAAGTATAAAAATTATGCAATCCTTGGAATCAAAGAGCCGCCTGATATGAGGATTAATGCATGTACCTAATATAGCTTTTATCTCATTTGCAGTCTACCACTCAGAACCGTCTAACTATACCTCTCGTTTTTTTATCATTTGAAAGAAGGCGAGCGATCTTAACGTGTCGTTTTATCGAAAAACACTTTGAAAATAAGTCACAACAAATATAATATACGATCATTTACATACTTTTGGTTTCATAAGTAAAATATTGCTATATTTATAAAAAAACTTGTCAATAAAAAGACACGTGGAAATGGTTTACCGTTTTTTCTAATGCTAAAAGACTTTTTAGAGTTTCTAGTCAAGTACAGTCAGCTGCAGAGAAAAGGCACCCCCCTTGCATACAAAGTTCTGTAAATTAGTATGGACGTGGGGTACCTTTTCTCTGCAGCTGACTGTACCAAATAGGAAATGAAAAAAAAAAAACGTTCGTGTAATATATATTTTTTTATTTAATAATAGGGAATATTACGCGAAACTCGGCGTAGGTGGCGCCACTATCACAATCTGAGGGTCTATCGCGAAACAAGAAAATCGAACTTTCGTTATCTAACATCTCTGTCACTCTTGCGTATTCGAGCGATAAAGAGGCAGCTAGATAACGAAATTTCGGATTCGAGTTTTCCGGTAGGTCCCCTGAAAACTTGTCATAAACCTGTTAAAGGTACAGTATGAATAAGTTACTCTACGGTGCACTAAAAAAGCTAGTGCTACACTTTGGTGGCAGAACATTGTAGTAATATCCTCTATTCCTCGTCCTTGGAAATCTGAAATAAAAAGTTGAGTTTTGTGAGATAACAATATTAATAAAAGGAACATTCATCAATGATCATTAATGTCTTTTTATTAGGGTCCCGTACCCAAAGGGTAAAAACGGGACCCTATTACTAAGATTTCGCTGTCCGTCTGTCTGTCACCAGGCTGTATCTCATGAACCGTGATAGCTAGACAGTTGAAATTTTCACAGATGATGTGTTCTGTTGCCGCTATAACAACAAATACTAAAAAGTACGGTCCACTTGGTGCGCACGTCCGACCCGCACTTGACCGGTTTTTAGTATTAAACTATAGTCTGGTAAACACAATCTGTCAGTAAGTAAGAACAAAGAAAACTATAGGTACAGTCGAAGGCAAAAATATCGATCCAGACAAATGGCTTAAAAATATGTGAACACGATTTTATTGTCTGAGCGTACACATATTGTTGAGACTTTGGGAATGTATATATATTTATGCCCTTGACTGTACCCATCAACACATACACAGACAGTCCTGGGCCAAACTATAAGAAAGCTGTAAATGTCGATAGGTTATTGATCTGAGGTCGATACATCACTATGCCAAAAATATAACCTTTCATACTTAGCAGAAAAGTTCGAAAATATATGCAAAAATCTATATAGACTTGAATGCAAGTAATAATTACATAAACAACATCGATTTCTATGTTTAGGGTCAGGTCCTATAAATTAATTTCTTCAAATTGAACAAAACTCACCGATTAAAGGTTATCGGTTCGTGCGTATTTTATTTTCTTCCTGTATGCGATTTACAGCCCTCGATCACACAAGACATTATCTCAAAGGGAACTTCAAACCATTACAAATAAAAACTCAGCACGTTTTCCAACAATCTTTCAGGAATAGCAACAATATAATTAAAATAAACCAAGATGACCGCTGAAACATCCCGAAATATTTCAACTAAAATAATATGACTATGTCTAGTTGTTACAGTTGACACCTACCTGTGAAATAACGAACATATATTTTATTTGGCTGGATTATATTATAGAACCACATAGGACCATTTGACATTTTCCTCAGTTCATCTTATGACAATACTGAAAAAAACGAAAGAACTTGCGGATTGTTGTCTCACTCACTCATAGACAAAAAGTAATAACGTGTTGTGAATACGATATCTTTTACCAAGCTTTTATTTTTGCCCGGCTTCTTTGCTTTAGTCATTATTCTGAGGCATGAATACTTTGAGTGTTGCCCTACTTTAGTTTGCTTTACATTGCTACTGACAAGATTTGCTTGACCAACTATATTTAGCGATGTGACAGACA
This sequence comes from Cydia strobilella, assembly GCF_947568885.1. NCBI lineage: Eukaryota > Metazoa > Arthropoda > Insecta > Lepidoptera > Tortricidae > Cydia > Cydia strobilella. Next base: position 21,071,121 of record NC_086068.1, read on the forward strand.
GACGGACGGACGGACGCACGGACGGACAGAGTCGCACCATAAGGGTTCCTTTTGTACCTTTTCGGTACAGAACCCTAAAAGCGGCAAACATAAAAATATTAGGCGTGAAGGGTAATCATCCCATAAAAATTTTGAATTTCGTGCCTATTTCTACTGACAAAGTTTCTACTGACCGGCATCGCCATAATATTTTTTTTTGCCATTCGAGCGATAGAGACAAAATTTCGATTTTGCCCTGTTGTAGCCGAAGCACTAATAAATAAAAAAAGAAACTTTTAATGACGTTATAGTGATCGTTCAAAACGTAAGATATATGTGCATAATAGACCGTTATTGTAAAATTAATAGATAGTAATTATATTGTTTTTCCTTTAATTTTCAACAATAACCAACATCAAAATTGTGAATGTAAAATTTATGTCAAACATCTGAATCGACCTACCGAATCGTGTTTCAAAACGTCTCACGGACGTCGGACGGACGTATACTAATTTCTTGACGATACGACAACTACACATCTCGATTTGATTTGGTCTATATTTTAAATAAAAAACAGTGGATCGATACTTGATTTCATGTTTTTAAAAACAATTTGAAGCTGCATTAAAATCTTATAATGGCTGGGTCAGCATTGCGACGGCTTATGGCCGAATATAAACGTAAGTGGAATATTTACGTTGAGCTAGTGCTTACGTATTATGTTTTTGTTATATATAATTCTTCATCAAGTAATAAATCTTTTTTATGTATTAGTAGGTAACAAGTAGAATTCTCTTATCTGATCTAATTTTAACGAAGTTTTTTTTTTGTATACAGTGCAAATGCCTAAAATGTTTTTTTTTTGGCTAATCGTAGGTTAGAATTAGGTGTTTCGGATTACTGATTGTAGAATGACATAATTACATCTAACTTCCAGAGCTTACAGTTAATCCACCAGAGGGAATCATTGCCGGGCCGATCAACGAAGAAAATTTCTTCGAATGGGAAGCTCTAATCACGTAAGTAATTTATTTAATCGGTACTTACTTCTAGTCCATTCTATTACCTCTTAGATAACAAAAAGTGCTATTTTTGATATCGTATGATATCTCACTTGCTCTAATATAGTGGCACAGTCTATAAAACAACACAGTCATTCATCGAAGCCGTCTAGACAGGGCAATCGTGCGAGGGGCTCGCGCACCCGAGCTGCATACATCGCCCTCGGTACTTCTTACAGGGCAAGCGTGTCATATTTAGTGTCACATATTATTTTGAGCAGGTGTGTAAAAGTCTGTGACAACCCTACTGTGTTATTGCGCGGTGTCGGCATTAACGCAAACATCAAAGGCGTCGGTCCAGTTACTTTTTACACTGTGATAGTGGGTTACACAAACAAAAAGTAGGTATATTATAAGCTTTAGAGTTTTAATGCTCTTCATTTATTGTTTGACAAAACAATTATTGATATTTAATTATTATGATTGACTAACTTTAACTCATTTAGTGTGGTAGTTTTATATTTATTGCCTGGAGCATTACACCAAATTATTACTGATTACCCTTTATAACCCAATATACCTCTAATATAATACTACATAATCTCACACAGAGACACACTTTTTAAGAACAGCTATTAGGCATTTTCAGAAGTATTAACTAAAACAGCTTTTGTAAGTGACACTATGTATATTTGTGTCACTAAACTACAGATTTTTGTGATTACAGTGGGCCAGAAGGGACATGTTTTGAAGGTGGCATATTCCCGGCAAAGTTAGTATTCCCTCCAGACTACCCGCTGAGCCCTCCCAAGATGCAGTTCACTTGCGAAATGTTTCATCCAAACAGTAAGTGCCAAATTCATGCATTAAACATATATGCCTAATACCTTATATTAATATGTATCTCTAGAACTAGTTTTTAGTCTAAACTCCTTGTGGTTACAGGCTGTCTCTCCTACTAATTTTAATCAGTAGAAGCAAGTTTTATCCAGCGGGTCAAACAACCTAACTATCATATATGAGTTAATCTAAATTATTATACTTTTGTTTTAGTAAGATTGTGAAGTAAACTAAATCAGCTTAAATTATAACACTTATAACTGGTAAATGTGTTTACTCCCAATGGCAATTATATTGCCAAATTACTAAAACGAAACTGCAGTTGGTATAAAAACATGAATAAATTAAAATTTTACACAGGTAAACAAAGTATAGATAGAGGTAGGAATTCTAAATTTTAAGAGTTGCTAAGATGTTCATGTCTGGACATAACACGTTGTTGTCTATGTGGCCGCTTCCAGTGTAATACTCGGACATGGTTTTACCTTCCCTCTATGAAATGGGTAATGTTTTTGGCTTAGGTAAATATGTTTATTTACCTAAGCCAAAAACATAACATTTATAAAAGGATTGTGTTTTTACTATGGTGAATGGTTGAATTTGATAAAACATCTGTCACATTCTGGAAATAGTATACAAATAGAGATTCTTATATGGTCAAAAGCAGATTGATTTGGTACCAGTCAATACCTATTGGTTGGTAGTCAATGTATAGTGGTTTATAGTGACAATGATTAAATTAAATTAAATTAAATAATTATTTATTTCAGAAATTTAATTTCCATAATATATTAGTAACTTATTCTATTAACTCTTAACCTATGTTAGTGACAATATCTATGTATGTGTAATCTAATTTTGATTGTCACTATATGTTGCTGAGAGCATCATATCTTATTAGTTGTATGATAGTCAATGTTATGTTCCCACGTTACAGTATATGCTGATGGGCGTGTCTGCATATCCATTCTCCATGCGCCCGGAGATGATCCCATGGGGTATGAGAGCAGCGCTGAGAGGTGGTCGCCAGTTCAAAGTGTTGAAAAAATACTGTTGTCAGTAGTCAGTATGCTAGCCGGTAAGTTGAACTGGATTCTATGTTGAAATTACCTACAAGTTTAATGAAAACACGGGTTATCCTCACTAGTGACCACCAAGTTGTTACCAGTGGTACCATCTGAGATTTAATTTCTCACCTTTTACCACTGAGAACAACTGAGAAAAAAAAGCCCACTAGTTACCACCAAAGCAAGAAATTTTATTTAGGTAAATATATTGAGCCTAGAATTGTTGCCAGACATCCTTTAAAATTTCGAGTTCACTTTATGCAACGATTTAAAAAACCCTTATGTACTAGTTCATACAAAATAAAGCGATTTTGTACTGGAAAACGATTTATGGATTTTTTACGCTTGCCATTTGGTAAATAGGCAATGTACACGAATATTCTTGACATCATTTTGAAGCTCGATATGTCTGTTAAATTAAAAAAGTAAACTGCACAAAACACTGTTACCCGAATGCGACTTAGCGGTATAATTCTGAAAGACGAATTTCGTGCCTTTTTCTACTGACAAAGTTGTTTGATATACTATAATAAGTTTATTATTGATACAATTTCTTGCTGCCAAACTACCAATTACAAATATTAGACTTTAATATTAAATTAATGTAACTGTTGTTGATGTTTTTAATTTCTAGTTTTGCCATTCACATAAAAACAATCTCGTCTAAAGTTGAATGTGACAAAACATGCGGCGAGAAACCCGGTGACCCGGCACGCGGGCGTCGGGGCGCTCCCGCGTGCCCACTGCCCAGTCCGTGTTGTAAAATCTACTCGACAAATTTAAAAAGGCTCCGTTTCCATGCATATTATTATTAACCTTCTTAACTTAGTCGGATAATATAATAAAAAAAGCACGAGTGTTATACTGAAAAATCACGCGTGTTTAATATCTAGGATTATGAGCTAAAAATCGGTGGAATAAAAACGTCGTTTTGAGCAAGTGTGTTTAAAAGATTTTTTAGATAATCGCCATGCTATAATTTCCAGAACCTAACGACGAGAGTGGAGCAAATGTTGACGCAGCAAAAATGTGGAGGGAGGACCGAGAACAATTTAACAAGATTGCTGAAAGATTAGTCAAAAACACGCTAGGAATACCAACACAATAAAACTCATGTGCTAAAGTTACTGACTGAGCTTTAATACATTTGGTGGCTTGTAAACTAGTGTGAAAATATATTTTCTGCATAATCTTTCTACACATGGAGAAAATAAAATATATATAGGTACTTACTCAAAGTTATCTAAAGTATGGCAAACAATTAAAATATTTTACTTCTTGTATGTAGTATGTAGTTGTAGTTAGGGATGTTTACAGTATATAAATGTGTAATGTTGACACAACACTTGAGATAAAGATTTGTGTTAATATCAATGTAATTAAATGAATGATGAACGATATTATATTTGCACAAAGCTTAAACTTACTGCAGAATAATTTTATTGTGTGATAACTACTATAATATATATATGGACATGTAATTATGATTTTTATAAAATTGATTTATTTTTGTAATGTAGACTGTAGTGCCAAGCACAGAGCGAATTTTATGACTTATTCATGTTACATATATGTATAGACTATAGATATTTGATTTACAACTTGCAATGACGTAAACATTTCGCCAACTGCAAAATTATCATTGTGGACGTAGTACGCAGTGTGATACAAACTAGTTAATGATGGATTGGGATTGGTTATAACATTTAGGTGTCGGCCAATGAATCAGGGGCTTGTAGGGCATCGTCAAAAGCATCGTCAATGAACGATGTCAGTTAGTAAATATGTGGTGATAAATATTGGTAAATTAGCGAAGAAATATATTTTTGACGTGACAGCATAGCGAATTAATATTTGCAGTGTTTTTGTAAATATGTAATAATCATGTACCTTTTAAAATGTCTATCTGTCTAAATGTAAAAGTACCTACATATATCAACTGAAAGAAATCAATAGACCTAACGTATGATATTACCAAAGTGAAATAAGTAAGCTTAGTGTGCTCACTCCATGCATTAGTTTCCTTAATTAATAATTAATAATAAGTTGAGTGGGAGGTATGGGAAAATGTATTATTAAACTCGCTTAAAACTTACATAATACTTATTAAGCTTAAATTGTATTCCTAATAAATTTTCGCAAATCTCGTTTAAAACTTATCATAAATGAGTTTATATCTATGTATAGACTGAGCACTCTAAGCATACTTATTGCTCTCTGGACATTACGTAAAATTAATAAACGAAATTTATGGTATAGGCCAATCAAAAACAGCGTTTTAAGGAATTAATTCCCAGCAAGCTGGAAATCGTTTTAACCTTCATTTGGTCCTAAATGTGTGTAATCCGAGATTGCGCAATCCCAGAAGGTGTGAGCCTTGTTGTGAGCCAAATTTGGGAGCCTTAGGACAATATTTTTCCCTTGGTTTGCCAAACCACTCGATGTATATGAAACCCACCATCAATTACAATGGCACTGCCGGCAAGCTTTATTGGTGTCTCAGACGGGAACACCCAATAATTCCGAAATATGTTTTTCCCAATTTCATAAGCACGATTTTCATAATCCCGATTTTTTATTAGTCCGAAATATCAAAATTACGATTTTTAAATTCACTAATGTGTTATTTCCGAAAATTTAAAATCCGATTGTCATTTTACCGAAAGCTTAAAGTTCCGATTTAACACTTTTCCGAAAAAATGTTTTTCCAAATTCTTAAATTCCGAAAAACCATTGTCCGATCGGAAATAAGATAATTCGGAATTCAGAAATTCGGTCTTTTGTAAGGTCGGAAATATGAAATTCTTGATATTCAAATGAAGACACGTTTCGTTTGAGAAATTCGGTCTTTTGTAAGGTCGGAAAAATGAAATTCGTGATATTCAAATGAAGACTCACGTTTTAGTTATTATTACGGGTGCCTGTCGTGCCTCATCACGTTAAATTCGGCATAAAATATTTTTGGCATAAATAAATTCGGATTCGGCGATTCGACCTCCAAGAAAACGAACTGTTGCCAGATAAGTGTGTTAGGTTAGGTTATAACTGCCATAGTCGTGCATTAGGGAGGCGCTGAAACACCATAAAGTGCCTCCCTATTTGTGTCAAATAGTCGGGGCCTACCTTTCGGAGCGGTATGTGGAGTATCCGGTCCGGGGCGGCGGGCTGACAAGGTGGGAGACATTGTGCGGTGTTCCACAGGGCTCGGTCTTAGGGCCGCTCCTGTGGAACATTGGATACGACTGGGTGCTGCGGGGGGAGCTCCTCCCTGGGTCAAGTGTGACTTGCTACGCAGACGACACGCTAGTCACCTCCCGGGGGACCTCGTACCGGGAAGCAGCACGCCTCGCCACCGTGACGGTAGCACAGGTGGTGAGACGCATAACGATGCTGGGTCTGGAGGTGGCGCTGCACAAGTCCGAGGCGCTCTGCTTCCACGCTGCCCGGAAGGCCCCACCTGCAGGATCCAGCATCGTCGTTGGTGGCACTCGAATCGAGGTAGAGTCCAACATGAAATATCTGGGACTTGTCCTCGACTCCCGCTGGAGCTTCCGCAAGCACTTTGCCCGCCTGACCCCCCGACTAATGGCAGCATCGGCCGCACTGAAGAGGCTGATGCCCAACATCGGGGGGCCGGAGGTTGCGAGCCGCCGTCTGTACATGGGGGTGGTGCGATCGATGGCCCTGTACGGGGCGCCGATCTGGGCGGTGACTGGTGGCCCGAAATGTCGCCCTGCTGAGGAAGGCTCAGAGGGCGAAGGCCATCAGCGTCGTACGCGGGTACCGCACCACCTCATATGATGCGGCGTGCCTATCAGCGGGAACGCCTCCTTGGGATCTGGAGGCGGAGGCCCAAGCGGCCCTGTACGAGTGGCGCAGGGACCTCCGGCTCCAGGAGTACCATCCTGCGCCCAGGGAAGTAGAGGCGCAGAGGCTCCTCGTCCGGCAGTCCATCGTCCTCCAATGGGAGGAAGAACTAGCTGGGCGCGAGGGAGGACACAGGACTGTCGAGGCGGTCCGGCCGGTCCTACAAGACTGGCTGGAGAGAGAGCGGGGCTCGCTAACCTTCCGGTTGGTGCAGGTACTCACGGGTCATGGCTGCTTCGGGAGCTACCTGCACCGGTTCGCAAGACGGGAGGTGACGGCCGAGTGTCACCAGTGCAGCTGCGGCGAGAACACGGCGCAGCATACCCTGGAGGAATGCCCAGCCTGGGCGGGGCAGCGCCGTGACCTCATGGCAGTGGTGGGGGACGACCTCTCCTTGCCGGCCGTAGTTAAGGCTATGGTCGCCGACGAGAGGTCGTGGAAAGCGGTCCTCTCCTTCTGCGAGGATGTAATGTCGCAGAAGGAGGCAGCGGAGAGGGAACGGGAGGCCGACCCAGCCTCGCACCCGATCCGCCGCAAGCGCGCAGGGGCTCGGAGGAGGGCGTATGCCCATCTCCTCCCCCCCACCTAGCGAGGTCTGGCGCCGCTGCCCATTACATAGGCCTCGCAGAGAAGGCGCGCGTGGTGTGCCCACGCGCCTTCTGAGGAGGCAGGGCTAGAAGTTACTCCCTAGCCCAAAGCATTTTTCCAACGAAAAAAAAAAAAAAAAAGAACTGCGGCCCCGAAATAAACGAACTCTTGCCAAAAGTGGGTTAGGTTAGATTGGAACTGTGACCCCCAAGTAAACGAACTGTTGCCAGAAGTGGGTTAGATTAGGTTTGAACTGCGACCCCCAAGAAAACGAATTGTTGCCAGAAAAGTAGATTAGGTTAGATTAGAATTGCGACCCTCAAGAAAACGAACTTTAACAATATATTCGGAATATCGTTATCCGGAAATTTAAAAATTGGGATATTTAAAATAGGAATAACGTCAATTCGAAATTATAAAATTCGGAATAATGGCAATTCGGAATTCGTGATTTCAAAAATCGTAAATGTAAAATTCGGCGTTTTTCACTGTCGGAATTGTTATAATCGGAATTATGTGGTTCGGAATTTAAAATTTCGGAATAATGGCAACTCGGAATTCGTGATTTCAAAAATCGTAATTGTCAAATTCGGTGTTTGTCACCATCGGAATTGTTATAATCGGAATTATGTGGTTCGGAATTTACAAAATTCGGCTTTTCGGAAATATAAATCTTCGTTATTTCACGACAGTCGGAATTTTGATAGGTCGAGCATTTAAAAATCGGAATAATAAAATTCGGTATTCTGAAATTCGGCATAACGTTTTTCGGAATTATGTAGTGTACCCGTCTCAGACATGAAAGGGCGTTTTTGGATTTTTAACATGATTATACCAAAAATAAAGAAATTCAAAATAGTGGCCAATTTTTACAACTTTGACTTCGAATTCATATTAAGGTATCTTTCGGTTCCTCAGATATCAATTTTTATCATGATTAAAACAAATTTTCCGTCGAACCTACCGTTTTCGATCTAGAAGCCAAAAGCTGAAAAAGAGCAAAAATTTGTGCACCTTAAATTCCGCCAACTAGGATTACACGCATTTAAGAACAAATGCAGGTATTAAAACGATTTTCAGCTTGATGGGAATAAATTTTTCGAAAAAATCTAATTTGATTGGCTTAGTCTAGTTTTTAAGAAGCCGTCGTTGAATATGACAGCTCGAACTGGTAGTCCAGTCGAGTTGCGAATAAATAAAATGTTAGCCAATAAATGGAGTATATTGAATACAAATTATTGTCAATCGATAATTTCAATTTAGTTCATATTTCATAAATTTAAATATTTTGTTATTAATTATAATACCTCCTATATAATACATACTGAAGTTCGATTAGAACATATTCATCTACTAAATAAAAAGGTTTCAATGAAAAAAAAAAAGCTTTATTAATGCTATAAACAACAAACGTTCTACTCAATCGAAAATTAAATTAAAATTAATTTGAAACCTCAGAATGATACTGTAAAGCACAAATAAAATGTCTGTATAGACTTTGAAAGAGTGTTTTAATTATAACATTACTTATTCACAATGTGATTAGTTAAGACTATTCCTTTACGGGTTGTATATCTATTAATGGTAAGGTGTATTCCGAAATTCCGAAAATGGAGTCGAAAATGAGTAAATGGGTTTTTTATTATATTTATTGTTTTACAGGACCTTTATACTGTTGTACATATCAAAGTATTGTACAGATGGCGCCAGCATAGGTTTTCCTGCCAATCCCTAGAATTGTGTCAAATTGTTGTTTTATTTATTTATTATATGGCCTGGATGTTAGTCATTTAAGCCAAATCTCATAGAATCAAACTAGACAGGTAAATCCTATTCTGGCGCCATCTATGCAATCCTTTGACAGTTGCCTTCCCCATTATGGGTGATTTTCAGCATTAGGTACCTGACATTCGGAATTACTCGAATACTTACATCTTATATATGTTTCTTTTTTACAAACCTGTGTTAGCGTTATTACACAATTGAAACAGAACAAAGGTAGAAATCTCTAGAACAGTCCTGAAATTTGGTATGTATGTTCATAAAAAAGCTCCTGTTTTCATATCCGAAATCCACACCATCTGAAGTACGGGGACCTCGAGGAACCGCCGCAATCTTGGGAAATGTGTGACCTTATGGAAATTCGCCTTTTACTCTGAATTTACGCCGCACTCTGCGGCGGTTCCAAGAGGTCCCCAAACGCCAGATAGTCTGAACATAAAAACAGGACCTGTTACTAATATACTTACATAACAAATATCAGGACTGTTCTAGAAATTTCGACCTTTGTCCTATTTCGATTGTGCTAATTATTACCTCGTTGCTCACGGGACAGCAAGAATAGTTGATTCTCCCTAATATTATCTGTTTATGAACTGTGTTACGTCTGTAAGTAATTACATGCCGTAGAATGTTACAACTTTGCCTTTTCAACATAGCTTTGCCCACCGCATCACATTTCAGTAGAAGCGAAATATCATAAAACTAGTAACAGATACACCTCCCTTTCAATTTGTGGTTTATAGCTAATCATATTGCTGGTAACACTGGCCTATTAGTTGACGTGTGCCTAACTTCAGTCACGCGTGAGCCGGCTTCAAGTGAGGACGTGTTTTTTGGCGGGCAAAAAAAGTTATAAAAACTTCGGTGGGATATCGGCCCAGAAGAGTCCTACAGGGATGTAGTTTTAACTGTAAATAGTATGCAGCTTAGAAACGATGTAGACGAAGTTTCAACACGTTATATGCATTACTTTTGTAATTATGATCGTGGGCAATCTCATGATCGTATTTACGTATCACTTTTCACAACATTGCCCAGCACATTTTTACCGTTAGGGTTGTCACTAGTAGGTATGTTATTATTGACTTGCGAGGAGGCCTTTACCGTGCAACGTTGTTTAAAGTTATTTTGCTAATTTTAAGAGGAAATATAAGCAACAACCGCTTTATTTATATTACTTTATACTTCCTTTGCAGTTTAAAAAAGTTTCTTGTTAGTTATCTGTAGTTACCTACTTTTAATGCTTAGTAAAAATGGCAGTGCTTTTGAATAATTAATATTTTTGTTAATTTATATATTTTTGTATACTTCCTTTGCAGTTAAAAACATTTTATGTTGATTTTTGATTGTTTCTTTATAATTTGGGTAAAAGTGAAAATTGACAACCCTAGCATATTTAGGATTTTGTATGAACAATCGCAATTTTTTTTATGACTGCCCACATAAGTTTATTGGAGGTGAATTACTGAACTTAGTGACTTAATACCTATACGACAAAACTATGCAATGTTTATTCTGGATTATAGACTTTGATTCATGACCATAAAGTTGATAATCGTGGAGTTAAGAGACTGTAAGCAAAAGTGGGCAATCTTGAAATTGTTTCATTTTTTGGCCCCCCTGTTTAAGACCCATTTTCTACAGTACAGAAACTTATTTCGACTATGGTTTGCTCACTCACACAAAGAAGAGTATGTCAATATGTTATACAGATAAGTAATGCAATATGGACCAACAAACTTGAAAAAAAAAGTAAAAGACTGCAAAAAGCGGGTAAAGTTGTACAGTTTTACGGTGTTTAAAATATTGCACGGCCTTTGTAACTTGGTGAAATAGTTTTGGTGTTATGTCTTGTTATTATTTCAATGAATAAAGTCAGCGTGGCGTAGATTCTTTCATAGATTAGGATATGTTATTACTAAATTCTTTCTTATTTGCACATATTTCTCTTGCGATAGCTATTAAACTGTAGGCGAAGCTATAGTTTGTCAAAGGACTGTCTCATTTCAAATATAGACAGAGAGAATTATACTATCTTTGTCTTACACTAGTACTAGCACCCAGAAGAAAATGATGAGTATAGTTTTTTTGTTCCTATTTACTGACAATTTGGTTTGACCAGCTAAACCAGCGCTAATAAAATATACCTTAACTCGTACAACATTGTATAAGTATAACAGTTAAAATACTCGTAATCATGTAGTGTAAGCATTTTGCCATGTGTACACGTGGAATGGACTAATCGTGATCAATGTGATCATAACAGGTTTGGTGAATCGAAATGTTACGCTTAGGTACGCGCTTCCAACTAAAAATTAGGTACTGGTGATCAACTTTAAACTTAATTTGGGGTTACTTTGATACCCCCCCTTTTTTTTCGACGGAATTCGATAGTAACCCCTTTTGTCGACATTCTTGCATCATTGCCCGTGCAGATTGCATGGACTCTTAAGACGAAAAGTTTTATTACCTACATCGTCAACAATGATGTCGGACTTTTATATTAATGAGCGCTTAGAGAAATGAGTTTTGCCATTTATTAGAACCCCATAACGTACCCGTGAAATTTTGGTCTGATTTAGCCAGCTGCCACTACTCAAAAAAAGTTTTGGCAAGGTATGCTAATAATCAGGTTGATATTACATACCCCGCGAGATGAATCCTCCGAATTGTCCCCAATTTCGATCTATCAAAAACTAGTGGGCAATCGTAAAAAAAAATTTAAACACGACTAGTCAAATTGTCCAGGATATCAATTCGTTGAGATCTGCATGGGATCAACACGCCAAGAATGTCTACAAAAGTGTTGTGCAGAAGATGATGGGGTCCATTACGAAAAAGGTTCGTAGTTATTTACATAACAGAGATTTATTTATATAAATATTTAAAAGCTAAATACATTTCTATTCACCAATCATAACTTAGTTATATAATTTGTTTAAAAAAAAAAATCTAGTGCGTACCAAACATAGACAATGCTTGTACAGGCCCTCACCATCCATACTTAATATTATTAAATGCGAAAGTAACTGTCTGACCTCTTCACGCAACTGAACCGCCTTAGATGAAATTTGGTATGACGTAAACATAAGGAGTCTTTATTAGATTATTTTATTAAGTCGAATAGCTCGACCTTACTTACTAATACGTGAGTGACCCGGTTTAAAATAATCTAATATGTTTGAGTCTCACGGGAGTTTTATAGAGTCTTTATTAATAGCCCAATCAAATTAGATTTTTTGTAGGAATTAATTCCCAGCAAGCTGGAAATTGGTTCTTTATTGAGTTCTAAATTAGTGTAATCCGAGTTTGCTCCATTCCAGTTGTGGAATTTTTTTTGCTCTTTTTCAGTTTTTTGCTTGTAGTTCAAAAACGGTACTCCGACGAAAAATTTGCTCTAATCATGATAAAAATTGGCATCTGAGGATCCGAAAGGTGCCTTAAATATAAATTCGTAGTCAGAGATTTAAAAAAATGGCCGCCACTTTTTTTTGTATAATCGTGTTAAAATCCAAATTTCTTTTTCACCAGTGTCTGATCCACAATACCCTTGCTGGTAGTGACATTGTAATTGATGGTGAATTTATCCACACCTGGGATAGAGCAAACTCGGATTATACGTATTTAGGACCAAATGAAGGTAGTAAAATTATTTCTAGCTTGCTGGGGAATTCCTGAGGTAATAAATAGTATGAAACCTTCTTCGAACTTATTGATTCTCTTTTTTAACCGACTTCAAGATTTCAAAGGAGGAGGTTCTCAATTCGGTTGTATGTTTTTTTTTTTTTTTTTTTTTTTTTTTTTTTTTTTTTTTTTTTTAATGTTTGTTACTCCATAACTCCGTCATTTCTGGACCGATTTTGAAAAATCATTTTTTGATTGTAAGTATATACATACAGATTGGTCCCGGTTTTGTCAAAAAGCAGTTCTGATGATGGGATCCATGAGGAATCGAGGGAACTCCTCAAATGTTAGGGGGGGGAGAAGGCGTAGGTACGCTCAGGTATGCGACGCTGAGCTATTGGCCTACACCTCAAGTCCGTCATACACGTCCCCGTCGGCCCTGTATCTACCGCCGCGGATCAGGGCCGAGCTCACCCAGGATTACATTTGTGGGTGGGTCGTCTCCCCCGGGCAATGCTAGTGGTCGTAACGGGTGTCGCTACATTTACCAACATACCCCGGACCACTAGTAGCCAAGTATGAGGGCCCCGCCTGGTGTAGGCCACGCCAAGTGATGTGGCATCCCCACCCGCCAGGTGTTCCTTTCCTTACCCTAGAATTCCTGTCAGTAATCCCATGCTCCAAAACGTCATTTCCCGTCTGTTATTTCCGTCTTACCTTCCCTTCTCCTGGGGTTTGCAGTCCGGAGCCTGAATGTGCGGAATGATCCTCCGCACATTTGGGACCCGGAATGCAAACCTCAGGCTTCCTTTCACACCACTTCTACTCCACTCCAAGAGGAGACAACCTCTTTAAAAAATCCCCAATCTAAGGTGGAACAATCGTGCCGAGAGATGCGTGGCTGAGGGTAAGCTCAGCCGCTAACGATGACCCTCGATACCGGGCAACCTCGAGGTGTATTTTGCCTTGTTCCGGCAAGCGGGGCTCTGCTGGAACCGACCACATTTTTCCCTAGCTTCTCGTGGGATTTGTATGGAGAACGTTAATAATAAAACTGAAGGTACCCTGGAAGACCTATGCCAGGAACTAATGCCCCTGATGGTAGGTGCGGAAAACTCTGCCCAAACATCAGAGCAAGCCATGGAGGGAGTGGAGAGCGTCGACACGGATGAAAGGAGCGATATTCATTGCCCAAACATCCCAACGGAGGCTCCCAACCCTGACACACGTAAGTCCGTCAAGAAATTGACGGGCTCTGCGAAGGGCCGCTACAAAGCTCTTAGAGGACTAGGAGTTGCGCACGAGGAGGCGCTACAACTGTCCGCAAAGAGCTTCGCGGAACTTAAAAAGTTGGGGTACAAGTTCGGGTCCTCACACTCCAAACCCGAGCCGAAATCGGCCAAACGGCCACGTTCGGAGGAGAAATCACCGCAGGGGAACGCCAGCAAGAACCCAAAGGTGAGTGAGAGCCCCCCAACCCAACCCCAACCTCTACAACCCTTTAACGAGGTCCTTAGCCAAGTCCGGGTCGGAATCAAGGACTCCAAGCCGATGAACGTCGCGCAGTTGGGGTCCCTATGCAATACCATCTTGCAAAAGATTGCAACTCTGAAGATGGATGAGGGACCAAAGTTTAAGGGTTATGCATACAAGCCAGGTTGGTTACTCATTACATGCAGTGACCAAAGATCCAAAGCCTGACTTGAGGAAGTAACACCAACCCTAAAACCATGGCCGGAAGCCAACCTCGGGGTCATCCCTGAAAATGAGCTTCCTAAGCCTAATATAGGGATGGTGTTCATTCCTGAGATAGACGACTCCATGGTCAAGCAGTCGCTATCTCTACTCTATGCGCAGAACCAGGGGCTGCACACAGAGTTATGGAAAACTCCACACCAAAGTCGAGAAGGGTGGGGTTATGGTAACCCTGTCTCTGGACGACGTGTCGGTGGAGAATCTTAAAAAAAAGGGCCTAAAGGCAAACCTAGGTTTCCGGGAGGTCCAGTTTCGGCTAAAGGGCCAACCTAAGACCCAACAGCCCGAAACGCAACCCACCCAAAACCCAAGAAACAATAGATCCGTTAGATGATAAAACTGGCTACAAATACTTAGGTTACTTGCAATCACAACTGATCCACCATAACGAAACAAAAAGCAAACTAAAAGTACAATTCAAACACCGACTTAACTCCATACTCAAAACCCAACTAAATTCACGAAATACCATCAAAGCAATAAATACTTATGCAGTACCCATCCTAACTTATTCGTTTGGCATAATTAGATGGAGCAAATCAGAACTGAAAAACTTTCAGCGTACTATAAATACCACCATGACTAAATTTAGGAAACACCACCCCAGATCTTGCATACAACGACTAACCCTGCCTAGAAAGGAGGGTGGCAGGGGAATTATTGATGTTACGAATCTCCACAACAAACAGATTACAGCAATGAGAGCATATTTTCATCAAAAATCGAATTCTTCCTCAATACACAATGCCATAGAGCAGAATGACCAGAAATTTACACCTTTAAACTTAAAAGAAAAAACTACCCAAAAATCCGAAGAAATTACTGATAATAAAACAAAAATAGCCGCATGGAGCGCGAAATTCCTACATGGAAGACACTACCATGATTTAAGCCAACCTAATGTCGACAAAGTGGCGTCGAACGCATGGCTGAATCGTGGCGAGCTCTTCCCAGAAACCGAGGGGTTTATAATGGCTATACAGGACCAAGTAATGGAGACCCGTAACTATCAAAAATTCGTTATGAAAAATAGAGTCATAGATTCATGCAGGAAGTGCAATAGTCCAGGAGAAACTATACAACATATTACCGGAGCATGCAGAGCAATAGTACAAACCGTTTATAAGTACAGACACGACCAGGTAGCCAACATAGTCCACCAGAAACTTGCGATAAAATATAACTTGATAACCCAACCAGCCGTTCCTTACTACAAATACACCCCCGACAATGTCTTAGAAAACCACGCTTACAAGATGTACTTTGACAGAGCTATCTTAACAGACCGAACCACACACTACAATAGGCCAGATATCACTGTAGTAGACAAAACAAACAAAACAGCCCTTTTAATTGACATAGCAATCCCGAACACTCACAACATACAAAATACAATAGCTGAAAAACTTACCAAATACACAGATTTGAAAGATGAAATAGGTAGAATGTGGAAGTTACCATAGTACCCATAGTACCCATTGTTTTGTCTACACTAGGGCTCGCGGTCGAATCCGTGTTTCGTTTACACGTTTCGAATACCCGTTTCCGAATAATACGTAAACGGTTTTCTGGCCCGTTCCACACGTTTAATTAAGAAACGTGTAGTTAAGACCCGTGTACACGGATAAACGGGTATTCGAAGATACGTATCTTATTTATCCGTGGCTCCGGACACGTCCTTGACGATAGTAGCGAAGGGACGAACGCCAGCTACAAATGAATAGACAAAAGATTCATGACGAGTTTCTGTCATATTTAACCTTATTCCGTGGGTCATAGAGTCGAAATTCAATAAACGGTTTAGAAACCCCTTTCTTGAGCAGGTACTTTTTGCTTGCATTAGGTATTAAGAGTATTCACGCTTCTTATCAAAGTATAGTATTTTATGTAGCACTTTAAATAGCTACTTTTTTTTACGTTGCGGGTTAGCAATATAATATAAAAACCTGCTAGTGCCTATTTAAAAAGAATATTAGAACCATCGAGTTCAGTATGTAGGCAGGAAGTCAAACTAATGTTCGAAATTGGCATTAAGTAAGTATTTATAAAAAAATACAATTTTAACTTGCTTCTTTATTTTAAGTTTAATTTAAGAACATGATATGAAATTGTATTTCTTGTCATATAATGTAGGTAAACCTTATAAAACAAAGTCCCCCGCCGGGTCCGTATGTCTGTCTGTATGTTCGCGATAACCAGACCTCACCTATGAATGAAGTTTTTCTTTGGGAATGTTTGTGTATATTTTGTTAAGGTTTTGTTTAAATTGGTAGAAATATGACGATGTTTGCTAATGAAGTTAGAAAAAAAACACGCTGGCTTAATCGAAAACGCTGCCCAATCTATTTGATATCAATGTATGGTGGACTTGTCTCTCTTTCATTGGTCTACAAAAAAGTGCGCGATGGCTGTCTGTCTATATTTTAAGAATAATTAACCCATTATTAACTTTTAAAAAAACCGGACAAGTGCGAGTCGGACTCGCCCACCGAATGTTCCGTACAAATACATCTGTAAAAAATTCAACTGTCTAGCTATCACGGTTCATGAGATACAGCCTAGTGAGTGGTGACAGATAAATGGACATTGAACTCTTAGTATGATTAGGCTTCCGAAGTGAATACTTGTTACAGAATGTATTTTATTATGCTTGACTCTCCATGCGAAGCCGGGGCGGGTCGCTATAGTTATTAATAAACACTTTAAATCAACTTGATAAAATTGCACCTTCTCAATAAATTCTAATTGTTTTTACTTTAGGTACCTCTTACCACAGTAAAACGCTTTTTAGTGCGGTGCAGCTACAAAACAATTGAAAACATTTTCTTGTGCAGATGTTTTGACCTTATTACAACGACATAAAGCTTGTAATTGGCGGTGACACTTGTGATAATAGTTTGGGAACCTACATGTTTTCGACGATGACAAACAAAAGGATATTGGAAAACAATGGATGGATGGACCACCGGTCGGCAACGTGCGCATTTAAGTTTATTACCTGAACGCTAGTGCGAAAATGACCAAAGTGAATTATGAATGATTACCAATTTAAAGATCTATCTTAATGTAATTAGCAATAGTTATCCAAGGTAGTATGGGTTTTTATGGTTCTTGGGTAAAATTACTCGATAATCCCGCTTTTGTGTACCTACTAATAACATTTTTGCGCCGTTGGCAGGTTTGTTGTTTTCGCAAAGCAGTAATAGATCCGAGATAAAAATAACCACGAAATAATTAAACTGTTATTTTTAATTAATATTGTATTCTGTCTGCACACCTATTTTTAACGAAAATACTATACCATTATGTAATTATAAAAAAAAACTATGATCGATATCAAATTTTTGTAATTAGCTTAGAAGCGATCGGTTTTATTAAATGATATAAATAGTTTAAAATAAAAATTATGTATCCCTACTATTAAACATAGGAAGATTAGGAAGATGGCTCAGTACCTATGTTTTATTAATACGGTTAAAAACAATAAAAAAAAAAAGTAATTGTGCGGTTTTATGAAACCACGATGCAAGTGAAACTTTTTTCGGATTGTAGGCATTTAACTAAAAAAAATCGGAAATTAATTCGATTTACGGTATTAAAATCGCGGTTTTAATCTTAACTTAATAAATTGGGGCGATAGAATAAAAGCTTCACTTTAAACATCGTACGACAAACGAATTCATCTGAAGTCAACATAATAATAGTGGACCTTGTTACCATTGTACATTGGCTCAAACTGGTTCGGAGTATTTGGACCCGTTCGGAACGGTCTTAAGTACCCGTGTAAACGGAGATACGTGTCTGAGATACGTTTCTTGGGAACGTTCCTTCGAAACGTTTTCGAATCCCGGCGGTTCCGTGTAAACCGGGTTCTTAGTACCGCCGGGCTTAAGAACACGGGTATTCGTATCGGCGTGTAACACGGATACCGGGAGCCCTAGTCTACACAGGTGTCATCCCACAACAACTACACACCTCAATAAAAACCCTATCGATATCACCATCTTCATATTTACTTATGCCGAAAGCAGTTATTTTAAACACATGCCGCATAGTCAGAAAGTTTCTTCAGAACGATTTGCAACTCCCTTCTACTTCAGTTACCTTACCACCACCAGGATCAAACTATAACCGAGCCGAAAACAGCCAAAATTCATGTAATGAATAATTTTATTATGAGATGTACTTGGCTTCGGCCCGTGCACTCATTACACCGGTATTCCATGGAATGCCGAGAAAAACCAAGAACCATAAATAATAATAGTGATTTTAGTATTTTCATCAACAAATTAAGCACTTACATTTAAAAAAGTGACATTTGATGAAGTGGAACTGCTGATGATGATCAGAACGGAACTCTTTAATGACGCATAGTTCACGTTTGGCGATTTGTCCTCTTCGTTATGTTTGTTAAGCAAGTTTGGTTTTCAAGAAACATTTTTGTCAAGCTCGAGTTCTGATGATGGGATCCATGAGGAATCGAGGGAACTCCTCAAATGTGAAAGGCATACATATAGTGATTTTTGTATTTTTTTTTTAATACAGCACTTCCATTTTAAAAAGTGACATTTGATGAAGTGGAACTGCTGATGATGATCAGAACGGAACTCTTCAATGACGCATAGTTCACGTTTGGCGATTTGTCCTCTTCGTTATGTTAGTTAAGCAAGTTAGGTATTCAAGAAACATTTTTGTCAAGCTCGAGTTCTGATGATGGGATCCATGAGGAATCGAGGGAACTCTTCAAATGTGAAAGGAATACATATAGTGATTTTTGTATTTTTATAAACAAATCCAGCACTTCCATTTTAAAAAGTGACATTTGATGAAGTGGATGGAACTGCTGATGATGATCAGAATGGAACTCTTTAATGACGCATAGTTAACGTTTGGCGATTTGTCCTCTTCTTTATGTTTGTTAAGCAACTTAAGTTTTTAAGACATTTTTTTGTCAAGCTCGAATTCTGATGATGAGACCCACGAGGAACCGAGGGAACTCCTCAAATGTGAAAGGCATCCATATAATGATTTTTGTATTTTCATCAACAAATCCATTTACATTTAAAAAGGTGACATTTGATGAAGTGGTAACTGCTGATAATGATCAGAATGGAACTCTTCAATGACACATAGTTCACGTTTGGCGATTTGTTCTCTTCCTTATGGACCCAGACCTAAACTTGGACCCGGACTCGGGTCTGAACATGGACCCCAACTCGGACCCGGACCCGGACCGAACTCTGACCCAAACTTGGACCCGGACAGCCGGACACGGACCCGGACTCTGATCCGGAACCAGACCCGGACCCGGAAATGCTACTAGAAAAGTGGGTTAGGTGGGTGGTTGGGTTTTGAACTGCGATTCTCACAGAACAGAACTGCTATCAGAAAAGTAGGTTAGGTTAGAGCTGTGACCCTTACAGAAACGAAATGCTATCAGAAAAGTAGGTTAGATTAGGTTAGAACTGCGACCCTTACAGAAATGAAATGCTACTAGACAAGTGGGTGGTTTTAACTCCTTTTCAACATTAGTAGGCAAAAGATGCTGTCTTTTTCATTTCATTGTCTGGAATCTAAGAGTGCACCATCAACAATAAGTGAACTTTTAGCGGCTTCCCCCATCATTGAAGTAGGTTTTTTTTTCTTAAAAATTATTATTTATAACATTAATAAGGTTCTGACTAACTCTACATTCCATAGTTCTGACTTTTGACAAATGCCATCACTGCCGCACATTTTCGAACAAGTTGTCTAAAACACTGTCAATGATTAATACATGCAGTATGTTTCTTTTTGTTGTCGATCATTGGAATTAATTTTTGTTTGAAAATTTATTTTTTTCTTTTTAATTAAAAAAATACTAACGTTAGAGCACTGGGCAGTAACCCTGCGTGGGATTTCAGGGTTTGTCCAATGGCTAACTAAGGTCACTCTGTATAACTTTGCTATCTACTTACCAAAGATAGATGGATACAGTCTAAGGAAAAAACGTGCCTCGAAAATCACGAAAATTTGACTCTTGATCAGATGGCGCTACTACCTTTGGCCTACTCTCGTATAGAGGGCGTTGACGGTTTTGTTTGTTATTTAACAGTTTTTACGCATATCAGTGAAAGAACATGGGTCAAAACAATAAAAATAATTATTGCAAATAAAAAACATCATTTAACCATATTTAAATAAATTTTATCGTATTTTTATAAATCTTCATTTTTAGTTTTAAAGTGTGTCGATAGATGGCAGTGAATTTACTGTGACAGTACCGCTCTATAATATTATATCCTCTTTGCTACTTACCGACGACGAACGCATAACTACTGAACTTACTACAGCTAGCTATTACTAATTATGTAGGTATGTAGGTAATGTAAAGAACTATAATTAGGGTAGGTAATTAATTTTAATATAATAGATTCATGACAAAAATTAACGCATGCTGTACAGAGTTGTAGATCGACTGTCGAGCTTAGTATTCTTTTTTGGGATGCAGTAGGTTTTCACATACTGAGCGGTTGTGTTCTGAAAAATACGAAGTTTGTACTTTAACAAAAATTATATCTGAGACACGTACAACTTCGACAGTTCATCAAAATGTAGTTTTATCCAAAAAGAGACATTTATTTGTGATTTTCAAAGTCGTGTCGGTTAACTAACACATTCAGTGCCAGCGAGCGACCCGCTAGGCGAGTACTCTGTTCGTAGGCGCTTTTCACCACATAGCGTAAAAACGCGTTACTATAAACGTGGCGCATAGCTCGCACTGGCAGTGAATTCGTTAGATATGAACATGTACAATGTAACAAACTGATTTATGACCCCCGGACATAGGACGTTTTCACAGTAAGTGTCATAATAATTTTACTTTTCAAGTCAATGAAATGAAAATGACGTAATAAATGTGAAGTTTTCACAGTGGGTCAGGTATCAAGTTGTTTGATAGTAGGTAAGGTACCTTCGCGTGGCTCCGTATTAGCCGTACGACAACTTAGTAGGGTGGCCGAGCAGGTTGTTAGGTTACCTTTCGCTCATGTCGTCTCGGATATTTGGTATCAGTACATTCAGTATGATGTCCTGAATACAAATATATGAGATGACAAGCGCCAAAGTGGTGGGGGTAGTTGCTGTGTCGTCATAAAGTCGGCAGTACAAAGTTTTTTACTAACATACCAAATGTATGTATGTGGGGTACCAAATGAAAGGGCTTTGTAAGTAGATCACAAATATATAACATACTGTAACATTTTCACGCAAATATTAGCAAACGTTCAAAAATTTCACAATCCACAGTACTGCTCTAAATTGAAAATGACTGAATGCATTATTCCAAAATACATACCAAGTGACTGTGAACATCTTCTATATAAAGTTAAAAAATAATATATAAATTATACTTAGTTTTTAGGGTTCCGTACCCAAAGGGTAAAAACGGGACCCTATTACTAAGACTCCGCTGTCCGTCTGTCCGACTGTCACCAGGCTGTACCTCATAAACCGTGATAGCTAGACAGTTGAAATTTTCACAGATGGTGTATTTCTGTTGCCGCTATAACAACAAATACTAAAAACAAATAAATTAATATTTAAGGGGGGGCTCCCATACAACAAACGATTTTTTTGCCGTTTTTTGCGTAATGGTACGGAACCCTTCGTGCGCGAGTCCGACTCGCACTTGGCCGGTTTTTAAGTATAGCTGAGACAAAATCAAGGTACCTGATCGTCAAGTGAAGGCTGATAGGTACGCAGCAAAGGTTCGCCGAGGTCATTGGCCTGCATGGTGCGGCGATGGTGCGCGGCCACGGCGTCTGCCAGCATGGCGCGCACGAGCTGCCCGCGTGAGGACGCGCGCGCGCTCCCGCGCACCTCTCGTAGCGCGTCAAGCGCCGTGTTCAGGCGCACGCGCGCCAGGAACGCGTACAAAGAACGCTCCTCCTCGTGTTTCTGTTAACGATGGAAGAAAATTGAAAATTGAAGTGATACTAACTTCGGTACCATGAAATCATAATATTGCTCTTGGTTGGCCTAAATATAAATGCATTATAGGCGATTTCCGTGGGCGCGTACCTAGTGCAGTAAAACAAATACTTGTGCACAACACGTATAATTTGATAAGCACTTCCGAAAGTCCCTAAAAAAAATTACACTTGGAATTTAAAAAAAAAAATGTAACCAAAACAAATTGTTTTTCTGACAGTCCGCTTTCCGCACTGGCGTGAACTGGTGTACGAGCGAAAGATAAATGCGTATAAATTTAGCTGTAGAAGGAAAGAAATGGATTAATGAGATGGAGATTATGGACGATAATGGCTGTTTCAAGGGGTGATAGGTACCTAAATTTATTGCCGAATATTAGTTTCGCCTGACAATTAGGGGCAATTAGAATTTTAAAAGACAATGCCTTAAATAAATGCGGAATACGGATAACAGCGGCTTTACAGAATTAAAAGTAATATTGCACAAAAAAATAACAATGAACCGGGAAAAAATTACAATTAAACGGGAACCGATTCCAATACGTTAAAAAAATATTCAAACTCTGTAGACGATGACAATTTGTTCGGCCAACCGAAGCTGTACCGTGACCTATCGAACCGCGCTGTATGCGGGCTCGTGTCCTCCGTGGGTCTGCTAGTTCCTTTCCAAAGCAAACGTTCGGCTAACCAATGCTATCGAACCACGCAGTATGCGGGCTCGTCTCCTCCGTGGGTCTGATACCTGACCGCTGACTGATGGGGTCGACGACCATCCACTGCCGACTGCACGTCGGCGGCTGCGCCCTGTCGTTGATACGACCACCACGCACCACCGGAGCACTGCTCCACGGTGGTCTTAAAAAGGTCCTGTTGCAGGCAACTGCGGCCAACAAGGCCGCGGAACGACGGGAAGTAAAGCGCACTCGACCTCAGAAGAAAACGTTCCTCTTCAAGCTTAAAAGGTTAACTTTGACGAAAAAAACCAGGAAAAAAATCTATTTTATCACAAACAGATCTTTACACGTCAATTCCAAAATCCATCTGAAGTATCACGAAGAAAACAAATTTCTCTTTCCGAATCAGAATTGAAATTCAAAATTCAACGCAATTGTAACCTGCCAATCTCGAGAATATCATCGTCCAAAAAAGGTTCCATGTGTTTCTTTAAACCGCCATCTAACCGTAATTGCGTGAATCAATTCACACTATACGACACGACTAAACAAACAAGCAAACTAGACATGACTGACAAGCAAGTAGTTTCCAAAACAAAACGACAGATGTAGCGTCACGCTACACTAGGTATAATCAAAGATAGATATAACTCCGTAATAGATGGATACAGTCTAAGGAAAAAACGTGCCTCGAAAAGCACGAAAATTTGATTCTCGATCAGATGGCGCCACTAGTTTTGGCCTACACTCGTATAGAGGACGTTGACTGTTTCGTTTGTTATTTATAATTTTAACGCATACCAGTGAAAGAACATGGGTCAAAATCATATAAAAATAATTAATGCAAATAAAAAAAACATTTATCCATATTTAAATACATTTTAACGTATTTTTATAAATCTTCATTTTTAGTTTTAAAGTATGTCGATAGATGGCAGTGAATTTACAGGGGTTACAAAATTTACTATGACAGTACCGCTCTATTTTATTATATCCTCATTGGTATAATGTTACGTAACTATGGGTTGTAAGCGGGTCGGGTCGGTACAAAAAATAGTCACAGATCAGAAATTGTTGATCGTGCTAATTAGTAATTATGTAGTTACCCATGTGTGTGCTGGGTGTACAGTAAATACTGTACACTCAGCTGCAAAAGTGCATGGCCACTGTTTGAACGATTTCCATAAGAATAGTAACTGCTATTATATAAGTAGCCCCCATATTACTGTAATACCTTATGACAGTTAGGACATAAAAGATTCGGTTTCGGCTGAAACTAGCCCAAAACCTTTTGGTCGGACACTACTAAAAACCTCAAATATTTACGGTTTAGATACATTTTGCGATTCACCCTTTGTGATCGGCTACTGCCCGGTGCCGGTTGTATCGCTGTACCTATAGTTTCATACGGGAGTGGGCACTTTGTGATCGGCTACTGCCCGGTGCCGGTTGTATCGCTGTACCTATAGTTTCATACGGGAGTGGGCACTTTGTGATCGGCTACTGCCCGGTGCCGGTTGTATCGCTGTACCTATAGTTTCATACGGGAGTGGGCACTTTGTGATCGGCTACTGCCCGGTGCCGGTTGTATCGCTGTACCTATAGTTTCATACGGGAGTGGGCACTTTGTGATCGGCTACTGCCCGGTGCCGGTTGTATCGCTGTACCTATAGTTTCATACGGGAGTGGGCACTTTGTGATCGGCTACTGCCCGGTGCCGGTTGTATCGCTGTACCTATAGTTTTAAGCAAGACCAATACCAATACCAATACCAATACCCACAAGAGCCCATCAACGTGCTCATGCACTAGCGCCATCGCCACTGCTAAATAATTGTGATTATTTACATTTAACGATAGACATTTAAAAAAGGGGGCCGCTGTGTACTGTATTTTGTATTTAAGTGCCTTTTGAATACATTATTATACTTAATAGTTTTTACGTTGCTGGATTTGTCAATCTATGCGTCCAAAGTTAAAACGGCCGTTTTCGACGATCGACGAATCCAGCAACATGAAGCTTGTCCCAGGAAAAATGACGTTTGTTTCGCACAGGTTGCACATCAGACTTCTGACCAAAAGGCTTGAGACTGTTATAATGTAATAGTAGATTGTTAACCAAGGGTTGAAAGGCACCCATTTCAGTCGAGGTAGTTTGGCGTTCGAACGCAGTCAGAGTCACCCGAGTTAAACACTACTTTTCATATCGAATGCAAGGAAATCAAACAATACAAGGCAATTTTACAAAATCAGTAATTAAAGTACCTAAATAGACCTACGGCCATGATTTTTTTCCTAAGGACTTACTTGCAATCGCAGACTTTTCATGTGTGAAGATAGATACCCCCCAGCGAAAACCATTTAGTTTGCAATATTTACAAAAACACACATATCTGTTGTAATATTAAAATGATTTGTTCATTATATAGTTTGTCAAGGGACTGTCTCATTTCGGGCGTAGACGAAGAGAGTCATACTGTCTTTGTCTTGCACTGGTGCTAGCGCCCAGAAGAAGGGGATGAGTGTAGTTTTTTTTGTTTCCATTTACTGACAAGATTTGCTTGACCAACTATAGTATCAAAATCAGCGGGATTGCCTCTTACTTTTAATTTTTTTACTTTTTCGTTCTAAAACTCCCAATAGTCAATGGCATCCCAGTCATTTAGCCAACATAATAAAAGTATTTAATCTTTTATAATATTAAATAACAATTTAATAAATAAAATAAGGAATTTTTTGTTATATTTTATTTTATTTTCATGAATTTAGTGCTAAACAACTTTAAAAACCCATTTACTGTAGGCGATAGTTCTTTATTTCATGTCTAATTTAAGTTTAGGTATAAAAAAAAACCCTAGCTACTTATTACGTCATTGTGTTATTAGCTGTAATTTTAATTGTTAAGATTTATTTCGTGCATACTAACTCCATCTGTTGAGCCTTACACTTATTTGTGATAATTAAAAATAAAGTCACAGAGGGCGCTGGCGTGTATACTTAACCTAAAAACATATGGCGAATGCCGGTTACCTATCTGCTCACAACGCGACACGCGAGCACTCTCTCTCATATTTCACTTAAAAAACCTAGTTTTAATCCATCTTCCACCTGCGTATCCTACAATAAGCTGGTCTTCAAACCGGATCTAATGTGAACAGTGCCGATTAATGTTTACTACGCCACCGAAGATGGTAATAACGCGACGGCAAAAGGAAATGGCCGCCGCGAAGGCGATTTCGGAACCGCCGCCTTCAGCCGAAATGGGCGACGTGGCCGACGTTTTAGCTGGTACTACCAACTCCAAAAACGAAGTCAAGACCTCAGCACCTTCTGTTGCAAGCAGTAGAAGATCTACAGCATCCTCCATAGCAAGGCGTAAACAGCTGGAGTTGCAAGCAGCGGAGGAAAAGGCTCGAATCCAGATGGAGTTGATCGATAAACGCCTAGAAGCTGACCTTGCCGCCGCCGAGGCCGAAGATCAAGAAAAGTTAGACGTCGCTAGTTTAAGTGAAATAAATCAAGAACGAGTGTCGGACTGGTTGACCCAGCAACAGCATGCTGACGAGTACCGCCCACCTGTGCCCCCCGAGCCGGTCGCGCCCGTTTCCGATCGTGCAGCACCAGCACAGCATGTGGACACCGCTAGCAGCATCATGGAGTTGGCGAACGCCCTAAAGAATATGATGGGCCAATCATCGTCGCATCGCGAGGAACGTCTACTCAGCCGTCTGGCCACTCCGCGCGACCTACCTATATTTAGCGGAGACAGTCTAGAATGGCTGCATTTTAAAAATGCCTACGATGAATCATTATCGTCTTGCAAGTACTCAGAATACGAAACTCTGTCCAGACTTCGACGAGCACTGCGAGGCGAAGCCAAAGAAGCCGTCACCGACTTACTGATTGGCAATACTTCGTCCAAGGATATCATGGATGCTCTCGAACTTAAATACGGACGAGCAGAAACTATTATTTGCAACATAACTGCACAATTACGTAAGTTGCACCCATTACCTACGCATTATCAGCAAGATTTAGTTACCTTCGCCACAAAAGTAAACAACTGCGTTGCAACTATACGTGCATTAAAACAAAGTGATCATTTACGCAATCCCGAGCTCGCGTCCGCTATTACAAGCAAATTACCGAGCACACTTTTGGGAAAGTGGACTGAATATGCCTACGAGAAGATTCTTGCAGGAGAATCCAAGCTAGAATTGCTGGCTCAATTTCTTAAAAAAGAAGCCAACATGACCCTGGTTACCGGAGCTGTGCAGCCGCGAGAAGTCAAAAAGCCAGCACCCACCGAGCCCCATTTTAAACGTGATAAAAACGATGACAAAAGTCGTTATACGCATCACGTACTTGCTACTAGTACGTCACGAATAGATCATACTTCGTGCTCATTTTGTAAGAAAGGGGTACATTCACTACCCGAATGTCGCGTATTTAAACGTGCGATGCGAAGAGATAAATGGAAATTTGTTAAAACACAAAGATTGTGCTTCAAATGTTTGATCGCACGCCACGATATAAACAGCTGTGATGCACCTGACTGCGATATAGAGGAATGCGGACTAAGACATCACCGCTTACTTCATTGGAAACAAGCTACATCTTCTACGAGTACATTATCATCGGATCCCGTGACTCCCGTGAGCAACGAGCAACCGAGCACGCCGCTCCCGCCGGACCCGCCGCTTGCTCAACCGCGCCGCGCCGCCAGTGACGCTGATGCTACGATCGCTCACATCGCGACGCCTAACGATAACGATGAGACGGACGATTCGAACGCAAACGTGTTATTAAAAGTGGTTCCAGTGAAATTGTACGGACCCCGTGGTGAAATACAGACTTATGCGTTACTTGATGATTGCGCTGCCCTTTCGATGTTGGACTCTAGCCTAGCCGACGAACTAGGTCTACAAAGTGAGCGTTCTAGTGCGGTAAGACTCATAGACGCGTTCGGCCTTGAAGTGTATCAATCTGACGCGCCTAAAGTTCGCGCCAAAATATCTGGACGGGACAATACCTATTACGATATAATATTACGTAAGAGTTCTAAGTTAAATGTACCACCGCAAAATTTAACCGCCGTAAATCAAATTTCATGCAACAAGTTATCTAAAATAAAAAATGTTGTTTGTAAAGAACGTGTTGTGCCTCGCTTGCTTATAGGTGAAGATAATTATTATTTAATAGCACCGCTCGAGATCATTCATGGTGGCAGAAATACTCCATATGGAACCCGCTGTCGGCTGGGATGGTGCATCCACGGCTACTGCAGTCGCGCTCACTCCTCCGCGTCTCAGGTAAGTCACAGTGTTTGCCATCTCGCTCACTCTTATGATGGGATCGACAGTACTACTAATCTTGATACCAGTGCACTTAATGACCTAATAAAGCAATCGTATTGCCTAGACTCCATAGGAGTTTCGACCTTATGTCGCGAGAATAAGGCACATCTGCGTGCTATACAGATTTTAGACGAAACTGCACGTTTGATTGATAACCGATGGGAAGTAGGTTTGCCATTTAAACAGGATGACTTTACTATGCCCGATACTTATAACTATGCATTATCTCGCATGCAATCTTTATTACGTAAATTCGAATATGACCCTGTTTACGCGAATAGGTATGCCCAGGAAATAAATAAGTTATTATCCGAGGGGTATGCGCGTGAGTTACAGGAAAACGAGCTCTCAGTCAATCATGCATGGTATATTTCACATTTCGGCGTACAAAATGTAAATAAACCCGGTAAATTAAGATTGGTTTTTGACTCAAGCGCACGCGCTAGGAATAACATGTGTTTGAATGATTATCTGTTGACCGGGCCTGATTTATATAACTCGCTTTTAGGTATAATGTTGAGATTACGCGAGAAGGAGTTCATCATTATTGGTGATATTAAGGACATGTTTTTACGTATTAAAATTCGTCCAGAAGATCAACATGTTTTTCGATTTCTATGGCAAGCGTCCGCCACTGATACGATTAAAACATATGTGATGCAAAGCCTTATTTTCGGTGCAAATTGCGCGCCTTTTATCGCGCAACATATAAAAAATAAAAACGCACTTAAATACGAAGACCAGTATCCCGAAGCTGTTCAAGTAATTATAAATTCGCATTATATGGACGATTGTTATTATTCCACAGATAGTGAGGAAAATGCTATTCAGTTAATTAAAGATATTACGTACATACATAGCATGGGCGGCTTCGAGATACGTGGTTGGTCTAGCAACAGCAAAACGGTTTTGAACGCGTTACCGGCCACGGCGCTGGCTCAGTCAGCTGTTCAGTTCAAGGACGGAGCTACGAATATGACTGAGCGCGCTCTCGGTTTAATGTGGCATCCTGCTGACGACACCTTTAGCGTAAAAGTGTCGACTGGGCAGATCTCGCCCGAGATTTCAAACGGAAGCGTTCCGCCTACAAAGGCTAAAATGCTAAGCATTATTATGTCAATTTATGACTTACATGGTTTTCTCACTCCGTTTGTCATAAAGGCTAAAATTTTATTTCAAGACGTACATCGAAGCGGAGTCGACTGGAAGTGCCACATCCGGCCTGAGGAACATACTGGTTGGAAAGTTTGGCTCGACGAGTTGAAACAACTGGAGTCGCTGCGTATACCGCGCTGGTACCTGCGCGCCGGCACCTGGACGCCGTGCTATGACTCACTGTCTACGTCTGCGTCTTGTGAGAAGATAATGGATATACAGATGCACATTTTTTGTGACGCATCGATTAAAGCCTACGCTACGGTTATATATTGGCGTTTTACGCGTGCGGATGGTTTCGTACTAGTATGTTTGGCTGCTAGTAAAAGCCGCGTAACTCCCTTACGTCCGATTTCAGTCCCGAGACTGGAATTACAGGGATGTCTTCTTGGCACACGGTTGGCAAGGACTATTGCCACTGAGCAAAAGAATCTGGTGCCCAGTAAGCGATATTTTTGGACAGATTCCAGTACTGTCTTACAATGGATAAGAAGTGACCCCAGGAGCTACAAGCCTTACGTTGCTCATAGGCTTGGGGAGATCGATGAGCTGACTAATGCCAATGAGTGGCATTACGTGCCATCTCGTTTGAACATAGCTGACATTGCTACCAAGACGGATAGCCCTCCGCTGGACTACAGTGACGCGTGGTTTCAAGGTCCTGCATTCCTGTGTCAACCCGAAGATCAGTGGCCAAAGGACTTGAAGAATGCGAAGATCGTCGAAGAGGCTACCTGTGAAAAAAGAAGTGTTAATGTGGTTAGTACACTTGAAATACACTTACCTGTACCCGATGAAGGACGCTTCTCCAGCTGGATCCGACTTGTACGCACTGCTGCAAGAGTTTTATATTTTATAAAAATATGTAGACTGAAGTGTCAAGAAAGAAAACTAAATCAAAGAAGAAAGAAAAATGAACAGAATAAAGACACAATACAGCTCGATTCTGCAATGATGAAGAGCGCAGAAAAACATATAATAAAAAAGTGTCAAAGTGATACCTTTGCTGCCGAGATTGCCTGTGTAACACAAGGTAAACCGCTGCCGTCAAACAGTCGTCTACTAAAAGTGACTCCATATTTAGACGACGATGGAATCCTTCGTGTTGGCGGCCGTATAGATCAAATTGCAGGGGTAGAACTGTCAACCACACGACCACCGATTCTGGATGGAAAACATAGAACTACTCGGTTGTTGGTTGAATACTACCACCGACGTGCCATGCACGTGGCACATGAACATGTTGTCAATGAACTGCGTCAGTCTTACTGGATCGTGAATCTGCGTCCGACTGTACGCAGCGTCGCCGCGCAATGTTTGTTCTGCCGCTACCGACGCGCTCGACCGCAGCCTCAGAGAATGGGTGATTTACCTGCCGCGCGGTTACAGTACAGTCGTAGGCCATTTTCATACACAGGAGTTGATTTTTTCGGCCCTATGGAGACGACCGTTGGTCGAGGAAGACAGAAAAGATATGGCATGCTCTTTACATGTCTCACTGTGCGAGCCATTCACATCGAGATCACAGAATCACTGAGCACGGACTCTGCAATTATGGCGCTCATACGTATGTCTGCTCGCCGTGGCACCCCGCTGGTTCTATTTTCAGATAATGGCACAAATCTACGGGGAGCCGACAACGAGCTGAAGACTAGTCTTCAGCAACTGAACGTAGACAAACTGCGCGAAGATGGAGCCGTCCGAGGGATTGAATGGCGATTCATCCCTCCCGGAGCCCCTGAAATGGGCGGCGCATGGGAGCGTATGGTCCGCACAGTTAAGACGGCGCTCAAGGTCGTCATGAAGGAGCGCGCACCACATCCTGAGACCCTATGCACATTGATGGCGGAAGTTGAGGCTCTCGTAAACAGCCGTCCTATCACACACGTCTCGACGGATCCCGGTTACCCCGAAGCGTTAACGCCTAACCATTTTTTAATCGGTAGTTCGTCTACTGGAGTTCCTATCGGTAAGTACGACGATTCTGACCTTTGCCTCCGCAAAAGGTGGCGCGTAGCTCAGCGTCTTACAGACATGTTTTGGGCTAGGTGGATAAAAGAATATTTACCTACGCTTCTACCTCGTCAAAAATGGACTAGGGAATCTAGATCGTTAAAAGTAGGAGATTATGTAGTATTGGTCGATCCCAATTTAGAGCGCGGCTCCTGGCGACACGGTGTAGTGAGCGCGGCGCACGCTGGCCGTGACGGCCGTATTCGTGTGGTAGATGTGCGCACACGCTTAGGTCAGCTGCGCAGACCTGCCACACGCGTCGCATTACTGTCCCCAGTTGATGGCTAGTGCTTATCAGCACTAAGGGGCGGGGATGTAGGCGATAGTTCTTTATTTCATGTCTAATTTAAGTTTAGGTATAAAAAAAAACCCTAGCTACTTATTACGTCATTGTGTTATTAGCTGTAATTTTAATTGTTAAGATTTATTTCGTGCATACTAACTCCATCTGTTGAGCCTTACACTTATTTGTGATAATTAAAAATAAAGTCACAGAGGGCGCTGGCGTGTATACTTAACCTAAAAACATATGGCGAATGCCGGTTACCTATCTGCTCACAACGCGACACGCGAGCACTCTCTCTCATATTTCACTTAAAAAACCTAGTTTTAATCCATCTTCCACCTGCGTATCCTACAAACGTTTAACTGTGGCTGTATAAGATTCTGCCTTTGCTTATTTACGCAAGTGTAAGGGTTAAAAAAATATTTTTGGTGTATTCCTTTTGGTTCCCGCCTTATGAAATCGAGTAAATACAATTCAATAAAAGAAATCAAGGACTTCCGGTTCGAGCGCCATCTTGATAGTTAGCATCGTGATTAATTACTTTGTTTTTTGCTCATTAATATTGTTTAAAGTGTAATATCGATAGCTTACTATACAGTAAACTAATGTGGTAGTGTGCAGTGAATGGAGAATTAATTTTGAAGCGCGTTTAACCACCATTTTGGAGTCAACGGCCGGTAGTCCACGTGCTTCTTGTAAAGTCTAGCTATCGATTTACAAGAGCTAACAAATCACCGTACACTGTCTTGTACAACCGTACAATTTTTGTCGTTTTTAAACCTCTTAATACCTTGATACTGGCGAAATAGTCCCACTGGGCTGAAGCCATAATTTTAAAAAAAGAAGAAGAAAAGAAATCAAGAATAATTTATTTTAACAATTTACTTTCATCATTTTTGATTTAAAAAAAAATGCGGGATTAGTAAAATTAGAACAATTCCCAATTGTTCCAGGCGGGGAAATAAAGACACTATAGGTATTTTTCAATTTTATTTCCACCTATTTTCTAATGGGACGGGGAATACAGGGACGCAGAGTAGTACACCACTTTTCTGCACTAGAGCAGAAACGTATCACTTTCTGCGCACTTTTTAGAGTTTTTAGAATAACAACGACCCACTCTCAGAGCATGAGATATGAAAAAAATAATACCTGTTTTCTTATTCTTTATAAAAATAAATCCCTTTCGTTTACAATTTCGAAGATATCGCCATCACAGAAAAGACTACATCAAAAAATGTTGTACAAACACTTACAAAATCCAGGCATTTCCACGAAAAACGAGCAGTGAAGTTAATCTATGTAGTTAGTAAGACCTGTTCAAAGGGTGTTAAAACAATTATACGAAAATGAAGGTAGACGACGGCGGACTGGCAATGGTCATAAGCCCGGGTTTTCAAATAAATAATACACAGAAGAACATCATAACTTCGTTGCAAAAAACGCCTATTACTTACCCTGTTTGTACTATATTTAGCCAAAAGTGCAAAACGTACAAATGAACAGTGCAGTCCTTAAAAAAATACTCTATAAAGACCTACAAATAAACTAAAGTACCTAACTAAAATGCAAAATAGTAAACTGAAGTGGAAACCACATCTACCATGCATTATCCAAGAAAGGGATAAAGCGACTAAGTCAATAATATAGAATTTGTGGAAAAACACCTTATTCCTCCCAACTGCTCTGAATTAAGATCCATTGAAAAATAATGGGTTCATATGAAGCAGAAACAGCAGAAACTTAAACCATAAAACTAAATGGAAAAAAAGCTTAAAAATTAATAACAGTCCTATGTACAAAACCGGATGGCACCCATTACAACAAAATTACGAAATTTCTGGATTTATAAAGTCAAAGACTCAAAACATGCGTGCCATGCGTTTATTAAAATTGGTAACATGAATTTACCATCAAAAAGTTGATTTTTAACTGTTGTGTAATGTAAGATTTTATTAAAATTAAAATGGGTCATTGTTTTCTGGGACAAGCTTTAAAAACCAGTTTGATGATTGATGTAAGTATTCAAAATGCACTTAAATACAAAATACAGTACTTAGCGGCCCCCCCTTTTTAAATGTCTATCGTTAAATTTAAATAATCACAATTATTTAGCAGTGGCGATGGCGCTAGTGCATGAGCACGTTGATGGGCTCTTACTTTTTTTCGATCCATTTCGGCGATTACTTCTTGTTGACGCTTTACTTCAACATTCCAACCTCTAGAAATAACATGATTAATTGGTTAGATTAGGTGCACTAACGAATCCATACTAATATTATAAATGCGAAAGTCTGTCTGTCTGTCTGTGTGTTACCTCTTCACGCTTAAACCGCTGAACCGATTTAGTTGAAATTTGGTATACAGATAGTTTGAGTCCCGGGGAAGGACATAGGATACTTTTTATCCCAGAACTCACCCCTCAATGGGGTGAAAAGGGGGGTGGAAATTTGTATGGGGAATCAATAACCGCTGAACCGATTTAGATGAAACTTGGTATGGGGATAGTTTGAGCTGTGGGAAAGGATATAGAATAACTTTTATCCCCGAAATCATCCCTTAAGGGTGTAAAAAATGGGGTGGAAATGTATAGTATGGACCAATTTGGGGGTGAAAAAAGGATGGATTAAAAAGCAGATAAGAATTAAGGTACCCAAATTACTAATTCCACGCAGACGAAGTCGCGGGCAAAAGCTAGTTAGTTATATACGCGAAGACGCAGAATAATACCTCTAACTCAGAAGGTAAGTGATGGGTGCTGGTAACCCTAGTAAAGCCGTTTTAATTATGTCATTCTGCCATAGCATCATACATTGTATAGCTCTTTAGATCTATTATTTAATTGTACAGTGAAAGATTTAGGCGTTTTTAACAGTGTAGTAATAATCTGCTTCTAGCACAATCGGATTAGGACAAACTTCGAATTCTCTTGGAAAGTTATGAAATTTGGTACATATGTTAATTAAAGGTCCCTTTTTCATGTCCACACCATTTGACATTGAGAAACCCCGCAGCCATCTTGGAAAATGTGTGCCTTCCTGGAAACGGCATTGGCATTGGGCAAATGGCATTTTACTCTGAATCTAAGTATTCTATGGAAATATGGTGTAAATGTAAGGTAACATTAAATTCTACACAAAACAGCCAAGGTGACAATCGCTATCGCTTCGCCATCGAATCACTCTATCACTCTTCCATATTAGTGTGACAGTGACAGTTGCGTTTCGTTCGCTACGTAGCGTTAGCGATTGGCATGTTGTCTACGGGGCCAGTCCTACAATACAGTAGCGGCAAATAATCTAGATCATATTTTGAAGATACATTTGCATATTTTTTTGGTAATTTCTCAAAAACTGCTTATGCGATTTCGATGAAATTTACAATATAGGGGCGTATGAAACCGACAATTCTAACAAACTAGGGTACATTTTTAAAATAATTAGTTTGCCTGAGTTTTCGCGGTAGCCCGGTGGGCATTCAATTGTAAAGTAATGAATGATTCGATTTAATTTTCAAACCAGAGGATAACGATGGCGAAAAATCGATGTATCTAGGTTTTATTCTTATTCTTACACTCTTGGTAAGATACGCTTTTGTTTTCAAATAACAAATTTAATATTTATAACGTACATTAATTGATGTGTGTGAAGTCCCCAATCCGCATTCTGTTAACGTGACTGCCTGTTGCAACGTGTTGTGGGACGTAAGTATACAAATGTGTTCGTGATGATAATACAATCGCAAATACAAATTTAACGCGATTAAGTCCCGTCGTAAATAATAATGATAATACAATCATTGTTAATATGATATAAAGTCCAATTACACGAATTTTCGAATGAATGACTGCAAAAAAATTGCAATATGATAGATTTTTTGCCGAATATGATAGACTGTACCTTTACGGCTTTACCATTGTGTAAAAATTAAGTCTTCTTGTCGAAAATACATGCTGAATCCAGATTGAGCGCTTATACTTTTCCAGGGGGCATTCTGTTGATATGAAACTTGGATGAATATGAATTCCACTTTTATCTATACATTTACACGATCTTCCCCAATATCAACATTTTACTCGACTGCGACTTAACCAAAAAGTAGGGTTATATATGGGTTTAAATGCTGCTGATTCTGGGATCGCTGTTTTCATGTCTTAAAATTTGAGCTTCGGTGACACCCAGGGGATGAAACGCCATCCCCCCGCGGGTTGCTCACCTTGTCGTGGTGGAGGGGCTTAGTAACCGTGGCTTGGTCACCCACGGTGAGGCGAAGAGGCAACCAGGCCGGCCTGTTTGGAGAGCGGGCTGGCCCGAGGAGAACGCTCCAAGTGGGTTGGTTTAGCCCGCTTGTGATGCGCCGAAGGTGGACCGTCGAGGAAGAGGAGTGTCGGTCGGAGTGATGGTATTTCGATGCGCCACTCTTCCTATCCCCTGCGAACTTGGCGGGGCCGTTCCGCTGTAGCGGCGTTGGTGGGGATGCAGAGGAAGAGGAGTGTCGGTGTTACGATGTGCCGTTCTCGCTGTCCTCTGCAGCCGAATTGTGGTTTTGCGGCCGAACCATAGACCTGATCTGTCGCCGGGCGCTGGGGAAATTTCTGGGGCCCGTGGCTTCCTTGTGGCGGGCTAGGGGGGGGGGGGGGGGGGGGGGGGGTCCGCTACAACGCAGAACGGAAGCCGAGGAGGAAGGCGCGTCGTACCACCTGGCGCGCCTAGCGTGAAGGAGCCGCTCGTGGGCGGCTGCCGCCGGTGGGGTCGCGGATGAGTACGCAAGCGTTCCTGTAACCCCACAAATAGGGCGGCGAGGCGGCATATGGGGGGATTTTTAGTGGGTACACCGTGGGCCTCATTGGCCTAGACGTGAGTCCCACATAACCACTCGGGTCACCTCCCGCACCCGGGTGGTATGC
Source organism: Cydia strobilella (assembly GCF_947568885.1). NCBI lineage: Eukaryota > Metazoa > Arthropoda > Insecta > Lepidoptera > Tortricidae > Cydia > Cydia strobilella. The sequence continues at coordinate 21,107,984 of NC_086068.1, forward strand.
GGAATGCATTTTTCCCCCTCTAAAAAAAAAGGGATGAAACGCCATCTTGAAAAGTATACGTCTTTATTGGTTTTGCTTTTTTAGGGTTCCGTACCTCAAAAGGAAAAAACGGAACCCTTATAGGATCACTCGTGCGTCTTGTCTGTCTGTCTGTCGGGCTGTCCGTCTGTCACAACCTATTTTCTCCGAAACTACTGGACCAATTAAGTTGAAATTTGGTACACATATGTAAGTTTGTGACCCAAAGGTGGACATGTAACGTAAACATATTAATTTTAAACACGGGGGCCACTTTTGGGGGGTAAATGAGAAAATTAAAAAATTAAGTTTGTCAAACTATATCGTGTCAAACTGTATCAAATGAAAGAGCTCATTGTGAGAATCTCAAATTTTTTTTTTATAAGTTTAAAATAAATAGTTTATAAGTTATTCAAGAAAATAGGCAAAAAATGACCATTCCTCCCTTTATCTCCGAAACTAATGGGTCAAAAATTTAAAAAAAAAAACACAAAATAGATCTTTACCTATAGATCACCGGAAAACCTATTAGAAATGTGCAGTCAAGCGTGAGTAGGACTTAATTACTTTTGATCCGACCCCTACGGGTTTTTTAAAGACATTTCATATAAAAAATACATTGTTTAAATTGTGTAATGTACGGAACCCTTGAAACGCGAGTCCGACTCGCACTTGGCCGGTTTTATTTCTCGGAATATCCTTTCGCCATTCTGAGAAAAAAAGGCGTATACTTTTCAATTTGGCGTTGGATCCTTATTTTCTACAAGAAGATTAAATTTTTCCGCATAGGTATGTAAAGTTTTGGGTATAATCAAAGATAGATATAGTAATAGATGGATACAGTCTAAGGAAGTGCCTCGAAAATCACGAAAATTTGATTCTCGATCAGATGGCGCCACTAGTTTTGGCCTACTCTCGTATAGAGGGTGTTGACGGTTTCGTTTGTTATTTATAATTTTAACGCATGTCAGTGAAAAAACATGGGTCAAAATCGTATAAAAATAATTAATGCAAATAAAAAAATCATTCATCCATATTTAAATTCATTTTAACGTATTTTTATAAATCTTCATTTTTAGTTTTAAAGTATGTCGATAGATGTCAGTGAATTTACAGTGATTACAAAATTTACTATGACAGTACCGCTCTATCTTATTATATCCTCTTTGGTATAATTTAATAAGCTTTAATGTTGCCTTACACCATATTTCCATAAAATATTTAAGTACGTAGATTCAGAGTAAAATGCCTTTTTATCCAGGAAGGCACACATTGTCCAAGATGGCTGCGGTTCCTCGAGGTCCTCAAATGTCAAATGGTGTGGACATGAAAAAGGGATCTTCATTTAACATATGTACCAAATTTCATAACTGTCCAAGAGATTTCGAAGTTTGTCTTATACCGATTGTGCTATCTAGGTAAGGTATAGGTACTAAAACCTCTCATACTTGTTTATGTGAACAAATTCTTCAAGAATATCGGCATCGTGAAGCTCGAGGTTTGGACTCTGCATTAGTGTTTCTATCCACGTTTCCATTAGTTTCGCCGTCAAGTAATGTGAACATAGTGTTAAAATTACCTGCAATTAGGTATATGTAATTATTAAAACAAGATATTATAGTTCAGTATCTTTATTATCCTTTTGCCCCCACTATGCATGAATAAATGCAAGTCAAATTTGAAAGAAGAATTTATTATTTTGTTTCGCCATGTCCGCCTCCGCCTGTCTGTCCGAGGCTTTTTGCTCGGTGATCGTTGTTGCTAGAAAGCTGCAATTTGGCATGGATATATACCTATAAATCAACCAATCCGAAAGTGGTAAAAAAAAACTAAAAAGAAAAAAAAGACCACTTCACCCCTATAGTTGGCAAACAAGAACTGGCACAAACCTGTGGTATTAAGTACTGCGGATCGCAAGGCGGTATGAGAGAGCAAGAAGCTACATGCTCATAAGCGCATTGTACCTAATATGCCTACTTGATTAATAAACTACATATCTTTATCTTACACGGGTGGTTCTACAAGGACCTCACGGGACTTTAAGTGGACCTGCTCGCGCCGGTGAACTGGTTACGATTCAGGGACCCCTTCGGAGAAACCGAGGGCTTTGTCTGTGCAATTTCGGACGAAGTTATGATGAGGAGCAACTACATCCTGAAGGACGGTACGGTCGACATTTGTCGGGCATGCCGCCGTCCCGGAGAGTCACTCAGGCATATCCGGTTGTTCTCAATTCTCATCTTGCTAACGGCGAGTATTTGCACAGAGATAATCTCGTAAGTCGTAGGCAGGATTATTCGACAGCAATTTGCTCTTCTATCTTCTATACGGCCTTGTGGACTGCGAAGTACCGTACTACAAGTAGTTACCTGCGCCAGTTCTGGCAGTAATGGTAGTGGCACTAGTGTCAAGCTCTATTGTATTGGGATACTCGTATTTAGAATCGATCTATCATCAGCATCACTGGCGCGGATATTATTTCAGCGGTTCCTCTCTCTGCAGCCCGGACCACCGGCAGCTTGGGCCCTGCCCCGCTGCTGGCGGCACACTAGATTAGGTTTTTAGGGTTCCGTACCCAAAGGGTTAAAACGGGACCCTATTACTAAGACTCCACTGTCTGTCTGTCCGTCTGTTACCAGGATGTATCTCATGAACCGTGATAGCTAGACAGTTGAAATTTTCATAGATGATGTATTTCTGTTGCCGCTATAACAACAAATACTAAAAACAGAATAAAATAAATATTTAAGTGGGGCTCCCATACAACAAACGTGTTTTTTTGCCGTTTTTTGCGTAATGGTACGGAACCCTTCGTGCGCGAGTCCGACTCGCACTTGGCCGATTTTTTCATAATATGTTTATAAGTATTTTGTATTGTTTTTGTACGTGTTTTTTTATAATAATTAAATAAAATGATAACTTCGTGTTGAGGCGCCAGATGTATGTGCTTGTACAGGTTATACGCTTCGTCCGCTATCGACACCTTGTCATTCAAGTCTTCAGACAACATCTGTAGAAGAGCGTAAGCCTACAAACAAATGGAACGTTAATACCTTGTTCTTGTTATGCTCAGTCACATACAATCATAAGCTACTTCTTTACTTCTATTGGCAAAAATAACAAAACATCATTCAAAAATTAACTTGGTACCTACTGAACACCATATCAATAATAAGCAGAGGTCGGCGGGAGTGAGCTATTTGCCTTATAATATGACGTAAGGCATGTCAAATTATAAGGTAAATAGCTTACCCCCGTAATAAACTAGTATAAAACAATTGGTGATTTTAGAATAGCGTCTAAAAACTTGAGCGACGTCATTACTCTGTCGATTCGCTTAAGTTTCTCTCATTTTTTCCGCATAAGCATGAACAAAACGATTACCTACCTTAGACATACGAGACCCTGCCAAATCAGCAGCAGCATAGCATATAGGCTGTCGGTGATGCACCGTGTCTAATTTGGGATTTTCTAGCGCTTTCCGAACTCTAGTCGATCTCAACGGATTATTTAAATCTGCAGAATGAACCGCGACACATTAATACCTAGGTACAAACAATTAATTAAAGGGAAGTAATTAAATGATCAGCCGTTTTTAAAACTAATTTGCAAAAAAATAGCCATTAAATAATTTGGACAGCATACAAAAATTTTGCTGGCAATAAATAAAAATCGAGCTACAACTCTTGTTCAGCAAACAATTCACAAACGGTCCACATTATAACCAATATCGGTCTGCTTCTGTTATAATTTATCTGCTTAATAAATAGTCGAGCTGCAAAATAAAAACATACTTGGTCAGCAAGATTTAAGAATCGGTTAGTAGAAAAAACATGTGTAAGCAGTTTAATTGAGAGGTACCTATGCATATTAAAGGAAATGGTAATCTGATATTATACGCGAGGGTGGAAGGGCTGCTCTTCCTCAGCGCCGGAGCTACCCATATTAATCAGCTTCACCCCGGCCCCCTTGCCCCTCACTCCCGAATCCCCACAACACACCTTAGAGGAGTGCCCAGTGTGGGGCTGTGGGGGCCAGAGCGGGCCGATATGATAGCCATAGTGGGGCCGGACCTGTCGCTGCCGGCCGTGGTCAAGTCCATGGTCGACAGTGACAGGTCGTGGCTGTAAAGTCCTTCTGCGAGGACGTCATGCAGCAAAAGGAAATGGCGGAACGGGAAAGGGAGATCGACACAATGGCCGACCTACGGCGCCGCGAGCGTGCTCGACGCAGACGGGTCGCACACGACCGCCGCCTGCCTCCGTAGGTTGACCTCAGGATGACAGGCACGGGGACGCCTGCCATCCTTCACACACGTGGTCCCTGAGAGGGCGACCGTACTGGATACGGTCCATAAGAAAACGAGGCCATCAAGGGCCTCCGGAGGCGGTGGTCCGCAAACACTGACGAGTGCTAGTGGTGCTGTAGAAGTAAAGCGCGAGCGTTCCTACAGCACACCGCTATAGCACAATGGCGGCAGACGGGGGGGTTGTTTAGTGGGTAGACTTGGGGCCCCATTAGCCCAAAACAAGGAGTCCCACATAACCACTCGGGTTCGTCCCCGTGCCCGAGTGGTATGCGTAATTGCATTTTTTCCCCTCCTAAAAAAAAAGTTAGGTCTGTAACATAGAAACAGTGATTTTGGCTCAAAATATAAATAAGGCCGCCCAGACGTGGACATATTTCGTTACAATCTGATTAATTACTCATTTACATTGTGTACGTGATGCGGACGTCAAAATTAAATCGCCTCGGTGATCCCTATTGCTTCGATTGCAAGATCAATCTCATTTACCGGCCACATGCACAAAATTAAATCACCAATTTTAGATTGATGCCGACAACCGAGCTCTTGAAATAAACAACTTGTCCCCAAACCTACATACTAACATTGAAATTTGTTAATTTCGCATCTGCACCTCCTGATTTGATCGATAACGTCAGAATCTTATTTTCTCGTCACATTCATATAAATCGAAATCGTTTGTGACCCCTTCATAATTATCACTTGGGTAATCGATATAATTTTATTAACGACTACTCGTGACTATTTTTAGGGTTCCGAACCTACCTCAAAAGTAAAAAACGGAACCCTTATAGGAAGGAACACTCGTGCGTCTATCTGTCTGTCTGTCCGTCTGTCACAGCCTATTTTCTCCGAAACTACTGGACCAATTAAGTTGAAATCTGGTACACATATGTAAGTTTGTGACCTAAAGACGGACATGTAACGTAAATAAATGAATTTTAAACATGGGGGCCACTTTTGCGGGCAAATGAGAAATTTAAAAAATAAAGTTTTTTAAACTATATCGTGTACATATCATATGAAAGAGCTCGTTGTGAGAATCTCAATTTTTTTTTGTAATTTTAAAATAGTTTAGAAGTTATTTAAGAAAATAGCCAAAAAAATGACCGCCTCCCCCCTCTCCTGCCCCCTTATCTCCGAAACTACTTTGTCTAAAATAATGAAAAAAATACACAAAATAATTCTATACCTATAGATCACAGGAAAATCTATATTGCAGTCAAGCGTGACTCGGACTTAATTATTTAGTTTTTGATCCGACCCCGGATCCGGATTTTTTAAAAACATTTTACTCATGTTTCACAAAAAAAATACACTGTTAAAAATTGTGTTATGTACGGAACCCTAATGGTTTTTCTTTGCTATTCCTGGTATCATTTTATCTGTCAATCTCATGTCAATTTAGTTTGCGAGATTCTGGAGGCGACCTTAGGATATTTTTTATTGAATCCCAATAGGACACAAAATACATATCTTCGTAGCTTAGAATATCTCATTATAATAGAAACAAATCACCAAAACGGTATAAAATAAAAACCGACTTCCAAAAAGGATAAAATAAAATATTATAACGTTTTATATGCGCTAGCAACTGAAACGTTTGAAGTCGGTGCGAGTTTTAAAAAGACTATTACAGTACATATGGTGCTAGTTTCTCGCACTAGTGCGTAAAATAGCACTTTTCGTGCATATGTCGAAAGTTTAAAGGGCCATATGTACTGTAAAACGTTGTACGATACACGTGCGAAAAGGTAATTCGCAACTCGTGTCGATTTAAAACACTCCCTGCGGTCGTGTTTTATTTTATCGCCACTCGTTTCGAATTTCCTCTTTTCCGCACTTGTATCGTAAATAACTATAGCGGTCGATATAATAAGTATGCTCTTCAGAAATATCATGTGATATACATAATTGATGTTTACCAGCCTACCGGAGTTCATAGGTAAAAGAAAACATCGTAAGAAAATATGATTAATATCGATCTAATACTAGCTTCTGCCGGCGACTTTGTCTGCGTGGACAAAAGTAATCGGTGAAAAAAGGAAACCTATAGTCCTTCCTCGGTACTCAAACTCTCTCTATACCTAATTTCATCAAAATCGGTTAAGCGGCTTAGGTAACAGACAGACAATTACAATACTGGCAGAGATTTCAGTTTATGATAATTTCATTAATAGTTTCCCTCCTGGAAAAGTAACTATGGAATATGGATATCGGGTTAAGTTAAATTACGAAGATTGGGCTGCCAAACGAGCACATATATAACTCCTTCAGGATACAACCAGTAAAGCGAAAGCGCTCAGATGCGGAGGAGGATTTAGTATTGTAGTTACCCTGTATAACTCCATCCTCGTTCAAGTGTACGCCGAGCCTGCGGCATTCGTCTCGGACGAGCGACGCCAAGAGAGTCGCGATGGTAGCTCCCGTTTGTACGACGCGAGGGTGCTAAAATACAGAGAGCTCGGCAGCATTACAATTTTATATGATTAAAATTAAAAAAAAAAAAAAAACTAACGAGAATTTTAGAAAGTAGTGGTACTTATGGAAATTACACACCCGGTTCAATCTGCGTTAAATATGAAACGTAGGTAACTAGTGTAACTACTGAGTTAACGTTGAAATTCTTTCATTTCTTGTAAGATGCGTTCTAACGGCGCGGCGGCAGGGCCGGCAGGTGACCGGGTGTTAAGGCTATACTGATATGGTTCAGATGCGAACTGAACTAGATTAGCTTTTGTTTGGACAAAACTTAACAAAACCCTAATCTATTATAGTATAGAAATTTACTGAGATCGTATAGACTTTATTAACTAAATTATACGGATATTGTTACTACAAATGCGATGCTCTGTTGCGATCTAAAATTTGAATAATATTTTAGTAACGACTCCGATTGTATTAAATAAATTACCGTTCATGCAAATTACTTAACAATGCCTAAGATTTTTTTTAACTTTTAGAATTATTTCAGTTAATAGATACGAGTAACCAAAATTTCGTAACCAGCTACAGAGGGAATCAAGATTCCCAGTTAATTTGAAGCCGGTTACGTATTGGGCCAGCGTGTTACCGTTTGGTAACTAAATTTGGTAACTAGCTACAAAACAGGAATCTAAAATTCCTTGTATGTAGCCAGTTACGAATTGGGCCAGAGTGGAACCGTTTGGTAAATAAGTTTTGTAACTGGCTACAAAATGGGAATCCAAAATTACATTAAATCAATAGGTAGGTAGGTTAGGTTCGTTAGGTAGTTTCAAATGCCCGAAGGGCAAACCGCCCAGAAATAGGAGCCCCGCGTTCGCGGGGCTCCGTCTAGTTGTAGCCGTCTAATTGGGGGTGAAGTCATTTTTTTTAAAGAAACAGTCCGACGAACTCTAGCTAACTAGACGGAGCCCCGCTTCGCGAGGCTCCTATTTCTGGGCGGTTTGCCCTTCGGGCATTTAAAGCTACCTAACGAACCTAACCTACCTACTGATTTAGTGTAATATTAGATTCCCATTTTGTAGACAGTTACAAAACATTTGCCAACCGTGGCTAGGCATCGGTAATTCAAAAGCCCTATTTTGTAACCAGTTACATCCCGGGATTTAATTTTCCCGTTTCGAAGCCGGTTACCAATTTTTAGTTACCTAACGGACTTTTTAGTTACTAAAGGGTACTCGTACTTCTTATTAGGTTTTGTGAGAGCAAAATGTTTGAATATTATCGCGACAAAAGCTAATCCATTTGAGTAAATAAGTATTATTAAAATTTAGATATCATATTCAAACGATACTGACGTTACTAAACTCGACTAGGTTTTGTCGTGAATAATATTCGAAAATATGTAAGCAAAAAGCTAATCCATTTGAGTGGCTACTTTTTACCGAAACGGTATAGATATTGTTAACTAATATGCATAAACAAAAGCTCCCCGATTATAATCTGAGGCGTGACTGAAATAGTTTAGCTTTTGTAAATACGCGACCGGCGTGTGCCGCGTGTGGCAATCGTGCAAAAATGTAACATTGATATTGACACTGTTAGTGGGGGTGTTTGAGTAACCCGACTAATATTTATGAGTGATGAATACGAGTGAAATGATCAAGATCATGCTAACAGCGTGAGAAGCACCGACGCCGGCGCGCCAGGTGACGAGCTGCGAGACGGCGCCGCCGGCGCTGGTCGCGTCGCACACCAGAGCCAGCGCCACGCACTGCACCGGCGCGCGCACCATCTGGCGAACACATCATTTATGTACTTTTCTATACCAACGTTCTAGGCTATTGTATCTCTGCTTTTACACTGTACAAAGTTTTTATAACATATCTAAGCCATCATTAGATATGATAAAAACACGCCCTGCAATGAAGGAAAGAAAGCGGAAACACTATATTTTTTTCACCTCAGCAGCTCGAACAAGCCTACTTTCTTCACTCCCTGGAGTGAGGAAAGTGTGACTTTCCTCACTCCAGGGAGTGAAACAAAGTAGCTTTTTAATTTAGTGAAGGCCATGAACTGCCACTTCATACTTTTATAACTTTTTTTCCTGTATTATTCTGTGTAATTCGAAATACATTTAACCTTTAATATGTTCTCACTACTGAGGTGAAAAATTATGTGTGCAACACGAGAGCAAAGTTATTTTACATCTCGTGTTTTTGAGTCCCTCGCTACGCTCAAGATTGTAACTTAAAATCACTCGCTTCATCAATTCATTCTGATTCAATTATAGAATCTTTCGCTTTCTCGGGACTCAAAATAAACACTCGCAAGAAAAACCAACTTACCTCTCTTGTTGCACAAATAACTATCTATAGTTATAATTCTGAGAAAAAAATCATATTTATTAAAATCAAATAAAAGGGTTCCCCGCAAAAATAAGACATTCAAAAAATGTTTGTTAGTCGGGTAATTTTATGTAATTATATAGATATTTATGATCAACAAACAATATCCACTTACCGTGATTAAATCTAACAACTGGTAAACACCATTATTTGCTAAGAACTGTTTCCTATATTCGTCTCTCCATATTATGCCTTCCCAAATAAAATTCAAGAGGGATATTAACCACCTGAAGAACAACATTAAATATATTAAATATACGAGTAGGTATGAACAATCAATCCTTGGTTTATGGTATAAAATACCATTGAGAAAAATATTTTTACCACACCAGCTGGTAAATGCTCTCTTGATCTGATCTTGAACTGATAGCATTTCATTTACATGTGAGGCAAAGTAATCAAATGCAAATTTTGAGTTGTTTTCTTATATTTTCTGGTAGAATTGACTTTTAAATGATGATTTTGAATGACAAAATATTTAAAAACATTCATTTTGAATCGATTCGCTTTGATTTTGTTTGATATTTTACAGTTAGTATTTTCCTTGTGTTGGTGTGGTTAAAAATTTTGTGTTTCACTCGGTGGCAATATTTGATTAACCCTCGTGCCTTGAAACCCTCGCAACGCTCAAGATTTAATTTTTCGAAACACTCGTTACGCTCGTGGTTCTATTTTAGTATCTTTCGCTTGTTCGGGTATCAATATTAGCACTAGAGGTTACCTAAATATATATGTATACCAATAGCGCCACGATTTTATAGGCTGGTCAATAAATAAAAAAATATTATACACCAGCATAAATGCACGTAAGGAGCGGGACACTAAGTATATAAATTAACAATGACCTCTCACTGACAATGTAACTCCTTTCAAGCGAACGCATAATGACATTCATCATGCTCCAAGTGAGGGAGTTGATGGAAACAGGCCACACGATTTGAGGATACACCTCGCACTTGACCCTCGTGGGGTCCTCGATGGCGCCCGCCAGCACCCGCAGACATAGCGCTAGGACCACCTGGCACATCTCTACTGGCGGGTCTCGCTGCCGAATCAGGGTAGAGCATAAATCTGTCAATTTGAAAGCAATTTGTTAGTGAATAAAATTATCGTATTAATATTATATGAGATTAGGCACTTCTGAATTAGAATCTTGTCAATTAGATACCTTGGCTTACGAGGTGACCGCCATATCAATGAGGGATGGCCGTTTGACTACATATCATTGTCAGATACGTAAAATAAAATAAATTTAATGATAAAGTGTGCAAAACGCATCTGTATACATAGCTCCAGCCGTTGCTGTTTAAGCCTCGCCACGCTTAAACGTTTTATCTACATATACTTAGTAGGTATGTTCAAAAATGTTTTCGTACTAAGTAGGTATGAGGTGCAGAGGTCGGCAGTGGATGGTCACTAGATAATGCAAATTGGTTATTCAATTCAATTTAATATTTTTATTTCGAATAAAAAAATCCATATTATTGTTAGTACAAGGCACAGCAAAACTTATAAATCTATGTTAGTGATAAAAATAAAATAAAAACAAACAAAACAAACATATAAGCTAGTTAATTTAAAAGCGGCGTGGTGCGGCCTGCGGCGGCGCGTGCAGCCGCGCCCAGCGCGCGCACAAAGGGGTCCCAGCGCTGCGCCAGCACGTTTAGAATACTGTTTGGGCTGTGGCGAAGACGGTTGATTAATGACGCACACCGTTTTCTAACTATTGCGTCGAAACTATCAGTGTGCGCCTCGGCAAACATAGTTGATGCGCTGCAGTAACGCGGCAGCCCAAACAGCACTCTAAACGCGTTATTGTATTGCACGCGCAGGGCGCTGTATGCCCGCTGCGTAAAACTGACCCACAGATTGCACGTGTAGAATGTTTGACAGTATGCTTTAAAAAGCGTTAACTTCACTTCATTACTACAACGAGCAAATCTGCGGGCCAGCATGTTACTACGAACACACAACGCCCTACGCTCCCTCTCTATATCATCATTATCTGACATGTTTTCTGTTACCCAGTGGCCAAGGTACTTGAACTTCTGTACAACTTTTAAAGCGGTACCACAAAGGGCAACAGGTGTCATTTTGTATGATTTTGACCCAGCTGTAAATTGCATTACCTCGCTTTTCGAAGTATTGTACCTTAGCCCATGGGCAACTGCATATGATTCACATATCTTCACCAATTGCTGTAGTGCACCAACCAAGGGGCTCAACAGCACCATATAATCCGCGTAGCTGAGGTTATTAACACACACCCCATCCACGTGACATCCGACATAGGTACTGCTGAGCTCCTCGATCAACTCATTCATGTATAGATTGAACAGCTTAGGTGAGCTCAACCCCCCTTGCCTCACCCCGCAGTTCATCCTATACACGTCAGAGTGCACGCCAGCCCATTTTACAGTATTCGACTGGTGGCCGTACCAATACTTAAATAAAGCCATGACCTCCCGAGGTACGCTGGTATGGTCTCTTAACTTATGCCATAGCTTGTCATATGCCACCATGTCAAAAGCCTTTGACAGATCCAAGAAGCAGGCGAAGACTGGCGTCTTGCGAGTGGTGTAGTACTGGACAGTCTGCTCGCTTTCAGTAGATAAGCCCGGCCTAAAGCCAAACTCAGCGTCATGAATGTTCAAGTGTTTTCCCAGCACGTCTTCAAGCAAACCATCCAGTACCTTAGCCACAATCGTGGCAAGCGATATGGGCCTGTAATTGGATATGTCAGAAGCGTCTCCCGTTCTATTCTTTACAATAGGAACTACAACAGTATGCATTAAATCCGTATCCGAAATCATCGGTTACGGTTATAACCTATTATTTTGACAAAAAATCATAACCGATTATTGGAAACTCGAATAAGCGGTAACGGTTATTTTCGATTATTTATTTATGACAAATTCTATGAATTGATCTTCTAATGACTACAAAGTCCTGCCTTTATAGGGTTCCGTAGCCGTACCCAAAGGGTAAAACGGGACCCTATAACTAAGACTCCACTGTCCGTCTGTCTGTCACCAAGCTGTATCTCGCGCAAACTTTTCAGTTAAAAAAAAATTATATTAGAGACCTCAATATCATTTTTGAAGACCTATCCATAGATACCCCACACATATAGGATTGATAAAAAAAAAAATTGAGTTTCAGTTCTATGGGGAACCCCCAAAATTTATTGTTTTTTTTGTGTGAAAATACATCTACTAATTACCAAGTACCAACAGTATAGTTCTTATAGTTTCGGAAAGTTTCTGTCTGTCTGTCACAGATAGACAGACAGACATGACGAATCCATAAGGGTTCCGTTTTTTTGCCATTTGGCTACGGAACCCTCGGTGGGCGAGTACGACTCGCACTTGTCCGGTTGTTTTGGCTGTGACGCCTGTGACTATAACATTTGTCATTCGTGTACTTTAATAACGAAATATACCTAATATACTTGCCTTATTTATGAAATAGTTTGATTGAATATTGTACCACGTCCAGGGTCATAGTTTAACTTTTACTATTTTTTGTGTTTTATTAAAAAACGAAGACTTATACCTACTCACATTCCCTAATACTTTGCTAATACTGTACCTATATTTTCGTAATTTTTTGATTAGGTACTTGGTTGTAAATTTATAATTTTTTGTCGAAAACAACCGTAACAGGCTATAACCGATTATCGGTTATTTTTTGGGCATAACCGTAACTGAAACCGGTTATGAACTTTGGGCGGTTAAATTTCATTCCCTAATGGTCACAGCGTCCCCTTGAGTCATAGGCAAAGGCACTCACGCATTAGAATGATAATTCCGTGCGAGTTGAACAGATCGTTGACGGTGTGAGGGCGCGTCAGCGAGCCGCGGTGGCTAACAGCTGCGTTTAGCAACCGCAGGCACCAGTACAACACGCTCAGCTCGAACGGGCTGCACGAGTACCACTCTACGTACCACATTATCCTGAAACAGCACCGCACCACTAACTTTATATTCATACTTTCCTTGTCTTCTAATTCTTGAGTGTTGTAGTTAAGTTAATTTGGTTTTTAGGGTTCCGTACCCAAAGGGTAAAAACGGGACCCCCATTACTAAGACTCCTCTGTCCGTCTGTCTGTCTGTCTGTCTGTCACCAGGCTGTGTTTTTTACATAAGTAGTTTGTTACATTTAAAAGAGATCAGGTAAAATTCCACAAGTAACATGTACAAGAGTAGGTAACTTAGGGATCTGTTAGACACAAGACAACTTTTATATCTTATTCAAAACGCAACGACAACATATATACTTGTATATTCTCCGAAATATCGTTCATTGCTAGGTAGGCTAGGATGGACACCAGTGTTATAAAGCAGCTTAGGCTACTTGGGCTTGAGTTGCGTCATGCTATTTGTCTGAGCTCGTCATAAATCGTAAAGCGACTGAGGCCACTTAGGCCTGATCTGCGTGCGTCATATTAATATATAGGTAATGCCAACCTCCTTATTAATCCACAGTCTTTAGCCACATTGTTATTTGCCAACGGAAGAACGCACACCAATGCCTGAAGAGTCGTTTGCCTGAGCTCGTCGTAAAGCGGCTGCGGCCACTTCGGCCTGAGCTGCGTCAGCCCAGGGTCCAGCAAACACATCAGCCCAACAAACCAATGTTCACATTCTATCAGCTAAAAAATTAATGGCCGATTAATTTAGTGGCCACCTATTATTATTACCTGGAGCAGAGTGGCAATGGATCGGAGAGAGTGGAGAAGATTGGAGGAGGCCTTTGCCGAAGGGCAAGCAGACAAGGAATACAAAAGATGGGAGATAATAGAGTTATAATATGCAACTGTTCCTTGCTCTGCAAATAAAGGCTATTTTATTTTTATTTTAAAGCCTGACCAGGAATATATGATCATTGTCAAGAGGGCGCTATTATTCTCATTTATATGGCAACAGTTCAGTACAGTCTGAACAATGTGGATTGGCAACTCGTTTGACTTGCATCTACTTTTATTCACCGTACTTAATCAAAATCAGAACCCGTTTATTTGGTGTCCACACTTTTTTTATAGTCGGTACTTCTTTTTTGCCGTATAAAATTCATGTATTTTTTCTTACGTATCTCACATAGGTACTACTATTAGCCACACCATCAGCTCAGTTCTATAGCTGAAAAATTATTTCGTCTATCATGTTACTCATTCAAGGGAAGAGGCTCAAGAGGCCTACATCCAAGATTGGATCACCAAAAGGCCACCATGATGATGATGATTTTTTTCAAACTCGATGGGTAGGATGACAGCTGTCATTTCAATACAATTTTGCGAGATTTGGCGTTTTTAGGTTATATAGTTGGTCAAACCAAATTGACTTGTCATCCTACTCAACGAATTTGAAAAATACTAAAGTTTACTTAAGTTTCACTTTTCAGTAACAGGTGTTTAGCTTATCACAACAACTGCAGAACCAACAATTTGGTTTTAGGGCAAGCGTCAAGCTTAAGCGCAGTGACGTTTAGGCAGTCTACATTATGTCTACACGTTTTTTTAAATTATGTACTTAAGCACCTTATATATAACTATGATTGGTCGGGTATATTACGTATTTCAGTATTTTCAGTAATTATTTACATGCTGGGTTTTTAAATTTGTGTACCATAAAACCTTTTCTGTCTTATTCTGTAGGTATATATTATGTTTACCTAATACCTACTTACAAATCGGTTATAGGAAAATATTTTAATGCAATCAACGCTCAGGTAGATGAGGGCCTTCTTAAACTGCACGTCTGGCTGCGAAGTATTGAAGTTTACGGTGGCAGCCCAGCCCGCGCGGAGTTGGAGCTCCGTCGCCACCGACAACGACATCACATCTGAAGTCAAAGTATAGATACAGATAGAAATATATTGTTGTATGGCTACACAAAGCTAAGCATGTCTTGCATTCATATCTAACTCGACGCCCTTAACTACAAGTAGACTAACCGAGCATCAGACGCGTAGAAAAAGCCTCAAGCCGTGCGCCGAAGCACCGGAGCAGAGCAGATGCGATCACGGTCAGCGTATTCCGCTCGGCTTGGTGCGCGCGCGCGCGGCACTCATATCTGTACGCCCATATGAAGCACCTGCAAGTAATTAGACAGTCAGATTGGAATTGCACTTTGTACGTCTTTTTACTAAGAAAAGAAGAGTTATTGCAATAATTCAAAAACGGTTGGACCGGTCATGTTCGCTATCGTTCTCATTGAAAGTATTTATTAAGTTTTTTGTTTTACGATTATCATTTTTTCAAATTTTTTGGAAGAGAAAGGGGGGAACACATTTTTTTTCTTTCGGAGCGGGTATTTCCGAAAATATTTACTTTATCAAAAAATGGTTGTTGGCGACCCTCATTTGTTTTGAAAGACCTATCCAACGATACCCCACCCGCACCATTGGGTTGATAGCAGGGCGGCGGAACAGGTTTTAGGTTACTTTTCGTTCATGTCATCTCAGATATGGGTGAATATTTTTATTTATTTATTTAATAAATCTTACAGCTATCCTTACAGTTTCCCAATGCGATAGTGTCTATTATCATTAAAAATTAAATTACTACTATAACTATACTACTACTATAACTAGGCATATACATACTATAACTAAGAATAACACAACACAAACAATGTAACTTTTACAAATTCACTCTCGGAACAGTAAAATACGTCAGTTCGATTGGCAACTTCGTTAAATGTGCGCAGGGCTCTTCGTCCAAGGGGCCGTGCGCATCAACCCGGTGCGCGCGTGCGGCTCGGCCAGCAGGGGCGGCCTGCGCCTCCGCCACACGTACCGTGGGGGCGCGTAAACACCTATTGACTTTAGTAACTCTGGGTTACTGACCTTTCCACGCACTAACCTAAATATTAGGTATAAGAGGCTAGTGCCAATTCCCTTCTAACCTCTAGCTGGTTATATCCCACCATTCCGAGCACAAACAGGGTTGGATACATTCGAGGATAGAAGGGGTACACTCCATACAACTTTAGGTACAAGCACCTGATGAATTTATTTTGGATTCGTTCCAACATAAACTTGTATTTCGCCTCATTTGGGCTCCAGACGCAAGAACTGCTCTCCATGTGGCTTCTGACAAGGACTTCGTACAATGCGCGTATAGCTCTTACGTTGGAAAACCCGTGACACTGCCGCAGAACGAATCCCAAGTTCCTATATGCCTTCTTGCAAATAATGTGGTGCCTAAAGGAAAGATCTGCGGTAAAATGCACCCCCAAATCTCGCACTTCCGTCAAACGCTCCATCGGCGCCCCTTCTACCGTATCTATTGATGATGTATCGGGCTGTAGGAGCTGCTGAAGGACATTGACGAGCATTTAGCCACATTAAAGTGCAGTTTATTGTCGTGACTCCATTGAACCACTCGATCAATATCATTCTGCAACTCAGCGCAGTCCGATACATCCTCAATTTGACGCACAAGTTCCAGGTCATCGGCAAAGAGCAAACATTTCGCGTTTTTTACCACACTAGGTAGATCATTAATCATTAGCACAAAGTGTAACGGACCCAGATTACTTCCTTGACTGACCCCGGACCTAGTATAGTACGGCTTATATGGTATCAATGCATTCAGTTTGATGTCCTGAACACAAATATATGAGATGATAAGCGCGAAAGTGGTGGGTGTAGGTAGTTGCTGTGACGTCATAAAGTCGGCAGTACAAAGTTATTAACTTTTTTCTTTTCAACATACCATGTGGGATACCAAATGAAAGGGCTTTGTGAGTAGATCACAAATATATAACATACTGTAATATTTTCACTACTTGATCTAACAAATTATTAGAAAACGTTCAAAAATTTCACAATCCACAGTTGACTTTGAACTGCTCTAAATTGAAAATGACTAAATGTAGTTTTTCTTCTACCGTTCTGTCGCTATGCATGACTTATGTTTCCATGCCAAATTGCAGCTTTCTAGCACTAACGATCACGGAGCAAAGCCGCGGACGGACGGACAGACGACATCGACATGGCGAAACTAAGGGTTCCTAGTTGACTACGGAACCCTAAAAAAGGATGTTAATTTAATTTAATGGATTTTGACCAAATGACCAAAAAAACCTACAAGAAAATGTCAAATAAACTTTTTTGTAGTAGAAGTATTGCGTTGCGAGACTGGCATCTTTTTACATGTAATGTTTTTGATGGGATCTCATCTCTTTTTGTAGGCAGTTTTTTTTCGTGTACTCATACCCATATCATACTCATACTATACACATCTTCATTCATACTCACTACGCACATCGTACAACGTAGTATACCTATACTTAACATACTAATTTTAGGAACTGCAAACGTAATCTTTGTTATCGCATATGTTTATATAGGATTACAAACTTATTTGTGCAGTTATTAAATCTTTAAAACGTGATTGATATTGCAGTACTTTTAAGTTTTTATTGGCTTAATACGCTAAAAACTAATTATGTTTTAAATTTGGAGCTCGTGGGTCTGCTAGAAGTACCTTAGAATTATGATGATCGTGAGTGAGTGTGTCAGTAACAAAACTAAGGAACGTTGACATGCAATAATTCTTAAACTACAAGTCCAAACTGAATGTTCTTGGTAATATATGTAAGCCATATCATGCCCTATATGTCACTTAAAATTCAGGGGTCTTTACGGGACTTTAGCCAGCACAAAATTACAGGACGTCGAAAATGGCCTGAATGGCTTCGAGAAAAGGATGGTACGGCCGTGCCTCTTTGTTTTGCTCGACTTGGCGGGGGCACTGCCGTGCTCCCAGATCACATCGCTCAGATCGTCTGCCTTTTCCTCCAATGATGAGATTGTTGTGCAGAAAACTGTCATTAATACAGAATCCAATTCCATTTATTTTCGTACCTTTGTGCGTAACTATCCGGTGCTGGTAACTGTTCGTGAAACTTAGGATTCATCTCACTACATTGCTTGAATGCCTTGACGAGCACTAGGAGTAAGGTCAGTGTAGTGTGAAGATGGACGCTGCTGGCTCCTGCTTGCAAGTAAATTAGGTATACATAGGTACATTAAAAATCCGAGGAAAACTCAATTAGACATTAAACAGCTTAACCGATACTAAGTTAACACTCGTGCAAGTTGTGAGCTTATATTAACTACTAGCTGTGCCCGCGGCTTCGCCTGCGTGGAATTCGGTCTGTGTCAGTAAGCGGCTAATTCACCCCTAATTTATATCCCTCTCCCCTGGAGGCGGAACTTGAAGTAAAGTTGACAGATGGATACGCTAGAGGACTGTAGTCCAGTTAAAATATTTTACAATTAGGTACCACTAAAAAAAACTACACTCCAAAATCAATATTTTTTTTGCCCTTATTTTTTTTTACGTGATTTAAACGACATAGAGTAGTAGGTGTATATCGAACGATACAGTACCATTTTGGTATTTTTACGACCTTGACTGTACCTATCCAAATCATGTCCATGGCAAATATCATCCAAATCGGTCCTCCAGTCAAATCAGTCTAAGCATGACGCCGGCGACGCGCAGCGTCTGCCCCTACGACTTGTTGATGGTCATGGGGAAGCAGACGCTCACGGGAACCTGTAGGCGCTTGAAGCGGAACAGGATGAGGGGGATGCGCGGGATGAACACGGCTTCTCCGGCGCCACACTCCGTCAGGATCTGCGCCTACATATGTTTTGCGTACGATGTCTTTGGGATCACAATCGAGACGCGCTGGCTTGCCGTTTCAGCCGAAAGCGAAGCGACCTGCCTGGCTAGAGCGCCACTGAGTCTCTCACAGTGGTCTTTTCTCAGACTCCTGAGACCGTGCCCCTTGTAGCCTCAATGCGTTGCGAGACTTTCGCGAAAGATTCGATTTTTTTCGGGAAGGCATGGTAACGCGTATAAGTCCTAAATCGTTTGACGATTACTCCGCAAACGACATAGAATAATGATCGAACTTAAACTATCGTGAGACATATTTCAAAATATTTAGATCAGTACTACAATAATAGTGAGTAAAAACCGTACTGATCTAAATATTTTGACATAGAATAATGTTTTTTTTAAAGTAGCCACCTTCGTGGCCATTATTAAGAGGAAACGCAGTCTCCATTTGCCTCTATACTATGAAAATATGTTTAGGTACATAATTTGATGTATATTTATTTACCATAGCCAAACGGTACGTTTTCTACGTTTGACTTTTTTAGATCTTTTGATTATTGTAAAAATTAGGAGCGAAAAACTGATTTCAAACAAACTTTTTAATGCTTTTAACTTTTATAATAATTAATTAAAAATTCCAAAAACACAAACGTACACGGGACATAGCTGTGGTTGATACACAACGAATTGTGTCAAAATATTTTGAATTATGTTAATATAAAGAGAGGAAAATGAGGACTAACAGTTGTATGAAAAGGTGATTTCGCGCGGGTCCTCCACTTTCGTCTTAAAGGATGCGATACGTATGAATATGGATGCAATATAATTACGATTAGGTATTTGGCAGAATTAATCTTGGTGTTCCTAAGATGTATTTAAGAAGTGGAGCTACCTGATGTAGGGGGATGGGGATGTATAAGATTAGGTTCTAAGTCGTTTAGTATCATTTTCAACTAAATCAAAAGACGTATACGTAGATTTCATGTAAATCAGTTCAGGCGGTTATTGATTCCCCCTACAATATTACACCTTCATTTTCAGTTTTAAGGTATTTTTTTTTATAAAAGCTACCCTAGCTACCCGTAGAAGAGCTTTTATAAAAGCTCTTCTACGGGACTCTATACCAAATTTTATCTAAATCGGTTCAGCGGTTATTGAATCCCATATGAATTTCCACCTCCCTTTTCACACCCTTAAGGGATGATGTTTGAGATTAAAACTATCCTATGCACTTCCCTAGGACTCAAACTATCTCTATACCAAAATTAAACTAAATTGGTTCAGCGGTTTAAGCGTGAAGAGGAATTAAAAAAGTATTATTTTTTCATATTTTTTGTTTTCACTCCGGAATGGTGTCATTTTGATATCATAAATGAATTCGGCATACCCGATTTATACAAAACCGATACCTAACTTGGCCTAGTTGCTTAAATGATATAGTTATCAAGATAAAGTTTTTAACCCCTTTTTCATCACCTTGGGGGATGAATTTTTAAAAACGCTGTTTTTAAAAAGTAATTTTCTTGCTTTTTAATATAATACCTTTTTGCAAAGTTTCAAATTCCTAGCTTAAAATAAAATTTGCACCCCAAGACAAACTGTCATCCCCTTTTCAACCCCCTGAGGCGTTAAATTTCCAAAAACGTCGAAATTACTTTTTTTTGTAATCGTCTATTATACCTTTCTAAGAAGTTTCAAAGCATTTGTAATGGATTCAAACTTTCAACCCTCTTTTAACCCCGTTAGGGGACGAATTCTTGATAACGCTGAAATGACTTTTCCTGTATTATAATAATATGCCCATATACAAAGTTTCAAGTAACGCACTCGAAATAGTTATTTGTTATACAAGGGTGCAAAGTTGTTTTTTACCCGCGAGTGTAGAATTGAAACACGAGCAAGCGAAAGGATTCTATAGGTGAACCACGAGCGAAGCGAGTGGTTCTAAAATAGAATCCTGAGCGTAGCGAGTGTTTTGATCAACACACGAGAAGTAAAATACATTTGCGCCCGTGTGTAACACAAAACTTTTCATCTCACTATAGCGAGGAAAGTGCAACATCCACAGGCGTTAGATCATCTTCATCACTGGAAAACTTTGGAAGTTGTGTATTTTTACGCGAGTCGGTGAGAAAAGGTTTTAAGTAAACAATTGTTGACAATGTTGACATTTCTGATGTATGAAATGTCAACGATGCGTTTTGAAATTGCATCGACTCAACTTGTGCGTTCAGAATTATATTTAACATCATTATAAAAAAACAAACGTTTCTTATGGAATTTTAAGGTTTATGACTTAAAATCATTAAATAAAGCTAAATTTGGTATTTTTATTAGATTCTCAAACCTTTTAAAAGATAATTAATATCGAACGAACCATTATCATGAGCGTTTTACGTTTTGTTATCTGTCAAGCTACTTAAACACGCTCCATCCAAGGTCAAATTACTTTCCCCACTAGTGGATAAAACGCGTTTTTCCCCGCTTGTATTGAAGGATAAACGACAACTTTCCGAGCTAGTGAGGGGAAAAACATTTTGATATCCATACAAACTTTCAACCTCTTTTTTACCTCCTTAGGGGTTGAACTTTCAAAAACGCTGAAATTAGTTTTCTCGTATTTCAATAATATATCTTTTTACGAAGTGTCAAATTGCTAGCTTAAAATAAATCTTGAACCCCATACAAACTTTCATCCCTTTTTTAACCCCCTTAGGGATAAAATTTCAAAAAAATGTATAGCCTATAACCTGGCCGTGGTTTTTTTCGACAGATTAGTAAAGTTTGCATAAAATCCGTTCAGCCGTTTTCATTTGATGCGCGGTCAAATAAACAGACAAACAAATAAACAGACAAACAGACAAAAATTTTAAAAACTGTTGGAACGTGTTCTGTTATCGATTCTTAGTATCCCCAGTCAATTTTTTTTTCGAATATCTTCCATGTACAGACTTTCGACCCTCTTTCGCTTTATTATATGTGTAGATAATATCGTATGTATAAAGTACAATTAGAGTTTCGTTGTACTTTGTATAGGTATAGGTTTACTAAAGGTATCATGTACCTACTTTGTTTATTTGCATGTTTTTCATTTCTCATGCTCTAAAAGAGGGTCATTGTTGTTCTAAAGAAGTTGTGTAGAAAGTGATACGTTTCTGCACTAGAGAATTTTACTATCCAAGTACATTTCTTTTCATTATTATACGATAAGCAACTGAAATTTGGCTTTAAATGGATTTGTTATACAATTTCCATTCTAATATTTAACTCCCCATTCCATAAATAACGATACTTTTACCTAAATGGTTAATTGAAAGTACCCTCAAGAAATGCTATAAAAATTTACTTAGGTAGTCATGTTTTTAAAATACGCCCAAGAGCAAGTCGGGCCATGCTCAGTGTAGGGTTCCGTAGTTACCCTTTAGTCACAATAGGCCAAACTGGAGACATTAGTATTAACAAAGGGATGAAATGATGCTTGGTGCCTTTCACCCCGAGTTAAACAATCTATACTTTCATAGATTTCATTTGAATACGAGGAAAGCAAAAACCGCAAAGATAGCTAAAGAAAAAGATAAGGCAAATTTGCATAATCAGTACTTACTTAAATAAAATAATAGACGTATGGCCATGATTTTTTCCTTAGAACTTATTTTCAATCGGAGACTGCATGTCTGGTCATATAATGTAGTACATAGCGAAAAACATTAAATTGCAATATTTATGAAAAACACGTAATTTAGGAAACTGCAGCAATTTTAAAATGATTTGTTAATTAAAGTATGAAAATATAAATAACAATTAAATGAGTAAAATAAGCAGTTGTTATGTTACATTTTACTTTATTTACATGAATTATGCCATATAACTTTAAAAAAAACCCATTTAATGTCGTAATAACGTTTATTAAGTATAACTCTGGCTGTACGTCTTTTTACTATGAAGGGGAGACTTTTCGCTATAGTTTTCATTTATAATATGTTTTACAAACTGGAAGTGTATGATGACAGATGTCATCTCCATACAATTTATAACCTAAAAATGCCAAATGTCGCAAAATTGTATTGAATTGACATCTATCATCGTACTCTTCCAGTTTGAAAAACATTATAATGTCTTTCTTAAGCTCTATTTTTACATTTTTTTTCTTCATATTTTTGTACCCATGGTTCAAAAGTTAGAGGGGGGGGACACTTTTTTTCGGAGCCAATATTTCCGAAAATATTCACTCTCAAAAACTCTGGTTGAAGATCCCTATTCTTTTTGAAGGACCTATCCAACAATACCCCACACAGTAGGGTTGAAGAAAAAAAATCCACCCCCACTTTACGCGTAGGGGAAGTACACTAAAAAAATATATTTTTTTTTTCGACTTTTTGATGTATATATCCATGCCAAATTGAAGCTTTCTAGCACCAACGATCACGGAGCCAAGCCTCGGACAGACAGACAGGACATGGCGTAACTATAAGGATTCCTAGTTGACTACGGAACCCTAAAAAACACATGTATAGTTGGTCAAGCAAATCTTGTCAGTAAATAGGAAAAACTCATCCTTTTCTTTTGGGTGCTAGTACTAGTGTAAGACAAATATAGTATGATTCTCTCTGTCTATGTTTGAAATGAGACAGTCCCTTGACAAACTATATTTTACTTTCCCCGCATTCGAAATTAAAAGTAGTGTATAACTCAGCTAATTTTGCGGTTTCACTCACGTATTTTTAGTCACTATTGGCGTTCGCACTGCGTTCGAGCGGCAAACTACCTCCGAAGAAATCATTGCCTTTCATCCCTTGGTTAACAATCTTTTATTATTCTATTTTTATCTTTTTTTAATCAATCACTTAAACTTATTTGCGCAATATGTAGTCATGTCATACTGATTGAGCTGATGAAATCATGAATAGATAAATACACAAAAAATCCTGTTCTCAATTTTTTTGTTCACTCCAAAATGACTAAGCCTATAAGATATAAATATTAACGAAGTTTAGAATAGGTATAGATACGTGTATTTTGTAGCTAATTTCTTACGCAAAATATTTATGGCACATATACATATTAGGGGCACCCGAAACATAAACTTGCTAAACTTAACGAGTTGCTACATCATTCGGTATGCCTTTAAGAATAACTTCTCTTCTTCTTCCTCGCGTTATCCCGGCATTTTTGCCACGGCTCATGGGAGCCTGGGGTCCGCTTTGACAACTAATGCCGAGAATTGACGTAGGCACTAGTTTTTACAAAAGCGACTGCCATCTGACCTTCTAACCTAGAGGGGAACCTAGGCCTTATTGGGATTAGTCCGATTTCCCGCGATGTTTCCTTCACCGAAAAGCAACTGGTAAATATCAAATGATATTTCGTACATAAGTGTTTGAACCCGCGACCTCCGGATTGAAAGTCGCACGCTCTTACCGCTAGGCCACCAGCGCTTATCGGTATGCCTTTAAGAATAACTAAAAGTTGGTTGATTGTCAGATAAAATTATTGAAAATAATCTCTGCGAAAATCTGTAATAATATAATAACATGATAGAGCTATTTTAAGCTCCAGGGGTGGAAGTGAGATGCATAAGACGCAAGTTGGCACCACTGGGTAGAAAGCGGCGCACACCTCTCGACACCCCTGAGCTGCTCATACCGGTGTTGCCCTTGAGCCATCCTAGATGTCGCTTTTTGTGGGGCCCATCTTGTGAGGGCGAGTCACCGTCTACCGTAAATAAGAATGCATATTGTTTATTAGGCAGTCGTCAGGTTTTTAATCTCATAGCTCAGTACTTAGTCCATCGCTTTCACCCAATAACCTAGTTCATTTTAGATTCCATCAACTCTCAATAGTCCTTACACCCATGACTCTGGCGGGTGCTAACTCTGCGTGCGTCCTATGACACGGGCAAGGGCAGCATCCGCTCGGTGTACCCCTTACATTTCATTAAAGTGTCAAAAGGGCCCTACGTGTTGGCTTCGACTCCGCACACGCCTCCCAAAGGTCCGGAACACCATTGTTCCATGATGGGAAAGACATATAATAACATGAAATTATTTTAGAATTACGTATAGCAGGTACCTAACCCCATTGATTTTTTTATGAATCGCATTTTGACGACTACATAACGTTATATGACTAATAAGTAACACCGCACCGTTACAATGTTTTCCATTAGGTAGGTATAATGGCTATATAATTAGTGCAACATTCGGTGCAGTTAATAACCGTCGGCGAGACCTGATCTGATTACCATAATTCATAAGTGAATTTCGAAAGTGACGTACCCAATTGAACATAGTAGTGTTGAGGATCGGCTGGATTAATGTCGTACGCCGGCAACTTTCTCTCGGGGAAGTATGGGTTGAAGCGGTAAAATATATTTTCTAATATATTCTCCTTGAGCAGCTCCACACCTGGATATACGATTGTGACGTTTCAGGCAAAAGGACCACTTTCATAGTTGTCAACAGGGTGTTTACTGGTGCACTAATTAAAAATCGTCCTTGTTGATACTGTCAAAGTGGTACTTTCTTAAGTACACACAGCACTATTTTAGCCTGAGGGCCTACGTACCTCGAACATTCAAAATCGACAATAAATTCGTTTTCTGCCTTATCTAATCAAGTAATAGAGAGGCAGTTAAAGAAGTTTCGATTTTCGATATTTGCGGTAGGCTAAGTAACATTTAGCATTATTTTATGAAAGTAAAAATGTATTTGCATAATTTTGATGAATATTTATAATTTACCGTATTAAATAACGCGTGACGTGATATGTACGCTAGTTTCTTTAGATTTACGTAATTTACGTAATTTAAGACCTGACCTGTTATCATGAATGCAAAGCCTGATACCACACCGCGCGGAAGTAGAAATCTTATAACATACCTGTAAGACTATATTTAATAAGTAGGTAGATAATTTCGCATGGATTCACCAATCATAAATATACAGAACTTTGTTTTAGTTGTTATTAGCCGTTGTATAATAAAATTGTTAATTAATGTAGGGACAAGGACATTTTCAATAAGCTCTTCGGTAGACTGGTCATCGGGTGTAGGTACTTATAAAGATCGATTAGAGTGATTAGACCATGTGTCAGTTAATACCAATAAAACAGTCCAACAAACCATAAAAAGGCGACAACACCCGGACAAATACTTCCTCGGAGCATACTACTGTACCTACCTACTATAATGTTAAATAATGCAAAACTATTATTTACAGTTTTCCTGCGAGGCAGCAGCTAATAATAGAGACATCTGCAAGAATGTGGGGAAGCGGTTAGACGATGCGACTGCCAGCATCCTGGCGGCCGCGTGGTAGAGCGTTGGTGCTGCCGCCAGCAGCGTCGCGCGGCGGGGCAGCGCGTGTGCAGGCCGCCGCGCGTCCGGCGCTGACAGGTGCCACAGCAACGCGTCAGAAACTACGGCAAACAGCTCGTCCTCTTCCATACCCAGCAATAGACAACCTTTAAGCATTTAGGAGTGGCACATTTAATGTCATTCGCAACTAGGAAATAAGTTAAAATGTGGAAAAACATACATATATAACTTGTTATTTTATTTTTACAACAGATACAACCTGACTTTTTCTAGGCAAGAGTAGTTAGATCGCTAAACCAAATACCGAATATTGCATTTAGCCTTGTTGTCACTTCAGTTCGTAAGTAGGTATTTATTAACCATTTGGCTTCTCTAATCAAAACAATGTAACTGTGACTACGCTTTGCTGCCTTAATGATATACATATGTTGGCACAAAAGAGTCAATCTAAAAAATATCTAAAGGATAAATATCAAATACTAGGTATTACATTTATAATCATAAACATGCTACTAATTTAGCTTAATAAATTTATTGAACAACTATCAATAGACGCCCTAATAGTATGAGTTGCATGTATTGAATATAATAGCCCCCTCGGGTCAAATATTGGTAGTCAAATAATGCAGTCATGCCCATGGATCGTAACGATTGAGCTTCTAAATTAGGAGTAATATTCCCCTGAGTACTCGACTCGTATAAGTGGCACTGGCCTCATTAACCCTCTTTGATAACCGCGGTCTCATTCAAACAGTACGTGAATAAAGAGAGTTGTAACACAAAGCAAAATAACTTTAAATATTTAGCATGTTAAAAAAAAAGTATCGTTTAGAACTAGTTAAAAATATTTTCACCACACCAGCTGGTAAAGGCTCTCTTGATTAGGGTTACCAGGTTTTCAATTTCCTGAGAAAATTCCGAAAATGCGAATATTTTTCCTGACACTCATCTGTCTGATTAAACAAGACGATTTGCTTCATTATTTTTAATCACAGAGGCAGGGGATACCTATTTATGCGAATATTAGTCATGATTTTAAAACTTTTATGTATGTATGCCTGAGTAAAGATTTGTTAGGTAATTAATAATTACGAAGTTATTGACTACGTTGAGTGGATCTCATTTATCTTTTTTTACATTGTTTTGGATATATAAAGTATATAAAATATATAAAAATGTACTTTATAAAAAAAGTCTATTGATTCGAAAAATTCTTGACATTTTCGTGTTCCGTCCGTATTCCTGACAAAAGGCGAAAATTCTTGACGTCAGGAAAATTCCTGACATCTGGTAACCCTACCCAAAAGTTGCATTTTATCCACATGTGACGCAAAGTAATTTGATGCAAATTTTGAGTTGTTTCCTTATGTTGGCTACTAGAATTGACTTTTGAATGATGATTTTGAATGATAAAATATTTAATACTGTTCATTTGGATTTAATTCTGTTTGATATTTTACGTTTACTATTTTCCTCGCATTGGTGACGTGAACATTTTTGAGTTTCACCCGGTGGCAAAATTTGGCAAAACGACAACTTTGCTCATGTTGGCTTATTAGTTCATGTTGGTTTCTATTGAATTGACTTTAAAGCGACGATTTTGAATAATAAATATTTAATAACGTTCATTTTAGATTTAAGTTAGTTATTAATTTCGTTTACGTAGTACCACTGTATAATATATAATATATTGTATGTAAATAAATGGATTTTTATACATAACGTTCATTTGATTTGTAATGTTTTACACTTAGTATTTTCCTCGCGTAAGTGTGGTGAAACTTTTTGTGTTTTACTCGGGAGCAAAGTTTGTTTAACACTCGTGCATTGAAATTCTCGCAACGCTCAAGGTCCCTATTTTGGAATCTTTTGCTTGCTCGGATATCAATATTAGCACCCGGTTTTGGACCTGGGTATGTCCTTAAAGTACGTTGGATCCGGATATGTCCTTAAAGTACGTCCATAAGAGAGGTAGGGGAGGGGCACTGTGAATGTCATACCGCGTTGTGTGGTAGGGCACAGCACAGCGGATGTCATTCCAGATCTAGAGCACCTAGGGACCCAACTAGGGAAGTAAGCAGAAAACCTTAACCTTAACCTCCACCTTACAGAAAACCGCAGCCAAATAACACTAGAGTCTAGTGACTAGACCCTACTCATAGCGTTGTGTTCCTGCCGGTGAGTAAGGTTGCCAGAGCTCAACGAGGGTGCGGGGTGTTAGGCTCGGCAACGCGCATGTAACACCTCTGGAGTTGCAGGCGTCCATAGGCTACGGTGACCGCTTACCATCAGGCGGGCCGTATGTTTGTTTGCCACCGACGTAGTATTAAAAAAAGCATGAAGGGTTATACAATGATTTGGCCCCCTTGTAAAAAAAATATTTTAACGGTGGTGGTGATTCCACCGGGTTCCAATGTCCATGTATAACACTAGTATGCAAATAAAAGTCTCTCTCTCTCTCTCTCTCTCTCTCTCTCTCTCTCTACTAGAGTCCGACCACGCTAAGTTTGCACCCACTCGACAATTGTATACTAGGTATCTCATAGGAGCGCTACTTGACGCATAACTTGGCTCGAAAACTTACCGTGGTTCGACTCTAGGGCGGTCAAGCAAAAATCAGCATCTTATGCCGATGGCTCAGCATGGACTATAATTAATATAGGTAGGTATGTATTGGGATCTAAGTTTGAGCAATCTTTGAAATTAATATCACAAGAAATAAGTTCTAGACACAGTAGACACTCACCTATAAACCCTATATATTTAGTCACGTTATCAAAAAACTTTTCGAAGTCTACGTTTCTATTCAATATAATAGGCTGGCGTATGTTTTTCAATAACAACACAAAACCTTCACGTAAGCTGGGTTCTTTTATGTACGTTGCCTCCAGAAAGTCTAGTATTACGGTTACACTGTCAAGGACATCAATTCTCTGAATACAACATAAGGAATTTCATTATGAGTACGTCTATAAAACAAAATTACGTGTCATATATTATGGACCTTAGCGTCTTCGATTTATCATGGGCCAAAATTATTTCGTGTATCCGGCTGTTCTACTCTACATATCAAAGGGTCTAGCAGGCTAAGCGAACAAGAAGTGCCCCCAACGACGGATTTGGTCATTCTTTCAGGTGGTGTACTGGCAGGACCTAAGAACACTCTACGCTTAATATCAGTCCTCGATCTTCTTTTGTTTTCGAGTTATTCAGGATAATGTAAAATAATCAGCATATCATTGAAAGTGTCATATTTTGTAAACTGTTTAAGTTAAATTAACAAAACAAAATTATATTTGACAATAATAAAATAGACTACAAAATGCATATTTTTAACTTGCATCATGTCCTTATACTTCATTATAAAATAAAAAAGAAACATTTTTTTTAATTTTCATTTTTTTTAACTTTTCGCGGAGGGTACACCTACAAAAAAAATATGCATTAGTAGCCACTAATACCCACTACATACACATATAAAAATATTTGCATAAATCTTCGTGCGTCATGTCAAAAAAAAACCGGCCAAGTGCGAGTCGGACTCACGTTCCAAGGGTTCCGTACATCACATTACACTATTTAAACAATGTATTTTTTATGTGAAAATTTAAAAAACCCGTAGGCGTCGGATAAAAAACGAAGTAAAAGTCCGACTCACGCTTGACTGCACATTTCTAATAGATTTTCCGGTGATCTATAGGTAAAGATCTATTTTGTGTATTTTTTTCAAAACTTTTGACCCAGTAGTTTCGGAGATAAAGGGGGGGGGGGGGGGGGGGAATGGTGATTTTTGCCTAATTTCTTGAATAACTTCTAAACTATTTATCTTAAAATTATAAAAAAAAAACATATTTGAAATTCTCACAATGTGCTCTTTCATTTGATATGTAACGCGATATAGTTTGACAAACTTTATTTTTTAATTTTCTCATTTACCCCCCAAAAGTGGCCCCCGTGTTTAAAATTAATTTGTTTACGTTACATGTTCATCTTTGGGTCACAAACTTACATATGTGTACCAAATTTCAACTTAATTGGTCCAGTAGTTTCGGAGAAAATAGGCTGTGACAGACGGACAGACAGACAGTCGCACGAGTGATCCTACAAGGGTTCCGTTTTTTCCTTTTGAGGTACGGAACCCTAAAAATATGGATGGGAAGAAAAATACAGTCAGTTACATAACTGCGGGCCACTTTTGGGGGGTAAATGAGAAAATTAAAAAATAAAGTTTTATAAACAAAACGTTTACATAACAATTGCAAGAGCTCATTGTGAGAATCTCAAATATATTTTTTTACAATTTTAGGATAAACAGTTTAGAAGTTATTCAAGAAAATAGGCAAAAAATGACCATCTCCGAAACTACCGAGTCTAAAATTTTGAAAAAAATACACAAAATAGATCTTTGCAGTCAAGCGTGAGTCGGACTTAATTATTTAGTTTTTGATCCAATCCATACGGTTTTTTTATAGACATTTCACGCACGTTTCACATAAAAAATACATTGTTTAAATTGTGTAATGTACGGAACCCTTGGAACGCGAGTCCGACTCGCACTTGGCGGGTTTTTTTTAATGCTTTTAGGGTTCCGTACCTCAACAGGAAAAAACGGAACCCTTATAGGATCACTCGTGCGTCTGTCTGTCTGTCTGTCCGTCTGTCACAGTCTATTTTCTCCGAAACTACTGGACCAATTAAGTTGAAATTTCGTATACATATGTAAGTTTGTGACCCTGTGGCGTCTCCTCTAGCTGCCACTGTCGACGTCATCTAACAGATGGCGTTAGGGAGCTAGAACGCAATTAGCTAGAAACCTACATCGCGGTTACGAAGTTTCAAATGTCGCTTACTATATATACTCCTTCTGACTACCTCTCAGTGGACTTCGGTCCCCAGGCATAACACCCGCCTGGAGAGAGTACTCTCTATTGGCCCTCTCTCTACTTACCACAACCCAAAGACGAACCTGTAACGTAAACAAATGAATTTTAAACATGGGGGCCACTTTTGGGGGGTAAATGAGAAAATTAAAAAATAAAGAGTCAAACTATATCGTGTTACATATCAAATGAAAGAGCTCATTATTTGAATCTCAAATATTTTTTTTTTATAATTTTAGGATAAATAATTTAGAAGTTATTCAAGAAAATAGGCAAAAAATGATCATTCCCCCCTTTATCTCCGAAACTACTGGGTCTAAAATGTTGAAAAAAATACACAACATAGATCTTTACCTATAGATTACAGAAAAACCTATTAAAAATGTGCAGTCAAGCGTGAGTCGGACTTATATATTTAGTTTTTGATCCGACCCCTACGGGTTTTTTAAAGACATTTCACTCACGTTTCACATGAAAAATCCATTGTTTAAATTGTGTTATGTACGGAACCCTTGGAACGCGAGTCCGACTCGCACTTGGCCGGTTTTTTTTTTCACAAGACTGACACTTAATGTTATCTATTTTCCAACACAAAATGCAAAAAAAAAATGCAGATAATATTATGTGTCAAATATTATCAATGTTGACATGTCATCGTCGAGGTTTCTTAGAAGAGATTGTATACCTACATACTAACTTATCTTCACACAGCACTGGTACTTTATTTATATATGCTAGTAACTACTTGTTCGATAATGTTTTTTTTTTTGACATGACGCACGAAGATTTATGCAAATATTTTTATATGTGTATGTAGTGGGTATTAGTCGCTACTCATGCATATTTTTTTTGTAGGTGTACCCTCCGCGAAAAGTAAAAAAAAAAGAAAGAAAATATTTTTTTTTATAATGAAGTATGCAAGTTAAAAATATGTATTTTATAGTCTATATTAAGTCAAATATAATTTTGTTTTGTTCATCTAACTTGAACAGTTTACAAAATATGACACTTTCAATGATACGCTGATTATTTTACATTATCCTGATTAACTCGAAAACAAAAGAAGATCGAGGACTGATATTAAGCGTAGTGTTCTTAGGTCCTGCCATAACACCACCTGAAAGAATGACCAAATCCGTCGTTAGGGGCACTTCTTGTTCACTTAGCCTGCTAGACCCTTTCTCAACCGATTCTCGGCAAATTTTGTGAGCAGGTTCTATAATTCACCGAAGGTTAGCGAAGGTCTCTGTTTTAACTCGGACATTTTGCTTTCATATGTCTGGATTATCTCCTCTACAGGTCGCAATTCTTAACCGAGTCTCGTGAAATTTTGAGACCGGGGGCCGATTTTTGAATCTCGCGCGCTCGATTACGTCACTCGAAAATCTGTGGAAAATGACGAAATGCATTTTTTTTTTAATACGACCGATATAAATTGGGAATCTAGTGGTATTGGCCACTCGTTTTCAATTCTATTACTAGAATTTTATTGAACGAAATACACGAAATCGAGCGGTCGAAATTCAAAAATCGCCCCCCAGGTTTATGATTAAATAACTATAATTTTTTTGTCGATCCAGTTATTGAAAAAAAAAAAAACTTAATTAGGAAATTCGCATAAAAGACTTAAGCGCCAACAGCGTCTATAGCGATTGAGAGCCAGAGACCATTGTGAGTTCACTGTGATAACTAAGTACTTTTCACTATTACTCTACTAACGAGGTCTACTCTACAGCTCACAGAGCGACTAGTTATAATTACCTATATGTTATTTTTGAACGCGAGGTCTACTCTACACTCTATATAGCTCACAGAGCGACTAGTTATAATTACCTATATGGTATTTTTGAACGCGAGGTCTACTCTACACTCTACAGCTCACAGAGCGACTAGTTATAATTACCTATATGGTATTTTTGAACGCGAGGTCTACTCTACACTCTACAGCTCACAGAGCGACTAGTTATAATTACCTATATGGTATTTTTGAACGCGAAGTCTACTCTACACTCTACAGCTCACAGAGCGACTAGTTATAATTACCTATATGGTATTTTTGAACGCGAAGTCTACTCTACACTCTACAGCTCACAGAGAGACTAGTTATGGTATTTTTAGTCGATTCAGTTTTTTGTGTTTCGTAGGTAACTAGGAACCTTTATAGTTTCGCCATGTCTGTTTGGCTGTCTGTCAGTCCGTCTGTCCGCCCGCGCCTTTGCTCCGTGATCGTTAGCGGTGGAAAGCTGAAATTTGGCATGGATTTATAAATCAGTTACGCCGACAAAGTCGTAAAATAATAACAAAAATTTTTTTAAGGTATCTCCCCTACACGACAAGTGGGGATGATATTTTTTTCGCTTCAACCCTATAGTGTGGGGTTTCGTTCGATAGGTCTTTCAAAACAAATATGGGTCTTTGAAGGCCATTTTTTGATAAACATAATATGTTCGGTGATAATCGCTCTGAAAGAAAAATAAATCTGCCCAATCTAATTTTTCACATTCCTCATAACAAAGGATACATATCCGTGTTGAGAAATGGTAGCAAAGTCACGTAGATGGGCATTAAGTCGGTCCAGCTGTTGGAGGGGCGCTGCGTCCGTCACCAAGAACTGCAACTTCTGCGCCATCTCCCAACCGTACGCCGGCGGACACGAGGAGTTCCATGCCTGCTCTGAGGACCAACAGAAGGATTTCGGATATGATGTTAAATTTGGATTCCAAACTGGCGGCCCAACCTTTTCTGAAAAGGAAAAGTTCATAATGTGCCTGGCCACCATGTTGGAAGAACAAAACAAACATCATTGTCGACACGCACACTCCTATGGAATAAAATGGATTATTATCAACTTTAAATTGGCAGCCCTGAAAACCTTGAAAATGTAAAACATTCACCGTTTTTGAATCCGCACCCTTGGGAGACTTGAAATCATTAGCTGCTTTTGTTGGAATACGAAACGGACATTATTTTCTAAATACGAACTACTTACTATCAACTAAAATCAACACTGACTCCAGTAAAGGACTAGTCGAGACAAATTCAACAATACTTTAGGGTTCCGTAGCCAAAATATGGTTGCATCAAACTGTTTGTCATCGTTAGAGTTGGTAAAATTATATTGTATGGAAAGTTTCATAGTAAACCGCCGCGGCGCGCCGGGTGGGGTGACGTTGATCAGTCTGTCGAGAGCGGATGGTGCAACTGGCACTTCGTCATGCCCTTCAGTCCGTACTCCGTAGTCGTAGCAGTGATCGGAATAGGCAGAGTACAAAATACCTAAACTTGCTAGAACACTCATAAAGTGGAGACTGCCTCGCAATAAAAAAAATTAAACGTACTAAGTAAATAATAATTGTTATAAATACAGTAAAAAACAATACATTCCTCGTTTTTGTCCAATACAATCAATAGGCGTAAAATAAAACAACTAATATTTTTGTAACTTTCTGTATATATTTCTTAAATCTAAATACACATAATCTCGCTACTCAATGTAAATACAAAATTATTTTAATTATTTATCGTCAATGTCGTCAGAATCAGGATCATATTCAGAACAAATATATAATTGTTGATATATATAGGTAATTTAAATAATTTTGTTAAAACACACTCATTACATTTAACCCATTCACAATAAAAACAAAGTACAATTTAAACTTAATATGCTAACAAACAAAACCTAAACCTAAACCTTAAATATAAAAGACTTCCCCCAAATCACCCCCTTCTGGCATGGTCGCAAGGACGCTAGCGGCGTTACCCCTCTGCACCGCCAGACAGCCTCTGGGCAAAGAAAGCGCCCGCCCTATGATCGCCTATCGCCTCGAATAATTTTGTATTTACATTGAGTAGCGAGCTTATGTGTGTTTAGATTTAAAATAAATAAATATATATATATATATATATAGAAAATTACAAAAAAGTTGTTTTATTTTACGCCTATTGTTTGTATTGGACAAAAACGAGGAGTGCATTGTTTTTTTTTACTTTATTGTATTTATAACAATGTTAATTATTTAGTACGATTCCGGGACTTCGTTCGTTCGCAAAAAAATGTTATCGCAAGGCAGTCTCCACTTTATGACTATGTTCTACCAATAGGCAGGTATTTATACTCTGCCTATTCCGCTCACTGGTCCGTAGGTGGGTATGTCACAGTCACAGGTATGACACACTCACAATCAGTCTCTGATTAGTTACTCGTATTTAATCAGGGTATTGATCTTAATAAGAATTGTTTGTTAACAAGCAGATAGCCAATTTTTAAAAGGTTTCCATTTAGGTAAGTAATTTTTGAGTATTGCCCATGTTTTGCATTAATATTAAAAAATAAGGATTTTTTTGTAAAGTGGTTGCGGTCCCTGTTTTATACAATGGAGTAAATAGGTATGAGAAAATCATCTAAATGTGTAGCGCAAGCACTTTAAAATCATATCGCATGTAGTGTGTATAAATTCTTCACACTCGTTTTTATAGCGACATTTAGTTTTGTAGGTCAACACAAAGTCACGCAAGCGAAATGATAACCAAGTGATACTTCGGTACTAAATGGTATGTGGGTGATGGAAAGCGCTATCTGTCCAAATAAAAGGGTTATAGATTTCCTTGACCATACGAGGAGTGTCTTTTCAAGCGTTTGTATGGTGTTCATAGAGAAATAAGCCCTCTTGTAAAAACTCTCCTCATATTGATTCAATAATTTCTCGATTACCTACTGGAACAGGATCCAATTTGTGAAGAAAAGCTCTTTTTAGCTGTTCGCTCTCAGTGTAAGGTTTTCCGTCTGGGCCATAAATGCAGCCGAAGCTATCGGAGGATGAACCATCTGAGGAAGCTTGTATCTCATAATATTTATCCCTTGTAGTTCTCGTGTATGCTTCAAATTTTCTCTTCTGGACAAAGAACTGAGTATGAGAAGAGCTTTCAGATATGTCGCTACAATCTCCGCTAGCATTTTTTGTGGTGGTCGTGGCTTTAGTATTTGTTTTTGTTTTCGACGGTTTACGGTTCACATTTGAAGCCGAATTGGCTTGCTTGCTTTCCATATTTTTGCGGTTAAATAAGATTGTAACATAAATCGCAAGGTATGACTTGATGACTTTCTACACTGAAAATCTTCATTATTTGTCACACTGTGTCATACTCGTGACATTTAATAATACGTCAGTCAACGCGGTTACAAAGAGGTAGTTTACCGATTTAGATTGGTGTATTGATGTATTGGGCCACAATGTTAAATACAGGGGCGTGTTTACCCTAGGGCCAAGGGGGGGCAGGCACGGGGTGGCAGGCTGCGGGGGGCGCCACAGGCCGCCGCTGGCTTTCAGTTTTGGGTGCTTCTGTGACGCCCCAATATTTTTTTTGTGGTGTTACTGGTACTAGACAATTTAATTTAAAGTAACCTACCTAATTATTCGTTGTCTATGGCCAGTGGTCACATTAAGATTTTTACAGCGTGCCTTTTACCTTCTTTACCCACGTTACGTTCTCATGATGTCGCCTTGTGACGTCGTTTTTCACATCGCCTTAAGGCCCTGGTCTGCAACAAACGCCGTAGGTCGCGTCCGGCGTCGCTATACGCGACCTACGAATCTACTTCACAAACTACACCTTAGTCAAAATAATGTGGCTTGGCTGTTTCGCTACCGTCACAATATGGGCGTCAGGTGAAAATTTATTGTACAATAGTTCTTGTAGTAACGAAACGCCCAAGCCACATATTTTGACTAATGTGTAGACTGTAGAGTTTGTGAAGTTAGGGCTTGTAGTTAGAAGCTTGGCTCTATAAGAGATCTGATAACTTTTTGACAGTGTGAGCCTTATGGTTTCGTCTTGGCAACATTTTACATGAAAATGTTTTTGGTGGGTAATATTTACTAAAATATATAATTTTTCGGAAAATTTCAGTTAAATGCCTACAATCCGAAAAAAGTTTTACTTGCATCGTGGTTTCCTAACACCACACATTTTTTTAAGTTAGTCCTAATTAATAGAGGCCAAAATACCTCATAGTGTAAGGTGTACGCAAATAAAAACCGGAAATCGATGATGTACAGTTTAGACGTTTTGCACACGCATACTAGTCACGATTTATAAATAAATAAAAATACAAAAAACAAAAAAAAATAAAAAAAAATACTAAATGAAATTATTTTGAAAAATGTTTCTTGTGGTTAGATATGAAGATATTACGAGTACGTATCATTTGTAGTATATTGTACAAAAAAATCAATCAATTAATCATCATCAAATTTTGTGTGAAAAACTAAACAAGCTATACCAACTGATGAAAAGGCGCAGTTAAAGGGTTAAAGAGGTAGTCCCCGTTGGATATAAGGATATTATGTATCATTTAATGATTAATATGTACCGTATCTGCAGTACAGATCATAAGTCTCGTAAAATAGGTAGTGAAGTAGAACTGTGTCACTTTGTAATATTGAACAATAAAAAAAAACTAAATGAAGTTATTTTCAAAATTGCTTTTTTAGAGTTAGATATGAGGGTATCACGTATCATTTGTTGTATATTTTACAAATAAAAAACAGCCATATCGTATATTGGTATATTTTAAAAATTATTTTTGTTTTAATAAAAAAAATGTCTGAAATTACAATCGCTTCATATATAATACCATACACAATAGGTTTCTGATTTTTTTCCATACAAAAAGAAATTACTCAGCACTCCTCCTCTAAGGGATTTTTTTTAAGAACTGTGGGTCAAAAATTTTGTTTTGGCCTCTAGTATGCGTGTGCCAAATGGCTAAACTGTACATCGATTTGCGGTTTTTCTTAGAAATTGAGCTCGTACGGCTTCCACTATCATATTATGTATAGATTCATGTTACCACTGGTTATTCCCGTCATGGGTCAATCCCATCAGTAATCGAGGATTTACGAATCCTGAAAACGGCAACGCATGTGTGCCTCTCCTGGGAGTTGTAAGAGTCCCTTTAGGCTCTTCCTATCTAGCGGACTCACGGACTGTATACTTACTTTCCTGCCACCTACGAGTACGAAGACTACCTATATATTAAAAAAATAACCCTTTTTATTGGTGGTTCGAAAACAAGCCTGATTAAAGGTAGGATAAGCATTATAGGGCAATTTTTTTTGAAGATTTAATTTTTTTGTCAGATTTTGTTAATAATTGGTAGGATTGAAAAGCTCCTTATTCTGGGCGGACAGACGGACGGACGGATGAACGGACGGACAACAGTGATCCTATAAGGATCCGTTTTTTTTTTCTTTTGGGGTACGGAGTACAGAACCCTAAAAACGACAAAATAAAAAACCGGCCAAGTGCGAGTCGGACTCGCGCACCGAGGGTTCCGTACTTTTTAGTATTTGTTGTTATAGCGGCAACAGAAATACATCATCTGTGAAAATTTCAACTGTCTAGCAATCACGGTTCATGTGATACAGCCTGGTGACAGACAGACAGACAGACAGACGGACAGACGGACAGCGGAGTCTTAGTAATAGGGTCCCGTTTTTACCCTTTGGGTATGGAACCCTAAAAATGTCTCAGTCCCAGAGTAGAGACTAGTCACTACACTGACTACACAGTGCACGTTGAATCCCATGATTGGGTGCGTGCCACTGGGTGGAATGGCTGGGTAGGTACCTACTCCTTGCGGACCTTGCGGTACCGTACCGACGCGGCGCGGTCGCGCTGCCCGGCGGCGTTAGCGTTCACTCACTGAATTCACTCATTCGTTTCGTTTTACTCAGTATCACTTCGAAGTAGTGCCGGAGTAGACGCATGAGTGTTGCGTCCGTATAAGTACTCCAACGCAGCCGCATCCCATAAAGTTTTTTTGTTTCTCCACAACACAATATTGTATAATAAAACACTTCTGTGAGTTCCGTGGTCACGTTGT
Organism: Cydia strobilella; assembly: GCF_947568885.1. Taxonomy (NCBI): domain Eukaryota; kingdom Metazoa; phylum Arthropoda; class Insecta; order Lepidoptera; family Tortricidae; genus Cydia; species Cydia strobilella. The sequence continues at coordinate 21,146,863 of NC_086068.1, forward strand.
GAGTGGTATACCTAGTTCACGGATTTCCACAGCTGTTGTCCTGTTCATCCCGCCTCAATCGGGTGAGTTCCTACATGCTTATTTGTTATTGTTTATTCAAAATAAAATAACATAAGAACTTTACAAGTGAAGAATTGAATATTGTAATAAGTGCAACTAGGTACTTACTAAGTAATTATACGTTTTATTTGCAGTTTCACACTTGTTCTTTTTAGATTTTTCTTGAACGTATCATAGGTATAGTTAGTTGGTAAAACCAAATTGTCAGTAAATAAGAACAAAAAAACTATACTCACCTTTTTTTCTGGCTGCTAGTACTAGTGTAAGACAAAGATAGTATGATTCTCTCGGTCTATGTTTGAAATGAGACAGTCCTTTGACAAATAGTTTCGATTTGCGTTTGACAAATGAATTAGTATGTACTTTACAGTCTGCCTACCTAGCTCTGTACACAACGTACTTATAGTTTGTCAAGGGACTGTCTCATTTCGAACATAGACAGAGAGAATCATACTATCTTTGTCTTACACTAGTACTAGCACCCAAAAGAAAAGGATGAGTATAGTTTTTTCTTGTTCCTATTTACTGACAAGATTTGCTTGACCAGCTATATTTATCATTATATCAATATTAAGTTGCGTTCCGATTATTTTCAACCATAGACATAGTATATACATTCAACAGATTAACCGCTTAGCCATTTTTAGGAAGTAGTTGATTTAATTTATTACACAATTACTTATAGCGAGCGACCTTATTATTGTGTATATGTATTTTACTTCGTATGATACAGTGAAGGAGGTAGTACCTAACTAATAGCTGGTCATTGGTCAATATGATATCAATCGTACTTAGTAATTTTTCATTAGGTATTATAATATAACTAGAGACCCGTTGCGGCGTCAACACGCCGCTAGAGTATGGTTCTAAAAGTTAGGTTGCCTGTCCACTGGAGCGGAGCGGTAATCGAGGAAAAAATCCAGTAATAGAATTTCATTAAAATTTCAGAGCGGAGATTTTTCCTCGCTCATCGCTCCGCCACCTCGCTCCGCTCCTGTGGACAGGCAGCCTAAGACTGAACGCTTAATAAAATCAGGAAATGTGACGTCTTCAGATGAATCACTGGCTGTCACTATCTATTTGATGCTGACTATACCCACAGAATATGAAATCTTATACATAATTATCCATACTATATACTATATAACTATATTATTACTATATATTTTACTATATCCATGCTAATTTTATAAATGCGAAAGTCTGTCTGTCTGTCTGTCTGTCTGTCTGTGTGTTCCCTCTTCACGCTTAAACCGCTGAATCGATTTAGATGAAATTTGGTATACAGATAGTTTGAGTCCCGGGGAAGGACATAGGATACTTTTATCCCAGAATTCACCCCTCAAGGGGGTGAAAAGGGGGGTGGAAATTTGTATGGGGAATCAATAACCGCTCAACCGATTTAGATGAAACTTGGTATGGGGATGGTTTGAGCTGTGGGAAATGATATAAAATAACTTTTATCCCCGAAATCATCCCTTAAGGGTGTAAAAAATGGGGTGGAAATGTATAGTGTGGACCAATTTGGGGGTGAAAAAAAGGATGGATTAAAAAGCAGATTTGTTTAAGAATTAAGATACCCAAATTACTAATTCCACGCAGACGAAGTCGCGGGCAAAAGCTAGTTTCTTATAAAATGGCGACACGTTTGTATAATTTTAGCGTATTATATTTCGGTCGCGTAGCACCTACCAGCATGTTTTGTGATCGTTAGTTTTGATGCAAAAAAGACATAATTATTGTCTATCTTTTCGCATCTTTCTAAATTAAAAATCATGATACGCGACCGCGATATGATACGGTAAATCAAGATTTCGTGGATAATCATGCCTTCTTGTCATTTGGCTCTCATGCCTAAAATTTCATAGGGCTAGAGTATAATTCATGTTTAATTCTCTTTTTCCTATTATTCATGAGACTGAAGTTTACAAACATTTTACAAACATTCCGTGACATTCCGTGTCTGGGCTATACCGCGAAAATCGAAGTTCAAATTGCGGGCATCTTTCTCTTTCACTCTAATTACGCCTTCATTGGAGTAAAAGAGAAAGATCCCCGCAATTTGCGAATTTCGGTTTTCGCGGTAGACCCTCTGACCTAATAATAGACCTAGTATATATACACGTAGTTATAGACATGAAACCGAGCGACCAGGGGTAAGAGAAAGACATATTCATGAGAAAGACAGTTTCATTTATGGCAGCATAATCCTTTTTGTCTGTCTGTCACCAGGCTGTATCTCACAAACCGTGATAGCTAGACAGTTGAATTTTCACAGATGATGTATTTATGTTGCCGCTATAACAACAAATACTAAAAAGTACGGAACCCTCTGTGGGCGAGTCCGACTCGCACTTGGCCGGTTTTTTCTCTTTCACTCTTATAAATTTCGGTATTTCGCCATCGCCTCCATTTCATTCGGCATTTTTTCATGGTCGGGTTATGCCATCAAGCCATCATAGCAAACCCGACCATGAAAAAATGCCCGGTCGGTGATAAAGATAAAGCATGGCACTATTTTCTCTTTCCTCTTATAGGAATCTTTCTCTATCAAAGAGTGTCAGGCCCTTGAACCTAATTTAGTTTTTTTTAATTTACTTTTTTGAAAGTATGTACAACGACTGGACCGCGACCTTGGTACCGTCAAAATATCTCTTTCTCGCTCTCTGCGTACGGCAGCCCACCTTAAGCGCCTAACACATTACCGCACCGCACTGGTCATTGTGCGATGCACCTATAAGTAAGAGCGAGAAAGAGATATTGCTTTCTAACCGTAGCCGCTTTATAGCCGTATTTAACAGACTATCTTAAAAGCCGTTAGAGACTACCACACCTCACCGCGACCTTGGTGCGATGCGGCGCACGTATCGATAATGCGCAAGGTGGTCACCGTACGTACGTTAAGGACGCAGCTATAAGTTAGAGCAAGAAAGAAATATTATAGCCGTATTTAACAGACTATCGTAAAAGCCGTTAGAGACTACCACAACTCACCGCAGCCTTAATGGTGCGGTGCGGCGCAAGTATCGATAGTGTGCAAGGTTGATACTGTACATACGTTAAGGACGCAGCTATAAGATAGAGCGAGAAAGAGATATTTTGACCGCACCAATACGGCTTTTCGAGATATTCTCTTTCTCGCTCTCACTTATGGGTGTGGCGCACCAAGATCGCGGTGCGGTGCGGTAGTCTGTTACGATTTTACACACGATCGCACATACGCCGCACTGCACCAAGGGCGCGGACCGATGCGGAAAATGGGGTTGGCCGGTCGAAATAATTAACAGAGGGCGCCAGCATAGCTTGCCCTGTCAATCCCTAGAATTGTGTCAAATTTTTGTTTTTTTAATGCCCTGGATGCCAGCCCTTTAAGCCAAATCTTACAGAAAAAGGGGCAAGCTATGATGGCGCCATCTCTGCAAACCTTTGACAGTTGCCAACCCCATTGACTGACCGTTTACCTTAAAGATCCGACATCATTTAACATCCTCATAAGAACAAACCTCGCCGTACGTGCTTTTTGAAGTAAATATAGATGCTTTTCCCCACCGATTTGTATGGTTTATGGTGGGCCGGTGGGCTACAAATTCTGTCCCTCACGGGCGCACGCGGTACGCCACTTCTATAGGATCCTACCTTCTATGTACTTCTATGGGCCAAAGCCACGGATTTAGATTTTAATAAACCGGATGGAGTACACGCGCCAAAAAGTGAGTCCACATGAGAAGTCAAAGTGGGCGGTTGCATCTCTTTCTAATTAGGGTGACCATAAGTCATATGTATGTGGGATATTAGGATAAGTTGGAATGTATAGTTTGGCCAAGATCTTTTTTCATTCATGCATAGGATGCATGCAAGTCAGAGAGAATGGATATAGTTTTTTTCTCCTCTGTAAAACGCTTCACAAAACCTTACTTAATTTAGTCGTTATAAAAGCTGTTACTGATGACAGACAGACTGACAGACGGACAGCGGAGTCTTAGTGATAGGGTCCCGTTTTTACCCTTTGGGTACGGAACCCTAAAAATGGTCACGTTTTTTTCATTTGTAGTCTGCCTTTTCGCACTCATGGTATGTTCATATACGTAATGGCTTCTCTTTTGCACACTTCAGCTATTCTTTAAGCGTCATCGTAGTTAATTGCACCATTTTTTTTTTATTTGCCGCCTTTGTGTACTGACGGAAATGTGTGTTCAACCTATATAGAATATTATGTAAAAATGTGTCTGTAATATTTAAGGATTTTGGATTTAAATTTTGGCAATTATATAGCTCTCATTACGTGCACAAATAAATCATTTATCTATCTATCTATCAACCAAATAATTAAACATGCCGAAATAAAGATATACTTATTTAGGTAATCTTATTTTTACATTAAGTAAGTACGTGGGTAATAAGAACTCTGTAAGGCCGATTCACATCGTGCCGACATCATAGTCACCCTAATGAGTTTGACAATGTTTTCTTGTATTTTTATCGTATACTTTAATAGTTGAGGCTTACCTGTGAAAAGATATACCACAACCAACAAATCTTTCACTTCTGCAACCTTTCACACAACATCTTTTACCCATTTTATACTTTATTTTGCAAATAAATCTTGAGCGCCGCCATTCATGTATTTTGAAAATTTCTTTATCAAGTTGGGGATACCAATTAATATTCAAAGTTACTACAATGTCTACCATATTAAAAAATGTATTTTTTGTTGTGCACATGCTTGGTTAAATCAGTTAATAATATTGACATTATAACTATTTACAAATTACGTAAAATATATCAGAACCGCACTCTGAATATAGCACTTAAATAATTTAAAAAGGTATTTAATTTCAGTAGTTATTGATAAAAATACTACCAAAATGGTATTTTTTTAACATTGGCAACATATGCGAGTGGGACACCGCGACCCACTTTTGCTATCTCATGTGGACCGTTTTCTCGAGTCTGGTACGAACACCTTTCTGGCTCGGTGATAAGGTTCAATTTAGTATGGCAAAAAAAGTGACAGCTCGCTCCTGTTTAGGGTATAACTTCATGGCCAAAGCAACAATAAAATTATGGATGGTATATAAAGGATCGCAATCTCTTATGGCAGAATTGTTGTAAAAGTGACCGCGTTAAGCTTTAAATAATAGTTCCTAATCTCTCCGGTGGCGCTAGTTAGGCTCTGGGACATGAGTATAACATGAACCATATAAGGCAACAAATAACCCGACCAAATTACGTAGATTGTTTTTGGTAGTATTTCGGTGTATGGTGGCGCCGCCTAATTACTGTTTTTTGATGGACACTTTTCATACATAGAGATTTGGCTCCTTTATACAGTCTCCATGAATAAAATAAACATGTGTCATCTTGATGAGTACGATGTGGATGACACATGTCTGACATGTTGTCAAACACAATAATACAATTTTATGGTGTTTTAATATAATTTTTAGTGTGGTGTATGCATGTTACAGTCTCAAAACAAATATTTGAATGGATTGGATACCTTACATACATTGGATATAGGTTTGAGTTCAATTCAATCTCAAGTCAGAACAAAGGTCACGTGGTACATTTTTTCAAATTAACTTTTTAGTACTTTTTCGGGAAAAAATCAAAAAACTAAGAGCTTATTGCAAATCTGTAGCATGAGACGAATCAAATGACATATAATTTATTAAAATCGGACCATAACTGTAGATCTGATGGGATGAACAAAAATCGGCCTCCAGTAATATATATAGGTATATATAGATAATTTTTCAGTCGCTACAGTAGAAAGGTACCTATCCTATCTACTAACTATTCAGCTATTTGCAAATTCGACTGTACAAGGAGGAAATTGTACAGTCACGTCTGAAAATATCGATACGGACAAAGTGCCAAAAATACCTATGTAGGTACCTACACCCATATATTAAGGACATTAAGGTAGTGTATACATATTTTTAGCACTTTGTCCGTAATACGGATTCCGTATCGATATTTTTGGCACTTTGTCCGTAATACGGACTCCATATCGATATTTTTGGCACTTTGTCCGTGATATGGACTCCGTATTTGGCACTTTGTCCGTAATATGGACTCCGTATCGATATTTTTGACACTTTGTCCGTAATATATGGACTCCGTACTCCGTATTGATATTTTTGGCACGTTGTCAGTTATACGGACTCCATATCGATATTTTTGGCACTTTGTCCATGGACTCCGTATCGATATTTTTAGACGTGACTAGAAAAGGTCCTAATTAAAACTTAAGCTTTTATATTACAGATAGGTAGTTACCTATCTTATTTATATATGACACAGGTGCATGAGATCACTTTAAACGTCCAGTCTTTAAGTTGAATCCTATACCTACTTCTGGGTACTGCCACTATTATCAGAGCAAACAAGAATTGTCTGTTGCAATTTGAGTGACAGGTGTATAATAGCACGACGCGAATGACGTAAGAACCGCGGTACTCTTTCTGTATTATAGAGGTATTATTTAGCTAGCTAATCTAGCATCTCTAGAGACGATGTCCTAATAAAAACGTAATATTATAAATAGGTAATGTTTAAACAAAGTGAGCGCTGTTTATCCCCTTGGCGGTACAAATTTTTGTCCTTACTTAGGTACCGACTTCTCTCACATTCTCTCTCTCTCTGCCCTTAAAACACGAGGTCCGAGGAAGCTAAATGCCAGTAATGCCACCCTGCTCTGTTAGCCGCTATCTAAACCGATTCCTGCGCTTACATTAAAACGTTATCCAATGTATGTACAGTGAAACCTGGTTAATTGGGACCTGGATAAATGGAAACCCGCAATAATTACAATCAAAGGTCCAGTTCCGGTCCATTGGAAGTGGAACCCAAAGGCCTATGCTAATTATAGAAGATTATGAAACGTCTTTAAAAGAAATTCAGATTTTAGTGTGTTTGTTCATTTTGTCTCTAGCTATAATTGAACAGAAGGCATAAAAGACCTCTACTTATAATTGAAACAGTGCTAAATAGTTCTGTTATTCCTTTTTACTACTTCTACTGTTGAAATGGGTCGTATTTTTTACCTCTGTTATTGAACTACACTACCTAATACACGGTGTTACTTGAGCCACTGAAAACCTGAGACACCACTACAATTATTTATTTTTTTGAACTCATTTTAAGTATTTATTCTTTAATCCGATAAATATTTAAAAATAATAAGATGCATAGATTTCTTAACAATTCTATTCGACTGGTAATTCTACACAAGATGCTTCTTCGTTTGTCACATCAAACAATTGCTAGTTACCATCGTAAACACTGTTAACAGACCATTTGCATACCTTACTGCAACGAGATAAGGTTTAGCAATGCCACCAATGGCCAGTTACGGGTGTTCCTCAATGAGAAATAACGTGTCAAATGCTAGTTATTGATATTGTTGCATTACAAACCTGTAGAATGGGCATGTAAAAATTATAAAAAAATTACCCCCAATAAAACATAGCGCGATCGATTCTCCTATCGATTCTGAACACTGTTTTTAGGTTTTCAGTGGGTCGTGGAACACCGTGTATATAGCAACAACATTATCTGTACTGTTATAAAACTTTTTAAATCTTTAATGAATACGAAGTTTAATAATTTCTTAGGATATTTTTATCACGCATATGCGATTTAAACAATATTATTTCACCTAAATAGGTGAAATTATATTGTTTAAATCGAATACAAAAATTTAATAATCAGTTACATAATTATAGTCTGTCTATAAACTTAGTTTGTATTCAGACATTTAAAAAAACGTTTGTCTACTATGCAAGAGAAAAATGTTAAAAGCCAAACGATTATAAGAAAATAATCTTAATAATGAATGTAACCTAGTAGTAACTTTTAAGTGCAAGAATTTTTTTTATATACCTGATAACTAGATATTTAGCTGGTGAAACTAAACATTGAAAGTAATGGTTATTTATTTGCACCTCCATTAAAGAAATTTTCAGAACGAGATTTGTTTAACGCGCGGGAACCTCTATTACAATTGACACAAAAACTTATTCAACCTGGATATTTGGTACGATCTGCTTAGAAGGAAAACTTGAGATTTAAATTATCCAGGTTTCACTGTCCTTGCCGATGTGTAGTCTCTAAACTTAAGGCAAAATTAAGCAAAAAAACCGCGCTTAAAATTGAATGCGCCAGCACTGACACTTACCTATTTACACACAGACCGCGAGCCAGGCGCAAATTTCGTCAGTCATCGCCTCCCGGGTGAAAACTCGTATAGCGGTTAACGGCTATGTATGATGAACCCTCGTGAACGTCAGCTGCCGTTGGTGGGTTGAGGAATGGCAGCCACCGACACGCGTAACACGGTCTTTCCACCGCGATACAACTGGCTGACGATTTGTTTTATTAACAATAGCATCTAAACTATCACCTGACAAAGTATCAAACAGGAGGCGATGACGCCGATGACTGAAAATAATTTTCTTTTTTACATGTTCATGTGACCAGCTGACGCTCTTTCCACAGCGATACAATCAGCTGATGATTTTGTTTATTCACAATAGCATCTAAACTATCATCTGGCAAAGTATCAAGCGGGAGGCGATGACTAAATTTTTTATAGAGTTTATTTGCTGCCATTCCTCAACCCACCAACGGAGCGGCAGCTGACGTTCACGAGGGTTCACCATTCATAGCCGTTAAACATATACGAGTTTACGCCCAGGAGGCGATTGGTCATGGAAATCTGTTCCTGGCCCGCGGTCTAACAGTAACATTGAGTTTAAAATAATTACATTAAAGAGGTACCGATCTAGCGATACTATAGGTAAGGATAGACAGAAACCAGCCCTTCCTGTTCTACTTAACAATTGAACATTGCAAAACAACATTACATTAAAGAGGTACCGATCTAGCGATACTAAGGATAGACAGAAACCAGCCCTTCCTGTTCTACTTAACAATTGAACATTGCAAAACAACGTTGAGTAATGAGTATAGTAAGGGGTTTATTCAGGTAATATTGCGACACTTTTCTCTAACTTCCGTTCACAATGAACCGTTCGCCGGAAATGTTTAGTTTCTATTAGATTTGAATCGATTACAGTGGACAATGACCTAGTGGAGAATGACCTATCGTCAGACAGACAAAAAGTAGTTTTAGTCACGCTTGTTCATAAGAGTTGGACGCAGGAAACTTATTATTCGGTGTAGATATAGTCAGATCGTTGTTGTCGTGGCGCCTTCTTATACTTTACTAACTGCTAACATGCAATAATAGTGGTTAATGACGGTTTAGAACAGTGACTATTGATTACTAATTACTCGCACTGTCAAAAAGTTATCAGAACTCATGTAGAGCCAACCCTGTAACTCTACACTACACGCCCTAACTCTACAAGCCCTAATTTCACAAACTCTACACCTTAGTCAAAGTATGTGGCTTGGCCGTTTCGTTGCTACAAGAATATTGTATAACAGACAAGTAATGATCAGTGAATACATTTTTCACCCTGGCTCCCATATGACGTGATTGTGATGGTGATTTAAAAAAAACATGAAATACGTATTTTATTATTTATAACCAGGAGTCCCTATATAAATTTTTAGCATCAAAATTTGCGTTAGTCTCACAAGCTTCCATCCCCTAGTTTAAGGGGTTGGGGAGTAAAAGTTCCATGTTTTAGAATTCGCACGTACCGTGCCGTTTGCAGCACTGGAAGCCTCGGAAAGAAACACGATATCAATGAACGAGAAAGTAGTGCTTGTTTCTTTCGCTATACGTTATACAGAAAAAGATCGGAATGAAAGCATCTTATTATTGGAATAAATTTAACCTCTAGAAGTCTAGAATAGCCTCTACCAAGTTACTTAACGTCTACCAGGTACGAATAGTGTCAGAAAAGGCTTATGTATCTTAAATTAAGATAAATAAGCCTTTTATGACACGATAAAACATTAAGATTCTTAATGTTTTATCGCTCGTGATCACAATAAAAGTTGTCATAGAGTCAGTTTAATTTGAGGCTAAGTCACCATACTATGAAAGCCCAGCAGTTTTTGATGATGCATGCAAGTACATTATTGTATTATTATGTATTACCCTGCAATATCAGTATACCCTGGAATGTAGTTACCGGAATAGGTTAATACGAACGCTTATCAAAAGCGGGAGATGTATCACAATATATGATTGACGTGTTATTTCTAGATTAGACTACATGAACCTACTGATAAAGGTAAGAGTCCCCGATCTGTCATGATAACACCCATCTCCCTGCAGATAAAATATAGAGAGAATCGATAGGAAAGTTCGTCTTTGTAGTATTGGTGTTGATAACTTGATACCCTGGAGACCGCAATAAACGGCAGTAGTTTTAAGTACCTATCAAAACCAGCTTCATCCGATGCCTAACTCTTTAAAAAGGTACGTGTGCTCTATAATTTTGAAAGAAATATCTAGGTTAAGTAGATTCCTCTTCATGGTGAACAAAAAAAAATGGTATCTAATTTTTTATCTAGAAACTCAAGAACGCATCAGAACCAAAGCGCGCATTTGTCTAGTGTAGAGTAGAGATTTATTGCCACTTTTACTAGGCAATTCTTGGCGCGTCTGCCAAAAAATGCATTTTAAAAACACACTTATTTATTGCCAATTGTACGTAATGCCCCCAAAAAAATGTATTCGTCAAATCGAATCATATGAGCCCATCTCGGAGGTTCACTAGAAGAGTTCCTCTATCCATCTACGGGCTGTATTAGCCGCTGGTACCAAATTATTGTTTCAGATTAAAACAGCTATCAGAAGTTGGTTGAAATCCTCAGAAAAGATTTAATTTTTATTACTTTTTTATTTAGTTACATACAATGAAGTTAATTAACTAATAAGTGTGTTATTAAATAAGATAGTCCACTTCTATACAGGGAGATCGGTCTCTGCAACTAACTATCAGGTAAATTTTAAGGTGAACCGGATCTCAATATTAGCTGTTGAAAATATTTTGTTGTTAAGACATTACCAATATGAGTAGGCAAACGTCTAGCTTTGCTCAACTTGTTCAACAGTCACCATTAAGTTTGTAGATTAATCAATAAATGCAAAAGCTACTGAAAGTTTATTAGAATACCGCTGCCAGAAATGATTCCATAAATGGCACGGCGCAGCGGGGGACACGCTCAACAGATTTAATACCTACATATACTTACCGACTCATGATTTTATACTTACGAAGTAATTTAAATTAAGACCGTTAAACACTTCGCGAGTAGGCAGTTTTATTGTAGAACAATTAAATTTAGTCATAGTGACCCATTTCATTACTCTGGATGAGGTACCCATAGTTTTATTAACCGACTTCAAGATTTCAAGGGAGGAGGTTCTCAATTCGGTTGTTTTTTTTTTTTTTGTTTAAATATTTGTTACTCCATAACTCCGTCATTTCTGGACCGATTTTGAAAATTCTTTTTTTGATTATAAGTATAACATACAGATTGGTCCCGTTTTTGTCAAAAAGCAGTTCTGATGATGGGATCCATGAGGAATCGAGGGAACTCCTCAAATATTAAAGGCATACATTAAAAAAGTGACATTTGATGAAGTGGAACTGCTGATGATGATCAGAACGGAACTCTTCAATGACGCATAGTTTACGTTTGGCGATTTGTCCTCTTCGTTATGTTTGTTAAGCAAGTTAGGTTTTCAAGAAACATTTTTGTCAAGTTCGAGTTCTGATGATGGGATCCATGAGGAATCGAGGGAACTCCTTATATGTGAAAGGCATACATATAGTGATTTTTGTATTTTTATCAACAAATCCAGCATTTCCATTTTAAAAAGTGACATTTGAAGTGGAACTGCTGATGATGATCAGAATGGAAATCTTTTGAGGCATAGTTTACGTTTGACGATTTGTCCTCTTCTTTATGTTTGTTAAACAACTTAAGTTTTTAAGACATATTTTTGTCAATCCATGAGGAATCGAGGGAACTCCTCAAATGTGAAAGGCATACATATAGTGATTTTTGTATTTTAATCAACAAATCCAGCATTTACATTTAAAAAAGTGACATTTGATGAAGTGGAACTGCTGATGATGATCAGAATGGAACTCTTCAATGACACATAGTTCACGTTTGGCGATTTGTTTTCTTCCTTATGGACCCAGACCTAAACTTGGACCCGGACTCGGACCCGGACCCGGGGCTGAATATGGACCTTAACTCGGACCCGGACCCGGACCTAACTCTGACCCAAACTTGGACCCGGACAGCCGGACACGGACCCGGACTCGGATCCGGACCCAGACCCGGACCCAGAAATGCTACTAGAAAAGTGGGTTAGGTGGGTGAACTGCGATTCTCACAGAACAGAACTGCTATCAGAAAAGTAGGTTAGGTTAGGTTAGAACTGCGACCCTTACAAAAACGAAATGCTACTAGAAAAGTGGGTCGTTTTACCTCCTTTTCTACATAATTAGGCAAAAGATGCTGTCTTTTTCATTTCATTGTCTGGAATCTAAGAGTGCACCATCAACAATAAGTGAACTTTCAGCGGCATCCCCCATTGAAGTCGGTTTTTTTTTTCCTAAAAATTATTAAAAGGTTTATTCCTAATTGGTTATTGACGGCGGTAGGGTAGTTGCCCTAGTTCAGTAATCAAGAAAGGCGCTAAGGCGCTACCGTAGTGCCCTAGGTATTGTTTATTGACAGTGCATGATAGTTTCTACGAACAATTTTATTTTAATGTTAAAACACTTTGAACGCCGTAACAACTACCTACAGTCCTACAATCAGTATGGAAACCATAATAATGCAGTAGGTAATAATGTAGGTAGATAACGGTCATTCATGGAATGGTCTACTCGTATTTCTAATTATTGTAGAGTTATGTCACCCAACATATGGCGGTATTATTACCTGCCTACTTCACTAGCTTGTTTAACCTTCTTTTCAACACGAACTGATGGTCTAAACTAAATTAACATACCTAAATGAAAAACGTAAAACTTTTACATAGACCAATGAAAACTAAGATAAAGTATACCAAAATAGCGTCAAGTCTTTAAAATACGGACAGATTGGTGCCTACTCGTGCAAATCTCGTTTTTAGGGTTCCGTACACAAAGGGTAAAAACGGGACCCTATTACTAAGACTCTGCTGTCCGTCCGTCCGTCCGTCCGTCTGTCACCAGGCTGTATCTCATGAACCGTGATAGCTAGACAGTTGAAATTTTCACGGATGATGTATTTCTGTTGCCGCTATAACAGCAAATACTAAAAACAGAATAAAATCAATATTAAAGTGGGGCTCCCATACAACGAACGTGATTTTTGTGCCGTTTTTTGCGTAACGGTACGGAACCCTTCGTGCACGTGTCCGACTCGCACTTGGCCGGTTTTTTTGTTAAATTTTCTACCAAAGCGACATCATGATATTAATGTAAGTAATGGCCGCGGGAACACTTAACTACGTATAAGATAATGTTTTGTGTGTCGCGATGGTAATTTTTTGTTAGGTATAAATAAACCCGTTGTTTAGAATGAATGGATGTTAGAAAATTCCTATGTCGTACCACGTGCACTAATAGCGATACCTGATGCACACTTGTACAAATTTCATTGACCCAAGCCCTGCCTGTCTGTAGAATTTATGAGATCGCTGTTAACTGATTACGTAGCATGTGCCTATTATCATATTATAAGTCGTATAGGTACATTAGGTACTGTGAAATCTGGATAATTAAAATCTCAAGGGACCGGCCGACCTATCCAACGACACCCGACAACATAGGGTTGAAGTGAATAAAAAATTCATCCCCACTTTATGTCCAGCGGTAAATACCAATTTTTATCTAGTTTTATATTTACCACTTAGTCCCCGTGATTGATATAATATATATGTATAGCCATGCCAAATAACGGATTTGAGCATATTTTAATTATAGAAGTCTTGGGCGTGATGTACTGTAACCAGACAGCGAATCTTTTTATCGTCAGTGAAAAACGCAATTAGAAATGAGGTACCTAGAAAAGATGAGAATATCTCGTTCCATTTGCCGGCGCACTCATCCATGATCACATAACTGAAATCAAATGGAGCATGGACTGAGATTAATGTCTGGCTCAAATATGTACTTGTATCTACCGATTATTTTTATCGTACCTAATCTGCAGAGGAAAAGCTAGTAGAAACAATATCTACTGCAAAACGAATTAGTACCTAAATATAAGAATATTTTACTAGCTGTTGCCCGCGACTTCGTACGCGTGGATTTGTATTTTGGTGGTTATATATTCTACATGAGCATAGAACATAGCAAAAGAATAATTATTTGATAATTATTATACAAAGCATGAGATTTGTCTGTCACAACCTACGAAGTTTCAAACCCCTAACTGGAACAAGTTGTTCTCGATGGGTATCGATGGGTGGTGCTATAAGGGGGTAAAGAGGGTTCTTAACCCCGTTAGAAGATTTTCAAGTCCACAAAAATATTCGCTCCCGATACAAACTTTTAACCTTTTTTAACCCTTTTAGAGGATGACTTGTTAAAAACGCTGATATTACTTTTGTTATATTCTAATAATATGCCTTTGTACAAAGATGTAAGTCCAGCACTCAAAAAATGTTCGATCTCCATACAAACTTTCAACCCCCTTTTCACCATTATGGGGGATGAATTAAAAAAAACGCTGAAATTACTTTTACTGTAGGTATTCTAATAATATGCTCATACACAAAGTTTCAAGTCCCGCACTTGATAAAATTGTTGATCTCCATACAAACTTTCAACCCCTTTTTCACCACCTTAGGGGATGAATTATCAAAAACGCTGAAATTACTTTTCTTGTATTCTAATAATATATCTTTTTACCAAGTTTCAAATTACTAGCTTAAAATAAAACTTGAACCCCATACAAACTTTCATCCCCTTTTTAACCCCCTTAGGGTTTGAATTTTTCAAACTCGCTTCTTATCTGTTGTACACTTTATAAATGCAACCTGGTGTGCAAATTTCAAGCTTCTATCGTTTGTAGTTTCGGCTCTGCGTTGATGAATCAGTCAGTGAGTCAGTCAGTCAGTCAGTCAGTCAGGACACTTGCATTTTATATAGATAACAGTGGATTACTTATACTCTACGAGTATGAGGGATTTTTTAAATGACTAGTCACTGGATCTATTACCGCCATGCCACCGACATGTTTGTATAGGTACCTAATTTATCCTTTAATATTACGTATATTCTGCCGTAGTGTCTAAAATACTGAGTTATGATGAATAGAATCCTTTTATGGCCCGGCAGGCGTAGATTATACTCGTATTTTGAACAAATTTAAAAACCGGCCTAGTGCGAGTCTGGCTCGCGCACGAAGGGTTCCGTACCTTTACGCAAAAAACGGCAAAAAAATCACGTTAGTTGTGTGGGAGCACGACTTAAATATTTATTTTATTCTGTTTTCAGTATTTGTTGTTATAGCGGCAACAGAAATACATAATCTGTGAAAATTTCAACTGTCTAGCTATCACGGTTCATGAGATACATCCTGGTGACAGACGGACAGACAGACAGACAGACAGACAGCGGAGTCTTAGTAATAGGGTCCCGTTTTTACCCTTTGGGTACGGAACCCTAAAAATAGAAAAAATCCGCGAAATATGTTCCTGACATTCGTGACTTGACATGATGATTTATATTTTAGGCCAATTAGCGACATGTCTATACCTACTCTTAAGTAATTTCACAGTACATATGGTGCTAATTTACCGCCCTAGTACGGTAACTAGCACTATACGTACATATGTCGACAATTTAAAGGGCCGTGTGTACTGTAAAACGTTGTACAATACACGTGCGAAAAGGTAATTCGCAACTCGCGTTGATTTAAACATTCCGTCGTGTTTTAATTTATCGTCACTGGTTGCGAATTTCCTACTTTTCGCACTTGTATCGTAATATGCTATAACAGTACATCTGGTTCTCCATTACGACACCCTGTGCTATAATAAGCACTGTAAAACGTATGTACTGTAAAACGTTGTACGATACACGTGCGAATAGGTAATTGGCACTTATATCGTAAATAACTATTATTTGGTACCGTTGTACTTACAAAGTGTGCCTATTCGATAACCTTACTTAATTTTCATAATTCTCTTAGCAAATTATACCATTCACCACAAACGTGGAGGAATCATGAATGAAGTAAGTGAATGACATCGTGATCGTTGCTGGAAGTAGGTAAATGCTGTTGGTTTCACTTCACCCAGACCAATAAATACTTTCCCATCCATTAGTTGTACGGGTGTACAGCTACCTATTACTTACTACTCGTACATAGTACATAGGAGAATTCAACTTCACTTCAAGATTACTGGGCCCTGGTAACATTTCAAGTTATTTATTTGGTTTTAAGTTAAATGTACAACGTCAAATTTAATTACAACAATCATTAGGTACATAGTATAAAACAAAGTCGCTTTCCGCTGTCTTTCTGTCCGTCCGTCTGTCCCTATATAATATATGTATGCTTAGATCTTTAAAACTACGCAACGGATTTTGATGCGGTTTTTTTAATCGATAGTTTGATTCAAGAGGAAGGTTGATATGTATAATTTGTAAAGGTTTTGTTTAAATTAGTTGAACTACCCGTGCGAAGCCGGGGCGGGTCGCTAGTATAAATTAGAAGATACTTCATAGTTCCTTATTTGTTGCGCAAGATTGAATGCTGAGTTTAGCGAAAGATTAGAAGAATTGAATCACGTCATTCTAAAACTTAGATTTATCTCGTTTTATATGCGCTAGCAAACTTATACGTTTGAAATCGGTGCCAAGCCAAATCTTAAAAGCGTCATGTTGCCGTTAAACCGAATGCCAACCCTGGTATAGTTTGATATGAACAAAAGAACCAGTATTGTAACTATTTAACTTGGCACCAACTTCGAACGTATCAGTTTGCTAGCGCGTATAAAACGAGATAATATTTTATTTTTTCCCGTTTGAAGTCGGTTTTACTTTTTTTTAAGATTAATTTTATTTTTCCGTTTTTACTGTTTCTTGGCCATTTTTGCTATCATATAAGCTATCAAGACTTGAGGAGTTGGACCTCATGGAACCCATCATCAGAACTACACCTTAACACAATGTTCCTTCAGAACTTACTTGTGCTTAACAAATATAACGAAGAGGACTTTAAATCGCCAAAATTGAAATACGCGTTATTAAAGAGTCCCGTTCTGGTCATCATCAGTAGTTCCACTTCATCAAATGGTACTGTTTTGGATGAAAGTGCTTAGTTTGTTGATGAAAATTTCATCAAAACCTGTCAGAGCGTCCTTATGGCAAGCGACAATGTGGTACCTTTTGATCGAAAACGACACATACTTTTTCTTTCAAAATTCGAGTAGGTATTCATGACGTAGGTGCGATAAAATAACACAGTTTGCAAAGTGTTAAATAATAAATCAACACGATTTCACCCGAATGCGAATGATTTAACATCTCGTGGTTTGTAAAAATATTTAATGGGGCAAATGCAAGGTTGTGTGCATAGAACGAGGTACGAGAAGATGCCAGGGGGAGTGGGGGGGGGGGGGGCAAAACAGATGCGCTATCAGCACCGACAAGGTTGCCCGCGTCTTCTGTTTAGTGTTTACCAACCAAATACTCGCCAAATCATTGTCAGTAGTCGTTTATTCAGACATTGTCTTAACCGGAATCCGGAAGTACTTAGTTGTTATTTTCACACAACATTTAGGAGATAAAGAATTAGGAAAATTTATGATAAGGTTTCTCATATCAATTTTGGCACATCACATGATACTGATGATACAATACATCAGGGGCCAGCGACGCTTCGTAGGCTATTAGAGTTAAACCAAGAAAAGTCTGCAACGATTTTAATAGCACACGCAGTGAAAGTGTTATTTTAAACGTCAAATTTCTATGAAATTATGACGTATAAATAACACTTGCACTGCGTGTGCTATCAAAATCAATGCGGACTTTTCTTGGTCTAACTCTAATGCTATTATTGATATTTTTTGGATATTTATAATGAACTGTACTCCGCATAACTTACAATTACATTAACCTAGATTCTCAGTTTGTGGTTAGCATAATCGCGCCCTAATAGCGTTCGCCTGATAAATGGCACTTTTATTTGTTCAAGTTCAAATAGAGTATCTAAATAGTGGGTCTTCGCGCGCCGGCGCAGGCTCCACTGACCTCGTTCGAGGCATTAGCGTCTCCAGCGGCCATCCGTCAACTGCGCCGGTACTCCGGTACAGTTATAGTGTAACCGCATGGCTATCAGCAAAGATAGATATAACTATCAGGAACCTGATACGGTACTCGCGGCCTATAACATATTACAACCTTTTAAAATATCATCTAATTACTACTTTAAAGCGACATTCGTCGTGAAATACAATGATATTTCATGTCGCCGTGAAATACAATGATATCACCGAAATTTACCATAACCTAAGTCCCGTTTATTGTAAGATGGTTTTGAAAAGCCTTTCTCATCCTCTTGGTTCATCTATAGTCTCGTAGCAACCGCTGAGTAGATTGCAATCTCGACTTAACTAGCTTTTTCACATTAAGAGTGCATTGCTAATTTAACTATTGCGACCTCTCAATTGGAGTCAATTGTCAGCTGTTGGTGCGCGCACTAGATCATACATACGTATGAGTCTAACGGCCAAACCACGAGACGAGAACATTGCACAGAGGTAATATTATTATTAGGATGAAATGACCGTTTGTTAGTGCAACACGACGACGTCGCTAGTGATGCGCGTGTTTCGATGTCGACCGCTATGCGGGCATTAGAGCAATTGCTGGCAGGTGATTAGGGACATAAAAGGTACCTGTACAATTGTGCGATTGTTCGGCTCGTGATTTACTTTGAGCGAAATAAAAAACGACATCAATCTTTAAGTAACATACGTTACACAACCTAATTGTGCTGTACAGGTATAGTACATATTATTATACGAGTATAGGTAAATATCGATCAGCTTAAGATTATATACCGTGATACCTTTAATGTTTGCCCTGTGTAGTGCAATACCTACTTCAATTAGGTACAGTCAGCTGCAGAGAAAAAGTACCCCCCTGCATAGAAATTTGTATGCAAAGGTGCTAAGCTAATAGTATTGCTGACTGTACATCAAAAACTAAAAACTGTGTAATGTACCTCCTAGAGAAAATTTAATTGAGAAGGTTTCGCCGATGTATATAGTTTACTCACGTATCTAATGCTGGCTTTTGTACGAATAGTATGAACTAATTTACATGACGACAAGACAAAAGCCGGACACTGCGGAAGTTGTTTGTAATAACGAATAATTGGCGAACGGCCGACTGCACCCATTTAAGTTTGCATTTAATACTTTCCCCTAAAGTACATGTTATTCTCGATTTCATAATGAGTCGGAGACAATGCAACTGAGGCCGCGGGGTGGGGTGAGAATAGTGAAAGTAGCTTTCCGAGCTTTAGATTTATTATGTTACCCAAATATTGAGATTATTTCCTTCCTTCTGACATTTTCATTTATAAAACATACACCTTACGTACATATTTCCCAATCCACCTACTTTAAAAATGAATTTAGTCACGTTTACAATATTTAATTGCCTTTCGACGTTGGAACTCTTGGACAATCGTTAGTTTTTTGGGAGCCTTTATCAGATGCCTGCGAGGCCGTTCCTCGAAAGGCCAAAAGCAACTGCCTACCTTTATGCGGTCACATAGACACCCTCTGCGTATCAGGCTTTGTCAAGGCTGAATCATAATATAATAATAGGTAGGTATTCGATTCTTACTACTCCATTTTATCTTAAAGGAGTTTGATCAAGTAGTGACGATGCCACACCCGAATACCGATGATGAGGGTATTTTTTTATTATATTTTTTATTTGACGATTTGTAATGGCCATTCAGGAGGGAAAAAGAGGTTCAGGCCGACCCCCCGCGACTTGGAGTCTGACCATTAAAAAGGACCTGAAATTGGTGGAGGTAGATACGGAGACAACACAAAACCGTACATTGTGGCGTAAACGTACAAGGAGGGCTGACCCCAAATGATATGGGACATATACAGCCAGGAAGAAGAAGAAGGAGATTTTTTTATTTGACGTATGTTAATTTAATTGGACGAATTGATACTAAGATTAAAAATTATTTGTTTTCATACATATTGTATGTTTTTAAATCCTTTAAGTTTAAACACTCACTTACATATAAAATGAGCTATCCTATGAGAGTGGTCGCCCGCGCCCGCATCTGACGGCCACATTGTCACAGATTCCTAGAGTGGTGCACGCCATGGAGCCAGTCCATCTGACGGCCACATTGTCACAGATTCCTAGAGCGGCGCACGCAATGGAGCCAGTCCATCTGACAGCCACATCGTCACAAATTCCCAGAGCAGCGCACGCCATGGAGCCAGTCCATCTAACGGCCACATTGTCACAGATTCCCAGAGCGGCGCACGCAATGGAGCCAGTCCTTCTGACGGCCACATTGTCACAGATTCCCAGAGCGGCGCACGCAATGGAGCCAGTCCTTCTGACGGCCACATTGTCACAGATTCCCAGAGCGGCGCACGCAATGCAGACAGTCCATCTGACGGCCACATTGTCACAGATTCCCAGAGCGACGCACGCATTGGAGCCAGTCCTTCTGACAGCCACATTGTCACAGATTCGCAGAGCGGCGCACGCAATGGAGCCAGTTCATCTGACGGCCACATTGTCACAGATTCCTAGAGCGGCGCGCGCAAAGGAGCCAGTCCATCTGACGGCCACATTGTCACAGATTCCCAGAGCGGCCCATGCAACGGAGCCAGTCCATCTGACGGCCACATTGTCACAGATTCCCAGAGCGGCGCACGCAATGGAGCCAGTCCTTCTGACGGCCACATTGTCACAGATTCCCAGAGCGGCGCAAGCCATGGAGCCAGTCCATCTGACGGCCACATTGTCACAGATTCCCAGAGCGGCGCACGCAATGGAGCCAGTCCTTCTGACGGCCACATTGTCACAGATTCCCAGAGCGGCGCACGCAATGGAGCCAGTCCATCTGACGGCCACATTGTCACAGATTCCCAGAGCGGCACACGCAATGGAGCCAGTCCATCTGACGGCCACATAGTCACAGATTCCCAGAGCGACGCACGAAATGCAGCCAGTCCGTCTGACGGCCACATTGTCACAGTCGTCACAGATTATGTTTAGCTGGCATTGTGCTGCGGACGTGACAATTAAAACGAAAACCTACTACACTGTACCTCTGCGTTTAAATGAAACTAGAATCCATGTTATTGAACGTGCGACCTTAAATCGAAACTTGTTAACCTGCCTATTCGACTTATAAAAATTGCAACAGTTGATCGGGTTGGCGATAAATGTGATAATACTGATAGTGCGTCAATAAGTTTTGTCACAAAACTCAGTTTTAGTTGCTTAACCAATTTAACCATCGGAGGAACTTGCGAAAACAAAGTACATTTACGACATTTTTGCACTTATATTGTTATGGACGTCAATGCGGCGATAAGTTATTTTAGACAGGAAATCACATCCATTCAAGTCAACAGATAGACCTTGGAATTAATTTAGTAATTAGCTTTTTTCGTTACTTATATAGTTGCATTCAAATTAAATTAGGTAAGAAAACCATAACGTAGAATTAGCAATTTAGCTACATAAGCTCAAAATAATAACTAATAAAATACATACATAACTAGCTTCTGCCCGTGACGAGTTACTTATCGCATTTGTAATAATTATATACATAGTAGGGATTAAAAAATGCGTTATGGCTCCTCTACACGATGTGCCATTATACTGGCTCACTAAGATGGGCCAGCGTGTGGAGAGCGCAGTGGTGTCGGATGGCTTATGGAGCGGCGGGATGGCGATGGGACGGTCACGGTGTTGGTTTTTCGCTCGCACCGCACATCAAAGAAAACGAATAGATCACAACTGAATGTCGCCATAGTGTAGTGGCGTTTCAGCCATCGCATGGCCATCTCGCTGATCCAGCGCTGGGCCATCGTGTAGAGGAGCCATTAGATCTCATATAAAGTAACAATAGTAAGTCCTACGTATGGGACTAAAAATTATACTTTTGTACATTACTGTATTTAAGGTGTGAAATATTATATTTAAATAACAAGACCTAACATGATACATGCATGGAATTACATAGTTATTTGAAGCGGAGTGTCGTTGCGTAACAAGTAGTAAAACTTTAAACTCGCAGAATTGGTAGGAGGTGGCTGGGTAGCAAATGTCGTGGGTATTGTATAGGTAGTGCCGACGGGGATATCTCAAAAACGGAAAAATATATTTTCACACCAAATACAGGTACCCTACCTATAACTTTGCGGTTTAAGTGCTTACCTACACAAAAGTGTCGAGCCAAACCGATCGTATATTTGCTGCAATATGAAAATAAACTCCATAAATAACGCAATCGAACGGCGTTGAGATCGATCGAGAGCAGCTGCCCTTGGGTCAAGACGAGAGGAAGATAAAAATAAAAATAGGGCCAGCCATGGGCATTGGGCACTTGGGCCGGCGGAGCTTTCACGCGACTCGAGCGGCGCGCGCGCTCGACCGGCGCGGCGCGCCGCCTGCGCCCGCACATCCGTCGGAATCCTGCCATGCGATTGTCGTTTAATTTGAACACTTTTACTATTTCGGAATGGATACAGCATCATGCGAATGTTTCGTCATACAGCCGTGTTGTGTAAATAAAATGGTTACCTTTATCAAAGAAATAATAAGATAGAGCGGTACTGTCATTAGAACTTTGTAGCCACAGTAAATTCACTGTCATCTATCGACACACGATTAAGACTAAAAATAAAAATATCAAAAAATGTATATGAATAAATGTTTTTTTTTATTTGCATTAATTATTTTTATATGATTTTGACCCATGTACTTTCACGGATATGCGTTAAAATTGATAAATAACAAACGAAACCGTCAACGCCATCTATTCGAGAGTAGGCCAAAGGTGGTAAAACGTAGTGGCGCCATCTGTTCGAGAATCAAATTTTCTTGATTTTTAAGGCACGTTATTTCCTTAGACTGTATCCATCTAAATACGGAGTTACATATAGTCTTTGCGTTTATTGACATATGGTCACGATATTCTTCAGTCCCTTACTGTAAATAAAGTACTGAAATAGGTTAAGAATTCGTTTTTCTCGCACATACCTAGGTATGTGTAATTGCTGGGCTTGCAAGTAAAGTGACGAATGCTTTGTTTTGATCATAAACGTGATAGAGTAAGACCAAGATAAGTCTGCAATGTAATCATTAGACAGCGAAATAAAAACTATATATGGCATAGTTTTTAGCAGTCACCAAACGTGGCTCAACTGCACTTCAGCTGACGCGGAGTTCAGGGCAAATATTTTTTATAGAAAGTACTCATAAGCAATCTCCCCACCAAGTCTTATGGTGCGGAACCCCATAGTTTTCGAGAAAAAAAATGTTATTGTTCCCATACAAATTTCCTTTAACACGGCTCTGGCGCATTCAGTTGTCAAAACTGAATACATTCCTACGCATCCAAGGACAAAAAGAGTTACAAAAGGGGGGACCGGGGGGGGGGCGAACATTAAAAAACCAGGCACCATAAGATAGTTCTTTTTAACTTGGATAGGTTAGTTAGGTTTCTTTTGACCCTCAGAGCGAAAGTAGAAGCCCCGCGAGAGCGGCCGGGCCTTCGTCGACTGGCCAGCTCGTAAGTCGTAACTACTTAATTACACGAAGGGCCTACACCTAACTTATCCAGATTAAAAATAACTATCTTATGGTGTCTGTTTTTTAATGCGGGGGGCTTCGCCCCTCGAGCCCCCCTCTTGGGGGGCTTCCCCCCCCCCCCGGTCCCTCCTTTTATCACTTCTTGTCCTTGTCCTAAAAAACTGCGTAGCTAATAGGAACGTACCTATTCATCAGTTTTGACAACTGAATGCGCCAGAGCCGTGTTGAAGGAAATTTGAATGGGAAATTTAACATTTTTTTTCTTGAAAACTATGGGATTCCGCACCATAAGACTTAGTGGGGAGATTCCTTATGATGAGTACTTTCTATAAAAAAAAATAACCCTAAACTACGCGTCAGCTAAAGTGCAGTCCTTCCTTAAACGCCATTCACCGCGTAGTATGTGTTTGTCAGAATCGATTCAATATTCGTTGCTTTGTGATAAACGGGAAAAATATGGTGAAACCTTACAAAAGCAGCACGCGGCGGAGGTTATTTTTCCGCATGACGAATAATTTTACACTAGTAAAAAATCAGCACGAGGCTATTCAAGCTCAAAAACGACAATGTTTGAAAGGCCATGCCAGGATAAGCTAAGTGATCTGCCCCCAGCAAGTTTTGGCTTGTATTATTTTTTTGTATATGTGGCTTTCTATTTATTTACATACAAGATATATACAGTGGTACTACGTAAACGAAATTAATAACTAGCTTAAATCTAAAATAGGCCCTTGAGGCATTGTACCAAGGATGCTGGCGGCATTTCCCCGCTGTATCGCAATGCTGATACGTTGTGCGAGAAAGCCGCCAGCTCTTCGGTCACCAGTTACGTCAACCAGACGCTTCGCGATTTCTGCAAACAACTTATGCGCGCTGGGACCCCATGGACCTAGAGTTTCAACTCCAAATGGAACGAAAATAGTATTCTATTAGTAACAATTATGCAAAATTTCAGACCCCAAAACTTTATACTTTTTTTGTAAATGTAAATTACAAACAACTTTTCACAATTCTAAAGCCTGACCAGTAATATATGATCATTGTCAAGGGGGCGCTGTTCATTCTCATGTATAGGGTGTTAGGGTGACAGTTCATATAGTATGAAAAAATTAGTTACAGTGAAATTCCGCAACATGGCGCGTGATCATATATTCCTGGTCAGGCTTTACTTTTGTAACAGCAAAAAACCAACAAACAACTGACAACAGTAATGGCGGCAATTCGATCCACCATCAAGACTGTGTCATATACTATGTCAAGACGAATGTTTTTTTTAAATTATAGACAAACGAATGAAGTCCCTATTCTCATGTCACTAGAGATCAAATGTTGTGCAGTTTATATTTAAAAAACATACTGAATTGACGTTTCGTATCGATAACCGTTTAAATATCTATGGATACTAGAATAGAGACCCACTTGAGTTCCGACAGCTGTTCCAAATTTAAACTCATAACATAACCTTACAAAAACCTATAATGTAATACTACCACTACCACAGATAAGTAAGTTCTCATAGTAAAATTGGTTGTAATAATGCTGGTGTTTTCCTACGGTTTCTGAACGCATTTTAGAGCACTAACGATATCTGCGTAGATAAAGTAAATATTTACCGTTTATTTCGTTTTTCCGAAAACCGAAGTTCGCAAAATGCGGGCAATTTCTGTCAATTTAATTACGCCTTAATTTTAGTAAAAGATGCCCGTAATTTGCGAAGTGCTTTTCTTAAACATGCAATGAAATAAATAAAGAAATCTCCACGAAATTAAAGTTTTATTTCTAAAGAAACTAAAAGTATATAGGTAACGACTACCTATACGTATCTTTAACACGCGTGTCGTATATTTTACATACATACATACATACATACATATAATCACGCCTATTTCCCGGAGGGGTAGGCAGAGACCACGGATTTCCACTTGCTACGATCCTGACATATCTCTTTCGCTTCCTTCACTTTCATAACATTCCTCATACACGCTCGCCGGTTTAGGGTGCTCTTGACCTGGCCTTTCTTCAGGATTTCCCCGATCTGATCAGAGAAAGTCCGCCGAGGTCTGCCCCTTCCAACTCCCGTTTCTACCTCTCCCTTATACACTCTCTTTGTTAGCCTTCTTTCACTCATTCTTTCCACGTGTCCAAACCATCTCAACATACCTTTCCCAATTTTTGTCACTACATCTTCGCTCAGTCCACACTTTTCCCTTATCACACTGTTCCTAATACTATCTTGTAATCTCACACCACACACACTTCTCAACGCTCTCATTTCCACTGCATTCACTTGGCTCTGATGCCTCTTCTGCCATACCCAACTTTCGCTACCATACATAAGTGTAGGCACCAGCAC
This sequence comes from Cydia strobilella, assembly GCF_947568885.1. Lineage (NCBI taxonomy): Eukaryota > Metazoa > Arthropoda > Insecta > Lepidoptera > Tortricidae > Cydia > Cydia strobilella. Next base: position 21,173,041 of record NC_086068.1, read on the forward strand.
CCCTCTATGCACAGCCAACCGTGCCTTTTGTGACACCTTCTGGCTGCTCATAAAAGGGTTAAGTGCCCCATTCACGCGATTTCCAGCACTCACTCTCCTTTCAATATCTTTATCATGCTTACCGTCCCGTATATTTTACACATGTGGTTTATTAATTTATTATACAAATTTTCAAGATATATTTATGTATCTTTGATTTTTTCGCCTTGCATCCGTCTGACTGTAGTTTTAGCCACATAACTAAGATTATATAGTTTTTTATGTTGATATTATGCTTCACATACATCGTTCCTTAAACATGAAATATAATTACAAGTATTCATATAATATTTTCGTCGAAACGCACAATCAACAACGCACAATAAATATCGTTTATTGTTTTTTTTTATAATGCCATGATGCTGTCACAAATATATATGAAATGGAAATTTAAAAAAGCCACTTCCCGGCCTAGGCCTGCAACTTTGTATGAAATTTCATTACAGACCTCTCGTCTAGCCGCGCCTGATGAGACGTGATACTTCCCAGCCTAATATAAAGAACGTAATATCAATATTACATAGCATGTTTGAGAAAAAAACTTTGTACTGCCGACTTTTTGACGTCACAGCAACTACTTCCATCATTTTCGCGCTTGTCATTTCATATATTTGTGTTCAGAACATCACACTGAATGCACTGATACCAAATATGTCCATGTCTGCGACGACATGAGTGAAAAATAACCTATATATTTCCCAATTCGTGCACTGCGCAGCTAATGTCGCTCGCTAATAGATAGCGATAGCAGTATTATTTGTAGTCACTTAATCACAAGTAGATACCAAGGTCGTTGAGGTCTGGAGGTGGTTCACAATGATAGTGTCGGTATGTCAATAACCATGCAATAACAACGTAACAGATAAGAAAGAAAAACCGTAGTTCATAAACGGAAAGCTTGCGTGTGGTGAAATAGGTAATTAGAAAAAGTGTTAAGTTAAGCTGTAGGACCGAACCACTCGGCCTTCGTCGATGTCGATTAATGTTCCACTTGTGAAATCTTATATGGAAGGTTGCCTGGCCGCTCCATACTCAATAAGTGAAATAAGGTTGGTTTGTGTACGTTACACTTACTCGTAGTTAGAATTAATTAACGTACCTAGGTGACTTTAATGTAATTAGCTTGCTAATCCCCAACGATATATATTATGGGTCGTGCTTACGTAGAAAACAGTGGTTATGTAATATTTCTTATTTCTTAAGTAAACTTATAATAAGCTTACAAGTAAGTGTAGTTACATACAATAGTGCCAGTTATGTAGGTAAAATAAGTATTTGTTTATGTCTATGGTTCAGGTTAGAGATAGAGATCTTTATTTTCATACCAGTATGTTACATAGGTACATAATGGACCCTGGAAGGGTATGGCAAAACATGTTATTCACTATAATATATTATAATATATACTACTTATTAGTATTACTAATTTTCTAAATTACAATTTCAACCAAGTAACAAAAAATATTTTAACTATTCATTATAATGAATGCCATGGCATTGCTATCTCAGATGAACTTAAAGTTAGGTACTTGCTCAAATGATTTACTAGAACCACCAAGTCCCAACACAAATTGAAAACGTAAACATACCTAATGTTATGTGGTGTGTTAGGAGTATAGGAGCAGGACGACAATAGATAACAATTTCCAATGAAACGTATCCGAATGCGGCACTAACGGAGGTATATGTAGCGGTCTTCCCGGTCCACTCCACTGCCTCACAACACAACTCTGATACTCAATAATTATACCACTTGTATACATTAAAGTCAGCAACAGAAATTGCATCAGAAGAATTATCTAAACACAACTTTACCGTTAAAATAATAAATGTGTGTGGTGTGTGGAATGTTTTGCACACAAGTTTGTTTTTTTCCGTTTTGTCATTGCTGATTGGACCAATACATATAGGTATATACATTATGACATGATGATCAAGAGTTCTAGTTTAATTTTCTTCTTGATCTAAAGACAAATTCTGTATTAAGAGTCCGCAGCAAGCTCGACCGAATTTCACCTTTCCATACAAACACAAACGGAGTTTCAGTCTCATTTTAAAACTACCTGTTGGATTGTAATGAAACTTTGCACATACAATGACATGAGGTATATCTATGCCTGTAATTAGTTTATATAGCTCCAGCTTATAATACAAACGAAATAGAGCAAAAACAAATGTATGAAAAACTTAAATTCACTGTTTTTTTAACTATGGTATCAGAAGCTACAAAAACTAATTACCGGCATAGATATACCTTGTTCTATTGTAAGTACAAAGTTTCAGAGTAATCAAGCTAGTCGTTTTAAAATGAGATCGTAACTACGTTTATATGGAGAACCGAGCTTGCTGCGGACTCTTAAGGCCCCGTAGTGTCATGTTCTTCTCTCACTGTCACTGAGCGCAAGCGTGAGCGTGAGCGTGAGCAGGATAAGATGGATGTGCGTGCTCGCGTGCTCGGGACCGCCGCGGCTATCATGTTTTTCAATTTTAATTTGTTGTAAGTTTCAGCAAAAAAAGTAATCGATGAGTTCCCTCTAAAATATAATTGCGCATTTTGAAACAATTTTCATTTTGTGCATAAATTGTTACAAATTTTTGAAGTGCGTTTTAGACATTTGTTCGTGTTTTTTTTCTATCGAGAGAAAATCAAAAAATCATCATTCGAATCGATGAAGTCCCTAGAGAAAATCTTCAAGATTGCTAATTTAATTTTTGGCAACCGTATTGTGATTTAATAATATTTAATAGAAAAGAAAACGACTTCTCAAAACATTTTCAAATGCCATATAAATTGTTGGCTGGTATTTAATTGATCGCCAGATATAGTATAATTAATCCATTTCGTCACTTTTTTCTAGTAGCATTTCGTTTCTATAAGGGCCACAGTTCTAACCTAACCTAACCTAACCCACTACTCTGATAGCAGTTCGGTTCTGTGAGGACCGCAGTTCAAACCTAACCTAACCCACTTATCTAGTAGCATATCGTTTCAGTAAGGGTCGCAGTTATAAGTGTTATAACTCTCCGGGTCCGAGTTCAGGTCCGGGTCCGAACCGGGTCGGGGTCCGAGTCCGGGTCCGTGTCCGGGTCCCAGTCCAAGTCGAAATCGAAATTGCCAATAGTGTAGATGCGTCGTTGAAGAGTTCTGTTCTGATCATCATCAGCAATTTTACTTCATCAAATGTCACTTTTTTTAATCTAAATGCTTGATTTGTTGATGAAAATGCTAAAATCACTATATGTACGCCTTTAACATTTGAGGAGTTCCCTCGATTCCTTATGGATCCCATAATCAGAACTGCGTTTTGACAAAAAAGGGACCAATCTGTATATATATATATATATATATATATACTTACAATCAAAAAAAATATTTTCAAAAGCAGTTCAGAAATGACGGAGACATGGAATAAAAAAACCATTAAAAAAAAAGAACATATAACCGAATAGAAAACCTCATTTTGAAATTTGGAAGTCGGTTAAAAAAGCGGTACGATTTTTTTAAAAACTCCGCTTTTTGCCTAAGCTGTTTTTTATATTTTTTTTTTATATTCTTTAAATAGGTATTAAGTAGGCCTAACAACAAGCACTTTTGAATACTAAAACGAAAACCTTCGCTTTCGCTCGCTTAATAGCTTGTACTTGGCTCATAAAATACATTTTTGAAACGGATTATTATTTATCACATTACCTGGACATGACTAAGTTGTACAGACATGTTAACCCTTAAATGCATGATTTTTTTTATTTTTGGAACCCATTTTTTTCTGTTGAATCTGTGAGCTGTCCAATGCTTTGTGTACATTTGGCAACAATATGCATTTAAGAGTTAAGTGAGTACCTAGCTAGGCAGTCTTTATACACTCCGTATACTCGATTGCCACCGGCAATTCACGTCAGAGGCGTTCCATATGAACAGCCGTGACCACAAAAAAACTCCCGTACGCCGTTCATCAGTTAGCCACCCTTTTTAGGGTTCCGTACCCAAAGGGTAAAAACGGAACCCTATTACTGAGACTCCGCTGTCTGTCTGTCCGTCTGTCACCAGGCTGTATCTCATGAACCGTGACAGCTAGACAGTTGAAATTTTCACAGCTGATGTATTTCTGTTGCCGCTAGAACAACAAATAGTAAAAAAAAAAAAAAAACTATGAAAACGGATTATATCGCGTATATTGAATTTATAATACATCCCGACGTTTCGAACCCTTTACAGCGTTCGTGGTCAACGGGTGACTCAATAAAACCCGAAGACAATAAAATAAATATTTAAGTGGGGCTCAAATCCCATACAACAAACGTGATTTTTTGCCGTTTTTTGCGTAATGGTACGAAACTACGGAACCCTTTGTGCGTTGTGCGTGAGTCCGACTCGCACTTTTGCATTGTTTTCCTTACCCTACTTATATGGTGGGTACCTAGGTTATAGGTTTTCGCGGGCTTGGTTTCCGCAACTCGAAGTAATATTATTGCGCCTATTTTGTGTGATGGGTTGTCGGCACTACTCTTGCCAACCCAACTCTTCCAAGAAGCCTAGCAGACCCTTGATGTTGCCGACGACTTCTGGGAGAGACCCCGGCGAACCGAGGTATTGTGCCCGGTATTCTGCCACCCCTGGACATTCGAGAATGACGTGGGCAGCTGTCTCTTCTGCCTCCATGCATGCCCTGCAAAGGGGGCTACCTGTAACACGCATGGTTAGTAAGTGCTTGTTTAGTGGGGCGTGGCCAGTTATGGCTCCAGTTAGTAGCCGGAGCTGTGGCCTCTTCAGCTGTCGCAGCCTCCGTGACAGACCTAGTAGATACTTCTTTTCCCACGCACTTAACATCAAGACACTAAATTACCTTAAAAAAGAGAATCATTTAGGCTCGGTAAACCAAACATGTGAATAGTAATTGGTGACCATAGTCGGATCGGATCGGATAAACCTAACAGCGAGTGAGCGAGCGGCACCGGCACCTAGTGTTCTTGTTGTTCATTCCTAGACTCGATAGTTGATCAACGCCTATCAAATGCATTAACATAAGTAACCTTTTATGCACCAGTATTTCCCGAGCTACCCAAAATATACAATAGTAATAATAGAAACACGAGATATTAAATAAAACAACGCGACGTTTTTTTTTCATACTTTTGGCCTGAGGTGTATTAATTGTGGTAAAAGTAGGGTTTTCTAAGTGACTCAGTAATTTCATCATGTAATCTTAAACATCATATTTTTTTTAAATGGTTTGAATAAAAGGGGGTATTACTGCAATGTTTTGCCACCAGAGTGCAGCAGTAGCCCGTTTAGTAAACCATAGAGTAACTTATACATACTGTGCCTTTAACAGTTTTTTGACAAGTTTTCAGATTTTAGTATGCAAATTGTATCTTCTGTTGGTGATCCTAATAAACAAATAAATAATAAAATATGACATTGATGCACCAAGGCGGTTTGTTTGCAGAGAACCTACCGGGAAACGCGAATCCTAAATTTCGCTATCTGCCTCTTTATCGCTCGAATATGCAAGAGTGATAGAGATGATAAATAACGAAATTTCGATTTTCTTGTTTCGTGATAGACCCTCAGATTGTGGTAGTGGCGCCCCCTGCGCAGAGTTTCGCGTAATATTCCCTATTTACAAGTAACACCATTACATAGACAACACAGTCGCATTGCTGTCAAACTTTGATTTGATTGCTCAATAAATCGCACATCTCGATGACGTCACATCGGTCACTGGCTTTAGTGAAAGTCGCCAAATCGAAGCCATAGAGGCATCAATCTGCAACACTTTCGTCGCATAAAATCAATTATCATTCTGAGGCGGCACTTAGTACGATTTCCCTCGTTGGGGAGCCTGTCACTTTGTAGCCTAGTACAAAATAAATAACTTCTGTGATTTTAGCCGATTTGTTAATATAGTCCGGCCGTTTAGCAGAACCAATACAAAAGCGAGGTGTCAAACAGCTCTGTCTCAAAATATATATACATGAAAAACAAAGGCTGTAGATGACGTTCAGAGATGACGACATTAATAATTTATAGTACTTGCGTTCTCATGCGCAGTAGCCTGCAGAAAGCATAATAGTACAATCATATTAAGTCTCACCTCGAAATCCTTCCAGTTATGAAATTTGGTATGTTTTTTATACTACGTCGGTGGCAAACAAGCATACGGCCCGCCTGATGTTAAGCAGTCTCCGTAGCCTATGTACGCCTGCAACTCCAGAGGAGTTACATGCGCGTTGCCGACCCTAACACTCCTCTCCCTCGAGCTCTGGCAAGCCTTACTCACCGACAGGAACACAACACTATGAGTAGGGTCTAGTGTTATTTGGCTGCGGTTGTCTGTAAGGTGGAGGTACTTCCCCAGTTGGATGTATGTTAATTAAAGGTCTCTTTTTCATGTCCACACTATTTCACATTTGGGGACCTCGAGGAATCGGAGCCATCTTGGAAAATGTGTACCATCCTGGAGAAATTTGCGTTTTACTCTAAACATACGTTCTCTATGAAAATATGGTGTAAGGCAATATTAAAGCTTATTAAATTCTACACGAAAAAGTCCTAGATATCTTTGCGGAAAAAATACATCTTATAATAGAAAATAATAGCTGAATCCAGATTTAGCACATAAACTTTCAGGGGATATTCTCTTAATATGAAACTTGGAGGAATATGAATTTCACTTTTGTCTATACATTTGTACACGTTCTACTCCAATATCAACATTTTACTCGACTGCGACTTAAACAGAAGTTCCCATAACCCTATGGGATTAAATACTGAAAATCAGTACACCCTGTAGCTCAGGATACTGGACGGATATTTTAAAACGACATCGGTAGATTCCTCTTGCCCTTCACAACCTGTTTACACCTGTTTTATTAAAGAAAAAAATACTTGTATGATATCTTTACTAATTTTTGGAACAAAAAACATTATCTACTCAACCAAGAAAAAAAAAATTGTGTGGAAACTTGTAAGCTTCTGAGCCCTATTTCTAGAAAAAGGCTTCGTTTTTGGGACATTGTGGTGTATACCTTTTTAGTGTGGAATTTAATACGCTTTTGTTACGCCATACCAAAGAGGATATAATAAGATAGAGCGGTACTGTCATAGTAAATTTTGTAACCGCTGTAAATTCACTGCCATCTATCGATATACTTTAAAACTAAAAATGAAGATTTATAAAAATACGTTAAAATGTATTTAAATATGGATAAATGATTTTTTTATTTGCATTAATTATTTTTATATGATTTTGACCCATGTTCTTTCACTGTTATGCGTTAAAATTATAAATAACAAATGAAACCGTCAACGCCCTCTATACGAGAGTAGGCCAAAACTAGTGGCGCCCTCTGATCGAGAATCAAATTTTCGTGATTTTTGAGGCACGTTTTTTTCTTAGACTGTATCCATCTATTACGAAGTTATATCTATCTTTGGCCATACACAGTATTCACATTAAACACAGATATTCCGAGAAAAACAGAAAAACCAAAAAAGACATACTTTTCAAGATGGCGTTTGATCCCCGTGGTCCCCGAAGCTCTAATTTTATGACACGCAAACAGGGATCCCTGAAATTGTAGGTGTCATATTTCATTACTGTCACTATTGTTTAAACCCCATTTAAGACCTAAAATCTGTTTTTGCAGTCACATTTTTAAGTCCTAAACATTTTTCCTCCATTTATTTTAGTAAATTTGTATTGCATAGCACTCGTGTACTAATTATGGATCTACTGATGTCTATTTTATTGAAATGCACTCAATAGTTAAGGCGCTAGAAGTAAAAATATGATTTACTATTCGGCGTCCTCTCAAGGCGGCTGTATTGATTTTTCTTTAATAAAACAGGTGTAAACAGGTTGTGAAGGTCAAGAGGAATCTACCGATATGTCATTTTAAAAAATCCGTCCTGTATCCTGAGCTATACAGAATGTACTGATTTTCAGAATTTAAACCCATAACCCTACTTTCTGTTTAAGTCGTAGTCGAGTAAAATGTTGATATTGGGGTAGAACGTGTACAAATGTATAGACAAAAGTGAAATTCATATTCCTCCAAGTTTCATATTAAGAGAATATCCCCTGAAAGTGTATAAGCGCTAAGTCTGGATTCAGCTATTATTTTCTATTACAAGATGTATTTTTTCCGCAAAGGTATCTAGTATCTTTTTCGTGTAGAATTTATTAAGCTTTAATGTTGCCTTACACCATATTTTCATAGAGAACGTATGTTTAGAGTAAAACGCAAATTTCTCCAGGACGGTACACATTTTCCAAGATGGCTGCGATTCCTCGAGGTCCCCAAATGTCAAATAGTGTGGACATGAAAAAGAGACCTTTAATTAACATACATACCAAATTTCATATCTTTGGAAGGATTTCGAGGTGAGACTTAATCCGGTTGTACTATAAGGTGATTACAAAGATAATCGCTTATTTAGGTACATAATATTATATATCATATAGGCACATAATACATAATATATGATTGAAAATATATGAATTGTCTGCGGTTACCGCGATAGTTGTGAAATAAAACTATTTAATCGGCTTGTTTATATAGCGCATACTAAATTTAAAAACTTAGTTAATAATTACCTAATCTTATTTACCTTAATACTTTTAAACGAGCAATTCTTGTATATATGTATACGTATTTATTTATATATTTCGGGAATCTCGGAACGGGGTCTAACAATTTCGATGAAATTTGCTATATAGGGGTTTTTGGGGACAAAAAATCGATCTAGCTAGGTCTTATCTCTGGGAAAATACGCATTTTTAAGTTTATATATGTTTTCCGAGCAAAGCTTTATACTTTATACGTTATCATGTATAACCTAGAAAGATGATGAGTATAAAGTTATGTAAACGTAATGTTTGGGGCGTCATCGTCACTTCCTTACAGCTAAAGTATATTTGAAGAATTAGCAGAGCATGAAAGCATTGTTTGCATAGAAGGCCGCGTGCCGTGCCGCATGCAAATCACTGTGGTGGAGTATGGCCCAGTATGGGTATGGATAGGTGACCTGACCCGCCTAGCTCTCGCACTCACTCGAAACATCAGCACACGTTACATAAACGCACAGCTCAAATTTCTAATATTGCTTCTATTATGAAATTAATATGCAAGGTTTAAATTACGCGATACGACATATTACACTATAATATCTACACTTTGTATTTGCAGACATTATTATTGATAGAAAGGCTGATTGTTTATTATTATTACTTTTCCCGGTGTTTATACTTATATAAACCATCTGTTGTTGAGATCGAAATGTAAACGGATTGATATTAAATTTTGCAAATGACATAGCAGTGTCTTGCTATTTGAGCTTGTAATAGTGGTACTGAACATGATTGTCGCAATAGGTGCCACCTTCATATAATATGTAGAGGGGACAAAGTAGGGTGTTAAATACAAACAAGGTGATGTCTTTATCACATTATTCACGCTGGTTACTTTTATCTAAGCAATTTAAGTTTCGTATATTATACTTGATCAAAATATGCGACCACAACAACTTATTGTTGTGTTTATGCACATTACACACATACAGGGCGACCTTAATCATTGGACAAACCCTGAAATCCCACGTAAGGTTACTTCTCAGGAATGCTCTAACATTTATATTTTTTAATTAGGACAATAGATAAAAAAATATATATTTTCAAACAAAAAATAAGTTCAATGATCGACAACAAAAAGAAACATACTGTATTAATCATTGGCAGTGCTTTTGACAATTTGTTCGAAAATTAAGCATAAATTTTAGGTCTGTGGAAAATGTGCGGCAATGATGGCATTTGTCAAAAGTCAGAATCTGATTAATGTCATAAATAAAAAAGATAATCAATAAGGTCGAAGAAGGTTTTATACTATTTATTACCTCAGGAGTTATTAAGGTAACACATACAGGCTGCTCCAATGTAAAAAATCGTAATCTGTTAATTTCTTCGTAACCGCTACATCGGTTGTTATGATACTTTGTACTTTGTATATTGATTCTAAATACCCTAATGCATATGTACATTTCGGCTTTGTCTAATGGCTAAGGACACCCGTATATGTATGTATGTATGTAAACACAACAATAAGTTTTTGTGGTCGCAAATTTCGTATATACTAGTGTTTATCGATCAATGAGAAGGTATCTGTTATCTACCGAAATTTTTGCACTCATCCGTAAAGAAATATCGTGTTTGTATTGAAATGTAGATAGGACCTACCTACATAATTGACGTTCCCTTATTCAATTTAGTCATTACACAGGGTAACTACCTAAACTGGAATTTTTAAACACACGGAATTAATGTAAACAAACTACTGTCACTGTCGAAGTGGCACTTGCAGGCAAGTCAGGGGTTCTCAAAGTAACGGCCCGGCCACGAGATCGCGCGGCGGCGGCAGCGGCGAGCGGCGGCCATAGGTGGGAACGAAAGGTCCGATCGCTGTGTCTCGCTCCAACCTATGGCCGCCGCTCGCCGCTGCCGCCGCCGCGCGATGATGTCGTGGCCGGGCCGTTACTTTGAGAACCCGTCGCGGGCTCGCAGTAAAACTAAATGAATGTAGGTAAGAAATTAAGCCGTAATCTAATTAGTGACATAGAAAGATACCCGGAATTTGCGAACTTTAGTGTTCGCGATAGCGATAGACCCTCTGTTGCTAGCGCATAAAAGGAGTAATATTTTATTATAAGGAGTAATATTTTATTTAACCCTTTTTTAACCTGCATACGTCTGCTTAGAAATTAAAAGATGTATGTTAAGTCCCCAGTCCGCATTGGGCTAGCGTGGGGAGTATAGCCCAAGCCCTCTCGCGCATGAGAGGAGGGCTGAGCCCAGCAGTGGGACGTATATAGGCTGAATTTGTTTTTTTTTTACCCTTTTTTAATTAAGTACATTTTAGTCTTAAGTTTTCTGAGTGACGCAGCACTGCAGGACTCGTTCCGTTCTGGCCAAGACGTGTCACTAAAAAATTTTGCGCTTCGGGTACGTCTCAAGTTTCATGGTCTGGATCTGAACCCATCAAGATTTGAGGAGTTCTCTCAATTCCTCATGGAACTCATCACCAGAACTGGACCTTGACAAAAATGTATCGTACCTTACTTGCTTAGCAAACTTAGCGAACAAGACAAATATGGCCAAACGTGAAATACGAGTCATTGAAGGATAGCGTTCGTTCTGGTATTCATCAGCATCAAATGGCACTTTTATTGTAAATACCAAATTTGTTGACGAAAATACAAAATTTTCTAGGTGTATGCCAATAAGATTTGAGGAGCTCCCTCAATTCCTCATGGATTCGATCATAAGAACTGGTTTCTGACCAAAATGGTATCAACTTGAAACTATATGATTTCATACAAAAAAATATCTACATCGGCCCAGAAATGACGGAGTTTTGCGGTAGCATACCTACATACTTACAAAACAAACTATCAAATTAGTAACCTCTAGCTTTTTTTAAAGTTGGTTTAAATTAAAGCCATTAAAAGCGATTACGGGAGCACTCAATCTCGAAAGTTAGTGAAAAATAATGTTTATAGTGGCCCGCAACTTGGTCGCCCGGGTGAATCTCCATACTGATACCAGTGCAATAAATAAACTACCCGTCAATAGCAGCTTTTTATTTTCAATTAATTTCAAAGTTTTTTTATCTCCGGCCACACCTTTTACATTAATTCCGTGTTTTTTTTAAATTCCAGTAAAAAACTAAAAGTTCCAGTACACACTATACGTTACATTAATGAGATGAGACATGAGCTTTTGGGAATCACCTAAAATTAAATATGAATATGAATATTTATTATACTTCATTATTTATTTATGGATTTACTTATAATTAAAATCGTTTCAGTAAAGATTCAATAGTAGTTTATGCAATTGATACATAATGATAATTGATGTACAGTTGCATACACTACTTTATCTACACACATATCATTAGTACTCTAAGATGGGTTCAGAAGCAGTAGGGAAATGACCTACATTGCTACTTAGTGCTACTTGTACAATATCTATGGACTATATATATTAAAATGATGGAATAAAAAATACATTTGAACAAATACAGAAACAAACTTACTCATATTTCCAACTAAAATGTACATTACAAACAGTTTTTCACAATTCTACTTTCGTAACAGCAAAAAATCAACAAACAAACTACAACAGTAATGGCGGCAATTCGATCCTCCGTCAAGATGTTTTTTTTTAAATTATAGATAAACGAATGAAATCCCTATTCTCACGCCACTCGAGATCAAATGTCGTGCGGTTTATACTTAGAATAATAACTAAAGCATAGAAGCCGGGCAAAAATAAGAGCTTGGTAAAAAGTATCGTGTTCACAACACGCTATTACTTTTTGTCTATGAGTGAGTGAGACACAATCCGCAAGTTCTTTCGTTTTTTTTTTCAGTATTGTCATAAGTTGAACTAAGGAAAATGTCAAATGGTGGTTTTTGGTGGTATTTTAATCCAGCCAAATAAAAATATATATTCGTTATTCGACAGGTAGGTGTCAACTGTAACAACTTTACATAGCCGTATTATTTTAGTTGAAATATTTCGCGGAATTTCAGCGGTCATCTTGCTTTATTTTAATTATATTGTTGCTATTCCTAAAAGATTGTTGGAAAACGTGCTGAGTTTTTATTTGTAACGGTTTGAAGTTCCCTCTGTGATAATGTCTTGTGTGATCGAGGGCTGTAAATCGCATACAGGAAGAAAAGAAAATACGCACGAACTGGTAACCTTTAATCGATGAGTTTTGTTCAATTTTGAAGAAATTAATTTATAGAACCTGACCCTAAACATTGAAATCGATATGTTGTTTATGTAATTATTACTTGCATTCAAGTCTGTATAGATTTTTGCATATATTTTCGAAGCCTTAGGCTAGAAGTTACCATTTGGTAGAAAAACATATTCATATTTCAACTTCTATTTCCACATGTTAATACACAAAATAAATTCCCGTATTGAATGGCGCTGTTATCATTTCGACTGATGTAATTGAGTTAGGTAATAATTAGGTTCGAATTAACCCGGTAGGGTGTTAATGTGCAGTTTGAAAATATCTCATCATACTTCGCGCTGAGTGACTAAACTGTTACGCATCCATGCCGGAAACAACAAATTAACTACCAGAAAGTTACAACTTTGCCTTTTCAATATAGCTTTGCCCACCGCATCACATTTCAGTAGAAGCGAAATATCATAAAACTAGTAGCAGATACACCTCCCTTTCAATCTGTGGTTTATAGCTAATCATAATGCTGGCAACACTGGCCTATTAGTTGACGTGTGCCTAACTTCAGTCACGCGTGAGCCTACGCAGACGACACGGCTCTGCTTGTGTACGATAAAACCTGGGAAGGGGCCAAGATCAACGCTGAAACCGCACTAGTCAAGGTCATGGAGTGTCTGAAGAAGAACATTTTAACGCTCAACCTTGAAAAATCGAAAGCAGTGCGTTTCCGTCTTCCACACTTCAAAACCTCCGGATATTACCAATACAGTTAGGGTCCACACCTGCCTCCCTGAATCCACAAACTGCACTTGTACCTCCCTCTCTGTAGTCCCCCACATTAGGTATTTAGGCGTGTATGTGGATCACAAGCTTGATTGGTCGTCGCATACTGACGCTCTATGTACTCGACTCCGCAAGCTAATATACATCTTCAAGCAGCTTCGGCACACTGCATCTACTGAAATCCTCTCCCTAGTCTATCAGAGCTTGTGCCAAGCTGTCATTACCTATTGCATCCCAGTGTGGGGCGGAACCTATAAAACCACACTGCTCAGGGTAGAGAGAGCGCAAAGGGCAATCCTCAAAGTGATGCACTTTAAAAAACGCGACTACCCTACAACTCAACTCTACTTAGAGTCCAAAGTGCTCTCTGTAAGGCAGATATACTTACTGCGTACAATTTTGAGACAGCATTCATTAGTGCCATTTAATAATATTAATGCCCAAAAACGACAGGGACACGCTGTCTGTAAAACGGTGTCTTGCCGCACAGCGTTTGGCCGTCGACAGATCGAAGCGCAGGGCGCACGTCTATATAACAAAATTAATAATTTAATCGCAATTTATAGCTTGACAAGGCGGGAAGTCAAAATTAAAGTACAAGACTGGCTGCTAAATCTACTTACAATGAGTCTGAAAATCTAATCGTTATAATAACATAGGCAGAGGCAACTCGCTAATGTATAATTAAATTGTAGATAAATTTAAATAACTTAAGCAACTATTTATTTATAGCAATTAGTTTAATGTTTTACTATCTTACTGCTGTACACGACCTTCATCTTTGTTTCGACATCGAATTTAGACGAACTTTAGCCCCTAAGGCACAGGTGCTTACCTAGTTTAGGGGTCGAAAGTCTGACCTCTCCATACTGTCATGTTTGTACAAACCCTTGTGTAATTGTTTATTATGTAACGTGCTCCTTATGTACAATAAAAATATTTTATTTATTATTATTTATTATTATTAAGTGAGGACGTGTTTTTTGGCGGGCAAAAAAAGTTAAAAAAACTTCGGTGGGATATCGGTCCAGGAGAGTCCTACAGGGATGTAGTTTTAACTGTAAATAGTATGCAGCTTAGAAACGATGTAGATGAAGTTTCAACACGTTATATGCATTACTTTTGTAATTATGATCGCGGCCAATCTCATGATCGTATTTACGTATCACTTTTCACAACATTGCCCAGCACATTTTTACCGTTAGGGTTGTCACTAGTAGGTATGTTATTATTGACTTGCGAGGAGGCCTTTACCATTGTTTAAAGTTATTTTTCTAATTTTAAGAGGAAATATAAGCAACAACCGATTTATTTATTTTACTTTATACTTCCTTTGCAGTTTAAAAAAGTTTCTTGTTATGTTATCTGTAGTTACCTACTTTTAATGCTTAGTAAAAATGGCAGTGCTTTTGAATAATTAATATTTTTGTTAATTTATATATTTTTGTATACTTCCTTTGCAGTAAAAAAAATTATGTCGATTTTTGATTGTTTCTTTATAATTTGGGTAACAGTGAAAATTGACAACCCTAGCATATTTAGGATTTTGTATGAAGAATCGCAATTTTTTCTTTATGACTGCCCACATTAGTTTGGAGGTGAATTACTGTACTTAGTGACTTAATACCTATACGACAAAACTATGCCATGTTTATTCTGGATTATAGACTTTGATTCATGACCATAAAGTTGATAATCGTGGAGTAAAGAGACTGTAAGCAAAAGTGGGCAATCTCGAAAATTTATTCATTTTTTTGGCCCGCCTCATTAAGACCCATTTTCTACAGTACAGAAACTTATTTCGACTATGGTTTGCTCACTCACACAAAGAAGAGTATGTCAATATGTTATTGCCACAGATAAGTAATGCAATATGGACCAACAAACTTGAAAAAAAAAGTAAAATACTACAAAAAGCGGGCAAAGTTGTACAGTTTTACGTACATATGAATCACTTCACGAGGGCTACACAAGACACCTTAAAGAAATATGAATTCTGATCAGTTTGACCACTATTCAGGTGGTCCATTCCATAAATGAAGAAAATGTCCTAAAAATCCTGAATTTAGTTAACTGTATCACCTGTCGACATATTTAAAAAATGATGAATACAAAAATACAAATATCTTTATTTTGCTTAAAAATGTGGTACAAAAAATGGTATAAAAGTATTTCGTGGTCACACTGGTCACACACATTCCACCAGAAACTGGCATGCTAAATTATTACAAAAAGTGCCTAATTAGGTATAGGTAAAGAAGCATGCATTGGTACGCATTTAGAGTACTTAAATTTAAAGGGGCCCACTGATTATCAGTCCGCCGGACGATATCAGCCTGTCAGTTAGAACAAAAATTTGACAGTTCCGAACAACTGACAGGCCGGTATCGTCCGGCGGACTGGTAATCAGTGGGCACCTTAATGTTCTAATGCACTTATACTAACGTATTACTAAAATGTCACGATTACAATTACATTACTAATATGTCATAACTCCAATAAAAATTCAATAGTCTGTGCAGAAAGAGAAGTCGTAGAATAATGTATTGGGCCCCATACATTCCACGACTTCTCTTTCCGCACATATATCATACAATGTTAGGATTGATGTTTAAAGTAATCAAAATATTCATCAACAGAATAAAAACATTCTTGAATTAGCCAGTTCTTAAGTTTACGCTTGAATAAACTAATAGGCAAATTTTTATGTCATCCTGCAAACGATTAAAAATGTCAATGGACTTACAGTATGCGTTATTACTGTAAAATTATGTCTTACGGCCAGGACCAGCGAGACGATTTGGCTACCATGTAGGAAAGTTGAGAAGAGTTGGGTGAGCCAATAAACACACTTCATCCTATAGATACATGGCACAGTCAATAAATTCAGGTCTTTGAATAACGGCCTACAAGATGTCAAGACGTCTACTTTGTAGATCGCCCTGACGCACTGTTTTTGTGCTAAAAGTGCGCATCTTGCATGGCTTGAATTTCCCCAGAGGATAACGCCGTATCCGAGCAATGAGCAAACATAGCCATGATATGTAAAGCCTGCATTGCGGTTTGCTTGTTGCTAATCTTAGCTAATTTCCAAAGAGCATACGCAAACGAGTTTACTTTACTGCATAATTTGTTAATATGCTCACCCCATAATTCTTGTTTTTTTTGAGCAGGTTCGATAATTATATGGATCTTTTGTCAATTCACGAGCGCAGATCTCACAGCGCCACTAGTTAACTTCTGCCCAAGACCTCGTATGCGTAACCCCGGGACACAAACAATTTGCATACACAATTTTATCTGGATCGGTTCAGTTGTTAAGATAACAGACATACAGACAGTAACTTTCGCAACAATATTTTTAGTAGGGAACTGTGGATATCCTGAATTAGCTATCGATTTCCTTAAAGACCTGAGATTCGCGCAGGGAACATTATTTAATATTTGCAAGACGTCAGTTAAGTTAAGGATCATGATAATTGTATTTGGGAGGGGGGGGGGGTGGTCTTATTGGTCGGGACACAGCGTACGGGACGTATGGCAACCCTAGGTAAAGGGCGAACTACTGCTACTAAATACTAATACTAGTATTATTTATATTTACAAACAGCAGCAGTGTTATTCAAAATACAGACAAGTCCTGACAATCAGTTGTTTTGTGTACAATGACTGAATCAAAATCGATGAATAGGTAAAGAAAATACTGATATAGGCATAAAAATATCTCGACAATAATTGCGATTGTCTGCAGCTAGGTAATTATGGAGTTTATTGACGTAACCAAACCGACTGTCGTAATTCTTACGGCGGGGAGAAAATGTACTCACGCCGGTCATGGAAGAAATTACTCTATGCTCTCTGTAGTTACATATACCTATTTATTATGTAGGTACACAAACACACTAGGATAATTTTATTTAGTAGATAGGAATCAAGTTTTTATAGGCATCTGGTACAGTTGGCTAGCTGATCTAATTATTTCGTTTTACATTGTTTTAAATAGGTACAGTCGAAGGCAAAAATATCGATCCAGACAAATGGCTCAATAATATGTGAACACGACTTTATTGTCTAAGGTGTAGGTGTAGGAGCGTACACGTATTTTTGAAACTTTGGGAATGTATATATATTTATGCCCTTGAATGTACAAGTCGGTACGTTCATTGGAATTACAGATGTACTTGGCCGATGTCTGTCTGTTCGTGACAGACTCTGCACTCTCCTAATTTTCTAAATATTTTTGGTAGTTTTTTAAGTTACGTGTTTTCGACCCTAGTTAGTAGGTAGGTTTATTGAGCTTTCTAGTACTTAAGCTTTACGTGAATGACATAAATGATGTCAATGACATATAAAGTCGCTTGCTGGAGACATGAGATGTGAACCATGGATTCTGTTGCAGGACGTTCAGCGGGACCAGCAGCAAGGCTGGCAGCGGGGATGCGCGCTCGGCCGAGGCCGACGCCGACGCCGACGCCGACGCCGGTGCCATGAGCCGCGACGTCTCTACCAAGTTCGCCGCGGGCATGGACCGCTGGCAGAACACTCTCGAGGATATGATCAACCTCCGCACCTCCAACAACCACCAGGCCTTCAAGGATACCTCATGGGTGAGTACCTAACACTGTGAACAACATCTGCGGCTACAGATCATTTGTGATGGTAACTCAAGCTGAAAACAAGGCCTGACTAGACGTGTGTGTATCTTTGTCTTATGAGTTTATTTACAGAAGAAACTATAAAAAATATATAGTACCTATAGTGACAAGCCATTGGGCAAATTTCAAGCTACTTCTAAAATAAAGAACACTTACAAACTAACACGAAATTTTAGCAACCATATCATTAATTCATTATCCACAAGCGTGGATCATGGGGGCCACTGAACTGGAACTCTGAACCGAATTCTGGGTCCACATTTATTTTGTCTAACAAGCCAAGCCAAGTCCACCACCAATTTTATCTAAGTTGCGACTTGCGAGTCGTCTTACGACGATGTGGGCATTTAGAAAGAAATTCCCTAAATGAAACTGATTAATTACAACTCAGTTTGAAGATGTACCTATACTATACCTATATGGGATCTGCAATACGTTCGTATCCTAATTAACGAGCCAATAACGTTTTCCTGACTAAATCAAGCAAGCCACTACCTAGCCTAGTCTGCTAAGCTAGACTACTTCTGCTAGTTATGCTAGGCGTCAGGCACCGACGCCGGTCGGCTTTAAGTGACCTTCCTATTTTACATTTAAATAATAGATGAGGACAGTAGAATTTATTGTCATTTATTTGAACCTAACACGCTTTTATTTTACGATGGCTATGCGCGCTTCCCTGAGAGGCGGAAGCATGCGTCGGACACAATTTAACTCGTGGCGAACGTTTTCTGAACTGACGTAACTCTGTATATGTCGTTCACGCCATTCTGAGTCTTCCATCACGTATTTTAGGTTGCATTTTTATGGCAGTGAAAGTTAGTTTACAAAGAAAGTTATCGCGCGTTGCATACAACTCGACACGCAGGCATATCGATGGTAGCATTCTACTCGTACGTTCATTGATGTTTACCGTTGCGGCGCGTGACCCACAGACAATGCACAATTTGTCAGCTAGTGATATGTATATAATAACGAAGCCGTAGTTTGGACACGACTTCTAATTACTTATAGGTATGCTTTCTGTACCTACCTGTGATATTTCTATTTTATTTTACAAAATCGCACTAGTACAATCATGGACACTTTAAAATACGCACACATATGTTTACAACATTTTGATTGATAATACCACGATAATACGAGTGTGTTACTAACATTTAAATTAAATTAATTTTGAAAGCGTCAAAACTTTTGACTACGTAGGTACTTTTACAGCGAATTAAAAATTGTTATCATTCGACCTTGACCTTGCATGAATCAAGCCACTCTGAGAGAGGAGGGAGGATGTAAGTGTATTTATTTGCTAAAACTATAAATGCGTAATTTCCGTTTTTTTCACAAGTCAACTTCTAGTAGTAGGTAATAAAAATTGAACATGAATATACCTAAGGAAAATAGGACAGGAATTATGTAAAACAAAAGAGGTTTCTAACTGCTGTAGTGACATACAATCGTTTTTCACAAGTATTTATACAACTGAGATAGAAAACAATACAACATAAAGCATGTAGGTAACTTAACCATTTTTTTTAACGACAGATATTAAAAGTGATAGATTACGTTACTAGAAAGCGATATTGTTGTTTTATTTTACTGGTATTGTAAAACTGTATTAGCCAATGTAATTCCACTATTCGCAATTATCAAACACCCTAAAAATTAAACAAAGAACCGTTTCATGTCATTTGTTGTGAAAACCGTAGGGATAAAATGGTCAGTTTTTTATCATCTGTCATCATGCCTGTCACGTTCTAACAAGTATGTAAGTGCAAAAGTGACGCATAACATGATAAGTGATAAAAATGCGACCATGATACCGCCGCAGCAAAATATATACCTAGTAAAGCAAACAAAAGAATAAACGCAGCACGTCATCTAGAAAATTGTATATACCATGCATTGAGACGATTAAAATACGCCTGAGTAATAACGAGTAGGATATAGTTGTAGATCAACCGGCTTGCGAAATGTCCACACTTGCCTGTCACTTGTCAGGCCGCTGCTAGTCACAGACGACCAGCGGCCAAGTATATTTTTACCCTGGTTAACCCCGGGATAGTGGGATGGTGCAAGTGGCCCTTATAAAACAAATGACTATTGTAGAATAAGTTTATAAACATCATCTTGTAACCAATGTATGTATTCCAGACTCCCCAATGGCCTAGTTCCTATTAATGTATCCACGCTCAGTGTACGCTATAATACAAGTAAGATTTTTAGCCGCTTTTATGTATGTAGGAGACTCGTACATGTACAAGCGGTTAAAAATCCGGTTTATTAAAGAACGAAATAATATAACGGTTTAGGAACGATATGAACCGGTATGTCAATACCGGTTCCCAGCCCTGGTACAAGTTCAGTTTGTTGTAGACAAAGCCCTAAATAATTCGTGAATATCAGGCGCCTTTGCACACAAGATATACTAACCTCTGTGGTTGTTTATGTTAGGTCATTAATATTCAGTAAAACTACCGCTGGCGGCGCCAAGCGGTAACGTCTTCGTTAGCACTAGGAAAAACAATGCAATATTTTGTAATGTAATGTATCTAGAGATATAAAATTCGTTAAAATTCCGTTACGGTTAAATGTTTCGTCATAGACACAGTTTTGTTTTCAATTTAAACCTTATTGCTAGGATATAAGATTATGTAGACTTAATATCGCACCTGCGGGCTCCATACCTGCGATGGAAATCCTATTTAAGGTTGCAACAGGAAACGTAGCCCATGTCATTCAGGAAACGCTCGTTAGTGTTGTCTGTCAATTGCAAAGTAACAGCATACTAATATTATAAATGCGAAGAGGATATATGATGGATGCCTCTAAAATGGCCACGGGGCATTTCATAAACTGGTGCCTTATTCCTATACGACTACTTAAGCGTTTATTCAGACTAAGGTCCTCGGCACTTTCTTAGAATACATGCCGTGGCCGCTCCCGCCTGCGCCTGCGCTCATAACTTGGGAGCACTCCGGCCACTTGCACAACGACATCCTTTACCTACCCATAAATGTACCTAATTATTTAAACAATCAGTTTTAAATAGCATATTCCCATTAACTATTCAACCTTGCTTTATCGTCCCTCATACGGCCTACGCAACCCATTCTGCTTCCAAATTTGCCATTAGGTAAGTAGGTAGACCAACAAATGGAAGTCAAGAACTTGTGAGTGATCATTGTGGTATTATGTCAAAATCTGTGAATGCCAATTACCTATCATTAGTTAATAAGCTCGAGTTAGAGTCGTGATACTTATTCTTAAATGTATAACAATTCTTTACTCATTAGAGGAAATTTCCAAGTAGAAGATGAAAGAATCGTGAGATCGCGAGTATCGCGACTACCGCAATGCCTTGTATGGATATTAATAATTAGTAACAAAAAACATAAAATTGTAATCCATAAATGAGCACTTGTTCTAAACGTAATATACTCGTAGGTGTAGGTGTTGGCATTTATGATAACCTTGCACATAATTGAATTCTTTCATCTGATTTAATTATGGTATTAATCATCAGCATCACAAGTAGTGATGCCTATACCTACTTTTCAAGTATATTTATAGGTAAACTCTTGGCTTACCACTAATTTATTTTTGTGCAAAGCTAAAGACATGTATGTTACCTATATTATGATTGTGATTAATTGATTATGGTCCAAATTCACGGCTTTTATATACGAGAAAACTGGTAATTAAACGGATTGTAAAATTATAACGTCTAACTGTAGGTACCTATGTACTTAGTCTAATAATATCATACTACAATAGGTAAGTAGGTATAATATTAACTAATCTAATTTATCACAGGGCCTTCCTTTTTTATTATTACTACATATTTTTGACACAACAACATCAAAACTGTGTCGACTGAAGAAAAAGATGCACCGAATGTTAACATGTAACAATTAGTGATGGTCATGTCATGTCATGGGACAAGTATGTGATGAGACATGTGCTGCAGGCGCCCACGCCACATGCGAACTATAGCTAATTAGTGACGCAAATTTAACTACCATTGTATACTAACATTTGGTACCTTGTCACATCACAGTGACAATGATATCACACTATTTTACTCGCTTTTATATTAATTTTCATAGCCACTATTTAGGTACAAACAACCAAGAAATCAAATTGCTTGACTGTAACTCGTTCCTAAACAGCAAACCCTGCCTTCCTCGTCACTAGAATTATGATTCATCGTCACGTTATGGTTTCACATTTTTTTATAATTACGATTAACCTAACCCCCTCTTAATCGCAGTACGTATTTTATATTTTCCGCTAAATCAACGACGTCTAGTTATCGTATCGTATCGGTCAGATAAGCCACATCCTTTAAGTTACCTATTGGCCATATGAATGTTTCTAATAAGTTTTATAGGTACTTATAGCCAGAGATGGGCATTATTCGATTAATCTTTTAGTTAACTAATCAATCGATTAAAAATATCAATCGTGATTTTTTAATCGCGATTAATTTAGTTGCGATTAAATTAGTTGTGAGAATGTTCGATTAACAACTAAATTAGTTTTAGTTTCAATCGACTAAATTTCACGATTAAATCTATATTAAAACTACGTAGTCGCCCGTTTTTGCATTTTTTATCTTGCAATATGTAACTACAAGTACGTATGTATGTAACATACGGAGGTACTCGTATGTTGTAACTATGTTAGTTTGGGTAGAATTTTGCTACTTATTTTGAAGCAGATATCTTCATCCGATTGAGCTAAAATTATGTATACACGTTTAATTTGAAATGCTTGAATGACAATGCAAATAATGCCATAATATTATTATAACGATATATTGGTAATAACGACAAATAGCGAAAAACTGCATTGTTTACAAATCGCAAACAATAAAGTAGGTTGGTGCATTATTAATACTCTGAATTATACGATACTGAGTAAATCTTAGACATAGAAACTATCAATATTTTGCTGTCTCTGACAATAGTAAAACTCTTTTAAGTGTCACGCGGTGACAAAACAATGGGATAATCCTACTTACCTGGAACTGGAAGTTGTTTGTTGCATTTTGGTGCAAGTGCCGACGCATCTTCTAAAAATAACACGTTCTATTGAATGACACATCTGCATGTTGTTTATTATCTACGCGGTCTATTTTGTTTTCAACGTGTGGTCATTACACTTACTTACTTTAGTAGCAAAATAATAGTGAGAACAGATCTCACTCCTTAGAAACGGTCAAAATATCGTAAGTAATACATGACTATTTTATTTTTAAACATCCGTTAAGATGTCCTAATCAGTCTGTCAACATAGCCATACCGAGGTATTCTATTCAATTTGCTTCTAACATTAGTCGCGAGAAAATAGTCTAACTAATTAGTCGATTACAAAATTTAGTTGTCCGAAATCAATCGGCAACTAATTTAGTTGCAACTAAATTAGTTGCACTCTATACAACTAAGATTGATCAATCGTCGTTTTCAATCGTCAGTCGCAATTAATTCTTGTAATCTTAATCGTTAGTCGATTACATTTTGCCCATCTCTGCTTATAGCCTGGCTTTTAGAATATTTAGACATAGGTATATATAACATTCTTGACGCGTTGAAAGCTACTCGAACCTTGCATATGTGCATGTAGTTTACATAATAAACTTGAATCAGCGTGCAGAATACTTTCCAATTCAAACATACAATTTAACATGAGTATTAGTATTACACCACTGTGCTATCTAAATGGAGTATTGCATTTCCTAAACTATTCCGCTTTGTAAAGTTCGGTATTTTTAAAGAAACCTGCAATAAAAAAAGTATTGGAGGTTATTAGCTATCTTGTCTTATACCTTTAAACGAGCAATTATTGTATATATATATATATATATATTTCGGGGATCTCGGAAGCGGCTCTAACGATTTCGGGGGCGAAAAATCGATCTAGCTAGGTCTTATCTCTAGGGAAACGCGCTTTTTTGAGTTTTTATATGTTTTTCGAGCAAAGCTCGGTCTCCCAGATATTATTAGACACAATTTCTATTTTAAGACCCGTATAAAACTATAAACAGTAATTTGATTGTGACGTCACATGCTAGTGTTTCATATAAATTCCATAGTAAAGCCTGACCAGTATAAATGATCATTGTCAAGAGGGCGCTGTTGTTGTGCATGTGTAGGGTGACAGTTCAGTATAGTATGAAAAAAATTGTTCCAATGAAATTCCGCAACATGGCGCGTGATCATATATTCCTGGTCAGGCTTTAGCAAAATCATTTTTGATTTATAGGTAATTAACAAAAACTTTACTAAGGGCCACTTGCACCATTCACTAACCCGAGTTAACCGGTTATACCTGGGGTGACCATGGTTTGGTAACCATGGTTACAATTTGATACTGGGTTAACGGTTTAACCGGTTAAGCCAGGGTTAGAGGGTTGGTGCAAGTGGCGTTAAGTGTGTAGACTGTTCATAGTACCATGCAATTACCATGTTCGTTCTTTAGTACGTGATTACGGAGTAGTATAGGGGTAGACTACGACCACGCCAATTTTGCACTGACTTGGCAGTGACAATAGGTACATATCTCACAGGAGCGCGATGTTGACGTAGCACTTGGCTCGACTCTTTACACTTTTACTAATTTCTATTGAGTTATGGTACCTATTCGTAAGTCTACTTTTAATACTTGTATCGATGTAAAATATTGTAAAATATCCGTGATATAGTAGACAATACGAGTACAATACCTAATTTGGCACCATCCAGCTGATCTTATGATGGTGTCAGGAAGCGCAAATAAGTAGGGCACCAAATATAATGACCACCAAAAAATACTCTGGTACCCTAAATAAAGAAATCGCTTTCACCAAAAAAAAAATTCTAAACACCAAAAAAAAAAAGGTCTAAGTTTACAAAACTACCACGCACTTCAAATTGTATTCAAACACCAAAAATCATTAATGATCACCAAATCTTGAAGAGCAAATTAATACGACATTTTCACTTAAATAAACCACTATGATTACCAAAAAATGTATACATATTACCAAATAAAGTAAAATGATGCCAAAATTACTAGCCTCTCCCGCTTAATCCCCCGTACACCGCACCGCACGCGCCGCGCTCGCCTGACTCAATCCTCAATTCAGTCACGCGCCACGCTTTCAGAAAAGAAATGCTACTAGAGAAGTGGGTAAGGTTAGGTTAGAACTGCGATCGTCACAGAAACGAAATGCTGCCAGATAAGTAGGTTAGGTTAGGTTAGAACTGCGACCCTTACAGTAACGAAGTGCTACAAGAAAAGTCAGTTAGGTAATGTTAGAACTGCGATCCTCACAGAACCGAACTGCTATCAGATAAGTGGGTTAGGTTAGGTTAGAACTGCGATCCTCACAGAATCGAACTGCTACCAGATAAGTGGGTTAGGTTAGAACTGCGACCGCACGCGCAGCGCTCGCCTGACCCAATCCTCAATTCAGTATCGCGCCACGCTTACAAAAAAGAAATGCTACTAGAGAAGTGGATAAGGTTAGGTTAGAACTGAGATCGTCACAGAAACGAAATGCTACCAGATAAGTGGGTTAGGTTAGGTTAGAACTGCGACCCTTACAGAAACGAAATGCTACAAAAAAAGTGGGTTAGGTTAGAACTGCGACCCTTACAGAAACGAAGTACTACAAGAAAAGTGGGTTAGGTTAGAACTGCGACCCTTACAGAAACGAAATGCTTTTATAAAAGTGGGTTAGGTTAGGTTAGGTTAGAACTGCGACGTTTGGCTCCTGGACAATACAAAAGCGCTTTTTCAAGTTTAAATGAACTTTATTCCATTTAATAATTTACAGTGATCGCGGTACGTGTCGTTGAGTTCGGATCGGGAGCAGAAGAGAGCGAGTTGCCACATACAAATTAAAAGGCAACTGCAAAAATGTTGCTATATAAAAAAATACTTAAGCTAAGCTTACACTCTATATGTTTTGTATTAAACATAGTTGGGGCCAGGCAATATTACATACAGGTAAATATTGGTACCGCCATTAGGAATCTACATAGGACAAGTTCTTAAAACTACATTACGGGTAAAGGACATAACTTAGTTATGGCTCTACGAAATATCTTATTATTAATTTTAACATCAGCTACCCTTACTAATCCGTCCCTACCAGGGAACGTTTTTACTATTCGAGCCATTGGCCAATTTAATGGAGAGGTGTTCATATCCTTTACTATTACCCAATCACCTTCCTTTAAATTAGTTTGTTGGTATTTCCATTTGGGGCGGCTCTGAAGTTGGGTCAAATAACTTTGAGACCAAGTTTTCCAGAAGTCTTGCTTAAGCTTAGTGCACATTTTCCAAAATGAAACCCGATTTACTGGAGTTTCAGTGAGATCAATTTCTGGATAACTTGTTAAGGCTGCGCCACAAATGAAGTGTCCAGGAGTTATATAATCACAATCATTAGAAATAGCAGCAAGTATAGGTCTACTGTTCAAAATTCCTTCAATATCTATGATTACAGTATTAAATTGCTCATAGGTCAAACATAGATTGCCTACTATTCTTTTGAAGTGGTGTTTTACACTTTTGACACCACTTTCCCAAATTCCTCCAAATGTTGGAGAGTAACTCGGTATCCAATTAAATGTTATATATTTGTCTGAGCAAAATCTGTTGACAGAGTCTCTACAATCTTTGGAGGAGAATAGGTCATACAAGCCATTTAATGTATTACAAGCACCCTTAAAGGTTTTTGCATTATCACAAAATATATTTGTGGGCATGCCACGCCGAGATATAAATCGTTTAAGACATGCTAAGAAAGTTTCAGTCGTGAGATCAGAAACAAGTTCTAAGTGTATCGCTTTTACAGCAAAGCAAACAAAAAGTGCGATATAGCCTTTAGTAATAATAGGTTTTCTAATGCGAGAGACCTTCACGTTAAACGGACCGCAGAAATCAATACCTACATGCTGAAAGGGTCTGCTCTGAGTGATTCTTTCTTTAGGGAGGTCTCCCATCAACTGCTTTGCTGCTTCAGCCTTCATACGTATACATTTTATACATTTATGCACCACCTTTTTTACCTCTCGTATACCATTTACAAGATGGTGTCTCTGAGATAGAGAGCCTAATACTAGCCTAGCGCCTGCATGCATAAGTCTTAAGTGCTCTCGTTCTATAATAAGATCGGTAATAAAGGAGTTTTTTGGAAGTATAGATGGATGCCGCTTGTCATAAGACAGGTTCTCTGCATTTTGCAGCCTCCCCACGGCCCTAATTACTCCGTTTTTATCTAGGAATGCTAATTGATCACTAATTGTCACAGGCTTATTTTTTGAGAGCAGGACTAATTCTTTATCAAAATGCTCTGCCTGTGTACAACGTAAAATTTTCGTCATAGAGTCACGCAATTCCTTTGCAGTTAAGTTTCTGCTTGTTATTTTGTTGTCTTTGTTCAAGCAGTTATTATAAAATCTGTAAATAAAACCAACCACTTTTTGAAATTTATTTATGTTGGAATATTTTCTTAATAAATCTAGAGGCTCTAAATTTGCGGTATGGCACAAAATTCCCTCTACATCGTCAGAAGACGCATCCAATGAAGCACTATGCGAGTCTATGCGTGTCATGATATCGTCATGATTAAACTCTTCTAAATTTGTATGTGTATGATTTACATTACAAAGACTAGGCGAACCATGCCACCATAGATCACACTCCTGCAGCTTATGCGGTTCAACTCCCCTTGATAATAAGTCAGCAGGATTATCTTTTGACCTAACATACAGCCATTGTGAGTTTTTAGTAAGCTCTACAATTTGTTTGACTCTATTTTTTACATATACAGTACTTTTTGCTGCCTCAGTCTTGATCCACCACAAAACAATTTGGGAATCACTATAGAGAAATATTTTATGAGGAACTCTATCATTTAAAATCTTACTGACTCTACTTGCCAATTGCGCTAAAAGTAGAGCAGCAGAAAGCTCCAATTGAGGAATAGTGTGAGATTTAGAAAGTGGGGACACACGGCTTTTGGAACATATTAAGTTCACTTGAATCGAGCCATCAGTCATAAAAACTCTTAGGTAGAGACAGCTCCCGAAAGCCTTAATAGATGCATCGGCATACTCTACTAGCTCTACATGTGATACTAATTTATAGTTTACACATCTTTCTATTTTAATTTGACCCATTTGCCTTAAATTTTCCAAAAACTTTGACCAGTATAGGAATTTTTCATTCGGGATTATTGAGTCCCAATCTTTATGCATAGAGCTATGGAGTTCTTGCATGAATAGTTTGGCCACCACGATTACCGGGCCAATTAAACCAAGTGGGTCAAACATTTTCCCTATAAAGCTGAGAATTTTTCTTTTTGTGTTCATTATGTTTGCCTCATCGATTGCAGGGCAAGAGAAAGTCAATTTGTCTGAATTTACCTCGAGTGTAAGACCTAAAGTCTTCACGGTGTCATTTTGACCTATTTCTACACTATCAATTTGTCTGTGCTCAACTGGAATATCGCTCAAGACTGGAGCATGGTTCGAGCACCATTTATGTAACGAGAAACTACCTAATTTCAGAAGCTCTACAATTTGCTTTTTCAGCTCCTGAAGTGTCCCTACATCATCAGCACCAGTAAGCACATCATCAACAAATGTATTTTTATAAATAGCCTGAGCGGCCAAAGGAAACTGATCCTTATGCATATTTGCTATCTCATTTAGAGCTCTTGTAGCTAAAAATGTGCTCGATTTTAAACCGTATGTAACAGGTTGAAGCTGCAAGCAGTTGATAGGGTCTTTGGGCGACTCGCGCCATAAAATGTTTTGAAGTCCGCGTTGATGTTCATTTATAAAAACATTGCGAAACATCTTTTGAATGTCACAAGTTAAAATAAATGGATAAGTCCTGAACAAAATAAGAATATCAAAGAGCTCACTCTGTACAACAGGTCCGTTCAGCATGACTTGATTCAGCGATGTCCCATTTCTAGATTTCATCGATCCATCGAAGACCACACGATGATGTGAGGTTCGACTCGATGGATTAAAAACACAGTGGTGTCCTAGAAAAAACACAGGACCATTTAAATCATAACCCTCAATATCAACTATCTTTGCATGTCCTAATTCCAGATATAGGTCAATAAATTTTTTATATTGTTCAAATAGCAAAGGATCTTTTTGTAACCTTTTTTCTAACATTATGAATCTATTATAGGCAACAGAAAATGAGTCACCAAGGTCTAACTCTTCCATAGGGAAAGCTAATGGCATATCAACATAAAATCTATTGTCTTTAAGTGATACAGAGTACTGAAATATTTTTTCAGCTTGTTTAAATTCATCATTTGTAGATTTTTCCACTTCAGGAAGTTTTTCAGAGAGCCAGAATTGCTCCATTACATTTTCCAATTTTTCACCATCAGATATATTATTAACTAAATTTGTTACAATATTACATGTAGTACCTTCCTCGGGGATACTTCCTCCGACAATATATCCTAACATGGTATTCTGGAATACCGGTCCATTTTCAGTTTTTATGCAGCCCTGCAACAATATAGCAAAATAGATGTTGGCTGCAAGCAACAGAGGAATATCATTTCTTATGTAAAATGTGTCATCAGCTAAAGTTATATTTTGTGGAATATGATATTTAGATACATCTAATGATCTTTGAGGCAGTTTGGAAGTAATTTCATCACTAATATGACATTTCAATATTATTTTAACATTATTCTTACAAGATTGAAGAATTAAAGTTACATACTCATTTACTTTACATAGTTGTTTACGGAACCCAATAATATTATTTGGCTCAATCATAGGTTTTAGGCCAAGCCTGCTTACCAAATCTGATCTAATAAAACTGCCTTGAGACGCAGTGTCCAGCAATGCCTTGCATACCACCTCTTCATTATTTTTGGTTGCTAATTTTACCTTAATGGTTGGAAGCAAAACACCATTATCGGACACACAATTTAAAATAGTATTAACAGCAATTTCAAACTCACCAGCATCAGATGATAGTGGCTGCTGACTGTCATCATTATTTATTCTGGGCTTCTCCACATTCACATTGCGCTCCTGATGCAGCAATGTGTTGTGGCCCTGTTTACACATTTTACATTTAAAAGTAAATTTACATTTACCATCATGGTTATTGAGGCATACATTACACATGTGTTTTTCAGTTACATAAGATTGCCTCTGAGCAATAGGTAACATTTTAAATATGGGACAGTTATAAATCTGATGGTCTTTGTTATCACAGTACCTACAGGGCGGCAACGACTTCGATACCACATTTGTCACCTTAGGTATTGATTTGTGAGTACCTTCATAGCAAGTACTTTTATTATAAACATGTTTGTTAGCACCATCATAGTAGGTACTATGTTTATTTGGATGACTATCTTCGAGCGCTATAGCACGCTTTTCTAAATATTCAATGAAACCAGCCATAGTAGGCATGGTGTCAGAGTCCCGGTCTAATTGATATGCCCGGTGTGTGAATTGATCTAACTTTCTAGTCAAAATTGATATTAAAAGCATGTCCCATTTATCGACGGGTTCATCTAAATTTTTTAATGCATGCATCTGTTGATTTATTTGTGAAACAAATGTTCGTATGGAAGCTGCTGTGCCCTTTTGTATATTCGAAATATCTAACAATATACCTATATGGTTTGCTACTAATCTAGCCTTGTTGTCAAATCTCTTTTTTAATAATTGTATTGCTTGTTTATATGACTCGTTCACCAATGGCAAGTTCAGAATAACCGCCAACGCATCCTCTTGCAGGTACTTTCTCAAATAAAAAAGCTTTTGCACATCAGACAGCGAGTTATTCTGATCGATAACAGCAGTAAATAAGTCGAAAAAGGGTTTAAACTTAGTGAAATCCTTTCCATCGTAAAAGGGAATTTCTATTGTGGGCAACTTACATGTGGATGCGTTGTGGCAATCCGAAGTCACTTTTGTGTTTAACATTTTAAGAGAGCTGTTAATTTTTGCTAATATAGAATAGTATTTGTCTTCAATTTCTCCCACCTGTTCACCATCGCCTTCATCAATGCTTAGTATGTCCATTTGCACCTTTTCGTAATCTTTTAAGGTGGAAATGAGCTTCTCTTTTCGCGCCTCTAATATATCGGCGCTGGCGGCTGCCAAACATACGGGATCCTTGACAAAATTGTCGATTCTCGTAATCGTTCCTTTACACTGCGAGCGTATAACGCGTAATTTTTTTAGGTTTTCCGTTTCGGTAGCCATTTTAATTTTTATTTATGACGAACGAATGCACAAACACTTTTAAAGGAAGGCACAACGACGCTGATAGCACTTTGTTTTGATATTTATTGTACGTCAATGTCAAACGTGACAGATGACACAAACTGTCAAAGTCAAAAACCAATGCGAAGTTCCGCAAGATGGCTGCGGGTTGCACAAACTTCACTCCATATTAAAAGTGAGGAATGTCGGTGGTCGAAAAATTCGACTTATACCGAGTTACTTGCGGTTTTTGATGATGCTCTTTTCTCCAATCCGTGTCTGATTTTCGTTCTATTATGGATGGAACGAAGTTCCAGGCCAGCAGCGCTAGCCTAGGCACGACCACGACGAAATCCCAGCCGGTATAGACGGCCAGGCAGCTCGCACACGCACTTGCCGCGAACACTACTTTGACGAAAACGTCGAACACTGATTTTACTTTTTCCCTCGAAGGACCACTTGCGCATGGACAATACAAAAGCGCTTTTTCAAGTTTAAATGAACTTTATTCCATTTAATAATTTACAGTGATCGCGGTACGTGTCGTTGAGTTCGGATCGGGAGCAGAAGAGAGCGAGTTGCCACATACAAATTAAAAGGCAACTGCAAAAATGTTGCTATATAAAAAAATACTTAAGCTAAGCTTACACTCTATATGTTTTGTATTAAACAGCTCCGAAATTGCTTTCTGCAGCCGGAGCGCTTGGGCGGATCCTCCCAAATCTGGGCGGACCAGGAGGAGCCTCCAGGCACCTCTATATGCGCTCAATGGCGCTTTACGGGGCACCAATATGGGCGGGCACCCTGGGAACTCGAAGTGCGGCCCTATTGCGTCGGCCGCAGCGGGCCATAGCTCTCAGGGTGGCCAGAGCGTATCGCGATAACTCGCACGCAGCAGCCGGCCTGCTAGCCGGAAACCCGCCTTGGGACCTTGAAGCCAAGGTTCAGTCCGCGGTCTATTGGCGGGTGCTGGCAGCAAGGAGGGAGGAAAACTGGCCCGCCCCTCAAGAAGTTCGCAAGTGGCGGGAAGAAGCACGAGAAGTGCTATATGAAAAATGGTCGGAGCGTCTGGAGATCCCGGGAGCTAGCCGGGACCTGGTGGCCGCTGTTCGACCCGTTCTGAAAGAATGGGTCGAACGCAAGCACGGTGCACCCTCCTTCCACCTCACACAGCTCCTAACGGGGCACGGCTGCTTCGGCTGGTACCTGTGTGAGAGGGTGGGAAGAGAGCCGACGACAGCGTGCCACCACTGTGATGGAGGAGCCGTGGACACGGCTCAGCACACGCGCGAGGTATGCCCTGCATGGGCAGAGCCTCGCGCTGCGCTGTCCGCGGCTGTGGGAGGAGACCTCTCACTGCCGGCGCTAATACGCCGTATGATCAGCAGTGAGGAGGCATGGGCGGCAGTGGCGTCCTTTAGCGTCACTGTTCTAACGCAAAAGGAAGCGGCAGAGCGATCGCGCGAGGACGACGCGAACTCGCTCCCTCAGCGCCGAAGGAGACCAGGTAGGCGGCGAAGAGCCTTCGCATCAAGGATGATGCCGCCTTAACGGGACCCAGCGGGTAATGGGTCGGGAGTTCCATCACCCGCATGAACAGGTTCGAGCTGGAAGGCCCTCGAGTGTTCCGGGGAGCCTTCAACGAAGTAAGCTGCTAGAGCAGCCGCAAAGAATGGGTTCGCAAGAGCAACGCCGACGGGGTATCGGAGGTCTACAACCGAGTTCCCGAAACCCCGTCTACAAAGCGCGCGGCGGAACACCCCAGGGGGTTTAGTCCGTGGGAGTCGGACATACCCACTAGGCTTCTCCCGGGCCAGTGGGATCCATAAAGGATTCCCCCTGGGTCATCAAAAAAAAAAAAAAAAAAGGTTAGAACTGCGACCCTGTAAAACGAAATGCTACTAGAAAAAAGTGACGAAGTGGATTAATTAATTTAATGGAATAACAAGATGATAAATATTTGCACATTTTTAACCGACTTCAAGTAATTTGCTTTAATAGGATAGCAAATCAAAAATTTGGTTATAATTTCACATTAAAATGGAGGTCTAATTTTGGTAATCATTTACTATTTTTGGGTTTACAATGATTAGTTTAGAGTTATTTGCTTTAATAGGATAACAAGATTAAAAAATTTGGTTATAATTTCACATTAAAATGGAGTTCTAAGTTTGGTGATCGTTTACAATTTTTGGGTTACAAATGATTATTTTGGTGTTATTTGTTTTAAAAGGATAAAAATATGGTACAAATTTGGGAATCATTTCTCATTAAATAGGAGTTCTTATTTTGGTGATCATTCATTATTTTTGGTGGTAAAAACGAATTTTTTGGTGTTAAATTTTACTAAATCTGGTGATTTGTTAAATACATGCCAATAAGTAGTTACCCAAGTGTGGCCAAGAGTCCCATCTTAGACTTTTTACTTTTTTTTAGCTAGTGTAGCTACTAAAAGGACGCTAAGCACTAACCCCCTTATTCATAAAACGTTACGGGCCTGATTTAGTTAAATTATGCTTTATCCCTTTCTTACAAATACATAAGTCAAAATGACAGATAAAGACAAACGATTCATAGCTAATTCAGGCCAGTAACGCGTTTATGAATAACGCCATAAGAATTTCGTACATTGACCCGCCTATTCCTATCTCTATCGCACATGCATAACAATATGGATGTCCTGCTCACACAGTGTCAATGACCGCCGGCATCACTGGCGGGACATTAATGTACCTAATTACGTTCGTGCGAAAGAGATAGGAACAGGCAGGTACCTACGAAATTATTCGTGCTTAGCGTCCTAACTTTAGTAAACCATCCAAGTTTACCGTCCTAGATTCTTTCTAGAGTCAAATACTTTGGGAAAGTAAATACAATAAAATTCAGTAGATATCTGTATTCTGTATTCTGCATTCATTCAAACGTAAAGCCTGACCAGGAATACATATATGATCACGCGCCATGTTGCGGAATTTCACTGGAACAAATTTTTTCATACTATACTGAACTGTCACCCTATACCTATACATGCACAACAACAGCGCCCTCTTGACAATGATCATATATTACTGGTCAGGCTTATTTACATGGCAAAAACTGAATCCGAAGATAAATATGTTGCCGATTCGCACAATTTGGAACATTGTTCTGTAGGAAGTGTAGGAATAGGAACCTACATTTGAAATAGTTTTTAGTTGCTCACCTACTTTTCTCTTTTGTTTCAGGCGCTTAGCGGCTTCGATGAACTTCGTCTGTACGTTAAACAAGGCGGTGATTTCAGCAAAGAACTTGCTGCCATATTGCAAGAAAGGTAATACATACATACATACATACATAGATTATGGTTACTTAATTCAAGAGTGGTAGGGTAAACTGTCCTAATGTCATGCCGACTGAAACCGAAATTCGGCCACCAGAAGAAATTATACGTAGGAGAAACTACCACTTGCAACTAAAATCAAAACAAAAAAAATAGAGTTGTTAATTCGTATTTAGAGGTAGTATTTTTAATGTTGTAAACAAGCCAAATACCAACACAATAGCTACGTAGCAACATCGTAATCAACTCTAATTACGCTTGAGTAATTGGGTTGATAAACTGAATACAAACAGGTTAGTTAGTAGGTACTGGTTCTAGACCTTGAACTTCTAAAGTATTGCATAGGTCCCTTATTTTTACTTAGGTACAATCGCGGACATTCCCGGTGAACCACCCCCGGTGAGGCCGGTGTCGATTTTAGTCGCAAAAATGTAAAATTGATAGATTTAGTCGGTGAAATTGTACACCTTTTGTTACCTAATTGAAAGAACAAGTACTAGTTTCTATTAGCACGTCTTCTTATCTTGCCTTTTATCAGATAAATTTTTTGAAAACAGACTCACTATATTAGTAATGATTTTTTTCTAATGGACGTTTAGGTAAACGCGCGTAAAGCACTGATCTTGTCGCTCTTATTTGTAAATTTCGTAAAGTTTGGACTGCTAAAAACGGGAAATTTGTATTACAGATATTCTGTACTTGACCTTTATCAGATTACATATTTGTTATACGACTTAGAATTCGAGGAAATGAAAGTTAAACGAATTCAATTTTCTCCAGAAATCACTACAAAACAAGTGACAATATCTCTGAAAATCGACTTAATTTCAACGTAATTTTGATACTTAAACAATCTACAACATTTGCTGAAACTATTCTTATACATCAATTTGTATAATTTACCACTATAAATTTTTGATGAATTTTTAAAAACTGCCCCTTCTCTTCATAATTTACCGGTGACGCACGCTCGCGACCTCATTATTAAAAGGCAAGATCAGAAGACGTGCTAATAGAAACCAATACTTGTTATTTAGATATTACGTAACAAAACGTGTATAATTTCAACGTCTAAATCTATCAATTTTACATTTTTGCTCCAAAATCGACACCGGCCTCTTAAGGGCAAAAATCGTTCATACGTCTTGCAAACGGTCAGGCGATATCATAAAAGTGATGACTAATAGCTTGGCACTTAAAAATGTAGGTGTTGAAAAAAAAGGTTAACTCAGGTAAAGTTTATTGCCGTCTATTGTCTTCGTGACGGTCGGCATTTGCAAACTAAGATAAGGAATCCAAAATGCATCCTAATTGGTAAATCTTTATGGGGAGACGAAGCTTAGCCTAAACAACAACAACTAATAAACTGTCCTTACTGCCTATTGTTTGTCTCATTACCTGTTTTTACCCTTTCCATTATTAAGATAGAGAATCGTAAATGCATCGTAATTGGTTATCTCTAATATTGGAGGCGGAGTTTAGCTCGCTCGTAAGGATCGAGGTAAAAAAAATCTGAAGTGGTTCACCGGCAATGTCCCCGATTGTACAGTCGACGTCAAAGATATGTTTACACTTTTACACCTTACTCCCTTGAAGGTGAAAAAAATTCTTAACCAACATACACTACCGCTCATAACTATTTAGGCACTCGTAATTTTTTCCATACAATTGTATACAAAATCGACTTTCAGAATTATACCGCTAAGTCGCAGTCGGGTAACAGTTTTTTGTGGAGTTTACTTTTTTAATTTAACAGGCATATCGAGCTTCAAAATGATGTGCAGAATATTCGTGTACATTGACTATTTACCAAATTTGGCAAGCGTAAAAAAATCCATAGATCGTTTTCCAGTACAAAATCGATTTATTCTGTATGAACTAGTACAGTCGCCATCAGATATATCGGAGCGACCAAGGCGCTCACAAATATCTGAACACGCCTCTATTGCCAAGGCGTTAGAGTGCGTGTTCAAATATTTGTGAACACCTTGGCCGCTTAGATATATCTGATGGCGACTGTACATAAGGGATTTTTAAATCGTTGCATAAACTAAACTGGAAATTTTAAAGGATGTCTTTGGCAACAATTTGAGGCTCAATATATTTACCTAAATAAAAATTCAGTCCAACATATAAGAGAGTCATTTGCCTGCGAACGAACAGTATGATTTTGCAAATAATTATTGTATACAATTGTATGGTGAAAATTGCGGGTGCCTAAATACTAAATACTTGAGCGGTAATGTATCTGACGTCGAATGTACAAACTTGTGGGACACTAAGTATACTTTTAGCAAAAAGTAACTCACTTAAGATAACGATAAGCAATCTTATCAAATTCTCAGTAGAAAGTAAACGCTTCGAAGAAACACAGGTATGAAACAATACGTTATTGTTTGCGATGACATCGAACGCGGCGAACGAAACATATGTTCACGCTCACCGGCGGGACAATTGCGCGAGCAAAACCATGGCGCTCGTCACGGTGAATAATTGGGTTTAACACTTGTTAACAATGGCGGTTGTGTAGGATTCAGTATTAGATATTGGTCATTTTCAGTATTTCGCCACTTTCAATTACTCATTGGATATTGAATATATACTCGTACATATCCATTCGTTGCATATGCACAAGTTGCTGATCATATCATATAGAATATTAAACGGTCAGGCTTTTGCACTGGTTGTTACTTTTGTATTTGTAAAAATACTTCGTCTACTCCGCCTTGTTTATTTTTACTGATTATGATTTTATTGCATTGTATTTGGAATAAAGTTCAAACGTAGGACGTATGCGAGTAACTGGCAACACAAACAAAAATAGATCGTCGCGAGGTGCCGCCAAGTGGGCCGCGACGCGACTCGACACAAATATACCATTCTTTTACACGTTTATGTTAAAGAACGTTATCGTTTCGAGGCATTCAAACTAAACAAGTAGGTACAGGTAGACAAGAAACTAAATGGTAACCATTCCTGCACAAGTAAGAAAGCACTAAAATATTAATCACCAAACTATGCTGAATCATTTGAATTTTTATTAATTATTTCCAGGATAGAAGCTGAAAATTATTATTCGAAGTGTTTAGCGAAACTTGGCACTAAGCTGAGCAAAGCTTGTAAAGAGAGCATTGGCTCCTGCGCCGAGGCGTGGAAACATGTCGCTACTGAGATGGAGAAACGAGCAGATATTCATAGGTAATAACTAGTTAACAAATTTTAAAAAAAAACCTCCCTTTTGAAGTCAGTGATAAACCGCAATGAATAAACTAAATTATAATAAAAACCGGCCAAGAGCGAGTCGGACTCGCGCACGAAGGGTTCATTACACAGAAAACGGCAAAAAATCAAGTTTGTTGTAAGGGAGCCCCACTTAAATATTTATTTTATTCTGTGTTTAGTATTTGTTGTTATAGCGGCAACAGAAATACATCATCTATGAAAATGTCAACTGTCTAGCTATCACGGTTCATGAGATACATCCTGGTGACAGACAGACGGACAGACGGACAGCGGAGTCTTAGTAATAGGGTCCCGTTTTTACCCTTTGCGTACGAAACCCTAATAATAAAAATGAAAAATTTAATAAATTTCATTTAACTGTGTAAAGGGTTAAAAACTGTAATAGATGTCATAATTATATTAAAGAAGTTCCGGCCTTCACCACTGGAGGGCTTCGTCACTTTTTCTTTTTCTTTAATATATGACATCTATTACAGTTTTTAATTTATATATAGTAGTGTGACTACTTAAAAAAACACAAATCAAAATATTTAATAAAATAATTTGATTTGTTCCCAAACTTGTTGTGTAATAGTACATTACTACAGAGGCCGGGAAGTAAGGGGTTGCCGGCCGAATGCATATATTTGTTGGTTTCGGTTTCGCGCGTGCTCATAAGATGTCTGAGCCACCATTATCCTGTGTAAGGGATACTATCGTTAATAACCAAAGTGTTTCTTGACATGTTCCAGGGCATATTCTCACGCTCTTACAGAGGAATTAGTAAAACCTATGAAAATTATTATCGACAATCAACTAAAGCTGAGAAAAAAGGTAAATACAAATAGAAATCTGTACTCGTCCATATGAGGTTTTTTAATTTTTCTTATGTGAATGTTTTTAACGAAATCAGTCTTTAAAAACGACCATACGATAAAAGATCTTACCACCGTAAGATAAAAGACGTACTTATACGAAAATACATATTATAAATCCGATTGAGGTAGCGTCGACCACGTAACCTAATAACATTGTTTTATTCTCAGATCGAGGGTAACGTGGATAAAACTTCGCGGACTCTCTCCGAGTGGCGTACAAACGAAGTTAAATCTAAGAAGAATTCGCACGCAGCGGCAAGGGAAAACGAGAAACTGCAAGATGCTACTTTAGATATTAGGTCTGCTTACTTTGCAATGCACTCGACGATCTGAACATCGCGACATGATTTTGACAAAATAAATACTAAACGAGATGTTCAGTCGTCGAATTGAAGGATCCTTCGCTTAGTTAGCAATGCGATGGCCTGTCTATATATGTGAAATAGTGAATATACCATGCGAATGCGAATGATCATCAATGTTATAAGTAGTAAAGGAATGTTTTGAGGGATATTGGACCCTAGAGGGCGTTATAATCGCAAATCATATAGCTTTTATATTGGGAGATCGTATTGGCATAAGCGGCTACCGCCTTAATAAGTTTTATCACGATTACTTAATATGAAATTGTCCATTCCTTCGCTCGTGAAAAAGCACTAAGTACCTACTAAAAAGTGCGTATAAGCACGTTACCAGTTAGTAGGTTGTATGTTGTTTGTAGTCGGATGCCGCGCAGCTCCAGCGTCGGGCACATCCCGCACGCGCACGCACACTCCATCCTGAGCGCGGCGCGCGCAGAGCGCGTCGCCGGCGCCACCAGCGAGCGGGACGCTGCCAAGCTCCTAGTCAAGAAGAGGAAGACGGAAGACGCCGTTAAAAAGACTGAAGTCGAATATTACAATGTTTGTGTTCACGCGGAAAGGGCCAGGTAACTACAATGAATTAATGAATAATATTTATTTCAGGACCAGTGCCATATTATGTTAGTAACAGTCAGATACGTGTTTACCAATATGATAAAGTACTAAATCCGGTCTATCACACGTAAGCTAAAGTAAGGACGCTTAACATGAAGAATTTCGTAGGTACATTGATTCTATAGCTGTCCCGCTCGCGCACTGGCATTTACCGCTGGCATCATGGGCGGGACAGCTTTATCATTATGCGCGTGCGATAGAGACAGGAATAGGCGGGTACGAAATTGTTCGTGCTTAGCGGTCTTATCTTTCTTTACACAATCTAGTTTGTTACCGTAATATATTGTACGGAGCTGTATAGTATGAATTTTCTCAAATGGTTTTACGCCTAAGCCCCTAATTTGTTAAACAAAAGCCATTGTTTCTTTTATGTGAGCGGTCAGCTTCCGTTTTAAGCGCGTGTGAAAGCAACAATGTCGTTTAAATAGCTGCTATATCGTATTGGTTTTTGATGTTCAAAGCTATGTAATAATATGAGCGCTCGCCTTCATTGAGGTGGTCGATCGTCCTACATTACCAAAACATGTTATATGTAATCGAATTTAAACTATCGTGAGACCAAAGCTGGGCATGAACTCGTTAATCGTTAATTAACGAAGTTATCATTTCGATTAACGGATTAACTTTGAAGTTAACTTGAAAAGGTTTTAACGGACTTGTTAACTTCCGTTACATTTCCCTAAGTCCGTTAATCGTTAATCGCACCCCACCACGCCGCAAAAAACTAGTTCTGACAAGTACGTTCGGGCCGGTCAACATGTGCGACGCGTGGCAACGGCAATGTATTGTTTGTGAGTGAAACGAAAAAAAAAACCATTTCATTTACGATGGCGGGATTCCATTTGAAACTGCACAAAGAGAACCTAAATGTTGATCAATTGTTTAACAATTGCTTTACGAGCTCTGCTTTTCAAAGTCAGCATGTGGTTGTATTAGGTACCTTTGATACGTGATAATACTTAGGTAGGTATATAAATAACTATGTTAAAGGTTAAATACTTTTAATCGAAAAAAAAGAAAAAATTAAAAAAAATTGTTTAAACAATTACTTAAATTGGTTCATTCATTTTTTTCGTATAACGGTGAAAGCTTAAAAAGTGAATTATTTATTTAATAATATCTAGACAGACTTGATCGAATGTAGGATCTAGGAATAGGATTACCCTACCCCCTACAAGACTACTAAGAATAGTACAAGTGCAACAACAACTATTTTAAAATAAAGTATTTATCAGACTGACATGACTGTTAAATAATAACACGACACTAGCTGTTAAATTGGTTGCCCCTGTAATTAGTCACCTTACTAACCTCTGTTTTAAGGATGGAGTTTTTCCCACACCGCTTAAGACGTACGGGATTATTGAGCGTGTTCTGAACACCAAGATTGGGGGACAGAAGCTGTTCGCGTCCGTGGGCTTTAGCTCTAGATACCCACACGTGTCCCCTGGGTAGCGCCAAATGAACAGCCCTTTCTGGTGGTAGGTTTTTTGACCGCGGCTTGTCACCACCCTCCTGTACTAAACCTCGCCGCTAAATGGCTTAAGCCGTGTTCCGGTGTGAAGTCAGGAGTAGCCATTAGGAGGAGGACGGGTCTGAATAGGACCGCTCTGCTTGCTTACCGGTTTCAGTGCCTTGGTTGGCTGTACCTGGTGCCTGGTCGCGGAGGGTAGCGGGATCCGAAGCACGGTTTTCCGTTAGCCGACCGCAGGTAGTTGGGGGCCCAAGTAGAGGTTTCGCCAATCGTGAAAGGCTCTCTACCTTATGGTTGCTGGTGGACTTGGGCGTGCAGCAAATTGTGTACGCTTTAATATATCGATCGCACAGTGGTGACCTGGAGACAACCAGGCTGTTCCAACATCTCACGGAGGCGGCGGAAGTTGCACAGCAACGATACCCGCGAGCACAGTTGGTT
Organism: Cydia strobilella; assembly: GCF_947568885.1. Classification (NCBI taxonomy): domain Eukaryota; kingdom Metazoa; phylum Arthropoda; class Insecta; order Lepidoptera; family Tortricidae; genus Cydia; species Cydia strobilella. The sequence continues at coordinate 21,214,847 of NC_086068.1, forward strand.
TTTCTGGGGGACTTCAATGCCCACCATGAGGAGTGGTTGTGCCCATACCAGTTTACTGACCATGCTGGGAGAGAGGCCCGCAAGTTTGCATTATCTCTCGATCTCACCCAACTGGTCGACCAGCCAACTCGTGTTCCGGACGTTGCTGGCCACACACCCAATTGCTTGGACCTTCTGCTGACAACAGACCCAGACAGGTACAATGTATCTGTGTCATCCCCCTTGGGAACCTCTGACCACTGTCTGGTGAAATCTGTGTCGTTCCATTCCCCGCAGGATCGTAGCCCAAGAGGCTCACGCCGAGTGTGGCGATACAAGTCAGCAGACTGGGATGAGATGCGGCACTTCTTTGCATCTTATCCTTGGCAGCAAACCTGTTTCATCAGTGATGATCCGTCGATCTGTGCGAATGCTATCACCGATGTGTTGCGCCTGGGCATGGAATACTATATTCCCTACTCAGACGTAGCAACCGGAGGCACAGCTCGTCCATGGTTCAACGCCGAGTGTGACCGGGCAGAAGCCCTTAAGCACGCGGCTTATTTATCGTGGGCTGATGCTCGTAATGATCCGGTTGTACAGGCAAAGAAGCAGTCGTTCAATAGAGCAGGTAGGTCTTGCAAGAAGGTTATACGGAAAGCCCGATTTCTTCACGTTCGCCGTGTAGGCGCCAAGCTAGCCTCTTACCCGTCAGGGAGTAAGGCGTTTTGGTCGCTGGCAAAGTCGGTGGAGTCGAATTTCTGTCGCCCCTCTTTACCTCCATTGCTGAGGCCAGATGGATCACTGGCACATACACCGAAAGACAAGGCAAACCTGTTTGCCTCTCTTTTCGCAGAAAATTCGCGTCTGGACGCTGGCGTCGCTAAGCCTCCCTCCATACCTACCTTTGGTGCTTCAATGCCCGAAGTAAAAAGACACCAAAGGGAGGTATTGAAAGCACTGCGCTATCTAGACGTGAACAAAGCTAGTGGCCCTGATGGAGTTCCAGCGATTGTGTTGAAGACTTGTGCGGCTGAGTTGTCTCCAGTACTGACACGCCTGTATCGTCTTTCCCTGAGGTCGGGTCAAGTCCCCGAGTCGTGGAAGCTTGCAAACGTACAGCCTGTACCTAAGAAGGGTAGTCGTGCTGACCCGTCAAATTATCGACCTATCGCGATCACCTCCATACTTTGTAAGATTATGTACATAGACTTGAACCTTAAAACCACCACGTTGCTTTTTAAAGGGCATTGTTGCTTTGACGGGTGGCTTATACGGGAGCTAACCGCTCGCACAAAAGAAACAATGGCTTTTGTTTAACAGATTAGGGTCATAGACGTAAAAATCATTTGAGAAAATTCATACTATACAGCGTCATTTACTTCAGCCGCCAAACCGCCTACAATATTTTACACTATTTTGCGCGTTTGAGTATTGCTCTTTGTATTATTAACTCGCCGCTTGCAATCCAATGCTAATTGTAATTATTTTTTGTCTATTGGTGTTAAAAATGTTTTTTCCCCTACTAGCTCGGAAAGCCGTCTTTTATCTTTTAAAACAAGCGGGGAAAAACGCATTTTATCCACTAGTGGGGAAAGTAATTTGACCTTGGATGGAGCGTGTTTAAGTAGCTTTTGACAGATAACAAAACGAAAAACGCTCATAATAATGGTTCGTTCGATATTAATTATCATAAATAAATGGTTTGAGAATTTAATAAAAAATACCAAATTTAGCTTTATTTAATGATTTTAAGTCATAAACCTTAAATTCCATAAGAAACATTTGGTTTTTTTAAATGATGTTGAATGTAATTTAGAACGCATAAGTTGAGTCGATGCAATTTCAAAACGCATCGTCAGAAATGTCAACATTGTCAACAAAAAATTTCTCACCGACCCCGATACGTAAAAATACACAACTTCCAGAGTTTTCTGTTATAATATCGTATTATCGTAAAAAAATTAGTAATTCCAGTGATGAAGATGATCTAATGCCTGTGGATGTTGCACTTTCCTCGCTATAGTGATGGAAAAATTTTTGTGTTACACACCGGTGCAAATGTATTTTACTTCTCGTGTGTTGAAACACGAGCAAGCGAAAGGATTCTATAGTTGAACCACGAGCGAAGGGAGTGGTTCTAAAATAGAATCCTAAGCGTAGCGAGTGTTACCACATTCGCGGGTAAAATACAACTTTGCACCCTTGTATAACAAATATATATTTTAGTGAAGTAGGGAAAAATGCTCTTGGTGGAAGTGCCCTGAAAACCAAGTGGGCAAATGTACAATCGTGAGACACGCCTTATTTGTACGTATATATGTTCACTGATCCCAACTGACCTTTGTTGCGTTCAGGCTGGAGTGGGAATCCAGCGTGATGAAAGGCGCCGGCATGCTTGAATCTCTGGAGGAAGAGAGACTGGCTCAGCTGAAGACCGCAGCCGACTGCTACCTCAGGCTGACTGCAGCGGTTCCTCCGCAGCTAGCTGAGGTACAGACATTTAACCCTAAAAAAATAACTATTCAATTAAAAATTAATAAAATACCCCTAAATACCCTAGGTATATGCCAAAAAATTCATTTTATGCCTAAAATGCTTTACATCATTTCGGAAAAGAGCCGATGATACTCTTCAAACTGCTGGATCGATAGAAATGGTTGAGAACCACCGCAAGGAAACTCGCCTTCACGTAAAAAATATCGCATCGAAATTGGTCCATCCGTTGGAGAGTTACGATGCCACAGACAGACACACAGACATAGGCTTCAACCATTTAACACCCCATTGGGCAATCTCACGCTGGCTCAAAGCGGGCTGGAAACGTCACATACACCTTTGAATTTCTTTGCTTACAAGTTTCCTCATGGCGCTTTCCTTCACCAAAAAAGTGACTGATATCAAATTATATTTCGTATAAAAGTTCCGAGACACTCATTGGTATGAGCCGGGGTTTGAACCCGCGACATCCGGAAGTCACGATTACAGGCCACCAACACATTTTTCTCAAAAATGGACGGCAAAGTCGACGTTGCCGTTTAAAAAGTAGGTCGCGAAGTGCGTAGTTTATGGTCAGTCAAAAAATTAAAAAGTTAAAAACATTGCAGTCTCGATTTCGGGACTGCAATGTTGCATACAAATTCCATTATTTGTCGAGTTCCAATTTTTTAAAAAGTTGAAGTGGCCATATCAAATGAAGGCATAGGTCCATTAAACAGCCAAACAGATGATCAGTACTTATTATTATAATGTTGGTACCGCGACTATTTAGGTGTCTCAAATAGGTTGGCGTATTTTCAGCAGAAAAATACACTTCCATTTTTAATTTAAAAACATAAAACGGCGGCAAAGCAAATCTGTTTAGTTTTTTCTGTGAAAATATATACAAAAGAACGTTGCTTCTGTAAAATATTTTTATTATATTTGCATTTATTGCGCCATTTTTGAGAAAAGCACTATATATGACTCGGCTGGAAGGCTACTTGCTGGCTTTGGATTCAATTTAACGGACTCCCAAGGTCGTCCGTTTAAAACGAATCCTCAGCCAGCAAGTAGCTACTTCCGAGCCTCGACAATAATGTACTATAAAAAAAAATTACAATAAAATAAACTTATTTCAGATTTCTAACAACCTAGTGGGCCCCATAAGCAAGGCGGAGCCTCACGTAGACATGCGCGTGGTGCGGCGAGTGCGCAGCGCGCCCGCCGGCGCCACCGAGCAGCTGCTGCCAGACTTCTACTGCGAGCACACCACGCTCGCCATGAACAAGGAGCGTCGCAAGCAGGTACACTACACTACACTACACCACTAATAATGTACGTTTTTCTGTAGATGTTAATAGGCCAAGCAGGTATCTTAGAGGGAAATGCTAGGAACACAATTTTTAACTTCGTACGTAGCTTTATTTGAACTAGTCCCCGACCGTAACCCTGTTGCTGGGGGGGAGACGGGGTTTTAAGGTTCAATGTTTCGGTTTTTTGATTATATCTCGGAAACTATGCGTCTGAGCGATATGGCCACTTATACAAAATGAAAAGTGATTTAATTTGTTACAAGTTTTATTAGAAACTGTAACAGATGTCATATATTAAAGAAAAAAGTGACGAAGCCCTCCAGTGGTGAAGGCCGGGTCCGGCCTTCACCACTGGAAGGCTTCGTCACTATCGTTACAGTTTATAATTTATATACTATAGTAGTGTGACTACTTAAAAAACACAAATCAAAATATTTAATAAAATAATTTGATTTGTTTCCAAACTTGTTCAAGTTTTATTAGGTCAAGTTTTTTGATATTTTGTATAGATTTTGAGATATCCGCTCTTGAAGGTTTATTTAGGGCTCAATTTTTTATTTTTATTATCTACATCAGTGAAGCTGCTAGGCAGGGTTTGGTTACGTTTTCGTATAAATCGGGGATGCTGAATACATTTATGGTATCAACATTGACACCACAGAACTATATCAAGATAGAAGTAAAGAGCTCGGCAATTTGTAGGGAGACCGAGCGTGTAACATTTTGCGTAGGTACTTTGACGTCACGAGCGTAATTTAGTGATGAGAAACATAAGCCGCGCGAAACGATTCAAAAGCATCGATTCACAGATCGATTAGAACACGGCATCGATTCTAAAATATCGATAAGAACCGACAGAAGAAATGATAATTATTTTCAACAGAGGAAATGATAATTCACGTTGACGATTCAACGGAGCCACGACGTTCTATTGCCAAAATAGTGTTTAGTTTTTAAGTTTATGAAATTTATATGTATGTTAGTCTATAAGGTATATGTAATATAGGCCTTGTTGCCTGAATTAAATTTTAAAATAAAAATCACAGAACTAGGTATATCAAGATAGAAGGAAAGACAGTTATCATTTCGTCTGTTTTCAAAATCGATTTTAATAATCGAGTAAGAAAATCGCAGTGTACAGCACTATTCTTACTTTTGACAGAAAAAATGAATTTTGAATAGCTTATTTTTACATCGCTGGTTTTGAACGCACGCCAAGTCTGGCTCGTCAAATTTAAGCCGCAATGGAAAGCTAGCGTTAGCACACAATCGCCCGCTACTGTTCTGATGAAAATAATAAAATAAATAGATTTTAATCAATGACAGATATTTAAGGACAAATTGTACTTACCAATGAAAGGAAATACCTCCATTAACAACTCCAACTTTATTGGTAGTGTTTGAACAGTTAATTATTGCGCAAGAAACCATTTTGTTTTTAAAACCTGACGTCGCAAGCAGACATCGATCGGGAGCAGATTGAAGTTCGCGGCGAGCAATTGAGCCACCAGGTCGTAGTTTCGCCACGCGAGGTACATACACTCTTTTCTTCTATCTTGATATAGTTCTGTGATTGACACCTTTCCGAACTAAAAGCTGAATTCACCTCACACCAAAATTCACACCTTTAAAGTATGATTTTTGAGATAAAAACTATATTATATCCTGTCTCGGGACTCAAACCATCTCTATACCAAATTTCAACGAAATCGGTTCAGCGGTTTAAGCGTAAAGAGGAGTTTTAAAAAAAATGTTTTTACTTAGGAATGGTGTCAATGTTGATATTTTCAGACGCCGGAACCGGAAGAAGCAGTCGACGCTTACAAAATGGTCATTTTGACGACCCCCACTTCAGAGTTCAATAACTACTTTAAAAACTGGTCTGAAAGAATGGAAAAGTGCATTAAATATAAAGGAGAATACTTTGACAAACAATAAAAATGCATATTCTTTTTAATTCCCGACATTTTCAGGGCAGCCCTCGTATTGCGTCATCTTTTCTTCTAAAACAGTTTGATCCTTGCATAAAACTGAGTTGTTTATTCCGTGCTAAAATGATAAATGTTAAGGATAGCTCACACGTTAATTAAATTCAGATGATGTGAATTTTATTACCAGTAGCGTATATAAAATATTTTCATTGTTACTCTATCCAGGCACTGCTAAAAATTCTACAACTAGTAAAACAAGACATAGATCGAGAGCGCAAGTCTAAGCAGGGCTTGGAGAAACTGTCCATGGCCATGAAGCAGACGCCCACGTTCGGCAACGACGACTCGCAACAGAATGTCGCCGACAAACTATATCATGTAAGCTTTACATCCTAATTAAACATCCACTCTGCAACCCTACTCTCTTAAGGGGCCCACTGACTATCAGTCCGCCGGACGATAACGGCCTGTCAGTTAGAACAAAAATTTGACAGTTTCGAACAAATGACAGGCCGATATCGTCAGGCGGACTGATAGTCAGTGGGCCCCTTTATACTATACCTACTATACCCTCTCAGTCCCACCTTTATACAGGATAAATAAAATAAAAAACATTTTATGTTTTATTAAATTCGTCTAAAAGATTCTGGTGATGAGCAGACAACCCAAGACCGACTGTCTTGGAGCCGTAAAACGAGGAGGGTCGGCCCTAAATAAAAAGATAGGGCACAGCAGAACAAGAATTCCACTGAAAATCTAAAAAGTCAAATCTGGTTAAAATGTTGTAGATTCTGGTGAGCTTATAAGTTCATTACTTATAAATATTTGATCTTCCCTTATTCGTACTCTTTCAATTTTACAAGTGACGAAGATTTTAATTTAATGGAGGTTCCGTCAAAACATACTAACAGGTAATTAATGATGTATTTAAAATTGCTTTCAGATGAAATCAATGTTGACATATTTGGAAGCTGTAAGATACAAAATAACGTCAACATTGAACGAACTCGATAGCCGGGCTCCCGTCAGTCACCCCCTGGCGACACACATCAAGGTCATCAGGGACAAGCAAGGCCTGCAACAGAGCGTACTGAAAGTCAGTGTCGTGGTCAATTAAAAAAAACCGTAGCATTCATACTCAAGCCACAGAATAAGTAATAGTATTATCATACAGAACGGCCACGCACCGCCCCGCCTCGACTCGAATTACCTCGCCCCGCGACAGCAGATTGACGGCCGTTTGCCGGCCGCTCAGTACTATTTGATGTATAGCGTGCTCAAGCCTCGTGAAAAATGTGCGAGGGAATGGGGTTCAAAACTTGTGCTTATTCTGTGATGTGGGTTTACAATTCTCAAAAATTTTATATAAACACCAAGTAACTTTATTGACAATCTTCACAGGTGCCTCCATGGCTGCAGGAGGACTATCAGAACGAAGTCAACAAAAATCTGCAACCAAATTACACGGCGCTAACTAAAAGCGTAAACGGCGGCGGCGAAGAGAGGGAAAGGCGTGATTCGATAATGAGCAGGGCGTCAAGCAAGCTGCGTATAGAGCACCTGTCGTTCCGACGGAACACGGAGAGCCGGAGCGCGCCGGTGACGCCGCTGTGCGCAGAGCCGCCCGCCGCACCGCCGCCGCCGCCGCCGCCGCCGCCCGAGAGCCCGCTCGACTGGAGCGAGCGCGGCGCCGGCGACGGCCTCTCCAACCAGCAGGACAGCGACTTCGGTCAGTCAACTTGCTACTTATACTTACTGCGCCCTACATACACATACTCGCCTAACTTCTCTGCAGCAGCTAACAAATACCTATTATCAAACAATTCTCATGCTTTTATACACAATCTTTGACAATATGATTATGTTGGAGTTGATTTCGTTTACATCAATTCGAATCGAATCGTTTGGGAAGTTAGAGTTAACCAATAGGCAACTCGTTTAGCCATCATTAATTTAATACTTTACTGCAGACGAATTTTCTTCGCAAAGCGATAGTTCTACGGATCTGACCGACATGCTGAAGAACGAGAGTGGCGACAATGCGACACCCACTAAGTCTATCGGCAAATGTAGAGCGCTGTACATTTACGAGGCCAGGCTGAACGACGAGCTGACTCTATCGCCAGGTACTTCACTTCTCTCTTTGTCAAACATTGGTGTCAATTTGTATGTCAAAAAAGGCGTAAAATTAAATAATGTGTCCCTTGGAGGGGCACATCTATAAGGACGTAACACCTACGAACACAACAAAAGTCAGTACTTTTGCAGTGTTCATGCCCGTTGCGTCAATAAGAATAATTTACTTATACATGTCTGCGTAAGACATCTGGTGAGGGTGGTGCAGTTTAAAAATTATTGAAATCACCGTATACAATCTGCATCGCGTTATGTGATTGATGATAATGATAATAGGTACTAGCGTAGCGTATGGTTATTAGCACTAGTGCTGACAATGACATGCTTTTTCTGTGCAGGCGACATTATAAACATTCACGAGAAGCAGGAGGATGGCTGGTGGGCCGGCGACCTAGACGGCCGCTACGGCATCTTCCCCGCCTCCTACGTCGAGGAGATCACCACCTGCATATGAACGTGACACCCGACTGATCACTTACCTACTAAATCGATCACATAGGTACTATGCCTGGTTACCCCACATGGGCGCTCCCAATTGAAGATGAGAGTGTGACCGCTCATTTCAGATCCATCCAGTACCTATGTAAATTACAATCCACAAAAGTTTTAGAGGTAATACATGGACTATTTGTAGTAAAATAGTGCATGTTGCAACTGAATAGTGCGGCTCTCGGTGATGTATTTTTTACAAATAGATGATCGCCAATGTGTGGTGACCTTGCGGGTAGTCGTAAACGCGTCGTAAAGCGGCGTCTGTGGGTGATATAATTTAGTCTATGAACCCAATACACACAATCTTAATCATACACACAGAAATAACGCACAAATATTAGAGTCTAGACAGCTGAACAAAATTACTACATGGCGCCATTCGTGTTGAGCTTAAGGGGATCCCGTGCCCCAATGACTTTCTAATGTTTTTTGTAGATTATCATATCAACAACAACGGCTTTAAGCTACATAGTATCCCATATTTACTTCAAAGTTCATTGTTTTCGAGATATTTGGAATCAAAGTTGAACAATTTTAGGCCAAAAAACTAATTTTCTGGCCATAACTTTTGTGTTAATTAGTTTAAAATTAAAACCTTAGACAAATTTTTGCGGACGTCAAAGACGAACCCTAATATGTAGATTTCGTATATGCAAGATCTTTCACAGCAATCGAGATACGAAAACAGTTTAGAAAATGTTTAAAAACTCATAAATAAATAAGTAATCATCTTCAAAATCCGGTAGACAAAAATGGAGATAAAAGATTGAAGAACCGATATCCGTTTGTCTTATAATTCTATCTGTAATGCAAAAGTAGGAAATAAGATTCAAAACTTGTCAAAAATCGATGAATACCTCGGGTAGCCTCTTAATAGAGAGAGGTCTTAGAATTCCAATTTCGGATATGTCGGTCGAAAGGGCAAAAGAAATGATATGTTTATATGTTTTTTAAACCCGAGTACCTCGTTAGGCGCAGTCAGCAAAACACGCATCGTGCCGTGCAGAGCCATCTCATTCAGATGTTTAAACATCTATAGGCCAAGCAATAAGAAGGTATAGAGGGAAATGCTAGGAACACAATTTTTAACTTCGTAGCTTTATTTGGACTAGTTAGGAGATGAACATATCAAAAGTCACCGACCGTAACCCTGGTGCTGAGGGGTAGAGGGGGGTTTGAAGGTAATTTTTTTCGGTTTTTCGATTATATCTCGGAAACTATGAGTCTGAGCGACATGGCCACTTATACAAAATGAAAAGTGATTTAATTTGTTACAAGTTTTATTAGGTCAATTTTTTTGATATCTTGTATAGTTTTTGAGATATCCGCTCTTGAAGGTTTACTTAGGGCTCTCATTTTTATCTTGATTATCTACATCAGTAAAGCTGCTAGGTCGGGTTTGGTAACGTTTTCGTATAAATCGGGGGTGCTGAATTCATTTATCGTATCAACATTGACACCTTTCCAAAGTAAAAACATATAAACTTTAAACAAATAACTTTTTTTTAACTCCTCTTCACGCTTAAACCGCTGAACCGATTTAGTTGAAATTTAGTAAATATATGTTTTAAGTCCCGAGACAGGATATAATATAGTTTTTATCTCAAAATTCATACTTTGAAGGTGTGAAATTTGGTGTGAGGGGAATTCAGCTTCTTCGCCGAAGTTGAATTCCTGAGGTTAATACTGTTTAAATTTAGGTTTTAAGTCATGTTTGGTATCATTATCAACTAAATCAAACATTTAGACCATCTCAAATATTATTTAAATAGGTTCAGCGGTTATTGATTCCCCATACAAATTTCCACCCCACTTTTCACACCCTTAAAAGATGATTTTGGTTATAAAAACTATCCTATGTACTGTTCCGGGACTCAAACCATCTCTATACCAAATTTCAACGAAATCGGTTCGGCAGTTTAAGCGTAAAGAGGAGTTTTATAAAAAATCATTTTTCTAAATTTTGTTTTTACTTAGGAATGGTGTCAATATTGATACCATAAATGAATTCAGCACCCCCGATTTATACGAAAACGATTCCAAACCCGACCTAGCAGCTTCACTGATGTCAAAGATAGATATAACTCCGTAATAGATGGATACAGTCTAAGGAAAAAAACGTGCCTCGCAAATAACGAAAATTTGATTCTCGATCAGATGGCGCCACTACCTTTGGCCTACTATCGTATAGAGGGCGCTGACGGTTTTGTTTGTTATTTAACAATTTTAACGCATATCAGTGAAAGAACATGGGTCAAAATCATAAAAATAATTATTACAAATAATAAAAATTATTTATCCATATTTAAATACATTTTATCGTATTTTTATAAATCTTCATTTTTAGTTTTAACGTGTGTCGATAGATGGCAGTGAATTGAATTTTACAAAATTTACTATGACAGTACCGCTCTATCTTATTATATCCTCATTGCTGATGTAGATAATCAAGATAAAAGTGAGAGCCCTAAATAAACCTTCAAGAGCGGATATCTCAAAAACTATACAAGATATCGAAAAACCTGACTGAATAAAACTTGTAACAAATTAAATCTCTTTTCATTTTGTATAAGAGGCCAAGTCGCTCAGACGCATAGTTTCCGAGATATAATCGAAAAACCGAAAAATGGCACCTTCAAACCCCCTCTCCCCCCCAGCACCAGGGTTACGGCCGGGGACTTTTGATATGTTCACCTAACTAGTCCAAACAAAGCTACGAAGTCAAAAATTGTGTTCCAAGCATTTCCCTCTATACCTTTTTATTTCCTGGCCTACTAGCACGACAAATGTTTCACGTTGTGGGTTTTTTTTTATTCCTTTGTTAATGTTTAGTGCTTAATGTATATTATTTATTGAAAATGCACATTATACATACAATTACGAGAGTACTGATATTTGTTTACGAGTAAGAGATGTATGTATGCACCCGACGTTTAAACTTATACATAATAGTTCTTATAAGATCAAACTATTAGTACCTAGTGATGATGTATGTACATTTTATAACTAGTATATCAATTATCCAAAATGTAATTTTAAGTACTTAAAATAAAAATGAACCAAAGTGCTGATTAATATTACCTACTTAAAATAATAAATTGTTAAAAAAATAATTGTTTGTTTTCAATTGACTACATTGTTAGGGTCGTCACTTATATCTTAAAAAAAACTCAGATTACGACGACAAATTATTTATTAAAATAACGTTCGTAAATTACATTATTGGCAAGAGGGGACACACAGTCCACGATTCGGTACTAAACCGACATTTGCTTATATCTACCTAGTACAATCTTCTGATATATCACATCACGCATTATCATACAGAATCGAGATGAGGAGATAGTACATAGGAGACTAAACTAGCGGAAGCCCATGTCACTGCTGTAATGACTGTAAAACTCCGCCGTCGTCATTCGTATGAGCAAACAATATGAGCTTCTACTAGTTTGTTCTCCTGACACGAATCTTCCACATATTTTCAAAAATACGTTTTATTAACCCAAAAGCCGTACCCTTGAGGCAAAATAAAAAAAAAATCGAAGGAAAGCACTCAGTTAAACGACTAAATAGATAGACTAGATATCGACATTATATCAAGTCGTCATTATTGTGAGCTTATTTAATTTAGCAAATCTAGATGTAAAATCATTATAATTTTAGAGTTCCCCTATAAACCCATAACAAAGTAAAAAATAGCAATACTTAAAATGGTCACGCCACTTGAAATGAAAGTTTACTCGACAACGGCGCGAGTAAGGCCAAAGGGTTCGGGGTTTCATACAAATTCCTTAGCTTTCATGCTGTTGCCTTAAAAGTTACAACATGCTTACAGATGTAGTGTATAATTGTTTACCGTCGTATTTTCTCGGAAACGTTCGTATTTGTCATGGCACCTACTTCAGTCAACCACAGTACTTTTTGTACTGAGACTGTCTGAAATAGCAGGACACGTTCGTACGTTTCCGTGAAAATACGAAGGAAAACAATAAAATTATGCACTACATCTGTAACGCTAGCTTGAAATGACAGTTTCGGCCTACACAGTCGAGATTATTTTTAGGGTAAACCTTTAGGTTTACGCTGCTTTCTTAATATATATATAAGAAACTATTTATGATATTACATAATATAGGTACTATAAATAAAAGACGGATCCCGTGCGTTTCCCATATTAACGACTAATTTGTTTAAATGATTATTCAATCTTCATTGGCCATTGCTAATAACCATTTTATTACTTTATAAAGTCCATGGATACTTGAAGAAACATCACCTTCATCGAGGTGTAGATATTTATTCGAAATAGTTCAAAGGTAGGTAATATCTGTCAATCGTTTCAAGGTGCCGTACCCAAAGGGTAATAACGTAACCCTATTGCTAAGACTCCGCTATCCGTCTGTCTGTCTGTCACCAGGCTGTATCTCATGAACCGTGATAGCTAGATAGTTGAAATTTTCACAGGTGATGTATTTTTGTTGCCGCTATAACAACAAATAATAAAAACAGAATTAATATTTAAGTGGGACTCGTTTAGAACAAACGTGTTTTTTTTGCCGTTTTTTTTGCGTAATGGTACGGAATGTACGGATCCCTTCGTGCGCGAATCCAACTCGCACTCGGCCGGTTTTTTAAGATTAGCAACATAACATACGACTTACTCAATCATGAAACTGACAGACTACATTTTAGTGGAAGTTGTCTTGGCTGCAATGTAGATATAGATCGTGTCATTCACGAAGACGCGTGCCTTGACTCGTAATGTCATGTTATTAAAGGTTAGATTTGACAAATCTGCGCGTTATCGTGAATGACACGAACTATATACTAATTACTTATAGATATTTACATGATGGGCCCTGTAGCAATTATTTCTAGGTACTCGTGGCTCTGTATTGAAATATATTGAAAAAAAAAACATACAAAAACTGAATCTACAAAACAAATTATTTTATCATCGAAACTGCTCCTAAAATATCACGATAATCGGTGGCAATTCACCTGTAGAGGAGGACATCCGGACATACGAAAGCATTTTTGCCCAAGCTGAAACGGAGACCTTCGCTAACGCTCGGTCAATAATAAATAATTATTTATAGCAATGTGAGCAAAAGTACCATATGTTTTGTCAAATTTACTTTATTCCGCATTACATGGAGTAATTCAATTTTTGAGTTTACTATGAATACGAACCCACCCCGCATCGCTCCCGACGCAAAGGTACCCATCACGCTTGCTGCGTTCCCGCGTTGAACCGCGATGGACAACCTCTGCGCCAGGAACGACCCCTCTCCTGCAGGCGACGACGCCCTAGTTCCCCGAGAAAAGATATCACCTCCGCGCACCAGCACCCAAACGTCTCCACTGTTCAAACAAGTAGCTTATTAGCCCCGAGTCTTGTGCTCTCTAGGGACGCCTGCTCAGCTCATCGCACGGTGCGGCTAAGGTGCGTGGCGGCGAACGTACTGACCATACATCGGGGTTTTCGGTGCGGGAATGTTTGACATTAGCCAAAGAGTAGGTATTGACTTAAAAAACAGAATGTACTCTGGCAGGTTTCTACCTAATTAATAATTAATTACACAAAAGATTAAAGGCCGTGCCAGGATAAGCTAAGTGAATCTACCCCCAGCGAGAGAGCAAATAAAGAACTTGAAACTTGAGTTTTGGCTTGTAATTTTTTTTGATGATGTGGCTTTCTATTAGTAATAAGTATTCAGACCCCAAAACTTTATAGTTTTTGTAAAATTAAAAAAACGAAATTTGATCTTTCTTCGATCTTTTTTTTTCTAGCCAGCCGATTTTGACGTGCGTCACGTATGTTGTGCGTATAGTAATGACAATTATATGACATCAATTATTGGATATATTCCTATACAAAAAAAAAACATTTTTTTAAAGTACTTTCAGGTCAGAGACCGCTGCATTTTTTTAGTAGTTCCGTGTTTCTGATTCGATCAGTTCTACGAACACCTAATATACTACGCTCCATCGCTCGCTGGCAAACCTTGAGTTTCGATTATTCGCTAGGAAAATGCTAACTGTAAAACAATACAAATCAAATCTAAATAAACGTTATTTAAATCAGGTATTAAAAATCATCCATCAATCCTTACTTACTTACTTACTGCTGTGGCGCGACGACCCGAAGTGGATCTTGGCCTCCGACACCAAAGACCGCCATGCTACTATGTCCAAAGCCGTTTCTGTCCAGTCGACGGCGCCGAGTTCGCTGAGATCTTTCTGCACTTCGTCGCTCCAGCGGTACCTAGGACGTCTGGAGAGACGAAGTGCAGAAAGACCTCAGCGAACTCGGCCAGGCTCCGATGGCTCGGGCACGTAGTCCGGATGGGGGAAGATCGCGCAGTCTGGAGGGCGTACTCTGGAGTACCAAGTGGCCGAAGACCGTCTGGACGCCCTAGGTATCCATCAATCCTGATAATTTAAAAGTCAATTCCACTCGCCGCAATCAGAAATCCACTCAAAATTTGCATCAAATTACTTCGCTACTCTTATGGATAAAATGCAAATTTCTGTTCCGTTTTTGAAAGATAAAGAGGGTCTTTATGAGGTTGTGTGGTGAAAATAAGATTATATCATAGTGTGTATAAAATTCACAGAGAGGTCGTTATTCATTAGACATAATATGATGTTTTCTCAGACTGACTCATCTGTTTTACTCTTACTCAAATCATTCCCGCACCGAAAACCCCGATGTACTGACGCAAGTGGGAAGAAGAACAAGAAGAAGGTGGCATCCCACAAGAGGCATTTACCCCTCTCCCACGGCACTCACACGAGACATTGGCTGACACTAGTAGTGTCCTTCGAACAATATAATTTAACGCGTGGTGCCGTGGGAACCTCCACTCGCACCGGCAATAGCTTAAGGCATGGTGCCTGTTGTTCTCTATCATAGACCCGCGGATGCATAGATGTGGTTCACAAACATCGCAGCCTAGACGAAGAGCAACGGCCACCCGCAAAGAGTCGTCGAGCAGGGTGCCAAAGTTCGGGGAGGGGAGCGCGTGCAGCCAAGCCTCAGATCCGGCACCGAAGCCGCGTTCAACCTGGCTCTATCAGCAACAGAAACATTATTTAAAAGACTGTCAAACAGACGCTTAATGCCGACTTCGTCCCACAAGCGCCGAAGGAACGGCTTTCCAGGCACTTGCGCACCGGGTCGAGAGCCGCCCAGGCCGACAACGCATCGGAAGCGAAAGGTATTAATGGTATTATGGCCTTGTCACCATCACAGTATAAAATCTTAGTGACAAGGTCCACTACCCACGTCGCCGATGCCAGGAAGGCCGGAAGACACACAACCCGCACGCGCCGTATACCAAGTCCGCCACTACATATAGGCAACGAAGCCAAGTCCCATTCTTCCGAATCTAAAGCGACATTAAGCACACACTCAGTATATTCCTTCACCACAAGGTCGAAAGAGTCAATGTGGCCGGGGTGTAGCCAGGCAGGCACAGTACGCAGAAAGTACGTCACCTTGGGAACATCAAAGTAGGACCTCAACAAAGTAAGTGCCACATGAGCCGAGAACTTTTTTAGCTTCTCACCAGCGGACCTAAGAAGCTGCTCTCTCACCTTGAAAGCTTCAGGCGTAGCTGCGGGAAAAATCGGAGATCCCAAAAGATTAAAATTTTGGGTAGATAACCTGGGAGTAAGGTGCCAAACGAAGTAAAGGAAGGTTGAGAATTGGCGCTACAGGGATAAAACTCACATTTACTGGAATTGACCTCGAGTCCCAACTCCCGAAAAAGTCCTGTTCCTGTTCCGTCGTCGAGGTACGAGGTTTCAGGTTGAGGGTAACTACGGAGAGCCTGAGGAGACGTGTTTAAGATATTGGCTCCTGTTACAGGCCCCATCCAGTAGAACACGTACAAATTGCCTTACACTCAAGAGATTAAACCTCCATGTAATTTCCATACTGTTTCGTGGTAAAACTACAGCTTTGGTTTCATTGCACCTTAATTTCATTTTACCCATTTACTTTCATTCATAATTTAAGAGCATGGCTCTTGTCGGTGGAGTATGCGCCAGTTTTCTCGGTCCTCGGCCAGGTTCTTTAGGTCCCTGTAAGACACGACATTTACTCTAGATCTCAAAACGGAATAGTGTCAATATAGCTGAATCCCAGAATGCCTATTTTTTCTCAAAATACCTCATTCCCATAATGCCTAAAATTCAAATTCACGTGGTGTCATAATACT
The DNA here is from genome assembly GCF_947568885.1 of Cydia strobilella. Classification (NCBI taxonomy): domain Eukaryota; kingdom Metazoa; phylum Arthropoda; class Insecta; order Lepidoptera; family Tortricidae; genus Cydia; species Cydia strobilella. The sequence continues at coordinate 21,231,407 of NC_086068.1, forward strand.
TACCTAAATCTCAAATGACCTACATTATTGAGCTATATTATCCAATATTATCGTCTTTAGTTCCAGCAGACTGGTAATAGTTGCAAAGTTGTTGTTTAACCCCTTGTGCTAATATTGATAGGTACCCGAGCAAGCAAGATTCCAAAATTGAACCACGAGTGTAACGAGTGGTTTGAATAGTGGAATCTTGAGCGTTGCGAGGATTTCAAAGCACGAGCATCTAGTGATGTGCCGCCGTGAAATTACGCACTTACCGTAATTCTCATTAGTGAAAATTACCGTAAATTACCGAGAAATTACGGTAACTTACCCATGAAGTATATTAAATTAAGATTGAATTTTGCTTACAAGTTTTGTAATTTTAATATATTTAAATGTTTTTAACGTTATTGTTATTAATTAGTGTAGTAATGTTATCTGACACGTGGTTGATTGGTATAATCTATAGTCTTATTTCTCCTTATCTTAGTCCCAACTCTATCTGGGCTTTCTTGTACGGCAGAGCCAAAGCGCTTTATTCTGGGGTATAGGGGTAAGGTTCTGAGCTTTCAATGCTTTCATCTCCCTTTTGACATTAAACGACCATGTGTCGGGAGGTCTTCGTCTTTCCAGGAATATTGTGAGGATATTGTATTGTAGCACAGGCAGGTTTTCGTAACTCAACGACGGACGCCTATTTTTCGTGACGGGGGGAGGGGGGTGGGGGCTAGTCCTGCCACCCCAACCCCTCAAGAGGAAGGGCAACCTGCTGGATCCTGGAAGAGCGACTTCGTGAGTCTTTCATGTCTGTCGGCCTCCAGCCTGGTTTAGCCAGTGTGCTGTCGTGGTTTGTACGTTCCAGCAGCAGTGAGCGTACATTGTTAAAAGGCATCGGGAGAATCGATTCCTGGTCAATCGCCTCCGCACCTGATCCTTGCCTGGAAAGCTAGTCCGCACCGTTGGTACCCCAGGATCCACTATGTCCCTCGATCCATTAAAGGGTGAGCTTTTTATTATGAAATACAGGTATGCCAGGTATGTCTCCATTAGTCGTTCATGGCATTCATGTATGAGTTTTAATGTAATATAGGGCCATTAAGAGTGCTCTTCTGTCGGATAGTATGTGGATGGAGGATCCTACTACCTTCCTTGCGGGGATGGTAGCCGCCACATTGCTGATGCCCAAGCAGTCAGCTTGGAATATTGAGTTATGAGCTCCTAGTGGAGTGGTAATGAACGTTCAGGTCTTGTGAGAAGGTTCCAGAGCCCGACCTACTGTCTCTTTTGGACCCATCAGTGAAGATTCTGAGCTCACGGGTATTAAGTCCTCCGTGATTGTCCTCATATAATTGTATTTTGTACATTTTGTCGAAGGTATAATTTGTTTATGAATCCGATCCGTGCCTGCTCTGCGCATTGGAAAGTCATCGTAAACCTTTTCCAGGCATATTGTGTGCCGAGCTCCCAGGTTAGACCATATGTGGAGGTCGTTGAGATTTCGCAACCTTGCCGCTGAGGGGGTGGCCTCTTGCTGTATGTGTAGGTGAAGCGGTGGAAGGTTTAGCATGACCTTCATGGCTGCAGTCTGTGCGGACCTCGTGTTTGTAGGGATGTTTAAGACGAATTTAACTGGCCAACTATCATCTCGTTTCATTATGTGGCCGGACCATCTAAGCCTTCTTATAGTTAGTCAGTAATAAGGACCACTCTGAAAGATCCTCTCATGTGCTCATTGCGCTATCGAAACGAGTAACAGGACATACGAGTAGAAAAGTCGAGCGATGAGAATGCAGGATCTTGAGGGCGGGCCATCAGGAACCATTTTAATCCGCTAGTACCCAAACTGTACAAAAAATGCAGTTTCCACGTGTTATTTTTTACCTGCAGTAAATGGTACATGCGAACCCAGTTGATAAGCGCTTACCTGTTTACGATATACCTAATAGCCTAACTTAAAATAAACACGAGATGTAAAGTAATAAAATATCTTAAAACACACTTAAGCCAAGCCATTAATGGCTTAGTAAGCCATTGCAAATCTAACTTTACCTTAAACATCAATGCTTGCTTACATATGGTGTGACTTATTGAAATATTGATGTTTGTTTTTTTATTACACTATTATTATTATTATTTTTGTCTTATTTTAAAACACTTATAGTGAAATGAATAAAGAATAATTTTATTCATTTTGAGATGGATTTTATACAATTAGGCTGGCAGAAATAATAAAGAACTCACTTTATTTTTCGTTAGGCAAGCATCTACTTTCATTAAAAACACTTTAAATCGCACATCGAATGAAACTTATTAAAATAATTTAATATTATGGTGCATTTCATCTCTAACATCTAATTATATCATTGATTAAAGTAAAAAAAATTCTTAGAAAAATTACCCGAGAACATTCGCGGGGAAGATTCCCCGTAATTTACGGCGGTAATTTACGGTAATTTTGGTAATAAACTAGTTCCTGTAGACAGATTTTTTTGCAAATTTCAGTACAGATTGTATTACCTAAATAAAAATCAATTCTGTAAAAAATAGTTAATTTTTTTTTTAATTTAGACAACTTTCTCGATAATTACCCGTACGGAGAACGTTACCGCGTAATTTACCCGACGATTCTCTTTGTTCTCGTAATTTACGGTAACGGCACATCACTACGAGCATCAATCAAACAAACTTTGCCACAGAGTGTAACAAACATTTTCACCACACCAACGCGAGGATAATACTAACCATAAAACATTAAAAATACAATCAAAATAAATGAACGCTATTAAATATTTATCATTCAAGAACATCCTTTAAAAGCAAACTTTAACAGCTAACACGAGGAAATAACTCAAAATTAGCATCATATTACTTTGCCACTCTTGTGTATAAAATGCAACTTTCTCATCAGTTTTTAAAGAACAAAGAGTATTTATGAGCTAATTCGGTGAAAAAATAATTGTTAATACGACAAAGGTTATAAAATTGCCCTTAAGACGTAGTTAAACTTAATATGTTAACAAATAGTCATCGGAAATTCCGTATTTTATGATTCATACTTTTTAACATTTGAGTATTTTGGGACTTACTATCTATGGATGGTTAACTTAGACGATATGAATAAAAGTTATTATGACATTCGCCATTTTAAGAGGGAAACAATTTGAAATTTAAGCATTTTGGGACTAAGCTGTTTTGAAATTTAGGACAAAAAAGGCAATGGCAATTTGATACTTTAGTGCAGGGGTCGGCAACCGGCGGCCCGCGGGCCGCATGCGGCCCGCGAACTGCTCGCTTGCGGCCCGCGAGCCTCCGGGTTACATCAGTCCTACCGTAGGTACCGTACCGTAGTGATGTGCCGTTACCGTAAATTACGAGAACAAAGAGAATCGTCGGGTAAATTACGCGGTAACGTTCTCCGTACGGGTAATTATGGAGAAAGTTGTCTAAGTTTTCATTTTTTTTAACTTTTTTTTACAGAATATATTTTTATTTTGGTAATACAATCTGTACTGAAATTTTCAAAAAAATCTGTCTAAAGGAACTAGTTTATTACCAAAATTACGGTAAATTACCGCGTAAATTACGGGGAATCTTCCCCGCGAATGTTCTCGGGTAATTTTTCTTAGACAAATTTTAACTTTAATCAATGATATTAATTCGATTTTAGAGATAGAATACACAATAAATATTAAATTATTTTACTAATGTTTAATAAGTTTCATTCGATGTGCGATTTAAAGTGTTTTTAATGAAAGTAAGTACTTGCCTAACGAAAAATAAAGTGAGTTCTCTATTATTTCAGCTTAGTTGTATCAAAGATAGATATAACTCCGTAATAGATGGATACAGTCTAAGGAAAAAACGTGCCTCGAAAATCAAGAAAATTTGATTCTCGTTCAGAGGGCGCTACTAGTTTTGGCCTACAGTCGTATAGATGGCGTTGACGGTTTCGTTTGTTATTTAACAACTTTAACGCATATCAGTGAAAGAACATGGGTCAAAATCATAAAAATAATTAATGCAAATAAAAAAAATCATTTAAGTATTTATATTTAAATACATTCTATCGTATTTTTATAAATCTTCATTTTTAGTTTTAAAGTGTGTCGACAGATGGCAGTGAATTTACTGGGGTTACAAAATTTACTATGACAGTACCGCTCTAGTATAAGTTACTCTATGGTTGTATAAAATCCATCTCATAATGAATAAATTTATTCTTTACCAAAAATAAATTAAAACTTATTATGTACAGTGATGTAATCTTACAACCATTAATATTTCAATAAGTCATATGTAAGCAAGCTTGATGTGTAAGGTAGAGTTTGATTTGTAATGGCTTACATTACAACAAGTGTGTATGACGATATTTTATTACATCTCAGATTTATTTTAAAACCTCGTGGAAACTGCAGCAACGGATTAAATTGGTTCCTGATGGCCCTCAAGAATCAAGATCCTGCATTCATAGCGCTCTTCTTTTTTACGTCCTGTTACTCGTCTCGATAGCACATTGAGCACGTGATAGGATCTTTCAGAGTGGTCCCTATTACTGACGAACTAAAAGAAGGCTTAGATGGTCCAGCTATTAAGTCTTACATCCCCACAAACCACGAGGTAAATACTGCAGTCATGAAGGTCATGCTAAACCTTCCACCGCTTCACCTACACATACAGCTAGAGGCCACACCCCCCCGCACCCCCCCAGCGGTAAGGTTGCGAAACCTCAACGACCTTAACATATGGTCTAACCTGGGAGCTCGGCACACAATATGTCTGTAAAAGGTTTAAGAAGACTTTACAGTGCTCAGAGCAGACACGGATCGGATTCATAAACTATTTTCGATAAAAGGTACAAAATAAAATCATATGGGGACGACGAATCACGGAGGACTTAATACCTATGAACTGAGTATCTTCAGATATGATGGGTCCAAAACAGACAGTGGTTCGGGCTCTGGAACCTTTTCAGTAGACCCGAACGTGTCCATTACCACTCCGCTAGGAGCTCATAACTCAGTTTTCCAAGCTGAGTGCATGAGCATCATCAATGCGGCGGCTACCATCACTGCAAGGAAGGTTAGTAGGATCCCTCCGGCCTCCACCCACTATCCGCCAGTAGAGCACTAATGGCCCTAAGCCATATAATTACACCAAAACTCATACATGAATGCCACGAACGACTAATGGAGACCTCCATATGGCAAACCTGTATCTCATAATAAGAAGTTCACCCTTCAATGGATCAAGGGACACAGTGGATCCTGAGCTAACGACGGTGCGGACGAGCTTGCCAAGCTGCAAGGTAAGGATCAGGTGCGGAATCGATTTTCCCAATGCCCTTTAACAAGATTCGCTCACTGCTGCTGGAACTTACAAAGACACAGCACAACCAGGCTGGAGACCGACAGGCCATGCATGGCATAAATGAAAAACTCACGAAGTCGCTCTTCCAGGATCCAGCAGGTCACCTTTCCTGTTTGGGGGTTGGGTTGGTTGGCTGGACTAGCTCCCACCTTCGTTACGAAAACTAGGCGCCTGTCGTCGAGTTACGGAAACCTGCCTGTGCTACAATACAATTCAATATCCTCACAAGATTTCTGGGAAGACGAAGACCTCCCAACAAATGGTAGTTCAATATCAAGAGGGAGATGAAAGTAGAACCTAACCCCTATGGTAACCCAGGATAAAGCGCTTTGGCTCCGCTGTACAATGAAGCCCAAATAGAGCTGGGACTAAGATAAGGAGAAATAAGGCTATAAATTATACCAATCAACCACGTGTCAGAAAACATTAGTACACTTAATAATAATAACGTAAAAAACATTTAAATATTTTAAAACCAAAAAACCTGTAAGCAAAATTCAATCTTAATTTAATATACTTCATGGGTAAGTTACCGTAAATTCTCGGTAATTTACGGTAATTTTCACTAATGAGAATTACGGTAAGTGCGTAATTTCTCGGCGGCACATCACTAGTCCTACGTCATCGTTACTAAAAAGTGATCTAGTGAAAAAGAAAAATCTTTCAGTTCAATTATTTTTTTTGGAGTTGGGACCCATTATCACATTAAATGTGCTGATTACTCAATATGCACAGACGTGCCAATATGAGTGTCTGCCTATCGCAATGTAAGAGCGCGCGAGGCGCGCTGAATGTTGGGTTTCGCCCGACCTATAAGTGTGGAGGGTTTGCTACCTTTAAGTGTGGAGCGGGCGCCCTGCATGTAAATGCTTCGCTGAATGTCGAGCTTCGCCCGACCTTTAAGTGTGAGGGGCGCCGCAGGCGCCCTGCATGTGAGCGCGCCAAGCGCGATGTATGTCGGACTCTGCCCGACCTTTAAGTGTGAGGGGCGCCGCAGGCGCCCTGCATGTAAGAGCGCGCCAAGCGCGATGAATGTCGAACTCTGCCCGACCTTTAAGTGTGAGGGGCGCCGCAGGCGCCCTGTATGTAAGAGCGCGCGAAGGGCGCTGAATAACTGTGAGGGACGCCGCAGGAGCCCTGCATGTAAGATAAAGGGCTTACATACAGGGGCGCCCTGTATGTAAGAGCGCGCGAAGGGCGCTGAATAACTGTGAGGGACATCGCAGGAGCCCTGCATGTAAGATAAGGGGCTTACATACAGGGGCGCCCTGTATGTAAGAGCGCGCGAAGGGCGCTGAATAACTGTGAGGGACACCGCAGGAGCCCTGCATGTAAGATAAGGGGCTTACATACAGGGGCGCCCTGTATGTAAGAGCGCGCGAAGGGCGCTGAATAACTGTGAGGGACGCCGCAGGAGCCCTGCATGCTGTAAGATAAGGGGCTTACATACACGGGCATTTTTAGCGTGAGGGGCGCCGCAGGCGCCCTTCATGTAAGAGCGGGCGAAGCGCGCTCTGAATTGCGGCACTCTTTGCATAAAAATGTATATTAAAAGTAGTCCTTTTTGACAAACGACCTTTTGTCTAATAAATTCACGAATTATTAACAGTGTGCGGCCCGCTGCAATTTTGCTAACCGCTATGTGGCCCTTGTATGCTAAAAGGTTGCCGACCTCTGCTTTAGTGCAATGAATCCAAAGCAAAGTAACGTGTAATATAACACAGATAAATAATTGCATAAATTCTACGTTACGCTAGGCAGGTAACCAAAATGGAGGTTATTGAGATATGAATAATTATTACTAGGTGTATAGGTGTATGTTACGGCTACCGGCTACCTAGCTACTGTCGGGATCGTCCAAAATATCTGCAGTTCAATATTTTTCATTTTTATACATCTGACTAATATAACATTCTTTATCCATTTCCGAACCCGACTAAAAGAATTGTAAGATAATTTTAGGACAGATTATTTTATATTTAAATGACTACTCTAAATACAGGTTTGGTTATTTAATATTAAAATAAAACAAAAAGTAAACAATAAAAGGAATGTAAATTTCCAGAACAGTCAAACTATAGGTACAATACAACAAAAAATATAAATGAATATTTAATTAGGGCCACTTGCACCATGCCACTAACCCGGGGTTAACCGGTTAAACCTGGAGTTACCATGGTTACCAGTACAATTTGACACTGGGTTAACCCCGGGTTAGTGGGATGGTGCAAACGGCGTTTAATAATTTAAAATGTCAAACAACTTAGACTGGGAAAGTAGGTACTCTTATTTATCGCACAGATTCGATATCATACATATAACATTGCACTATTAGTTTATATTTTGTTTTGTTCCTATTGTAATTAGAATATTTGTGGAAATTAACGTCAGGTTTATAGTTAGTTCCAGTAACTACGACGACGACGACGACGACGACGACGACGAGTAAGTAGTATGACGGTAATTGGTAAACAAACAACACATTTTTCTTTCAATCTGACGTTGTCTACTTAGTACTTATTAGACAAATGTATTGGGCGATCACTAAACTTATCCTGCGGGTGAAGTGCTCACAATTCCAAAAACTAATAGTCACGTGTCACGTGACCACGAATTTCTCTAGGCCATTACCAATTTTCCACTACTAATTAACAATTGCGCAAACAAGTCACAATTGCACGGAAGCACGTGATCAAGAACAGAAACGAAACACGGGTAGACATAAATAAATTAAATTACACTTAAAACTTAAAATTGTAAATATTACGCTTTATACAGTTAAATAATTTTCATGTAAGAGCTTTAAACCCTTGTAACTAAGTAATAATAATAAAGTTGATTTTAAACAATAAGACTAGAAATTGAGCGATAAAGTGGACAAAGTTCTAAATAGAAGAATTACTGAACGTCATACGCCAACTTACCTTTCCTAATGCTAGCTACCTCTTTCTCTTATATAAATATGTATGTACATAGTTGTTTTGCTGTAGTCGATATAGCTCGATTTTACTTGACAGCTGATTGATATTGATATTGACTAATCCAGAAAATTGCAAACGAGTTAGTTGCTCTTTGAGATATAATAACCACAGTGTCAAAAAATATTTTTGAGCTTTAACCAACAAATCAACTAAAATAAAATAAACTGGCGAAAAATATAGTTATCACAAGCTAATGGAGCTGGTCGCTACCGCTACAGATACTGGTCACATGCCACTTCAACCAGTTGGAAGCAGAGATCAATAGGCCAGCAGCCGGTAATGGAGCTGGTCGCTACACAGCTACAGGTCCTGGTCACATACCACTTCAACCGGTTGGGAGCAGAAATCAATACACCAGCAGCCGGTAATGGAGCTGGTCGCTACTGCTACAGGTACTGGTCACATACCACTTCAACCGGTTGGGAGCAGAAATCAATAGGCCAGCAGCTGGTAATGGAGCTGGTCGCTACCGCTACAGGTACTGGTCACATACCACTTCACCGGGCTGGGAGCAGAGATCAATACGCCAGCAGCCGGTAATTGAAAACAATCTTGCTGTTATTCTGAGAACATCGAACTTGGAGCCCAACGCTACGTGTAATGCTTTGCATTAACCAACATAAATATGAACTACCAATAAATATTTAAAACATAACAAACCTGTTTCTGAACGTGTCGCGATTGTCCGATTCATTTTATACATTGTATTATACCGTGTAAAATATAATTTTATTACATACTTTTACTTATTCTACACTCTTTTAAGAGTTTACCCGTTCATCACATCCAAATCGCAATGTGCTTTCAAAAAAACACTAAAATTAAAGCTTTCTTTATATAAACATACAATTCAGAAAAAAAATCCTGAAATGCCAACTTAACTTAACGAAGCCGAAAATTGTAACAAATGTGAAATGATTCTTAATATTTGTTATAATAAAGTAATAAATATGAAACATCAAAAAATCTGGATTGCCAACCTTCAAGTTAAGCAGTTTTGTGCATAGTTTTCAGCATAAGCATATTGTTCAAGTAGGCCTCGACATTATAAACATCTCAGACATTGTCTGTGGAAATAATTTAGGCCTCACTTATTCGAACGTGAAGTTCGATATCTGATATTAATTTAGCTAATAATCCGAACGCACCTTTTACTCAAACGACTATATCGTATTAGTCACTTCAAATTACACTTCAGGAAAATAACTTACAAACACAACCATATTTTACAATAGGGGTTCAAGCCCGTTACGTTAAACTACTGCAAATCTCCATTAAATTTATTCAGTTATTCAGTTTTATCATAGAATAGAATATTATGAAATGAGGAACATTTTGAAACACACCTCTAAGTGTAATGTCTAGGTATACAGCCTTGGTCAATAGTATATTTTACAAAGGTACCTCATATTCTAATACAAATTAAAGCTAATTAAGAAAGAACCCGGAAGTCCCGGGACTAGGATAAAAGTATTGATAGTGATGTTTTTCTGTAAAATATTATTAATTGTCAATGGCAAATTAATATACACAGTTTTTTAACGTTTTTCGATATACTATTATACATAAAAAAACACGCAGTACTTTCGACCAAAGCTGTACGTATCTACCTACCTACCTACCTACATAACCATACATACATGTGCAACAAAGTGAACTACTGTCGCTGTCGCTGCGTTACATTGGTTTTATTTTCGTACTGATCATAAAACTATGGCAGTGTCAGGTCAGCGAAATGTATATTGTTAAAACAGGTATACAATTATCAAAGTCAAAATATCTTGAACCCCCAATTGAGTTATACACGTCAATTGTAATTGATAATACAATAATAAAGTCACATTAGATACAAATACGATTAATAATTATAACCACTAATAAATATGAGTGCTTCACAATAATACTGGATACATAGAATGGGAAATTATTGCTCACCTCGCTCGTGTGCTTGCCACCAACATTCTGAAACAGACGTTGAATTGAATATTTGATCACGAACAGGGTACATACTTGCGTAGTGCGTAGCCATACCATGATGCCAATCGTTTACGCTCCGTAGCGAATGAAACGCAACTGTCTTTGTCGCACTAATATGGAAAAGTGATAGAGAGATATTACCGTATCGTTCGCTACGGAATGGCATCTTGGCTAGGCACCCAGACCGGAAAACAGGTAGAGTTGGGCCAAGCTAACTCTGCATGGCATTTGCAATTTTAACAAAGTGTGGCAGTCACTAAACTCATCACTAAATAATATAAAAAATACTTCCTCGCATTGTTCAAGTTGTTGCACAGTTAGCTTAGACGGACTCGAGAACACCACAAAGTTTCAAAAGAAAGATTTTGTTAAATATGCTAGGCTTCACGTTGAAAATGACGCGCGAGTGACTCAAAATACGTGAGCTATCCGATTTACCCGTATAATTGGCTTAGAGTTAAATACTATTAATATGACTCACGACTTTTAAATCTGATTATGTTAACTTTACATTAAAATCTACTTTTATAAGATTAGGGTTATAAAATTAAATAAAAATACCTAGTTAGAAAAATGAGATTACGATGAGAACGGTCGGAGCAAACACAAGTGAGAGTCGCGTGGAGTCGCGTGACCGCTCAACAGGCTTGTTGGTAACTTACCGTCGCCGTCGGCTAGTGAGCGGGCCGGATCTGGTTGAGGTCGTCGTCCGAGTCGGTGGGCGGCGCGTGCTCGGACGGCGCCAGCACGGTGAGGTGCGTGGAGTCGCTCTGCAGCGTGCTGCACTCACCGCCGCCGCTCCAGTTGCCGCACTGAGCCTTCTTCTGCAACGCTTGCACGTACGACTGAAATGTCCATATTTCCATAAGTTTCATTAAATCAAAGTTTCCCGAGTGCCTGGACGATAAATAATAGCTTTTCTCCAATATGCTTGGAAATGTTCACCTTATTGTAGCAAAAATAGAACGGAAAGTTCTTCTTTACCCATAATAAAAAAAATCAAATCATTATTGGCCTGTTTTAGCGGACGGGAAGTTATTACTGTATTATTTTTTACCTTTTAAAATATGTACCGATACCAACTGAGAAAAATGAATGCAAACAGCCAATTATTATTACCTATAGAAGCGTCTACGCGGGTCAGCAGTCACTTGGACGTACTAATGCACAAACGTTCCAACCCACAAGTCACCCGAAATTGAGTTAACACCAGGGTACCTCTTTTGACAATTACATGATATGAGCACAAATTACCCCAATGTTCCAACCCACAATTTCAATGATTCTAGGAGGAAACATTCGCTTCTTAATGATCGATGGCGGTGAGGCTTACGAGTGTCATAGTCAAGATGTTACACAATCACAAACCTTCTCTTCTATAATAGGTAATATATGTATATATTATGTAATGTAATGTACCTGGGATATGACGTCGCCGTGCGCAGTGCGCACCTGGTACAGATAGCGGTACTTGCGCTGCTTCATCTCGGCGCGCTGCTCGCGTGTAACCGGCCGCGTCTGCTGCGCCTTCAGTCGCCGCTTCTGCGCTCCTATACCTAAACAAACGTTATACCTACTCATTAGATGTTATGCCCATTGGCGTTTCCTGTCAAGTGCTATTCACGTTAATTTATAAAGGTGCGCAAGGAACATTAGACATAGAAGAACATAGAACATTTTTATTCAACATCACATGAAATGGCAGAGTTAACAGATAGTGTAACACATTTTTTTACAGATGAACCTTAAATTTAGACTTAAAAACTAAGAAATTGAGTTGCACATCTAAGGGAGAAATATTCATGAGTGTTAAATAGAAGTTGCAGTATATTTACTACAACGCTGGTTTTCAGGCATTAGAAAATTATAGACCCCATTATATAGGTATAGTGCAAGTATATGCAATGGCGTACTCTGTTCATGGTAGATGCCGGAGGCGGTTAGCGCGGCCTGCGCGAACAGGCCGAGCAGCGCGGCCACCGGCCAGGCCGCGAGCGCCAGCCACGACAGGCGGCACGGCGGCGCCACCACCGGCTCCAGCTTCGCGCGCGCCCACAACTGCAGACGGAAACACACGATCAGTGCCATCAGTGGGCAGTGGGAGATACCGACCCGGTGACCCTTGCTGAACAATCCACCTGTGATTGCGCCATAATACGACTACGTTGATTTTAGAGCTCTGTAAAACTTTGTGGACGGAGCTCTTTAGGGATCACTTCGGTCTCGCAAATCGGTTAAATGTGTTTTTTCGTATAGATCCTCCTTTTTAGAAGTCTGTTAAAATGTAGCATGAGTATATGCTGCATGCAGACCACATATTAAGCGAATCAATCGAAGACCCATTCATTTAACTTGGTATATGTTTATAGTTTTGACGCTAAGATGGAACAAACGAGACATTCATAAATTGCTCATATCGTAATAACTCTTCCCTTTGATATTGCCGCAGTCGGGTAAAGTAAGTATTTATTTGCAAAGAACAAGTAGGTACAATAGTTTCTTAGGTGGTAAGTGACAATTGGTTGCTTATTTTGCTATTTGTACTATACAGGTTGTACTAGCATGCAATAATCTTATAACGACTACAAATCCGGCTGTAAATCTTCAGAGAGGAATTATTTTACACTGTAATAGCTTTTATCAGTTAATAGCTTTATCAATTTATTTCTAAATGTATGTACAGGTAGTTCTCTTACAGATTTTGGTAATTTGTTAAAAAGTTTCATGCACGTAACAAAACAGTGATTGGAATATAATGCTATCCTGGGGAACACAATTATGAACCAGCCTTCCATTCCAGGACCACGTTGATTTCCAGTAGAGACGCTTTCAGTTGTTGTAAATATCGACTGATTACAAAAAATATCGGAAATGCCATAGGTAGGAACTTAGGAAGGAATGCGGGCGACGCGGACGCAGAGAGCGTGCTATACTGACCCACTTGAGCATCATCATTCTCTCGAGGAAGTAGTCCAGCGCCGTGGCGATCACTGCGCCGCCGTACACCGCCGTGCCGAAAATTGTCACAACTGCAAAACAATCACACATCGTATTATAACAGGACCTAGCCTAGCCCTAGCACATGTGGTTTTAAATTTAATTTATTTATTTATTTCAAATTTTATTTTAAGCTAGAAACATTAAACTCCGTAAAAGGGTATTTTATTAAAAGAAAACTGATTACAGCGTTTTTAAAATTCATCCCCCAAGGTGGTGAAAAAGGGATTGAAAGTTTGTACGGAGATCAAACACTTTTTTGAGCGTGGAACTTGAAACTTTGGCAAATGATTAGAATCCAAGAAAAGTAATTTCAGCGTTTATAAAAATTCATCCCCTAAAAGTGTTAAAGGTTTGTATGGGGTTCAAATTATATTTTAAGCTAGGAACTTAAAACGTCGTAAAAAGGTATTTTATTAAAAGAGAAAACTTGACTTCAGAGTTATTGAAAATTCATCCCGCAAGGTGGTAAAAAGCGTAAAGTTTGTATGGAGGTCAAACATTTTTGTGAGTACTGGCATAGAGTAACTTATACTAGAGCGGTAGTGTCATAGTAAATTTTGTAACCCCAGTAAATTCACTGCCATCTGTCGACACACTTTAAAACTAAAAATGAAGATTTATAAAAATACGATAGAATGTATTTAAATATAGATAAATGATTTTTTTATTTGCATTAATTATTTTTATGATTTTGACCCATGTTCTTTCACTGATATGCGTTAAAATTGTTAAATAACAAACGAAACCGTCAACGCCATCTATACGACTGTAGGCCAAAACTAGTAGCGCCCTCTGAACGAGAATCAAATTTGCTTGATTTTCGAGGCACGTTTTTTCCTTAGACTGTATCCATCTCTTACGGAGTTATATCTATCTTTGGTACTGGACTTGAATCTTTGTATAACGGCATATTATTAGAATACAAGAAAAGTATTTTCAGCGTTTTTAAAAATTAATCCCCTAAATGGGTTAAAAAGGAGTTGAAAGTTAGAATCCATTACAAATGCTTTGAAACTTCTTAGAAAGGCATAATATAAGACTACAAAAAAAATTGAAAATTCAACCCCTTTGGGGGGGGGGGGGGGTTAACGTTTTAATGAAGTAGAAGTTTTCTTTTAAGCTAGGAACTTGAAACTTGGTAAAAGGGCATTATATTAAAATAGACGAAAACTGATTTCACCGTTTTTGAAAATTAATTCCCTAAGTTGGTGAAAACAGGGTTGAAAGTTTGCATTGGCAACGAAAATTTTTGTAAATAGTGAACTTGAAATGTCGACACAATAATAGAAAACGGTAAAAGTGATAGCGTTTTTAGAAATTTATTTCAGTTATGGGCTTGAAACTTTGTAGGTTGTGACAGACAAATCTCATGCGTTGCATAATTATTAACATGATTAACCGCCCCTACTGCTATCTTTTGCTGCATAATGTTCTATATTATACTCATGTGAATATGAATATATAACCACCAACATACAAATCCACGCGTACGAAGCAGGCAGGCGGGCAATAGCTAGTACTCATATATTATATTTGAGGAAGAGACCGCGCCTCATGTTGTTTACTTATAAGTTGCAATGCATGCGTAATATGACTCACCTTTTTTCCAGTACAAATTGATGACCGCGAAGAATATGCCGGAACCGAGCAACGCCACAACGCAAAGCCAATACTGGAACAAAAGTATTTCACATTTTGGTATTTTTATTTTCTAGGTACTTACTTATGTGACGCTCACGTTACAATACCTAAAGTTTGTCACATTTCAAACATAGACACAGAGAATCATACTAACTTTGTCTTACACTAGTACTACCACCCAAAAGAAAAGTATGAGTATAGTTGTTTTCTTGTTATTTACTGCCAATTTGGTTTGACCAACTATAGTATGTACATACAGATTTTTAATTTTTTTTCTTGAAAGATAGTTTTAATCCATTTGAGTTTAAACCCCACAAACAAATCAAGTGAATATGTGAAATAGGTCGCCCAGCCGTACGAGTCGAGTATGATGCGTGAACAATTCACTTGATGGTTATTTTAACAAGATAGTAAATCCAAAGTAATTTTACCCATGTTTGTGTAGTTTGTAGATTGAGAGTAATTGTTTTATTTCTTGTTTTTTGTGTGTATGCTCGCGAATTAAGTACCGACCCTGATTGATTTTATTCTGTTTAATGCTAGCCATGAGTGAACCCTCTTCATTACGCCTTCGTTGTCCCCACTGCCCCAGTTCAACAAGAGAATTTACTGCTCATGGACTTGCAGTGCACATTGGGCACAAGCACAAGGGTTCGCCCCGTGCGAATTCCTCCGGATCCGCGCAAACGTTGCCACAGCCAGTGCAAACGGATGTCCCCAGTTCTATAGGGCTGGATGACCTAGCGGCCCTTAAGAAGTCGGTGCGGGTGCTGCGTCATATTCCTAAGGGAGCTCGGAGTCTGGCGGCGGGTAAACTGAGTGGCCTGATCGATAGTTGTGTCAGCGCGAACGGTGAAAATGAATGGTTTGCTTTACTGTCTTTCGCCTATTCCGCATTGCGAGTGCCTGATGCAGCGGTTAAGGGTAACCTGACCACTAAGGTCAAGCGGAATATAGATTCGACGGGAGGTTTCGACGGTGTGGATGTCATGGTCTCCGACCCAAAAACCTCCAGTTCATCCTCGGTTCTGAAGACGATCGAATCTAAAGTTTTCGAGGGTGATCTCAGGGGGGCAGTACGGGTGCTAATGTCGGAGGACGCAATGGCCCCATTTTCTTCAGGAACTCTTGTTGCCTTGCAGTCTAAACACCCGGCCCCTTCTCGACCGCTACTTTTTCCGCAGGAGCCAGATAGATCCTTTGTTGCATTGACGGTGGAGCCAAGGGACGTAGCTCAGGCTCTCGGCTCCTTCAACAGCAGTTCTGCCGCTGGCTTGGACGGCATTCGTCCAGCGCACCTAAAGGAACTTACGTCCAGCTCGGCGGGTGATAATGGTTTCCGGCTACTTGAGTCCGTGACGAAGTTGTGCAACTTCTTGCTCAGTGGTCAGTTAAACCCTGTGGTTTGCCCTTTTGTGTATGGGGCCTCATTGTGCGCCTTGTCAAAGAAGGGCGGAGGTATGAGGCCAATTGCGATAGGTAGCACTTTTCGTCGCCTGACAGCTAAGCTGGGTTGCCGAGCTGTGAAGGAGGAAATGGCCACATATCTCTGTCCTCTTCAGTTAGGGTTTGGCACGAGGTTGGGGTGTGAGGCCGCAATACACGCAACGCGGGCGTTTGCGTCAGATCCGAATAACGAAGGGTGTGTGATCGTCAAGCTGGACTTAAAAAAAACTTTTATAAAAAAAAGATAAACCGACTTCAAAAAGGATGAAATAAAATATTATCCTTTTTAGGGTTCCGTGTTTAAGTATATGCGTTACCAACTGATATGTTTGAAGTCGGTGCCAAGCCAAATTTTAAACCATATATTCATAGGGATTTTGGTGCAATTCGATAAAGATGCGGCTATATAAGTACGTTGGATTACCTAATGCAGCGTACTACGTAGGCGAACAACACGCGAATGCGAAGCGGCGCGGCACGGCGCCTTAATTAATCCTTTGATACCTATATAGAAGTGTCCTACGTGGGCGATCTCGTTGCGAACGCGAACGAATTGGGCCGGCCGCTCCGTGCCGGGTCGCTTCGCTTCGTGTTCGCGAGTGTTCGCCTATGTAAGACGCAGCGTTACACGACGACAATAAACGAACTTCCTGTACACCTCAGAACAGAACACACGGTTGAACCTTCTTGGCGCAGTTCGTACCATGCTTGTCGGCACGTTAGTGTAAATCTAATACGTTTTGTCGTCGTATTTTTTTAAAGAGCATTTCTTACTAATTCTTAAACAGTCATAGCACGCAAGTGTGGGATTGGGACTGAGTTATTTTCTGTCGCTTATTCAGAGGACTACATTTCAAAATATAAAACAATTCAAGGAACCCTCATGCAAAATTTCAGCTAAAGCGGTTCAGTTGTTTAGCCATGAAAAGGTAGCTAAGAGGCAGACATAATTGCTTTCACGTTTATAATATTTGTACAGTTGTAATGGGATTTATAGACATAAAGCTGATTATTTTTGACTGGTATTGTTACTACTTGGAGTACTTGGCTTGGCACCGACTTCAAACATATCAGTTGGTAACGCATATACTTAAACACGGAACCCTAAAAAGGATAATATTTTATTTCATCCTTTTTGAAGTCGGTTTATCTTTTTTTTATAAAAGTTTTTATTTTTCCATTTTTAGTTTTAAGACATTGTTAAGAGCGTGACGCATGAATGAAAAACATAATCATGTTTATCTGTAAATTCGTAAACTTTATTAAATAATCAGAATTTTCCTCGAGTCCGTCTGGGAAATCATTCCTGTCAGTAAATCCATTCTCCGCCCCGCCACTGACCCAATCCCTCAAACCCCCCGATCACTCAACCTCACAGCACATCAACCCCTCATCACTGAACCCCTCGACCCTAAACCACCAACCCTTCAACCGCCATTCCCCGACCCCTAACCCCAGACCCCTTAACTCCTAACCCTAACCCCCAATCCCTTAACTCCCAACCCCTCAGTCTCCGACCCATCAACTCACCTCCCCTCAACCCCCAACCTCAAACCCCCCAAACACTAATACCCTCTACCTTCACCTCTCAGTCTCTTTGGTTGTTTCCAACACTACCTACATCAAAAATCATAATACACATACGAGGGAAGTTATCAGTAGCCTTACCACGAGTTTGACATTGATATATTCGCTATCGTATGCGTAACTTACTGTTTATGCATCTCGCTCGTACTGGCGTATTAGTGTACAAAGTAAGTTACGAAGAATATTTAGGGCCAAACTCGTGGTTAGGCTACAGTTGCACTACATCAAATTGGTGGTATTGGTGAGTAAATGCTTGAGTTACTTTAGAAAACACCGAAATTACCATACACGTGCCTTTAAAAATTGAGGAGTTCCCTCAATTCCTCACGGATTCCATCATCAGATCAAAACCAAAAATATTACGAAAACACCTTGGAGAGGTAACTTCTTTCAAACAGAAAAAGAATAACTCAAATCGGATCATGGGTGCCGGAGTAATCGCTGAAATCATTATCATCAAAACAATCATCATCATCAGCTCCACTTCATCAAATTGGTGGTTTTCTAGAAAAAATTATCAAGTTTCTTAAGAAAACGACCAAATCACCATACATGTGCCTTTAAAAATTGAGGAGTTCCCTCAATTCCTCATGGATCCCATCATCTGAACAGCACCAGATTAATGTGGAACCAACTTGGAAGTAGCTCCTTTCGAACAAAAAAATAATTACTCAAATCGGACCACGGGTCTCGGAATAATCGGTGAACATACATAAAAAAAAAAAAAATAGCCACAACCGAATACAGAACCTCCTCCTTCTATGAAATTGAAGTCGGTTAAAAATGCCTTTAATACCATAGAGCGTGATGTCCTATTAGCCGAGGTCAAGGAAAGGGTGCCCTCATTGTATCCCTTCCTTTTTCAGGTATATGCGTCCCCCTCCAATCTTTTTTATAATGGTTCCCTCATTTCTTCCCAGGTCGGCGCTCAGCAGGGAGACCCGCTTGGACCTCTAGTCTTCAGTCTCGCCATTCATAAGGCGATCTCAGTGCTTCAATCCCCGTTGAACATTTGGTACCTGGATGATGGTACCCTCGGGGGTAAGCCTGAGGTGGTGGAGCAGGATCTGATCACCCTGCTTCCACGCTTTCGAGAACTGGGACTGGAGGTGAACTCGAATAAGAGCGAATTTTTTCCTTGCAGCGCCGATTCACGGCTTTCTTCACCTTCATTTTGTGATTTTCTCCCCGGGCTTAAAGAGCTTTCTCCTCGAACCTTTCATCTTCTTGGATCGCCCATTTTCCCTGAAGCCATTCCAGAGGCTTTTGAGGTGCGAAGGCAGCTTCTCCTGACCGCCGGGGAAAGGCTAAAACACATTTCTGCGCACGTAGCTCTTTTGTTGTTGCGGATCTGTTTTGCCGTTCCCAAATTGACTTACTTCTTGCGTACCGTACCGACTTGGCTTTACCCTGTGCATATTGACTCCTTTGATTGTGTGTTAAGGGAGTCATTAGAATTGCTGTTAAATGTTTCCCTTGATTCGAGTCAATGGGATCTGGCCTCCCTTCCCATTCGGACCGGCGGTCTGGGCGTCCGGCGCGCGCGGGATGTGAGCCTGCCGGCCTTCTTGGCGTCGGTGGCTGGGGTTGGCAGCCTTGTCACTCAAATTTTAGCTTCGAATGGTGATGAGGTAGCCATACCTTATGCTGCGGATGCTTTGGCGGCATGGTCGGATCTCAACCCGAGTGCGCCCACGCCGGAGTTACTGGACCGTCAGCGCTCATGGGACGATATAGGGGTGAAGCGGGTGTTCGACGGCTTGTTGGGGAATGCAGCGGGTGTGGACAGGGCGAGGCTCGTCGCTGTGTCGAGGCCGGAGTCCGGAGCGTGGCTTCAGGCGCTTCCTTCTCCGCACTTAGGTACCCTTCTTGATAACGACTCGATGCGGGTGGCCGTGGCTCTTCGCCTGGGCTGTGATGTGTGTGAACCTCATGTATGCATCTGCGGCTCTATGGTGGAGAGAGACGGCCATCACGCGTTGAGTTGTTGTCGGTGTGCTGGGAGGTACCCACGCCACCACGCCTTGAATGATATCGTACGAAGGGCGTTGGTCTCGGCGAATGTTCCGTGTGTGCTGGAGCCACCGGGTCTTAGCAGATCAGATGGAAAGAGGTCCGACGGGTTGACCTTGGTCCCGTGGGAGAGGGGCAGATGTCTGTTGTGGGACGCCACGTGCGTCAACACTTTTGCTGCTTCGCATATTAGCCGCACCGTGCGTTCGGCGGGGGCAGCGGCTGAGCTAGCGGCGGCTCGGAAGCGGGAAAAGTATGCGGTGTTAACGCACTACCTATTTGTCCCTCTTGCCGTGGAAACCACTGGCTGTTGGTGTGCTGAGGCCAAGACTTTTATTGGGTCATGACCCTCGCTCCGGGTCGTTCCTTTTGCAAAGGTTGTCCATCGCTGTTCAACGTGGCAACGCGGCGAGCGTGATGGGCTCCTTTGCATCTGGAGGGGCGCGGGGCGCATTTTGTGAATAGTTTTTGTGTTTGTTAGGTTCTAGTTTAGGTTAAGATCTTTGTAATGTTTTATTTTGTATGACATGTGTGTTATAACTTGTAATTAATTATATTGTCTTCGGTTACCGCGATAGTTACTCATGAAATAAAACTATGAAAACGGATTATATCGCGTATATTGAATTTATAATACAGACTGCAGGAGTGTATTAAATCCAAAGTATAATAACCATCTGCCATCAATAACATGTAATACTATTTATTGTACAGGGTTGGGCAGATTAAGTGTCCTAGTTTAAAATAGCCATACAATTAAAACAAAAAACCGGCCAAGTGCGAGTCGGACTCGCGCACGAAGGGCACAAAAAACGGCAAAAAAATCACGTTTGTTGTATGGGAGCCCCACTTACATATAAATTTTATTCTGTTTTTAGTATTTGTTGTTATAGCGGCAATAGAAATACATCATCTGTGAAAATTTCAACTGTCTAGCTATCACGGTTCATGAGATACAGCCGGTGACAGACAGACAGCGAAGTCTTAGCAATAGGGTCCCGTTTTTACCCTTTCGTCCGGAACCCTGAAAACTTCAAATTTCAATATTGTCTTTATTTTAAGTATACTCTATACACACACACACACACACGCACGCACGCACGCACGCACACACACACGCACGCACGTACGCACACGCGCACACACACACACACACTGTCGAACTGTTTGGCCTACTCTCGTTTAGAGGGCGTTTACGGTTTCGTTTGTTATTTATAATTTTAACGCATATCAGTAAAAGAACATGGGTCAAAATCATATAAAAATAATTAATGCAAATAAAAAAATCATTTATCTATATTTAAATACATTTTAACGTATTTTTATAAATCTTCATTTTTAGTTTTAAAGTATGTCGATAGATGGCAGTGAATTTACAGTGGTTACAAAATTTACTATGACAGTACCGCTCTTTGGTAGTATAAACGTACTAGTTAACTAAAACTCGAGGATAGTTTTGTACCTATTACCTGATCCAAACAAACATGAATGAACAATAATTAAACTGAGATTTAAAGCCATTTAGGCATTGACCTTAAACAATTAAATAAAATGACTGTCACAAGTTAGGGGTTCTAAATAATAATAGGACATTCAAAGTCAAAGAATGTTTAAGATAAAAGGGTTAGTTACTTACCGTAGTAGGCCTATTGTCCAGAAAATGGTCGTAGACGGCAAGTCCAGCAAGTGCCAGCAGAAGTCCCGTGTGGAAGCCCGTCATGAACAGGCCCACGTACTGTATCAGCATGGTGATGAGGCCAAATAACAGCCCGGCGCACAATGCCACACCTCAAACAAAACACATTTTTACTCACATTACATTAATGAGATATACACATCAACAGTTATATTTATTATCATTTATATTAACAGTTATATCTAACAACTCATGCGTAATATATAACAAACACTTGAATAACTGCCGCCCATCTATGTGAGTCCGGTAAAACATCTGTACATATAACAACATTAACAACTCGACAATCCATGGATGCTAAAATTAACTTACAAACATTCCCATATGGCGGCATTAGGTGATCCTGGAGACATATCAAATACACTATTGTCGAACCAAAAGTGAATCCCGTCAGAAACATGCTGGCTTTAAAACATCGATAACCTGTAAAAAAAATGCACATATAATCTTTCATCTTACAACCTGTAATAGTGGAGTCAATATAAAGTTTAAGTTACATTAAATGCACACTCAAATTTTTCTACATGGGTGAATACTATATCATATTGAATACCCGTCTGTAAATTAACAACTTGATATCAGTTCCCGTTTTTGAGAAATAAAACTTTTTTTTAAATCTTTTATACTACTTAAACAATAATTCCCACATAAGATATTTTTCGTAGAATGGGTTATGAAGCTTATACGACTACACGGTCAGAATATCTCTCGACAATAATGTAAATTATAGATTTATTGAAACAAATTATTATTTTGTAAGTTTTTCATGACCGAGGAACTCCCACACCGAGAGAAAAGTTTTACTATGGTGGTTATGAAGTAGTTGTATCGATCATGTTTAAAAATCTCCCGAGTCACTACTATATTTGTAGAATAGCAGCAAGATTTTGGAAACAAACAGCAAATAATAATGTTCTGCACAATTAATGGACATTTCTAGTTTTTTGCCAGTAACTGCACAAGTTATGGAAGAATAACATATTCATTTTCCTCTCGATAATTAAATCAATTTCCAGAATAAAAAATTAAAAAAAGTATGCGGTATTTCCAGGCATTCACAGAGGTCAATTCGAACTTTATTTAAGATGTCAATAATATATCATTTTGTTATCATTCGCCCGACCGTCTCGCTCGCACTAAAACATATTTTAACTAGTACGAGCGAAACGCACACGCAAATTAAAAAAAATGACATCTTTAATAACAAAGTTCGAATTAGCCTCAAGGTATATTAGGAAAGTATACCTTATGGCTTATGGCATTGCGTTAAGGTTCAATAGTTCAATGCATTAAGTGTCTGTCTTTATATGAAAAACGATAGCTGTCAAATTTTTATATCTATTCACAAAACGTTTAGAATACTGGATGCTGTGTCAGATATAAATAGACCCTTGAAGTCTTACAACTATCTATTATGCTTGATCTGAATCTTACTGGTTAGTAAGGACCGTCCACTTAGTTATACTTCGAATAGCCGCCCGGACAAATTATAAAGCTAATTTCGAATTTTAAATTTTGACAATTCACGAGAAGAGTAACGTAACGTCAAACGATATGTTTGTCCCTTTTCAACGATTCTGTCATCCGATGCTTTTAGTAGCGGGAGCTGTGAGATTGAAAAGACGCAAATGTCAGCAATTCGTACCGCTTGGTATTTGTCAGCGAGCGCATCGCGACATGAAACCAGTATGAACCTGACCCTCGATTACGTATAATTGTAAGGAAACTTGGGATCAAGTTATATTAGTCTAAGGTCTAACAGTTGAAAATAAGACGTGCTCTGAATATACAGTGTGGAAATTTATATGGGCCCTGAAGGGAAAGTGCCTTAAAACCTTAAGTTACCTCATTTTATTTTTAAAACGAAACAAAACTGCATTCAAAGGTTTTTTGAAATTCGCTTGTCTCGCCTGGGAATCGAACCGACTAAAAATTCCAAACAATAAACACTCCCTATTTTATTCTACTAGTCGATACAATTAATGTTAATGATAACATTTCTTCAAGAAACATTAGGTCTTACACTCGTCTGTCGTACAAAATTTCCATAAAATCGAATATTTAGTACTCAAGAATATTTTTAGACAAGCAAAATGGAAAAAAAAATTAAAAACCTTTGAATGCAGTTTAGTTTCTTTTTAAAAATAAAAGAATGTTTCCTTTAAGTAAAATGAGCTAACTTAAGGTTTTCAGAGAATTTCCCTCCAGGGCCCATTAATTTGATTATTAAATGAAAATTAAAAACCTTTGAATGCAGTTTAGTTTCTTTTTAAAAATAAAAGAATGTTTCCTTTAAGTAAAATGAGCTAACTTAAGGTTTTCAGAGAATTTCCCTCCAGGGCCCATTAATTTGATTATTAAATGATAGTGGTAAGTAAGCGCATTGAGTATGCACTTTTGTCTCAGGCGATGCCGCTTGGCACGATTGATTGTTCCTTAGGGCAAACAAAACTGATTCAGCCCGGTAGCCACGAGATCGTAACGCCCCCCAAAAGGGGGGTGAAAGGGTCGGCTCCCCAAGTCCAATCTATGCTATATTTCTTCGTGTTCTTAGCAACTAGGGCAACTTATATCATTTTCGTATAGTTTAGGAACGAGGAATTCATTTTTGAAATAATTATTAGACCTTTCCATACAAAAAAAATGAGTTGTTTACAAAAAATTTAAATGTTATGTAATTTGTTGTGTCAATTTTCCCTGTTACAATTACAGTGTGGCGATTTGCACTAAATAAAAAAATGGACAATGTAGCCCATTTATTGTTCATTCTGGAAAATATCACTTTAAAGGAATAGCTGCCGAAACGCCTGGCAAAAAAGAGGCTTTTTTTCTTACTAAGCGGCGTTTTAAGTTTCCAAAGTTTTTATTCCTAACTTGTTTTTGTTCCTCACTTGTTGTTTTTATTATTTTTTCGCAACTGTGTTAAAAAAAGGTCGTTCGATACACGTGC
Source organism: Cydia strobilella (assembly GCF_947568885.1). Lineage (NCBI taxonomy): Eukaryota > Metazoa > Arthropoda > Insecta > Lepidoptera > Tortricidae > Cydia > Cydia strobilella. The sequence continues at coordinate 21,256,044 of NC_086068.1, forward strand.
GGAAATGTCATTCTTCACTCGTCCCGAGTCTTGCCAAGATACCTATCTCGGTACTCGTGAAGTAATGACATACTTTCCGCACTAGCATCGAAATGTACTATTTATTTCATTTGGGCACCAAGAAGTATGTTGGTAGTAAACCTTTTAGTGCGAGTAAAATAGTATGTAATAATGATTTAATATAATATTGTTAATTTACTAAAGTTTCATTATTGCGTCATTTCATCTCATAACCCTACTACCCATTGAATTGAATGACCTTTTTCACGTTTTCTGCAGCTATGCAGTCGACTGCAGCAATATTGAAGCGCGACATTGCTGTCGACTGCTACGGCAGTAGCCGTAAATGTCAAAATCAAATTTCCTGTCTGGACTTTGACGTTCATTTAAAATAAATAATTTTTAAGAAAAAAAAACCGACTTCAATTGGGGATGCCGCTGAAAGTTCACTTATTGTTAATGGTGCACTCTTAGATTCCAGACAATGAAATGAAAAAGACAGCATCTTTTGCCTAATAATGTAGAAAAGGAGGTAAAACCACCCACTTTTCTAGTAGCATTTCGTTTCTGTAGGGGTCGCAGTTCTAACCTAACCTAACCTACTTTTCTGATAGCATTTCGTTTTTGTAAGGGTCACAGCTCTAACCTAACCTACTTTTCTCATAGCAGTTCTGTTCTGTGAGAATCGCAGTTCAAAACCCAACCACCCACCTAACCCACTTTTCTAGTAGCATTTCCGGGTCCGGATCAGAGTCCGGGTCCGTGTCCGGCTGTCCGGGTCCATGATTGGGTCAGAGTTCGGTTCGGGTCCGGGTCCGAGTTGGGGTCCATGTTCAGACCCGGGTCCGGGTCCGAGTCCGGGTCCAAGTTTAGGTCTGGGTCCATAAGGAAGAGAACAAATCGCCAAACGTGAACTATGTGTCATTGAAGAGTTCCATTCTGATCATTATCAGCAGTTTTCATTTCATCAAATGTCACTTTTTTAAATGTAAATGCTGGATTTGTTGATAAAAAAACAAAAATCACTATATGTATGCCTTTCACATTTGAGGAGTTCCCTCGGTTCCTCGTGGGTCTCATCATCAGAACTCGAGCTTGACAAAAATATGTCTTAAAAACTTAAGTTGCTTAACAAACATAAAGAAGAGGACAAATCGCAAAACGTAAACTATGCGTCATTAAAGAGTTCCATTCTGATCATCATCAGCAGTTCCACTTCATCAAATGTCACTTTCGAAAATGGAAGTGCTGGATTTGTTTATAAAATTACAAAAATCACTATATGTATGCCTTTCACATTTGAGGAGTTCCCTCGATTCCTCACGGATACCATCATCAGAACTCGAGCTTGACAAAAATGTTTCTTGAAAACCTAACTTGATTAACAAACATAACAAAGAGGACAAATCGCCAAACGTGAACTATGCGTCATTGAAGAGTTCCGTTCTGATCATCATCAGCAGTTCCACTTCATCAAATGTCACTTTTTAAAATGGATGTGCTGGATTTGTTTATAAAATTACAAAAATCACTATATGTATGCCTTTCACATTTGAGGAGTTCCCTCGATTCCTCATGGATACCATCATCAGAATTCGAGCTTGACAAAAATGTTTCTTGAAAACCTAACTTGCTTAACAAACATAACAAAGAGGACAAATCGCCAAACGTGAACTATGCGTCATTGAAGAGTTCCGTTCTGATCATCATCAGCAGTTCCACTTCATCAAATGTCACTTTTTGAAATGGAAGTGCTGGATTTGTTCATAAAAATACAAAAATCACTATATGTATGCCTTTCACATTTAAGGAGTTCCCTGGATTCCTCATGGATCCCATCATCAGAACTCGAGCTTGACAAAAATGTTTCTTGAAAACCTAACTTGCTTTACAAACATAACGAAGAGGACAAATCGCCAATTGTGAACTATGCGTCATTGAAGAGTTCCGTTCTGATCATCATCAGCAGTTCCACTTCATCAAATGTCACTTTTTAAAATGGAAGTGGTGGATTTGTTTATAAAAATACAAAAATCACTATATGTATGCCTTTCACATTTGAGGAGTTCCCTCGATTCCTCATGGATCCCATCATCAGAACTCGAGCTTGACAAAAATGTTTCTTGAAAACCTAACTTGCTTAACAAACATAAAGAAGAGGACAAATCGCCAAACGTGAACTATGCATCATTGAAGAGTTCTGTTCTAATCATCATCAGCAATTCCACTTCATAAAATGTCACTTTTTTAAATGTAAGTGCTTGATTTGTTGATAAAAATACTAAAATCACTATATGTATGCCTTTAACATTTGAGGAATTCCCTCGATTCCTCATGGATCCCATCATCATAACTGCTTTTTGACGAAAACGGGACCAATCTGTATGTATATACTTACAATCAAAAAAAGAATTTTCAAAATCGGTCCAGAAATGACGGAGTTATGGAGTAACAAACATTAAAAAAAAAAAAAAAAAAAAAAAAAAAAAAAAAAAAAAAAAAAAAAAAAACAACCGAATTGAGAACCTCCTCCTTTGAAATCTTGAAGTCGGTTAATAATCAAAGGGGATCATCGATTTTGGGCCCAGAGGACAAACCATCGCGTATATTATGGTACACTACACAGACGGTCACAGTAATTATAAACGCATTTTATTACGGAAAAAGATATAATATTGGGTGTAAATGAAACGGGAATGTATTATACAATAAAATAAATTATATCTATTATTCATTTCCGTAAATCACACCATCATCTTTATTAACATAGCATAGCTTAACGCTCAATTTCGCACAAACCGTGAGGTTTTGACTAAGGAGTTTAAAATTCTCTTTGCACTAAACTTTATGGTTGGTAGAAAAGTCTGTATTCTAATTTGGCACTAACTGCCACTGTCTGTCATTGCTATGTCATAGCCTCATAGCTGACATACGTGAGATATATGCCGCAATGTATGCATTGCGCGTTTTATCGGAGCTTTGCCTGAGGTGTGTTAAGTAAGCGATTTTTTTGTAGAATATAGTAAATATAAAGAGCTTAATTAACATGTAATTTTTATGTACACATTAGTTGTTATTATTATGTAAAAAAAAAAATTAATAAAGAAAGTTATTGGGGGCAGGTTTCTGTGTCAAGCTGTAAGAAAATATAAATATTTAATGAGTATATGCTTGAGAACCGCATATTAGAAAATCTCTAGTGTGGGAATTGGTGTTTTGGTTTATTTTTCTATTTTAGTGATAATTTGGATTTATAAAAAAAAATTGACATATTTTGTGGAGATTTTTTTCAAAATATATTATTTGTAACATAGGTAATCACATCTCAAAAAATCTCTGATGTGAGAATTAATGTAGATTTCCCATACATTTTGCACTGTGCTGACCGGCCTATAAGAACAGTTTATAATTTAGAAAATCGCGCACGAAGTAACTTTTTTCAAGACTAGGTAATTTGATTTCTGATAACTATTTGTTATATAATCATCAATATCATCATCATCAATGTACAAATGAGCACGCGTCGTCCTGGATCAGTAATTTTAACAACAAGCTGTGTTTACTTCAACTCGACCATCCTATACAGTAGACTTATATTGACCGGGATATAGACCGTGATTACCTTTTGTAACCTTTTTTTTTGTTGCTCAAAAACAATACAAAAGGTAATTACGGTCTATATCCCGGTCAATATAAGTCTAGTGAAACTAACCGTGAATCATTCAAAACTGTCATCCTATACAGGTAACGTAAGAAGCATCCACTAATAATTTACGTCTGAATCTTTAACATGCCTAATATCCCATAATAGTAATGACATTAATGTATACCTAAAAGCACAGAATACTAACCAAATAATGTGTAAACAATCCCAAACACAATATACATAGCACAAATGACGCTTATGATAGGGTCATAGTTGTAATCAATGGAGGTGCAGAAGGAGCCCTCAATGTGGGGCCCGCTGAACTTGATGGTCATGTTGGGAGGTGCCCGGGTGGACTGCGGCACCAGCTGGCCCGCAGATAATGACATCGCGGATATCTATATTTACTGTTTTACTTTCTTGGTCACGCAGTAAGCTCGATCTGGAAAAATACATCTTATTGACTTCTAGGTTTTGACAATTTATTCCTAAATAAGACATTAGACAAATTCACCCTTAGAATAAGTAATCCGATATTATATTCTGGAATTTCTTTGTTAATGGATTGACAATTGATTGATATAGTACTATGCCTTATGGGAAACGGTCGAAGAGATAGTTCAGATCCGGAAACCGCTACCAATGTTTAGTATGTTGTTGGGCATGGTACCAGTAGTTTTGGAGACCCAGGTCTCCAAAACTGCCGGGAGACAGCGGCGCCGACCATCTACTTCAGCGGAATGACGTCATCAAAATGACTCCCGCCTCGTTGCGAATATTGCATTTTGCACCCAAACTATGCATTGCACATACACGTGTGGGGTATTAAACGAAAGCCAATGAAATATTATATATTTCACTAATACACTATATACCAAAATATACAATAGTTTAAGAGAAATTTAAAATAAATAAAAATGATTTAAAAAAAAAAACGATTATTTTGGTTTTTCAACCAAACCAAAAGCCGGACGTTAAAGCAATGTACTACAAAATTAAAGCTGATGTCTCAAGCCATACACTGATATCAAAATAATCGAAATCAGACCAAAAATGTGAAAATTATGCATCAAAATGTAGGTATTTGCTAGAACAAATTCATTAGTTAAAAAAATCGAAATTGGTCATTTTCAGAATAATTCGCATAAGCTTCTAGTATGTTATTAGCAATATAAAAAGGATCATAAAACTGCTGGGAGTCAATCTCTATAGTGCCTGAGTAACAAATAATGGCGTCATGCATGTGACCGCTGCCAAAATTTGCAAAATCTAAATTATAACTACACCATGAGTCATACATACACGTGTGCTATATCAAACGAAAGGTTATTAAATATATTATGATTCGTTAATACATTATTTATAAAAACAATGTATATTTTAGGAGCTACAAACAAAGAAAAACCACTTTTTTTGAGAAAAGTTCGTGTATATATATTTTATAGCTCAACTAAAAACGTTATAACAACGTTGCGTCTAATATAAAAGAAACCTGTTATTCAACTATACGTTAAAGCTTAAATTTTTAATTTCTGATAAAAACTGTAGTTGTACAAAAAAAACTAAAGCGCGCCAACAATTCTACCTTAATGCGCTCATATTATGCAAAGAATAGTTCTAATTATGGGGTATTAAATGAATAACATTACATAAAATACATGAAAACGACGAATTTGAAAAAAAAATAACAAAAAATATTGACAGAAGCAAGTACAAAATAGGTGCTGAAGTCCCTGACTTCTGAGCTAGATTTAAAAAACCTGTTACAGAAGTCAGATTCCTCTCCCAGACAATAGAAATAGGCAGAATTTGCTGTCTACGTGTAATGTATTGTTTACATGGAACTACTGAACTGATTTTGATAAATGAGGCGTCAATTCATTCGCCTTTGTAGCCCAGGTGAACAAAACTTAAATTTTAACCGATTTTTAAAGGAGGAGATTAGGTACGAAACGAAACCGTTGTTTTGCATATTTATCAAATAAATTCATTTTATAAATTATAATTCCACTCCAAAATATCGTTTTCATGTGTTTTATGTAATGTTCTTTCATTTAATACCCGAAAATTAGGACTATTCTTTGCATAATATGAGCGCATTAAGGTAGAATTGTTGGCGCCCTTTAGTTTTTTTTGTACAACTTCTACAGTTTTTATCAGAAATTAAAAATTTAAGCTGTGACGTATAGTTGAATAACTGGTTTCTTTTAAATTAGACGCAACGTTGTTATAACGTTTTTAGTTGAGCCATAAAATATATATACACGAACTTTTCTCAAAAAAGTGGTTTTTCTTTGTTTGTAGCTCCTAAAATATACATTGTTTTTATAAATAATGTATTAACGAATCATAATATATTTAATAACCTTTCGTTTGATATAGCACACGTGTATGTATGACTCATGGTGTAGTCATAATTTAGATTTTGCAAATTTCGGCTTCGATCACATGTATGACGCCATTATTTGTTACTCAGGCAGTATAGAGAATGTCTCCCAGCAGTTTTATGATCCTTTTTATATTGCTAATAACATACTAGAAGCTTATGCGGATTATCCTGAAAATGACCAATTTCGATTTTTTTAACTTTAATACATTTGTTCTAGCAAATACCTACATTTTGATGCATAATTTTCACATTTTTGGGTTGATTTTGATTATTTTGATATAAGTGTATGGCTTGAGACATCAGCTTTAATTTTGTAGTACATTGCTTTAACGTCCGACTTTTGGTTTGGTTGAAAAACCAAAATAATCTAATTTTTTTTTTCATCTTTTTTATTTTTTTTTAAATTTCTCTTAAACTATTGTACATTTTGGTACATAGTGTATAGGTATTAGTGAAATATATAATATTTTATTGGCTTTCGTTTATGGTACCATGCCCAACAACATACTAAAATTTGGTAGCGGTTTCCGGATCTGAACTATATTCCCATAAGGCAGTGCACTAATAGACTGATCGATTGATTTGGTCCTTTTAATTTTTCCGTAAAAAACTGTACATAAAGAATAACAAAAGTTTTTGTTTTTTCAACAGACTTCAAAAAGGAGTCAGAAAGGGTTCTCAATTCCTCGGGATATTTTTTAATTGTATGTTTCCAGTTGGTCCTTACAAAAAATATTTTTGTTTAAAATTTATAAAGTTCGTCCACGCTAAATAATCCACCTAGTTTTACGCGGCCATATACTGTCACTGCCAAGAGTCAGTGCAACGCAAATGCTTTCGAAGCACTATTTGGTGGAAGTGAAACCTGTGGAACTACTGATGAAGTAAATAATAAAATGTAAAATTATACCTTTATATTGTTAATGAGATTAGTCCGTTGTGTACACTTATTTATATGGCAAATTATGATGATGTAATTTACTTTTGAAGAGTTGGTCATTTGACTCAATAGATTTGTTTAGGAAGGGGCGCCAATTGACCTTTGAACAGGTTACGAAGAACAACCGGGTCCCCTAAATAGTGTATTATATGTATAGTTATGTTAGCGGCCGATCGTAAAATCTGCCAGATCATTATATTCCCAGGCACAATAAGTACATCCATCAGGCATTGTCAGTTGGACATCGGACAGTCTGGCTCATATGGTAAGAAATTAAGTTTAAGTATTCATCTAAATATTGTTATAATGCAATAGAAGATCTTTGAATTGGCCAAGCCATAGTTTTTAAACCAAAGTGTAGTCAGGGCTTAGCGATTTGGCTTTTATTATTATTTGTTTGTTCTTTCCATATCTCGGGACCATGGGGTCCCGGACTTTTGGGAGGCGTGCGTGAGGCCGAAGCCAACAGCGTTGAGGCCCTTAAGACAATTTAATCTAAAAGCAAGGGATACACCTGGCGGATACCATCCCCGAGCGCACAATGTGATATAGAGATGGGTAGCTCAGGGGATATAGATATAAAGGATATATATCTTTCTCTTTTCATGAATCACTCTTCTTGTCTTTACGAATCCGAATATATCAGTATATCCCAATATATCCGTACACTCGCACCGTCGCACCCGCGGCAAGGATTTACTAAAGTGAATAGATAGATAAGATAAGCGATGTCTATTGTCTCTTTGTCTCGGCCGCGCGTCGACGCCGCGCCGTCGATCAACCGAAGTACAATGCAATGATGTGATGAGTCAAATTGAGTTCTATTGCTTAAAGTTTTAAAGCTTAGTTGTTTGGACCTAGCATGATTATTTTCGTTGTTATTATACACTAGCTGCGTTTTGTTCCTACAAAGTTAGAATTAAACTATGCATATGCAAACTAATTTAGGTCATATTTTGGTAAGTTTAAGGATTTACACAAAACGTATTTGCGATTTCCAAAATTTTGCAAATCGTTCGCTTCGCTTTGACCTCGTTCGTTTCGACGGGACTTGAGTGTATTCCTTTAGGTATTTAATAAAATGTAAACAAACCGCAATAAGGTATTTTATTACGCAAAAATATTAAAATTCAATAACGTCAATATATTCATTTTTAAATGCAAGGTCAAGGTTATAGATAGAGCAATTCACGACGCGCAGATTTGTCAAACCTAAAGTAATAGCATGAGCATGACAATACGAACCAAAGCAAGCGCCTTCGTGAATGAATCGATCTATATCCATCATGATACAATCATCCAAGACATCCAATATATAGGTACAAAATGAAAGAAACAATCTCGCCACGGTATAATAACTACTCTAGTGTCCTCTCTCTCACTCATAACAGTCATAACATGACGTAAAGTGAGCAAGTGCCGATACAGTTGCGAGCGGGAGCAGTGACGCATACGGATATAAAGATATAAAAGAGTGATATATATCCCAGTGAGAGAAAGATATATATCACTCTTTTCTTTTTACTGACACATTTCGCCCATCTCTAATGTGATACATAAGGAGATGGTCCCCGCCAGATGCAATTTTACCAAGATGAGGGTAGGTATTTTTATTGTAGGAGTGAATAAATCTAATCGGACATAAACTAGGCCTATTATGAATATAAAGTAGGTTATTCTTTTAGCAAACCGCTACCCGCTATGTTAAAAATACAATCATAATATCATTGCTTTAAATGTATATTCATTGTTTTTCAATATAAGCTTCAGCAGAAACAAGAAAGCGAGCAAATAGGCAACAACGATTTTCACCTGGTTTGTAAAGTAAAGCCAGGCAAATAAGAAATTAGTAAGAGCAGGTATTTCGCGATCGCACTTTCACAACGACAAAAATGAATTTCTATAGTCACAAGCGGAGACAACGTTAAGGACTTGCCAAGAAGGAACAAGATATTATTTGTTATATTTTAAGGCTTGAACATTATTTTAAGCTTATTTAAAAGGGTAAACAAATCCTGCAAGAAAAACTTACCATTTTTCATGAGTTTCTATTTCGCATCGTATATTTGACGACGCAGTTCTGGTGCCACTACTTAAGACAGCACCTTAGTTATTATTGTACTTATAAGTTTATTTAAAATTATGACTTTAGCTGTTTTCTCAGGATTAAGCTACATTTAAACAAAGGATTCAACTTGTCGAGTTCACAGTGATTATATGCTCTGTTGCTCTCAGCTCTTTGACAGTCAAACCCATCTGACCGTATCGTCATATTATTTCATTCCCTTTTTGTGTTCTTAGTGATGACGATATGACATAGCCAATACCGGTTTTTAACAAGTATTTATCGAATTATTTTGGATGTATAGTCTGTCAAGGGACTGTCTCATTTCAAACATAGACAGAGATAATAATACTATCTTTGTCTTACACTAGTACTAGCAATATAGTTTTTTTGTTCTTATTTACTGACAAGATTTGCTTGACCAACTATATTTTAGGATTTGATACTACCAAGGCTAGGAGGATATAACAAAAAGGAGTAGCCATTAACAGGCGTTCCCCTCTGCACTCACGAAAATAGTTGGCCAATGGTCATACACAATGTATGGACTGACGTTTATCTGACATGGCTATTTTTACGTTACGTATACATTTGACGTTCCCCTCGCAAAAATCGGCACTTTTTTGTACAGAAAATTACAGACGTGGCTTCTCCATTTGGTTATATCCTCCTAGTACCAAGGCTAGATTTCACGTCATTTAAGGTTAGAATACACTTAGAAAACTTATACAATTAAATGATTAATTCACCTATATTAGGGTCGGTTGCACCGTTCGCTAAATTTTATTGTATAGAAAGTTTCATAGTTCTTTGCTGCTTGACGTTAATCATTCTGTTAATTGCATGGTTAATTGTGGGTGCAACTGGCCCTTAGTATTCCAAAATGCTCAAGTTAAAGGACGTTAAAGCACAGAATAAGGTTTTTTTTTCTATTTTGACACGTTTAGTTTGAGATGTTTAAATAGCTGTTTAAATCCAGAGAGAGATACCTATCTCTTTCTCGCTTTCACTTATGGATGCGGCGCACCAATGTCGCTCTGCGGTGCGGTAGTCTGTTACGGCTTGAAGAAGTGTAAGGTATTTTCCAATGTTCAATATTGATGACAATTTATAAGAAACTTAAGTTCTTGTTCTCACTGTCACGTATAACGTGAATGTTAAATAGTAACGCTCACAAAGTTATTTGTTGCCTTAGGATACCTTTTATTCTATAACTACTTACGCTCTTTGAATAATAAAAGTATTGGTATTTATAGCTTACAAACACTTATACCTTGTAACCTTCTATTAATTTTGACCTAAGCTCATAGGTATAATAATAAAATAACCATTTTTTTCTTTAAAGATTTCCTACGCTGTGATAGGTATTCTTTATATTCATACGCCTAACCGGATCGGCCGCTGATCACCTCACCCTTCCGTCGTGCACCGCGCGCGTCTCCGCGCTCGCGGGCGCCGCTGTCGCTGACATTCACCTTTTCGCCTCCCGACATTACAACGCACAGGCTGTGCCTCTTTATACTAGATCTTGCTTAATTAGCAACACATGCAGGCGTTATTTATAAGGAAAAGCTTTGATGAATAAATATAATCACTCATATTATTGTACTGCACCGCTTTCCTTTTGTAATGCAACGAAGATCTGATATTGCTATAAACTAAAACTAGCGTTATCTGCGGGTTTGCCTGCGGCATTTATTTTCTACCGTTATTTAAATTAAATTAGCGCCTCTTATCATATTGTGGTATAATTATGCTAGTATCTGATCCTCGTTTCACCGCAACGCTTTTTCATGTACCTGGACTGCCCATCACACTAAATGATTGCTTCATTGTAAATAAAGACTCACCTCCTGTTAGTGCTAGCGTGTGATGGTTACCAGTTCAGGGCGAATATTGAACACGGGACTAATTTTATTATTGGACGCGTTCCAGGAACACCCTACGGGGTAGGCATTTTGCCACAATGACCTTGGGCTTGATGAAGCCTATGACCGCTACCTAAAGCGCTCCCTCCGACGGCTTAGCTACCGTCGTGAGCTGCCTTCGTGTCGACCTTGGGCGACCTTGACCTTGGCCGCGCTTCGTCTCCTGGCCTCAAGTCAAACCACCACGCTACGCACATCCGAGGGACGTGGGGTATTGTACTGGAAGACCGGCCAACTCTCTAGTAGACAGACCCAGTATCTAGGCTTCGAACCCACTCTTGCCCTTGTAGAATGCTTAAAATTAGACCATTAACTTAACTTAATTTCACTTAATTTAACTTGAACTTACTTAATTTAACTTCATCTAAACTTAATTCGTATCTCCTACTTACATATAGTAAACTGAACCTTATCTTTAAGCTAAAACGAGATTGTGTATTATTTTATTAGTGTAAATTTAATAAATTGTTATATAGATTTCAATATTCTTGATCATTTACGTCCCAGTAGCATCTACCCATGTAATAAACGCTTAGGTGATATATATTTAGGTGACATTTTCTTTATCTTATATTTAGTTATATTCTTTAATAAAAAGCATAATAATCTTGTGTATTTAAACCGGTAACGTAGCTAATATATCACATCACTAAAAATACCTCCCACCCACCGTCCACCGTCATGAATTTACATTATTTTATCAAGCAGCAAGAAAGTTTTATTTCGTGCGGTGTATAGTAGTTGGTATAGTAGTTTCGTTGTTTAAAAGATATTGAGGCAACTTAATATTATATTAACACAATTTAAAATGCATATGTATATAGTTTTCTAAAAATAATTGATAAATATTGAAAAGTAAGCTTTGTAAAGTAGGTAGACTCCCATCAAAGGCGGCATCCCAACCACATTCGACAATGAAAGTTACAGTTACTACTCTAAACGACGAAATATTCGTCTTAGACGTGTCGGAGGATTTGGAATTGGAAAATTTCAAGGCTTTTTGCGAAATAGAATCTGGATTTCCAGCTAAAGATATTACATTGAATTTCAATGGCAAGCCTCTATTAGACGACAAGAAATCACTCAAGGAGCACGGTGTACATGATGGAGATGTGCTGGTGCTGCTGCACATGCTGCAGCACGCGCCTGAAATCAATGCTACCGACTCCAGCCAAGGTAAAGTGTTTTTGTTCACATACACATACTACTATGCACCCACCCAGTGTGATAGTGACATCATGACTTGCGTTTTGCTTTGTCATCTGTTATGTCAATATTGACAAATCACTCCAAAACAATTTCAATGGCATCTGTTGTCAAATTTAAAATCAATTAAAATTGTCAAGTAAAAAAATTAAGTCTGTCAAATTACACGTAGCAAAACCATTTCTGTGTTGAGTTAGTTGTTTATATTAGTATTGTTTTACAGCTTTACCAACAGGCCTGGCTAGCCTGGACTTCAGCAATATCCAAGTACCACCAGGTGCAAGCACGGCAAGCACATCCATGGCAGCCCGGGGTCCACCCGTGGAAGAAGATCCTCGTATAATAAGAGAAATGTTTCTGGCAAACCCGGACCAACTGGCTCTCCTCAAGCAGAACAATCCTAGACTAGCTGATGCACTTACTAGTGGAAACCTTGGTAAGAAGCAGAATAAACTGAAACCTAATTACATATACATATAGTTAGCTAGCTTAATCTTAGCTACAGTCACTGTTTACATCTGATGTTTACTATTTTACAGATACCTTTGCTAGTGTCCTCCGTGAACAAGTGTCTGCCAGAACTGAACGCCAACAACAAAGAATAAGGCAAGTATTTTACCTGTTTTATTTTAATCCTTACTGGCTTTGTGTTTCATATATTTTTTATCATAATATCCTAAAGCAATACTAAGTTGTGTTTTATGTCTTCTCTATAGAATGATGAACTCTGATCCATTTGATACAGAGGCCCAGAGAATGATTGCTGAAGAAATCAGACAAAAAAACATAGAGGCCAATATGGAAGCGGCTATGGAGTACAACCCAGAGACCTTTGGAACCGTGGTTATGCTTTACATCAACTGCCATGTTAATGGGTAATGCTTAGTGATAATATTTTATTTTATTTTATAGCCTTTTATCAGAATATGTGGTATCGTTTGTTTAATTGTCTTCCATTGCTAATTCTGTGTGCCCTTTGGCAAAGGCCTCTCCCAACATTTTCCATTCTTCTCTCTTCTGTGCCAGTCTATTCCAGGTTTTGCCAGCTGTCTTTACCAGATCATCCTGCCATCTTCTGAAAGGTTTTCCTCTCTTTATCTTCCCTTCTCTTGGGTACCATAGTGTTGCTGATTTGTTCCATTTGTCTTCTCCTCTAATTACATGGCCAGCCCATTTCCATTTAAGTGTTCTCAGTTTTTGCACCACATCTTGGGTCTTTGTAGCTTTCTGATTATGTTGTGGTTGATTTTATCTATTTTCCTCTTTCCCATCATGCTTCGTTCCATGAACAAGTTTGGGAACAAATCAAATTATTTTATTAAATATTTTGATTTGTGTTTTTTAAAGTAGTCACACTACTATATATAAATTAAAAACTGTAATAGATGTCATATATTAAAGAAAAAGTGACGAAGCCCTCCAGTGGTGAAGGCCGGATTCGAACCGGCGTCTTTAGCTATCGCTTCGTTCCATGCTTCGTTGGCAAGTACGAAGTTTGGTTTGTTGTGATTTGGTGAGCGCCCAAGTTTGTCATCCATATGTTAAAATAGGGAGTATGCAGGTATTAAATAATTTTCCTTTAACTGAGATGTTCATTGTTTTGTCTTTCATTATTTCTCTGCATGACCAATATCTCTTCCAAGCATGACCTATACGTGTCTCAGTTTCTTTACTTGACATATTATCTATTTTAATTATTTGGCCTAAATATGTATAGTCATCCACATAGTCAATGGGAATGTTGTTCACTGTGATTAGTTCTTTCTCTCTGTTCGTCATTGCCTTGGTTTTAGATGCGTTCATGTTTAAGCCCACCTCTTTGCTATGTGTATCAAGGTCTGTTAGCATTGTTTGGAGCTCATGAGAGGATTTTGCGAATAAGATGATGTCGTCAGCGAATCTTAAGTTTGTAAGGTACTCGCCATTAATTCTTAGGCCACAGCCTTCCCATTCAAAACGTCTAAAGACATCCTCAAGCACTGCGGTGAATAGTTTCGGCGAGTGGATCTCCTTGTCGTACGCCCTTTTCTAGATTGATGATTCCTCCTTCTTTTTCTAGCTTAACCGTAGCTGTACCCATATATATGTTCTTTATTATTCTAATGTACTTTTCTTCCACTCCCTGTTTTTTTAAAGCATTCCAGATTGTATTGTGGTCCAAGGAATCAAAGGCCTTAGTAGTCTTTGAAGCAGCAGTACACTGGTAGGCGGAATTCCTTATACTTTTCAAATATTTGCCTTACCACATGGACATGATCGACGACTGAGTAATTGCTTCGGAATCCTGCCTGTTCCTGTGGTTGGTTCTCGTCAAGCACTTTAGTTATGCGGTTTAAGATGATCTTTGCAAATATTTTATATATATTTGACATTAGACTTATTGGTCTATAGTTTCCCACATCGTTTCTGTCTCCCTTTTTGTGTATCAGAGTTATAGTAGAAGTGGTCCATTGATGTGGTATGATTTCGGTTTCTAATACATCATTAAAAGTCGAAGTTAGAGCTGGTATGATAGCATGCTGTGTTGCTAACAGGAGTTCGTTAGTGATGCAATCAGAACCAGGAGGTTTGCCCCTTTTTTGGGTTTTTATAGCCTGTTCGACTTCTCTTTCTAGTATTGATGGGACCTCATTACGGTTTTCTAGTGATACGTCGTCTGGTCGCCGTGACTTTGAGTTAGTGATAATAAATAACAGTTATAACACACAGTTATAACAGCTATTGTGTGCCCTTACAGGGTGTCATGAACGGGCTATATAAAATGTAACACCTTATTATGTACATGACAATGCAATATTGAATAAATGACTAAATGACTAAATGACTATATGCAAAAACTAACAGATAGATAGATAGAACAGAGAATATAAAGCTTTTACATGTAGCAGTTATTGTATTGTTGAGATAGTTATCATTTATCTCATTCTGTAGTTAATGGTGCCATTCTGCCCCGCTATGCAGAACTGCTGTAACAGCTATTGGTAACTTCATTTAATTGCATTGCATACATTTCTGCAACAAGTAGATTCCAAGCTGTGGTGCGGTGACAAATTATAAGTGGTGTTATTCATAAATGTCTGTAATACCTACTACTGTGGTTAAAATTCACTTAAAATTTGTTAATCCTTATCTGTCACTAACATTCAAACCAAAATCTTTAAAGTCTTCGAGCAACACCGGCTTCCGACACGTTGGAAGGGAGCAGCCCAAGTGATATCTTGCACACCTCAATCACTTTTTGTGTATGGATGAGTCACAACATGCATCGCGTTAGTTGTGTGCATGCCCTGTTGGGCATGTGCTTTGGCAGAGGGGAAATAGTGCGAATGCTGACTCCTTTCCTGGTGTTGCTCGAAGTTTAAGCTTTATGAATGACATGATCCCAGGTTGGTTGTAGATAGGTATGTATTCAATAACAGCTTTTTTTAAAGTGCTATAGTAATTGCTTCATCAAGTATGTATAGTATACTAATGTAACTTGACTAACCATAAAATGGAAATGTTGCTTTAATCACAATACTACTTGGTCAGATTCATAAGATTATTTTTAAATTTGGCATTAGAAGTTGTTTTCAATGAAACAGCAATATTAAGGTGCAGTGGCCTTTATAGTGATGTTTTAAAATATAACACTGCACATATATGTTACACTAGAGACCCGTTGCAGCGTCAACACGCCGCTAGAGTATGGTTCTAAAAGTTAGGTTGCCTGTCCACTGGAGCGGAGCGGTAAGCGGAGCGGTAAGCGGGAAAAAAAACCAGCAATAGAATTTCATTAAAATTTCAGAGCGGAGATTTTTCCTCGCTCATCGCTCCGCCACCTCGCTTCGCTCCTGTGGACAGGCAGCCTAAGACTGAACGCTTAATGAAATCAGGAAATGTGACGTCTTCAGATGAATCACTGGCTGTCACTATCTATTTGATGCTGACTATACCCACAGAATATGAAATCTTATACATAATTATCCATACTAATATTATAAATGCGAAAGTATGCCTCTGTCTGTCTGTCTGTCTGTCTGTGTGTTACCTCTTCACGCTTAAACCGCTAAACCGATTTAGTTGAAATTTGGTATACAGATAGTTTGAGTCCCGGGGAAGGACATAGGATACATTTTATCCCAGAAGTCACCCCTCAAGGGGGGTGGAAATTTGTATGGGGAATCAATAACCGCTCAACCGATTTAGATGAAACTTGGTATGGGGATGGTTTGAGCTGTGGGAAATGATATAAAATAACTTTTATCCCCGAAATCATCCCTTAAGGATGAAAAAAATGGGGTGGAAATGTATAGTGTGGACCAATTTGGGAGTAAAAAAAGGATGGATTAAAAAGCAGAATTGTTTAAGAATTAAGATATCCAAATTACTAATTCCACGCAGACGAAGTCGCGGGCAAAAGCTAGTTTCTTATAAAATGGCGACACGTTTGTATAATTTTAGCGTATTATATTTCGGTCGCGTAGCACCTACCAGCATGTTTTGTGATCGTTAGTTTTGATACAAAAAAGACATAATTATTGTCTATCTTTTCGCATCTTTCTAAACTAAAAATCATGATACGCGACCGCGATATGATACAGTAAATCAAGATTTCGTGGATAGGATGCCTTCTTGTCATTTGGCTCTCATGCCTAAAATTTCATAGGGCTAGAGTATAATTTATATTTAATTCTCTTTTTCCTATTATTCATGAGACTGAAGTTTACAAACATTCCGTGACATTCCGTGCCTGGGCTATACCGCGAAAATCGAAGTTCAAATTGCGGGCATCTTTCTCTGTCACTCTAATTACGCCTTCATTGGAGTAAAAGAGAAAGATCCCCGCAATTTGCGAATTTCGGTTTTCGCGGTAGACCCTCTGACCTAATAATAGACATAGTATATACACGTAACCGTGAGTATCGATCCAGAGGCCGTGAGTTCAAGTCTCACCCAAGGCAGTAATTTTTCCACTTTTAAATTTATTCTAAGCTTAATAGCATCGATCGCAGACGTTTCTGCTTGTTAAAAATTAATTTAGAATGGGTAGCACATCGTAACTGATGAATTTCCAATATGACTTGGAACTCCGGTGGCCGTTTAAGAAGTGTAACACTCTTACGGTAGATGTCGCTAGGGTCCCCTAGACCCATATAGTGGGAAGATTTGCTGACTATGGATGAGGTCTTGGTGGCTCAGTTGGCAGAGCGCTGGAGTATCGATCCAGGGGCCGTGAGTTCAAGTCTCACCCAAGGCAGTAATTTTTCCACTTTTAAATTTATTCTAAGCTTAATAGCATCGATCGCAGATGTTTCTGCTTGTTAAAAATTAATTGAGGCATTTATTGATAAAATCTATTATTTTAGGTACCATTTTTACAATATTTACTAAAATTTAATAATTTACCACTAAGTACATACCTACACTATTTTTACCTACACGTTTTATTGACAAATAGGTACTTGATTATTTTTGTCTCGTTGGGTTAGCCACTCTTAACAAGGTAAATTCAAACTGTGTTCAGTTTTTTGATGGAATGTTGTATCCTTGATTCTATTATTTCTGCTGGGGCCAAGTAGTACAAAAATTTTGCGAGCACACATTGTAAGACAACCAGACGGACTGACTACAATGATTTAAAATTGTATTGTATCATATTATTGCAGCTTTCCCGTCAAGGCTTTTATAGATTCTGGTGCACAAACAACTATCATGTCCGCAGCCTGTGCAGAAAGATGCAATATCATGCGACTTGTTGACACCAGGTGAGCCAAAGCATTATATTGTTTTGCCAGGAACCACTAACTGTTTAAAAGCTTATGCCTATTAATAATTTCGCGGACCACTTCAGATATTCCCGTGCCCATCGATGGAAAATTATTAAGTTAATTATTATTTTAATACAGTTGCTCAAAAAGTGCTACTTTACGTAAATGTTTAGCGTTCGCAAAGTTGGTTTTTGCTAACTAGTGCTTTTTACTTTTACAGCTTTTTTTAATTTAATTCTGACCATAATCGATGCGTCCATGAATTTTCTCAAAAGATTTTTTTTACGCTTAAAACCCTAATCTATTAAACAAAAGCCATTGTTTATTTTTTGGGAGCGGCCAGCTTCCGTTTTGAGCGCGTGTCAAAGCAACAATGTCGTTTAAAAAGCTGCTATTTCGTATTGGTTTTAAGGTGGTGAGATTATCCTACATTACCAAAACATGTTAGATGTACATAGACTTGAACCTTAAAACCACCACGATACAGTTGCTTTTTAAAGGACATTGTTGCTTTGACGCGTGGCTTATACGGGAGCTAACCGCTGGCACAAAAATCATTTGAGAAAATTCATACTATACATAACAAACTCTTTAACTCTTTTTCTGTCTGTTATTTGGTTTTTTGAATGTTCTTCTTCAGTCTAAACCAGGTGTCTTTTGCGTATCACAAAATAATTGTGTTTTTTGTGAACAGATGGGCGGGCATTGCTAAAGGTGTTGGAGTGCAGAGAATTATAGGCCGCATTCACATGGTGCAAATGAGAATAGAAAAGGACTTTCTGACCACATCTTTCTCAGTTTTGGAGGAACAGCCAATGGATATGCTACTGGGATTAGACATGTTAAAGAGACATCAGGTGAGTGTTGTTGTAATTCTTCTTCTTCGTGTTAGGGGCTATATAAGGCTCCAAAGCCCTCCCTGATCTATTGTGATCGCCACCTACTACAACTCTCGATCCAAACCTGCAACTTCAAACAGCTGCAGGATCTATTTGATCTCGAGAGACTTTAACTCCTCCGGGCGCAATATGTGTCCGCCCAGGATTAAGTCACGAGTACGCATTAGGCAAGGGAAAGTAAGAAGCGCTGGTGGCGTTAGCGGTAAGAGCGTGCGACTTTCAATCCGGAGGTCGCGGATTCAAACCCCGGCTCGTACCAATGAGTTTTTCGGAACTTATGTACGAAATATCATTTGATATTTACCAGTCGCTTTTCGATGAAGAAAAACATCGTGAGGAAACCGGACTGATCCTAACAAGGCCTAGTTCCCCCTCTGGGTTGGAAGGTCAGATGGCAGTCGCTTTCGTAAAAACTACTGCCTACGTCAATTCTTAGGATTAGTTGTCAAGCGGACCCCAGGCTCCCAGGAGCCGTGGCAAAATGCCGGGATAACGCGAGGAAGAAGACGCATTAGGCAAGGGCACTATGTGAGGATGTGCAAGGGCGTGTCCTCTGCCTCCATACAGAGTCTGCACCGCCCCATGTCACGTTTCCCCATAGTGTGCATGTGCTTATTTAAGCCGCAATGCCCGGTAAGCACCTTTCCAAGTTGCGCAGTTGGTTTCTAGACAGCGCTAACGCGTTCGAAGACGCCTTTTTGCTGAAGGCCTTGATAAGCGCTTTGGAATGGTTCAAAGTGTTCAAACCTGTTTTTTCCCTCTAAAGTTGAATGGTTTTGTAGTGACAGTAGGTCTTTAGGGTGAGCCGCGTTAGGCTTCTGGGAATACCACAAAACGGCTCAGGACTGTAGTTCTTCCCCTTAGCCCTTACTCACGCGAGCTCGTCGGCCTTTTCGTTTCCTACGATACCCGCATGCCCGAGACCCAACGAAGAACAACCTTGTTCCTGGCTCCAAGATTGTTCAATAGTTGCCTGCAGTTTTCAACCAGCCTCGATGTGGTGATATCAGAGGTTAGGACTAAGAGTGCCTGCTATCCGAATGGATATAGATAGTGTGGTTGACGTAGTTGCTTTGCAGATTGATTGACGCACATTCTATAATGGCGTATACCTCTGGAATATAGAGCAAAAACGTCCTAGGTTTTTAAGCTGATGCTTTTCCTAGGCGCTTCACCATATACTCCGCAGCCTACTTCAGATCCGGATTTGGAGCCATCAGTGTGTGGTACAGCCATCAGTGTACCACCTCAGGCTTCCTTCTTTCCACTTAATTTGACTGTTTGACCCACGAATTAATAAACTAGTGGATATGAAATGACAGCTTTTTAGTATGAAAACCAGTGTCGCCAAACTCACACAGCCATAGTTAAGTACAAGTAGTACAACACGGCATACATTAATAGCAACTTTCCATTCCAATAGGGTTTTACCGGTTGACATTTTTAGAATTAATATCAACTGTAGGTAACATATAACACGGTCTAAAATATAACATCAAAGTTATGAAACATAATCTGCTCTTTAATTATTTTACAAAAGCTCGCCTAACACTAATCTAATGCAGCTACTCAACACTAGATGAAGCTTTAATAAAAATTATAAAAAATATTAAAATCGCTTACTTATCATACGCGAGTGAAGGGCTAAAGAAACCGGTATAAGTAAGCTATCCGATTTCGCAGCCATTCGTCAAATCCTTAATTCGTCAAGTTAGCCATTCGTCAAATCCTTGATTTGTCAAGGAGGTTCGTCAAATCGTTGATTCGTCAAGTTAGACATTCGTCAATTCCTTGATTTGTCAAGTTAGACATTCGTCAAATCTTTAATTTGCCAAAATAGATACTTGTCCATTGAACATTTCCTACTTACCCTGAGTCGAGTAGCGGGGCTCCTATTTCTCGGCGGTTTGCCCTTCGGGCATCCAAAGCAACCTAACAAACCTATCCTACCTACCTGTTGATTTAGTGTGACGTCCGTAAAAACATTACACTTTGGGGAAAAAGCGTATGTAGGTAGGTAGGTTAGGTTCGTTAGGTAGCTTCAGATGCCCGAAGGGCAAACTGCCCAAAAATAGGCAGCCCGTCTAGTTTAGATGTGAAGGATATGTTTTTTTTAAAGAAACAGTGCGGTGGGACCATGGTTTCGTACGTTAGACTGTAAACTAAGGTCAGCTAAACGTATGACAAATGTCGTTAGAAATTTGACGAATCTCTAATTTGACGAATCAAGGATTTGACGAATGTCTAACTTGACAAATCAAGGATTTTACGAATGTCTAACTTGACGAATCAAGGATTTGACGAATGTCTAACTTGACGAATCAGGGATTTGACAAATGACTAACTTGACGAATTAAGGATTTGACGAATGGCTGCGTAATCAGCCGATTACGCATATTTTGTTACGGAACTTACGGTCACGCTACACTGGTAAGTCAGAGATATCTACACGCCTACGAGTAGCCAGCTGTTGAGAACTGACTGACACACCAATGACGGCAGTGACGTCCGAAAACAAAAGGTCATATGTGACTGTAAGCTTCCCATTATGATGTCTATTTGGCATTCGCCGTAGCATTTGAGTAGCCTAAGTTATTTTACATTTTGGAAAAAAAATATTATATAACTATTATTTCGGCACACAATACGGCATTTTAAATTTAATAAACAATATTTTGTTACATAAACATACGTGTCACATGAACGTCATTCAAGTATGTAGTTAACAAAACTACTGATCATAGTCTGTGCATAAAGTGAGTCGACCACGACAATACCTATATTAGCTATAGCGGTTAGCAAAATGAAACTGCACTTTATGCAGAAAGCAAGCCGCTTTGCCAAGTGATACTAGGGACCAATCTGAATGATTTCATCCGAGGAAACACAAATTTCATCCACTAGAATTCAAGATGGCGGACCTTTTCCAAAATGGCGGCTGCAAAATTTAAAAAAATTGTAGACACAAAACGGGTGCACCGATTTTAGTGATTGATATATCAATCAGTTCGTATTGACACCTGTAATTGGAAAAAAAAATACCATTTAAGAAATTAAAGATGGCGGCCGAATATTAAGAAAATTATGTTTTTTTTTCCTTCTACTGAAAATAACAACTAAATGTTCTATAGTATGGTCACATATTCTTTCATTTAAATGAAACCTGATAATATTAGCTACAAAATAAAATAAAAAACTTGACAATCCGTTGAGTAGTTTTTTAACTATACGCATTACAAAAAGCGCGTAACTCCCGTCCGAAACGGCCCCCTCGCGTCTAAACTGACAACTTTGATGATATTTCTTTATATTTAAAGGTAAAAAAAGAAAAAAATACATATTTACTTTATTTATTGAGCTATAAATATATGTATTGCCGCTTATTATTTGTGACGTTCCACGGAAAAAGGAACCTTATGGAGGCTGGCGCTTACGTCGCATAGCACCGCGATAGTATTAGAGCGGCGTTAATAATAGCTTAAGCGCCAACCGCCATAAGGTACCTTTACCCGTGGGACGTCACATTTACTCCTCTTTATCATCTTCGTCCGATGTGGTTAAACTGTAAAAAAAAGAAAATTCATATGAAATCAGAAAAAAATATACCTACCTAATAGAATTAAATTGAATATATAGAAATGAACTACGCCAATCTGTCCCGCCCCTCCATTACTATTTCAATGTCTGTAGCATTGAGGTTTCATGAAGAACCTGAAAGTTTGAAATAAGCAACGGAGTACATCAAGGGTCAATATTAAGCCCGTTATTATTTAACGTCACCATAGATTACCTAACAAGGGCTCACCAAAAAGCAGTGCCATGGAACATATTATATGCTGATGACGTCGCCCTAATATCAGACAATGTCGAAGACCCCAAAATCATCTAAACATTTGGACTAAATCATTAGAGGAAAATGGTTTGAGAGTAAGCCGTAAGAAAACAGAAAACATGTCATGTTTGTTTGACGGTACAACAGATCCCAACTCAATCAAGCTCTACATAAATGATGTCCCACTGCCTACAGTGAAAGAATTTGAATACTTAGGGTCGATAATCAGCAACGACGGTAAAATTGATAGAGACGTAACTCATAGAACCACAGTAGGCTGGATGAAGTGGAGGCAGTTGACCGGTGTTGTGTGATAACAGAATGCCTTGAAAAATAAAGGGTAAATTATATAAAACCGCAGTGCGACCCGCCATACTTTATGGAACCGAATGCAGGGCATCAACAAAACAAAACGTTCAAAAGCTGCATATAACAGAGATGCGCATACTTCGCTGGTCAGCTGGAGTCACCCGGAGGGATAGGATCCGTAACGAATACGTGAAAGGCAGTTTTAAAATCGCTCCTATTGAAGAAAAGCTGAAGGAAAAGCGACTACGCTGGTACGGTCACGTACTCAGGCGGTCTTCAGATCACATGGTACGAGTGGCATTGGATCTACCAACGACGAAACGGGGCCGTGAAAGACGCCCTGCTACTTGGCTGACAACGGTCCAAAATGACCTGAAAAACACAAATATTGACGCCGGAACAGCACAAAATCGTCCTATGTGGAGAAAGAGGACAAGGAGAGCCGACCCCAGATAATCGGAAAAGGCTTAGGTAGAAGAAGAAGAAGAAGAAGAATGTGTGTAGTATTGAAATAGTAATGGAGGGGCGGGACAGTTTGGCGTAGTTTATCTATGAGTACCTTTCGTTTTTGCAGTTGCCTTTGCATATGCTGCATTCTGCATTGCACTGTGCAGGGTAGACCCACCCTCCGACACGTGCAGCACATTGTTTCGCAACCTTTTTTACAGTCGCAATGGTCCAGGTATGAGAAACGCCATATCTCCCTGGCTTCAGACCATTGCGGTTCCCATCTATCATTAGATGACTTCCAACCCCAAGAGGATGGCAATGGAACAGAGGCATCATCAAGAATAAGGGCATTGCCCCATAAGTTCACCTGCTACCTATATGACCCTCAAACAGCGCATTCGTCGCTGAACTTGGTACGCAAGGAACTATTTGCTACTAAAAATAAATTGGTAGGTAACCAGCATCCCACCAACATCGGCACTCGGCAGCATTACATAAACACGCGCTCCGTGTCACATATCAAGCGGGCCACTTATGGGGCAATGCCCTTATTCTTGATGATGCCTCTGTGCCGTTGCCATCCTCTTGGGGTCATCTAATGACATTTGGGAACCGCAATGGTCTGAAGCCAGGGAGATATGGCGTGAATTATCATACCTGGACCATTGCGGCTGTAAAAAAGGTTGCGAAACAATGCGCTGCACGTGTCGGAGGGTGGCTCTACCCTGCACAGTGCAATGCAGAATGCAGCGCATGCAAAGGCAACTGCAAAAACGAAAGGTACTCATAGATAAGCTACGCCAAACTGTCCCGCCCCTTCATTACTATTTCAATACTACACACATTGAAATAGTAATGGAGGGGCGGGACAGTTTGGCTTGGCGTAGTTCATTTCTATATGTGCCATTTTCAATCAAAAGGGTACTTATTGTCAGTTGTCAATAAGGCGCTATTTCCATAGAGCTTCAATTTGAAATCAACCTTACTGACAAGCGACAATGTAGTACCTTTTGGTTGAAAATGTCACATATATTCAATTTAATTATATTAGGTAGGTATATTTTGTTCTGATTTCGTATGAATTTTCTTTTTTTTACAGTTCAGCCACATCGGACCAAGATGATAAAGACGAGTAAATGTGACGTCCCACGGATAAAGGTACCTTATGGCGGTTGGCGCTTAAGCTATTATTAACGCCGCTCCAATACTATCGCGGTGCTATGCGACGTAAGCGCCATCCTCCATAAGGTTCCTTTTTCCGTGGAACGTCACAAATAATAAGCGGCAATACATTTATTTATAGCTCAATAAATAAAGTAAATATGTATTATTTTCTTTTTTTACCTTTAAATATAAAGAAATCTCATCAAAGTTGTCAGTTTTGATGCGAGGGGGCCGTTTCGGACGGGTGTTACGCGCTTTTTGTAATGCGTATAGTTAAAAAACTACTCAACGGATTGTCAAGTTTTTTATTTTATTTTGTAGCTAATATTATCAGGTTTCATTTAAATGAAAGAATATGTGACCATACTATAGAACATTTAGTTGTTATTTTCAGTAGAAGGAAAAATAAATAAAAATAAAAACATAATTTTCTTAATATTCGGCCGCCATCTTTAATTTCTTAAATGGTATTTTTTTTTTCCGATTACAGGTGTCAATACGAATTGATTGATATATCAATCACTAAAATCGGTGCACCCGTTTTGTCTACAATTTTTTTTAATTTTGCAGCCGCCATTTTGGAAAAGGTCCGCCTTCTTGAATTCCAGTGGATGAAATTTGTGTTTCCTCGGATGAAATCATTCAGATTGGTCCCTAGTATCACTGGGCAAAGCGGCTTGCTTTCTGCATCAAGTGCAGCTTTCGATGCAAATATCGCCGTAACCGCTAGTACTATATGTACAATACATGGGAACGCCCACTTGCCATTTCCATTCTACTCCGTGGATTGACCAGTCCTCCCTTTTGGGGAGTTCCACTGAGTAAAGTTTTAGTGGACAAAATTTGGGTGCCATAGTGTCGGATGGCATCCGAAGAACAGGAATATCGTACACTGATTCCTTAAACAGTCTCAGAGTTTGCGATAACCAGTTTCTTCGCGCCCGCTATTCTAATCATACTAGATCTCGCCTCCAATTCCAGATGCAGGTGAAGGGGGTGGGGCGGTAGATTTAGTATGGCCTCTAGGGTTGCCGTCGGGGAGGATGACATGGCTCCAGTGACGATGACACAGGCAGTTCTTTGCAGGCTGCCAAGCTTCGTCACTGTTACCTTCTGCGTCGTTTTCCTGTACCATGCTACAGAGGCGTAAGACATTATCGGCCTCACTATAGATGTGTACAGCCACAAGGCAATTTTGAGTTTTAGACCCCATCGGTTGCCTGCTAAACGACAACATATTGCCAAGGCTGATCTAGCCTTTTGTATAGTTCCGTCCACATGCTTGTTCCAGGTCAGTTTCTGGACCAGTGTTACCGTTGACCTCTGTTGAGAACGGAATAGTTTTACCATTCATGACAGTAGTAATTAGTTTAAAGATTATTTGAGTAATGTGGTTAGTGTATAAATAAAGTAATTTATATTTAATCTACTAATAAGATACCCAATGTTTACAGTGCAATATAGACTTGGAGAGGAATGTACTTCGCATAGGAACCACAGGCACCGAAACTCACTTCTTGCCAGAATCTGATCTGCCTGAGTGTGCCCGCCTGTCCGGCACTTCGGAGGATGAAATCGTTAATCAATCCATGCGTGACCATGAAGAGAGACAAGTCAAAGAAGCTATTGAAAAGTCTAAAGGTGGGAGAATAAGAAAAAATCAATATTTTTACAAACGATAAACAAACTTACTGTAAATTTATTCATATAATTTTGATAAACTACAACTAAAAATAGCAATTTATAAACCAATAAAAATTGCAAATATTGTTTGATGTACTAGGGATTAGATCAGATAATACACGTAACGAAAGACAGCCCGTCTTGCACGTATTTGAAACAAAAATGTCTTGTTTCGTAACCGACCAAATGCCCGTATACGTAAGGTTTTTAATTTAGAGCTTTAATGGTTACTCATCTATTAGGTACAGTCGCATCTAAAAAATATCGATACGGATAATGTGCCAAAAATATGTATCATCATCATCATGTCAGCCGATAGACGACCACTGCTGGACATAGGCCTCCCCCAAGGCTCGCCACTCCGACCGATCCTGTGCCGCTCGCATCCACCGAATTCCCGCGACCTTCACATATACATATCGTATACACTACCTTAATATATGGGCAATAAGGTCTTGTAATCTGCATACAAATTTTGGGCACTTTGTCCGTATCGATATTTTTAGACGTGACTGTACGTAATATTCTGATGGATATGCCAACTAAATTAAGTGTTTGGCTCCTAATGCCATCAACAGGACAAGTAGTGTCCTGTATATGCGGTGGCGACTAGACTTACCAGAATTCTTAAACCAATTTAGTATTGACGGGAACTATTCATTTCTAAATTTTCGAAATATCAACTGTAGGCAGCGTACGAGGGCTGTTTGATAAAATAACGTTTCCAGATGAAAATAAAAAAGGTTTTTTGAAAATATATCTATTTATTTTTCTACCTAATCATCTGTGTTCTATTCCAGTTTCAACAAGCCGCCCAAAAAATAAAATTTCTGAAAGTCCTGAAAATAGTTTTTTGTAGCGGCAATGACCTCTAAATGCAAACTTTTTTCTTTCCGCCATGTCACTTCTTCGGGTTTGAAAGTTTAAAATAATCGCAATAGCCACGTCAAATTAAGCCGAAAATGGGCGATCTGCGGGAATAATTCGTGTAGTTTTGAAAATTGGTATAGCTAATACCTCGTGGTGTCCAGGTGAACATACTAAAAGTCCTCGGGGGTGGGGGTTGTGCTGAGGGTGTGGGGGTTAGCAAACCTGATCGGTTAAGCCATTTTTGAGTTTTTGCAAAAAGTATATTTTGCCGGGCTCCTGCCTACGGAAGTACGAAACCACACACTGAGCATGGCCCGACATGCTCTTGGCCGGTTTTTTTATATTTTTGATCAGCATCTTACTCAACTTGCTTAAATAGGAAAAAAGTAAGGGTACCATTCGATTTCTTACATTTTATCCCAAAAAAGATTGTAAAGATCCTATTGCAACTGATACATAAACGCAATATTTCACCGACAAAAACGCAATTTTTTTATTTTCTCTTCTTTCTTAAATATATTTTCTCCATACATTTAAAATGGGCTCTCAGTGAACTTGACGTCACGTTCACTTATCGTTTTGTTTGGAGCGTTTCGCGAGTGAAGTTCGACTGTCGGACTTTGACTATCATTTCTGACTTTTGTATTGCTTTTATGCAATGGGTCGCATAATAGACATTTGATCATAAAAATAAACCTGATCGATTGATACCATTAATGAAAATTTGTCATCTAGCCTATTGTAATGCTATTTGTACAGACATTCGAGATACGAGCAAAAATCTGAAAAAAAGGTACCTTCAACCCCCCGGCACCGACTTCAGTATCAGTTTGCTAGCGCATATAAAACGAGATAATATTTTATTAACTCCCTTTTGAAGTCGGTTTTATTTTTTTAAAGATTTATTTTTCCATAGTTTTTTCTTCATCTGTCTGGCCAAACTGTCATGTCACTAAACATTTCTGCACTGCGGGTAAGTTTCAAGGTCTGGATCTGAAGCCAACAAGATTTTAGGAGTTGGACCTCATGGAATCCATCAGAACTAGACCTTAACACAAATGTTCCATCAGAACTTACTTGTGCTACAAACATAATGAAGAGGATAAGTCGCCAAAATTAAAATATGCGTTGTTAAAGAGTCCCGTTCTGGTCATCATCAGTAGTTCCACTTCATCAAATGGTACCGTTTTTGATGAAAGTGCTTGTTTTGTTAATGAAAATACTAAAACCGATATATGTATGCCTATAAGATTTGAGGAGTTCCCTGGATTCCTAATGGATCCCTTTATCAAAACTGGGTTTTTAAAATAACGGGACCAACTAGGGACTATATACATTCAAACAAAAAAATAATTTTCCAAATCGGCTCAGAAATGACGGAGTTCTGAGGTAACATACATACAAAAAAATACGGTCGAATTGATGACCTCCTTTTTTTGAAGTCGGTTAAAAGTAAACTGCACAAAAAACTGTTACCTACCTGACTGAGACTTAACGGTATAATTCTGGAAGTCGATTTTGTATACAATTGTATGGAAAAAATTACGAGTGCCTAAATATATATTAGGAAATATATATTTAGGCACTCGTAGTTGACTCGTGAATATTTTAGGAAATAGTCGCTAAATAGTTATGAGCGGTAGTGTACTTTCAATAATAGTTGACCCCTTAACTTTGAAACTAAACGATCGCATTTTTTTTTTCTTTTAAGGCTTATGAAGGATGTCTTATAATGTGGTATGTTTCCCCTTTTTGTACAAGTACTAGTGACAAACAATTATCGAAAACGGTTACATATCAAACATCCCTCGTATTTCAATCAATTGTTCAGGCCCGTTCAACTCACGATTGTGCAGTCATAAGGCACAGGCTAATTTGAGGTATAGACTTATAGGTTACATAATGGAGGTTCTCAATACAATTGATGTGGGCTCGTGAACACAACTTTAGAAGCCCTTTCTTTCTTATTAGTAGTTGTCTTAACTAATACTTACTACTACTTATACGAGTACCTAGTAATAAGTTTAGGCGCCTTTTAAGTTCTAAAATAAAATATGCACAATTTACATCAATATAATGGCATTAATTTAAAGTTATTTGTGAAGTGTGCTTTCTAAAAATGATGAACAATTTTATTTTAGTGTGAAAAAAATAAGAGTTCTGTTTGTCATGGGCGGTATGTGTTATAATATAATATTATTTGTTCATATCAATATTTTAATATGTCGCCATTATTTCTAGATAAAAGTTTGAGAGTCAAAATGGTAAACTTGGCATAGCTAGTTACATCTAGTCCCACAAGTAGTACCACAGATCTAGAATGATTATATTCTATGGCGTTATTCATAAACCCGACACTGGCCTGAATTAGCTATGAATCGTTTGTCTCTACCTGACATTCTGACTTATCTAGTGCCCCCGCCAAGACGAGCAAAGCGAAGCGCAAGGGCACTGGCACTACCAACCTTTTCTCGAAGCGCTTCGTCGTTTTTTTGAACCCTCATAACTTGGTTTTGGATTATACCACATAAACAAAATTCTCGGGATATGATGCCAATTGTGGACTTATAAGTATACAAGTGACTGACAAATTTATTTTTTTGTGACACACTTTTATTGCTAACTGTACTTCTTCTCATTTGCATGTCTATCGAGTACTTCTTGAGACCTTTCTAATGAGCCTAAACTTAATGTGTTTGTGTTTTTTTCCATGTTAGCATATTATTGCATTGTCACCGGAATTACGATAGTACTCCAAATTTCAACTGAATCAGATACCGGGAAGTGGTTCAAATCTTAGGTTCAAGATTTGAAGCACTATATATACATACAAAGGTATATACGCAGTGAAGCTAAATAAAAGTGTGTAAAAAGATTTCAATTGCATAGCTCTTATACTTTAGAATCTTTAGATTTTATTCATAAACCCCGATTTCGTCACGGACTCACGCACTCACTCACTCACTCACTGATGATCATTAAAACCTTTAGGGTACTTCCTGAAGTCCTAGGAAGCTGTAATTTGGTTTGTAAGATAGTCTTCTAACTTCACAAGCTCTAAGTGAAATATATGTGGCTTAGCCGTTTCTTTACTACTAGATCTATTGTATGATAAAAAATAATGAATAGGTAGTGAATAAATGTTTACCCTTACGCGCATGTGACGGTAGCGAAGCAGCCAAGCCACATGTTTTGACACTTGACTAAGGTGTAGAGTTTCTGAAGGGCTTGTAGAGT
This sequence comes from Cydia strobilella, assembly GCF_947568885.1. NCBI lineage: Eukaryota > Metazoa > Arthropoda > Insecta > Lepidoptera > Tortricidae > Cydia > Cydia strobilella. Next base: position 21,286,412 of record NC_086068.1, read on the forward strand.
TAGAAGTTTGGCTCTACAAGAGATCGGATAACTTTTTGACAGTGCGAGCCTTATGGTTTTCGTCTTGGCAATATTTTACATGAAAAGTTTTTTGGTGGGATGTATTTGTAAGAAAGGGAAAAATAGTAGATTGTTAACCAATGGTTGAAACTGTTGAAAGGCACCCATTTCTGTCAAGGTAGGTCCGAGACAGAAATGGTGTCTTTCACCCGAGTTAAACACTCTACTTTTCATACCGAATGCGAGGAAACCAAACAAGACAAGGCAATCCCACCAAAAACATTTCATGTAAAGTGTTGCCAAGACTAGGCGCATAAAGCTTTTACACTCAAAAGCTATCAGATCCTGTAGTAGGTACCAAGACTTTTACTCTGTAAGTCCTAACTTTATTAGCTCTAACTGTATAAAGCCAACATCTTGGTCAAACGTACAGTACGGCTTGGCCGTTTCGTTGCTGTCAAATGGACAACTTGGACAATCCCTTAATGACACTCAGAATTTGAAAGACTTGTGTAACTACTTTGTACAACAAGTCCACCGAGTGAGTGTTTATGTGACTGCAACAAAACGGCCAAGCCGTACTGTACGTTTGACCCAAGATGTTGGCTTTATACAGTTAGAGCTAATAAAGTTAGGACTTACAGAGTAAAAGTCTTGGTACCTACTACGGGATCTGATAGCTTTTGAGTGTAAAAGCATTATGCGCCTAGTCTTGGCAACATTTTACATGAAATGTTTTTGGTGGGATTTCATTCATTTTTGTAAGAGTTGATATACCAGCTAGAAATGACTTATTCGGTTATAGAATCTACGATAATACGGGATCATCTATAAGCAGGCATAATTCTAAAATATTTTAACATTAGATTTTTATAAAAGTTACGTATTGCTAGCGCCATCTATGTAGAGCCTATGTAAATTATAAGTCAGGAATTTTATGTATTATAAATTGTAAGTTTCTAGAAATTTTAAATCATTATTATCATAATCGGAATTGTTTTTAATGACCTAAGCGTTATAACTAACGCTTAGGTCATTAAAAGGTCTCCGATTCAGCTCACTCAACCGATTTTTGCGAATTTTGTGTTCACATGTTTTTCGACTAAGTACATATATTTGGAGAATATACAACATCACGGAGTCATTGTAGATCAGCGCCTAAAAAAGTAGCGGTTTCGACCTAGAAATCTAGATACCTTGGTGTGGGTACATACCTTAGTGCTATCGCAGTGCTGTTGGAAAACCGCGGCTTTGTAGTGCGACGATTCGAGTTTGATCCCCAGACATGTATTTTTTAAATTAAAATTTGAATTTAGCGAGTGCGAAGTGCGAGCTAAGCGTAGGTATTCGTTACAGTTGGGCAAAAATATTTTCTAGTCTCCGGCGTTCTTCTGTATAAGTCGTACGTATTACTCAACTTATTTTTCGGGAAATTTTGCGAGCAGAATGTATTTAAAAAATATTAAAATAGCTCACTTATCACACGCGAGTCAAGAGGTAAAGAAACCGGTATATAAATGAGCTCTCCGAATATGCATACATTGTTACGGATCTTACGGTCGCGTTACTCTGGTGTTTCGACATCTCTACACGCATGCGAGTTTCTAAATCGTTGGGAACTGTTTGATGGTACTGTGACATCCGAAAACAAAAAGTCGTATGTGCCTGCAAACTTCCTATTATGATATGACTACATATATTCACCTTTCGCTTAATACGCCACAAATAAATTGTGCAGCACAACACGGCAAATTTAATTAAATTAACAATATTTTGTTACGTGAGAATACGAGTCACATGAACGTCGTCAGTCGAGTATGTAATGTAGTTTATAAAACAACTAATCATAGTCTGCTCACAAAATACACATATGTTCCAAAATGGCTGTCACTAATGGACAGACAGACGGAAGACCGGACGGACAGACGGACTAAACAAAGCTGTAAGGATTCAGTTTTTGCCATTTTGGCTACTGAAGGCCGAATGCCCGGAGCGTATGGCAGGCACACGCTACCCGCATCGTCTCTCATGGCGGATGGTTTGGCCGAAGTAAGAAGTTAAATTTTGTAATCACAGTAAATTCACTGCCATCTATCGACACACTTTAAAACTAAAAATGTAGATTTATAAAAGTACGATAAAAAGTATTTAAATATAGATAAATGATTTTTTTTACTTGCATTAATTATTTTTGTATGATTTGACCCATTTCTTTCACTGATATGCGTTAAAATTGTTAAATAACAAACGAAACTGTCAATGCCCTCTATACGAGAGTAGGCCAAAGGTAGTGGCGCCATCTGATCGAGAATCAAATTTTCGTGATTTTCGAAGCACCGTTTTTTCCTTGGACTGTATCCATCTATTACGGAGTTATATCTATCTTTGCAAATACCAACTTACCTAATCTAGATAGATTAAGTCTCTCAATTCTATGATATAATATTTAAACTAATTAAGGTGACATCTATCGAAACTCTTGTGTACTTGCAGAAGTACTCTATTAGCTTAGTTTAGCTATGTCATTATATGTTCATAACCAATCCGTAGTGTCATAGTGTACGTGGCACTGCACTTAGCTATATAAGCTTCTACATGTATGTAGATACGATCACTTTTTCCAACCGGCCTTCTGTTAACATTAAGCCGGGCCGGGGTTTGAACCCGCGACCTCCGGATTTAAAGTCGCACGCTCTTACCGCTAGGCCACCAGCGCTTGTGTTTGAAGTAAGGTTTTGAAAAGTTTACGAGAAGAAACAGTGCTAATATAGAGGGCGCTATTTGGCTGGTTTACGTGAACCTGGTTCAAATCTGTACTTCAAAAACTTTTTTTTATTGTTGTTTTTGTATTAGCATTCCGATCACTGCTACCACACAAAATTTCACGATTCTAGGACTTCAGGAACCAATGTTTTCAGGTTTAGAGGTATTTTTAGGAACCCCCCTTTTAAGGGGTTGCAGGGTGAAAGTTACAGATTTCTGGTCACCATATGTGTCTGCATACAGACCCATCCTTACATGCCAAATTTCAGCCTTCTAAGACTTCAGGAAGTAGTCTGAATTTTCTATGACTCGAATTCCATGTTTCGGACAGTGAAAATTAAGGTACTATAAAATTTTAAGTATAATAGGTAGCTTAATAAAACTTGGTGTTTTTGATAAGTCTACTGAGTACATGGTATACAAAAAAACCGGCCAAGTGCGAGTCGGACTCGCGCACGAAGGGTTCCGTACCATTACGGAAAAAAAACAGCAAAAAAATCACGTTTGGTGTATGGGAGCCCCAATTAAATATTTATATTATTCTGTTTTTAGTATTTGTTGTTATAGCGGCAACAGAAATACATCATCTGTGAAAATTTCAACTGTCTAGCTATCACGGTTCATGAGATACAGCCTGGTGACAGACAGATGGACAGCGGAGTCTTAGTAATAGGGTCCCGTTTTTACCCTTTGGGTACGGAACTCTAAAAATTACAGCTCTCTAGCATTGTCCAAGACGAAGCTACGAAGGTTCGAAAATACGGCGAAACGTGCCGAGAAAAGATATGCACTGCCTTTTGCTCTTTGTCTCGTCTTGGCGGGGGCACAGCCGTGCCCCCAGATTTTGCAAAATCAGTAATTAAAGTACTAATACTAGTACTAATAGACCTACGGCCATGATTTTTTTCCTTAAGACTTACTTGCAATCGCAGACTACATGTGTGAAGTTAATTACCCCTAGCGAAAAACATTTTGATTGCAATATTTACGAAAACACACGTTTTTTTAGCAAACTGTAACTGTAATTTTTAAATTATTTGTTCATTATACCTAGTATCAACATCAGCGGGATTGTCTCTTACTTTTTAACTTTTTACTTTTTCGTTCTAAAACTCCCAATAGTCGACGCCTCGACGGCATCCTAGTGATTCAGCCAACATAATAAAAGTATTTTAGTGAATTTAAATATTAGATATATCAATGTAATGACTAAAATTAGTAATTTTTATCTTATATTGTATGTTATTTTCATGAATATAGTGCTAAATAACTTTAAAAAAAGTTAAGTTGAGTGTTATTTCGTGAAATCGATGAACGCTCCAGGGAATAAGGGCTCTTAATATCGTACAGTCGCCATCAGATATATCGGAGCGGCCAAGGTGTTCACAATATCTGAACACGCGCTCTAACGCCCTGACAATAGAGGCGTGTTCAGATATTTGTGAGCGCCTTAGCCGCTCCGATATATCTGATGGCGACTGTACAAAAGTTTAACTGTGGCTGTACAAGATTCTGCCTTTGCTCATTTACGCAAGTGTAAGGTTTCAAAAAATATTTTTGTTGTATTCTGTTTGGTTCCCGCCTTATGATATAGAGTGAATACAATTCAACAATAGAAATCAAGAATAATGTATTTTAACAAATTATGTAAGTAAATATTCAATCCCGCATTGAATATTTTTTTATCAAAAAATATTAAGTATTGAGAGATTAGTAAAATCAGAACAATTACCAATTGTTCCAAGCGGGAAAATAGTGACACAATTTTTCCATTTTGTTTCCACCCAGTTGCTCGTGACACGGGGGGACGCAGATGAGTACACCAGTTTTCTGCACTAGAGCAGAAACGTATCACTTTCTGCGCACTTTTTAGAACAACAACGACCCATTTTCAGAGTATGAGATGAAAACATAATTTAACTAAATCAGGCCCGTAAAGTTTTATGAATAAGGGGGTTAGACTATACCGTTAAAAAAGCATATAATTTATGCAATCACACATTAATTCTGAATTCAATACTACCATTGTTACTTGACATCATTCGCATTTTGGTCGCGTTTTTTTGACAGGTAATCTTGTATAATTCTAGATCTGTCTGTACATAGTACTAGGTAATGTTGTAGTAAAACAAAATTTATTGATTAGACTATGCATACTACTAAATAAAATAGATGTAGATTACTGTTTGTAAGTTAGCTTCAAATGTAGCGTTTGTTTGTTTGTATCACATATGAAGTGGAAGTAGACGAGTGGTGGTGTGTATGATGATTGATGAATGGTTTGTTAAACAGCAGGAAGCGGTCCAGGAGCGGCGAGATGTGCCGGCGCCGGCGCCCAGACGGCCGGCTCCAGCTCCGGCTCCACCTCGGCGCAAACCTCTAGCCAGAGAATCGGTAATTTGTTTTCAATTTCTTGTTGTTATTCTGTCCCGAACTCCCGTCCCGTCCCGTCAGCCGGGTGCGGGCGACTATAGTAGCACAGTTTGGTAGATGACCCATTGTGGAAAGTTGACCCAGGCGACCGTAACCATGGCCACGAGTAATAATTAAGCACGTTATGCTTTTCTACAAATCACTATGTTACATATAGGGTCATTGTGCTAGTTTTCGTCCAGCTCTAGTTTTTGTTCAATTGACGAAGTTTGAATATTGCCGTTTCGTTACTGAAATACAGAAACCATGTAACTGATTTTCTGGAACTAAAGTACACTTTGTGAGCCTTGCCCAGGTCATACTGAACAACTTTTACTATGGAACCAATACCGAAATCGCGAAAAAAAAATGACTTCCATACAAATATCAACATCAGACCACCAAAATGTATGGCACAACCAATTTTTTAAATACATCTTGCTTTAATGGTTCTGGGTTTAATGAATATAGATATATGTAGATAGTTATGATATGAACAGAAGTGTAGGTAATTGTTAGCATACCTGTTCTGTTCGTATTGAGATGAGAGTATAATGTGCTCAGTTTATAGGTGACCCCAGCTTGTGTAGGTAATTGTTTGCATACCTGTTCGTATTGAGAGTATAATGTGCTCAGTTATAGGTGACCCCAGCTTGACGATCTTATCTACGGACTCTTTCGGCGAAACGGAGGTGGAGGAAATCGTAGCCTTGGGATTCACGAGAGAGCAGGTACTTAGCTACTTTCGTACACCCTTTGTCTCTATTTTGACAAGTGATTCGGTCAAATTGTGTTTTTGAAAAACAAATTATAGCCGGCTTGAAATGAATGTTGTATGATACCTTTGGGTATGGTCAGTGTTGGCCGTAATTGTTAATTTTAATTAACCATTGATCAATTGCATTAACCATTAGTTCCGCCATTAACCAATTGCATTACGCACCAATTGCATTAAAGTTAATTCGAATTAAATTTTTGAGACGTTAATGGCCATTAAAGTTTCAAAAAATTAATTAGAATTACTCTCAATTGCATTAACGTTTAATAAAATTAAATTCGTGATATTTTAAAATGAGACAGCAAAATGACCCTGACTGAACCCTGGCAGTAGTAGCAGTACCTACTTACCTAGTGGAATTCAGGTTTAGTGCAACCATGGTGCAACATAGACATACGCGGTTTTGGTCATTCGAATAGTCTTGATGAGCACTTCGGAGAGCCGTACCCATGATAGAGCTGATGCTGAACCCTGGCAGTAATAGTGGAACTAAGGTTTGGTGCAACATAGGCACACGCTGTTTTAGTCATCCGACTCGTCTTGATGAGCACTTAGGAGAGCAGTACCCATGATAGAGCTGATGCTGAACTCTGGCAGTACCTAGTGGATCTAAGGTTTGGTGCAACATAGGCACACGCTGTTTTAGTCACCCGACTCGTCTTGATGAGCACTTAGGAGAGCGGTACCCATGATAGAGCTGATGCTGAACCCTGGCAGTACCTAGTAAAACTAAGGTTTGGTTGACATATCAGTCAAATTTGACAGATTGACAGTTTTTGTCATTTTCAGTGAAAATTATCTTTTTGGGATAGACAAACACGATTTGGGATCTAAAACTGTCAAAAATGTCACAAAATGTCAATTTTGACATATAGTATAAAACTACACTTAACAATGTTACTTGGTGCTAAATTATATCCCAAAAATATAATTTTCACTGAAAATGACAAAAACTGTCAATCTGTCAAATTTGACTGATATGTCAAACAACACTAAACTATGTCACTTAGTACCAAACTTTGACAAAACATGTTAATTTTCACTAAAAATGACAAAAACTGTCAAACTGTCAATTTTGACAGGTTTGACAGATGTGTCAAACTACATTTTCCATCCCATGACTAATGTTGAAGGTCCTATCAAAATTGGACAAGCCGTTTCGATCTGGGATCCAAAACTGTCAAAAATGTTACAAAATGTCTATTTTGACAGATAGTATAAATCTACACTTAACATTGTTACTTGGTGCTAAATTCTATCCCAAAAAGATAATTTTCACTGAAAATGACAAAAAAAGTCAATCTGTCAAATTTGACTGATATGTCAACCAAACCTTAGTTCCACTAGGTACTGCCAGGGTTCAGCATCAGCTCTATCAAAGGGTACTGCTCTCCTAAGTGCTCATCAAGACGAGTCGGATGACTAAAACAGCGTGTGCCTATGTTGCACCAAACCTAAGTTCCACTAGGTACTGCCAGGGTTCAGCATCAGCTCTATCATGGGTACTGCTCTCCTAAGTGCTCATCAAGACGAGTCGGACGACTAAAACAGCGTGTGCCTATGTTGCACCAAACCTTAGATCCACTAGGTACTGCCAGGGTTCAGCATCAGCTCTATCAAAGGGTACTGCTCTCCTAAGTGCTCATCAAGACCAGTCGGATGACCAAAACAGCGCGTGCCTATGCTGCACCAAACCTAAGTTCCACTAGGTACTGCCAGGGTTCATAAGGAGGATGAGTAATACATACTCAAAACTTTTACAATTTCAGTCTTGCAGACCTTTGATCCCTTGGACGCCTTTATAAAATTATGATATTTCTTCTTGTTAATTGTTAATTATCAATCACATTTTTAATTTTTATTAAAAATTGATTTAATTGTTAATGGTTTGTGAAGCCATTAACCATTAGTTCGTTTTAATTGTCAATGGTTTGAAATAAATTAATATTATTGTCCATTGATGTTAATGGCCATTACTAATTCATTTTCCGTCAATGGTTAATGGTTAATGGCCATTAACCTTTTCAATGATTAATTTTTAATGGTCAATGGCATTAACGTTCGGCCAACACTGGGTATGGTGCTTTACGCACACTAGTGTCCCATCGCCTCCCCCTGACCCAAGACCCAACCCCCCTTTTAGCATGCAAAATGTCCCGGTTGACAGTTCTCTCCATACGATATCTGTACTGACAGACTGACTATCACGTACTATGTTATATTAAACATCAACAAGTTAATACATGAATACCGTTATCTTACCAAAAAGTTGGATATAACCTTTTTTGAATTTATTAAGGATCATTTCGTCCCTTGACACTTTTTTCCTAACTAATCTTTTCTCAAAAAAAAAAACCGTCAACCGGGACATATTTCATGCTGAAAGGGGGGGTTGCGTCTGGGGGAGGAGAGGGGACGCTAGTGTGCGTAAAGCACTATACCCGAAGGTATCATACTACATTCATTTACTCGTAATGCTGGCTATAATTTGTTTGTCTTCCCCATACATTAGAACATAACTTGACCGAATCATAGAGCCTCTATGGAAAGCACATGTAGTTTGGCAAACCTTTATTTGAGGTTATAAAATAAACAGTATGATTATCTCTGGCTATGCTCCACAGACACGCCACTCTTGCCAAACTATGTTTTAAATATTTTAGATAATTAACCTTTCGTACATGTGTCTTTTTAAAACTTTTGTGTTGAAATTATATTACATTTTGTCAATCCCTCATTGTTTAAAAAAAAGTTTTTGCTATAAATAGTTATTTGTGCAACAAGAGAGGAAAGTTGGTTTTTCTTGCGAGTGTTTATTTTGAGTCCTACGAAAGCGAAAGATAGATTCTAAATGAGAATCTTGAGCGTAGCTAGGGACTCAAAAACACGAGATGTAAAATAACTTTGCTCTCGTGTTGCACATATGATTTTTCACCTCAGTGGTGAGAACATATTAACCCATTCATGGCCAAGAACCGCCGAGCGTACTCAATACGGCAACCATACAAACCTTTTTTAGCTAAAACGCATGACTCAGCTTATGGGTCTCGAGCCTGGCGCGAACGGTAAATAAATCGCCGCTTATGAAGCCGACCAGTTGAACAACATTATGCAACATTTTTACTAACCACCTTTTTTCAGTGCCTATCAAAAAAATCTAATTATTGCAGTTTGTGCATTTTTACTTTCTACAAGCTTTTAAAGACAGACCAAGCTAAGTTGGCGGCGATTTTGATAGCCCAGCCTGTGCAAGTGTTAAGTTAAACGTCATAATTTCATAAAGTTTGACGATTATAACTTGCCGTATTTGTTGTTGTTGTTTTTTGGGTCAAAACATGGACGTTAAATTAGACCAATTTCCCGATTTCCTATTGAGATGAAATTTTGCATAGGTACATATGTAAAAGTAACGCAAACTAATTTAGTTTGGGGTTGCTACAATTGTCCCAATAAGTATTAGTTGCATGTGGAAAAGTTCATAGCACAGTTAGTCAGGTTAGGCGAGTTCAAATTCCGGTAATCCATAGCCAAGGTCACAAAATACGAAATCACTAAACAGCACAGGAGGAGTATAAAGTCGCCAACGAATAAATCGTGACTAAACCACTTCTTGAACTCTTGTTAAAATACCACATGAATGATAATACCGCCGCTCGGATGCATTCATTGTTTAGTTGTTTACTGTCCAAGTGTGCCCGATAAGCTTACGCCTGGTCGGTCATTATCTTTGTGTTGGAAAACCCCATTATATTAATATTAGTAACAATAGAGCACTTAAAATGTATTATAGTACTTACTTTCTAATCTGCCGTAGAAACCACGATGTTTTAAAAAACTTGTAAATATTTGTCACACAGTATTACGATAATACAATACCTATTAGTTAGTGGTGACTGTTTTAACCGCCTTATTTTATATTGAAACGAAAAAAACGAATCTTAACATGATTGTTAGTAGTAAGATACAATACAACGATCACCAAATATTATGACATAAAAGTATAGTGGGAGAAAATCCTCGTTGCCTTGTAACCCTCATACAAAACAAACTATTATTATACTACGGTTTGGTCCCTACAAAATGTTGCTTACCATCATCCAAACAGTAATCGGTTGTAAAATGATACAATATCAAACAGCTTCAACATGAAATAAGCTTTAAAACCAGCCAATAAAGTTTATTTTAGCCTGCTATGAAAACATTTGTAGTTTTTACATCTAGTGCCCGGCCACGGTGACCCATACCTTGAGCCATGTCAATAACTTCTGAAATATATATATATTTTTGGTATCTTTGTAATATGGATTTTTCTGTTTGCTTGCAATGCGTATTTATCTAGAATTTCAGTATTTTTACTATATTGCACTGATAGTAAACCAAATTTGAATATTTAGACCCTGTTTTCATTAAAAAAACGTGTTTATATTTTTTTATCCTAATATACCTTATAGAAATGGTTGTAAACGTAAGTATATATAAGTTGTTAGCTTATATATACTTACGTTATTACGTCAAATTACGTTTCGTTTATTTTCAAACAGAATTTATTCATGACTCACATGCGAGTCACTGGCCCTGCGGAACTGTTTGAGAATGACCCATACGCTGAGTCGCTGACCCTGAATGGGTTAAAGGTTAAAATTTGTTTCGAGTTACACAGAATAATACAGAGAAAAAAAAAAGAATTTGTAATAGAAGTATGAAGTGGCAGTTCATGGCCTTTACTAAATTAAAAAGCTACTTTGTTTCACTCCCTGGAGTGACGACAGTAGGCTTGTTCGAGCTGCTGAGGTGAAAAATATATAATATAATATGAGCATAGAGTTGGAGTTAGGTAAACGTTTCAGCTGTATTTGCTTTGTTACAGGCTATCGTGGAACTCCGTCGGTTCAATGGCGATAAGACGCAGGCAACCGTTGCGCTCTTTGCGAAGTCACTTAAGTTCTGATGACGAACAGTTGCGCTTTCTTCTTACCTTTACTGTTTGGTAAATATAAAAATATCACTAGTAGAATAACGGGAGCGGGACGGGAGCCAAGTTATGTCGAGTGAAGGTTGCCATAATATCAACGGCCTCGTCATTTCATTAACACCGACCGACGGACGTATAAAATGTAAAATTTTATGAATAAATAATTGAATTGAATTAAATAAGGCTCATTTAGACTAGGTATGCGAAAAGTCACATAAGAGTTTCGTTATATTGCAATATTTAGTTTAGTCGATCGGTTGAATTGGTTCTATCTCAATAGTCGGCGATATAAGTACACTGGCATGCGAGATATCGCACCGGCTATCTGAGCCTTTATACATAAGTAGTTATATATTTTATTTGACCAAATAGTTCTTAGTCACACTAGGTTGTAACGGTTTGGTTGGGTATACTACACTCGGAAATATAAAAAACATTAAATCTACTTTTTTATTATGATATAGTTGTAAGTGGACGTGTTTTGGACTGAGAATAAGGGTTTAAATAGTAACTTAAGGCATTAAAAAACTTTTGCCAAAACTATTGATCACATTTTTACGTTGACTCCATAATAAAAATATTATTTACCATAATCATTATAGTTTTTTACGTTATACTTTTTCTAACACTTATGAATTTTGAAAGCTTGAAAATAATGATTATATACACCAAATGCATTTTTATGCAATTTAATGTCAAAGAAATGACAACGATTTAATTACATAAAAGGTTCATGTTTTGTATGAACAACGCATAGATGCTCTAATGTTTTTGACGAAGGTTGTATTTTATATATCATGGTAAGGTTGTTATATTATACTACAGTATTCGCAAATCAAACCAGCGGCCGGGGTCGTTTACTATCCCTTTCATTCGTGCTACAATCCTGCAAGTGTGAAAGAGTGGTTTTACAATCCCGGTTGCCAGTTTTACCGTGCGGTTACTGCGTAGCGGACAGGGCTGCCGTTTGTATGTGAGGTTCGAAATTGCATGGAGAAATTATAAATGAATTCCTTATATAATTTCTTCATGCAATTTCGAACCTCACTGTACATACGAGTATACCATACCTAATATGTTCATTGTCAGTCCTTATTTAATTCATACTTTATTTGGAGTATGTTTTTTTTTACTATTAGCGTAACAGTCTTTTTTTGTACATGGTTAAGCAATTGAATAAAGTGTTATTGCAATGTGACGGTTTCCGTAGTCAGAAAGATATGGTATGTACTTATTTAATTAAATATTACGTTATTGGCAGATATTTGACCAAAGACTTTCACCACAACCACACCAGCTCGTAAAGGCTCTCTTTATTCTTGTGATGATGAAGTGATGTGAAAGTTGTGCATTTTATCTATGAGAGTGGCAAAGAAATTCTATGCAAATTTTGAGTTGTTTTCTAACGTTTGTTAATAGAATTGACCAAGTTATGTTTTGGAATGATAAATATTTAATAGCGTTCATTTGGATTTGATTTGTAATGTTTTCCAGGTAGTATATTCCTCGCGTTGGTGTGGTGAATAATTTTCTATTTCACTCGGTGGCAAAGTTTCTTTAAACCGCTCGTTTGCTTAATTAGCTACGCTCGTAGTTCAATTTTAAAAATTTCGCTTGCTCGGGTATCAACATTTGCACGAGGGGTTAAATTACAACTTTGCTTCTTGTAAAACAAATAACTATTACCTATTGGTATAGTCAAGTCTGAATAAACAACGCAAAAGTAAATAAAAATTCGTCAAATAAGTAAATTTGTATGTATTGTAGTTACGAAACAGATATTATTTTATGTTCCATGAAATATCATATTCCGTAAGCTAGCTTAGATATTATAATAGCGTTATTTATGATATTTTTTGCATGGTTTTCCGTTTTAAATAAAATATTAATTTACAAATACTGAGTGTGTATTAAATACCCACAATGACTACTAAGGGGAGAACCGGAATGTAAGCAAATAAACATTTCTGATTTCTGATAGTGATAAGAGCCATGGTACGAACGAAAAGTTTTTAAATTAATTAGCACACGACACGCGGTGTTTTAAACCAATGTTTCCTGTATAATTTATGTAGCTGTTTGTTCTACACCAGTTCTCCTCTCCTACTTTCCATTTATAGGTCTACCGTTTAACGGAGGCGGTTGGTAAGAAGTTAATTAATACTTATGGACTATGATAAGCCACGGACTGGCTTAACGTATTTTGTACCGACATATATCGCTTTAAAAACATATTGGACCTTCGTTGACCTTATGAATTGAACGTTGTAAACCTTCTCACAACGGTATAAGGTTTATTTTTGATTACTGGGTGCGTAGCCAACATGCCAATCGTTTACGCTCCGTAGCGAACGAAACGAAACCACAGTATTACAATTATTCTTCCCTACAGTAGCGCAACGCCTTTGATGTCGCGCGATGCCGCCGCCAGTGTAGGTACTTACGCTGTCACATGCAAATATGCTAGGGTTGTCACAAAATAGGAAATAAAACAATTGTGATTAATACTCACTATTCTGATGTAATCATTTATTCATATGTACATTAATCGACTTAAAACAAAACGGCAAATAAATAATTTTGACCGATTTTATTTAAATAAATGGCTTATATGAATAAATAAAGGTCAGATATGGGTAATTATTATGAATATAATATTAATCGTAGAGTTCCCCTCCGTTGCTCTGCGTAAGTACATTCGTCGCGCTACTATTCAATATACTCTATGGCGCTACTGTAGGGAATATTGTAATACTGTGACGAAACTGTCACTTTCCCGCTAATATGGTATGGAAGAGTGATAGAGAGACAAAGCGTTTCTTTGCCGTAGCGCAAGCGATTGTAACCTTGGCTAGGCACCTTGATCAGTTAAGTGTGTTGCTGTTGTTGGTATTACATTTTCGTTGGTATATTCAGTAATTTATTGCACAATTAAACTATAAAAGTAAAAATTGAGAATTTAGCACCTAAAAGCATTTAAATTATATTTCGAAATGTTTTAAGTAAAACCGTATAATTAGGTACAACTTGCATCCATAATCTGAACGTTTTCTCTACAGTTAATTTAGCTTGAGGTATATACAGGGTGGGCCAGTGATAAATGCATTTAAAAAAAATATTTTTAACTTTTTAAATAAAAATTATAATTAGAATTTGGGATAAAGAAATAAATTTTACGTTTTAAAAATTAAATCATCAAGTTGTCGTCCGTAGCGGTTGCGGCACTCTTCCAGTCTTGCTTGTAAATTTTGAAAGACTTAACAAGACTTTCGTGTTAAGAGATTTCCTGGCTCCGAAACTTCACGAATCGTATGGTTACAACAACAACAACACATGGTTTCAGCAAGACGGGGCCACCTGCCATACAAGTAACGTGACCCTGGAAGTTTTGCGTGAAATGTTTCCTCAAAAATTGATATCGAGGCGAGGTGACATTGCTTGGCCTCCCAGGAGCCCTGACTTAACTTCGGCAGACTTCTTTTTGTGGGGTTACTTGAAGAGTAAATTGTACTCCAATAATCCGACAACCACAGCAGAATTAAAAGAGAATATTCGTCAAGAAATCCAATCAATATCTCCGCAACTTCTAACGAAAGTCTTTCAAAATTTACAAGCAAGACTGGAAGAGTGCAGCAACTGCTACGAACGACATCTTGATGATTAAATTTTTAAAACGTAAAATTTATTTCTTTATTCCAAATTTTAATTATAATTTTTATTTAAAAACATAAAAATTGATTATTTATAAAAAAAAACAATGCATTTATCACTGGCCCACCCTGTATAAACAAAAATATTCAAGATGTATTAAATTTTATTTTAAGACGCATTTTATAAATATAACAAATACTTACACGTAGGCATTAAGGGCCCTCCACATGCGCGAATCACGGCGCGAAGCCGCGAACGTAAGTGTGGCGTCGATTTCGCAGATTGTTCACGCCTTCGCGCCTAGTTCCCCGTTTTTTGTCGGTTTATTAGCCCGCGTCAAAGGAGGCGCGAACTGGCAAGACTCCACATTACACACTATTTTGACTCGTATGTGGCAAGATAAACAATAATTATATTATAATATAAAGCGGCTATATTTTACGGTTTTACAACAAAACACAATGGAAAAATAGCTAAATCACGTATGATGCCATAGTTAACTAGCAGTTAAGCTCGATCAGCTGATGCTTTTCCGCCATCTTGGCGGGAACCAAACTGCGAAAACGCCGTGAAGTTTGCGAATGTGGAGTCATACGTCAACGTCGCGACATGATCTCTCCGCGAAGTCGCGCCGCGATTCACGCACATAGTAGTCTGGAGGGGCCTTTAGGTATATTATATACATATTGTACGCTCATGATACACAGATCAGTTCAACGGGTTCAACTGAGCTAGGTATAGTGGTTGGAGACCCGGCAGTAAAGTTTCGAACCAACGTGATACCGCGATGAGATGCACAATGGTTTCCCATAAAACTGGCCGAAAGTACAAAAAAGATAGCCACTTCCGGTGCGAAAAGGGGGGGTCATTTAACCCATCTGATACTGCAATAATAGCTATGGCATAAGTTAAAAATTTACTGGTAGATACAGAAAAGCGAAATCTGCCAGTATGATTCCTGCCGGAAGTGCTTGGCATACGCTCTCAAAGGTGACCATCGGGACCCCTAAATTAACCCATCTGATACCAGCATGAAACCAATTCCAGTCGGTAGATATGAACCTTCTATTCAGGAATATATAAGTCTGCCAGGGCGTTTTCAGCCGAAACACCTTGACATACGAGATTTTGTGGCGCAACATCCGTGGTACCCGTATTTCGGAATTGTACATATTACGGACATTTCAAATACTGCAGGCTTATTAATTTATTACTCTATGCTTATATTTGTATATTATTACGTTATTAATAGCATATATTTCAAATTTATTAATATACACAATATAATTTGGGCATTAATTTAATACCTGCTTACGGCTTTGTACTTCTTTGTTTGCCTTATAAAGGTGCTAACAAATTAGCTACCGATATCTTTACAGTATATATATGTAAGTATGAAACATTATAAGTTTTATGATGTTATTTTGAGAAAATTGGAAAACAAATTTGCTTTGTAAAAAAACTCTGTTAATGAGATAATTAAATGAGACCTCATTGAACAGATTCTAAAACCTCTTTTAAATATAAAACGTAACTGGCCACTTCACGTTGATAAATCAAATGACACGTTGACAATGACATTTAAGACAAACAAGCAGTTAAATACATGATGATTATTTTTTAGATATAATTATAGTTTATTTATTTTGTTCGGTAAATAAAATAAAAATTATGAGAAAATTTCTTAATTTCTGTTAAAAGTTAATTGTTCTAGTGTAAAGTAACATCTCGTAAAATTTCTGTAGCTAATTTGTTAGCACCTTATATATAAATAATAAAATAATTTCAAATTACAATATCCTTTATTTACCAAAATGAACAAAATTATTATTATTACATACTTATTGTAAACGGGTGTGAAAAGACAGGATTTTCAACGTCAAGGACGATTTTTACCAATAATCCAAATATGAGCATTTTACATCATTTTTAGGGTTCCGTACCCAAAGGGTAAAGACGGGACCCTATTACTAAGACTCCGCTGTCGATCTGTCCGTCCGTTCCGTCTGTCACCAGGCTGTATCTCATGAACCGTGATAGCTAGACAGTTGAAATTTTCACAGATGATGTATTTCTGTTGTTATTTATAAATATTGGGAGTATTATGGGTACAAGGCGAGGATATACATACATACTTATATAGATAAATATATACTTAAATACATAGATAACAACCATGACTCAGGAATAAATATATGTTTTCATCACACAAATATATGCCCTTATCGGAATTCGAACCCAAGACCATCGGCTTTGCAGGCAGTAAGTAGGCCAGACCGGTCGTCAATAGATTAGTTATATCAATTTGTAGTGTTATAAAACAACATCCTGAATGTTAAACTACGTCATTTTTGCGTCAACGTCAAGAAATGTAGGGGAAAGGTGGGAATGACGGTATACTTAATGTTTCAAGTCCAATAAAACTAAAAATGCTATTCTTTTAAAGTTTTTGTTATTTTTATTATTATCTTTGGTAATCAGTCTTTCATAATCAACACTTACTAGGAACTCTAGTTAGATAATTAAATTAAAAATAAATTAAAATGGCCAAAAGTGCCTACTCTCCATCTTGCCCCCCAGGTATGGTAAGATGGGGGAACCCCTACCGGACAAGATAAGAATGATTCATAGAAATATTATATTTAGGGCCTAAACAAAACTTCAATTTTTGGATATTGGGTCTATCGTCTAATACCTTGTCACGAACTGTTTTACTTTTATTTCTTAAGTCGTCTGAGAGACAGAAAATGTGTTTACAGCTAACATGTACCCCATCTTCCCTTTATAACAGCATCCACCGCTTTTTTCTTGGCCTCTAACCACTCTCCTCTATTTGACTTTCTTTTATACTTTTTCACCGTTCTACAAGAGAAGAATAAATAAATTCAAATCCGCAATTCTTCATCAGTTTATCACTTTAAAACTACGGCCGTCAACCCTATCTTGCCCCATGTGCCTAATGAAATTCGAAAGTAAAAAAAAAACTGTACTTGAAACCAAACAAGTCCTTAGCTGTTGGCGTGATTGCTGGGCCATAGGAATAAATTAACAGTATATATGTGCTGGTGATAATAAGGAAACAAACGCAAACCAAATAAAACACAAAAACCGGCCAAGTGCGAGTCGCGTTCCGTACCATAATACCATTACGCAAAAAACGGCAAAAAGTCATGTTTGTTGTATGGGAACCCCACTTAAATATTTATTTTATTATGTTTTTAGAATCATTTATGCATCAATTGTGCATTACAGGTAATGAATACAGGTGTTATAAACAATTAGTTATATTTTGTTGTTATAGCGGCAACAGAAATACATCATCTGTGAAAATTTTATCTGTCTAGCTATCACGGTTGATGAGATACAGGCTGGTGACAGACGGACAGACAGACAGCGGAGTCTTAGTTATAGGGACCCGTTTTTACCCTTTGGGTACGGAACCCTAGAAATAACAAGGAATATGGCAAAAACAGTTTTGTTGCAAATAAATAATTAACGACACCATTTGTCTAGCCGGTCACTGTGCGAACTGATTGCCATGATGGCGACGCATCGTCATGCACTAACGGGATTCTGATGGTTGGTCAGTCGTGTCGCCATATAAAGCCGCTACCCCGTCTTACTCGTCTTGCCCCTCTCTCCCCTACATAAGATAGTGATTAGACACACCAAATAGGTGAAAAAACGCCTCAAGCGTAAAAGAAACCACCAAAAATCATTTTATGTCGCATTTCAAGCCTGATTTAGTTATGAATACTAATACCCCCTTATTCGTAAAACTTTAAGAGCCTTAATTAGTTAAATTATGTTTTATCCTTTTCTTACAAATACATAAGTCAAAATGACAGACAAAGACAAACGATTCATATAGCTAATTCAATGACTATCAATCATATTAATCACATTATTTAATTTATTTTAACTTAATTTATTATAAATATATGTTATTAATAACGTAATAATATACAAATATAAGCATAGAGTAATAAATTAATAAGCCTGCAGTGTTTGAAATGTCCGTAATATGTACAATTCCGAATGTTGAATTCCACGGATGTTGCGCCACAAAATCTCGTATGTTATGGTGTTTCGGCTGCAAACGCCCTGGTAGACTTATATATTCCTGAATAGAAGGTTCATATCTACCGACTGGAATTGGTTTCATGCTGGTATCAGATGGGTTAATTTAGGGGTCCCGATGGTCTCCTTTGAGAGCGTATGCCAAGCACTTCCGGCAGGAATCATACTGGCAGATTTCGCTTTTCTGTATCTACCAGTAAATTTCTAACTGATGCCATAGCTATTATTGCAGTATCAGATGGGTTAAATGACCCCCCCTTTTTCGCACCGGAAGTGGCTATCTTTTTTGTACTTTCGGCCAGTTTCGCCGTGGCAGACTATCAAATTCGGACTTAGCATCACTTTTATGGGAAACCATTGTGCATCTCATCGCGGTATCACGTTGGTTCGAAACTTTACTGCCGGCTCTTCTACCATTAATAGGTACATGGAGTTTCCTAATATCTAACTTTTTTGAACTATTTAAAATACATTATGCAACTACATAGTTGTTGTTCGTTAGAGTTTTTTTAAACAAGGGGTTGTAATATGTATAACTAACTAACTTAATGCATAAATACATATATGTTTATGTACCTACAATAATGAGATGATATGGTAGAGTATTAACAATTAATGTTTCTGTGATCACTGATCACACAAAAGGTGTCTACAATTTGTCTCTTCACACTGGCGGCTGGTTAGCAAGTTTATTAGCCATCGCCGTTAATATACAGCCCCTTCACACGCTGGCGGCTGGTTAGCAAGTTTATTAGCCATCGCCGTTAATATATCGGTTAACCGCGCAAACCTCTGGTTAGGAGTAGTTAACGCCCCGCGTTCGCCCCAAAGAAAATTAATGTGAAATTCAGTTTTGAATAATTCTAGTAGAGTGGGATCCAGGGTGGGCCCCAGGGAAGACATCTCCTGCACCACGGTCCTAGCGTTCCTCTTGAACATGTCCACTTGGTCCGGGAAGTAGCGCGCGGACTCCAGGTGCGCTGTAGTCGCGTTGAAGTCGAAGGCGAGGATGTTCATCAGACTCGTCGGAAATGACTCGTCTGGTTGCATCAGGCAGCCTCCCTCACCATCTGTAAGCAAATTGTCGCGTATATCTTCGCTTCAAGCATAAGCACCGGGTTGAGTAATTCATATTAAATTTATCCTAATGTTATCCTTACCGAATAAATGAAAACATAGCACCGGCGGCAGAATGTGCGGAGTGGTCGTGTTCGGTGGCAGTGGGTTTGTGCCCTCGTTCATACTTTTAAAACAAGGACGCAGTTTTGCTTCGAACATGAAGGCATTGTCTGTGTAAACACGCCGTAAAATATTCCACGCGTTTTCTAAGCACTCCACCTAAAATTCAAATGTCTTTTCGGTATTGTTTCAAATTTTGTAAACACCCATATGTAACAGGGAGTATTACTGCAATGTTCTGCCGCCAGAGTGCAGCACTAGCTCGAACCGTAAACCATAGAATAACATATATACTATGCCTTATACAGCTTTTTGTCAAGTTTCACAACTTATTTGTTACGAATAAATATGCAATTAATCAAGATTGTTTGTTGTTTGTGCTAGTGGCGCTACTGTGCAGAGTTTTGCGTAATATTCCCTATTGACAATAGGTACTTATTTCATATTTCTATCGCTTTAATTATCACTCAAAAAATATTCGATATCTTCAATTATTAATTTTACGTTACGCTCTAGGGAAGTATTGACAGGTACCTGCGGCATACACAGTCCGAACATTATGGCTGAAAATCCGTAAAGATTCCCTAATGCAGTTTTTGTTTCGACGGCGAGAAGTATCCAATCGTTGATAGTATCGGCTCTTTGCCTGTCCGTTTGGCAAGTCAATATCGTCACTGCTATCAGAAGCCGAAAGGTTTCAATTCTGCGAAAATAGTCAATTTGACACACAAGAATTAAGTGGGTAATAATAATTAACTGTCATGCCAAGCAAGTAAACATTGTTACCTTTCAATAACATCCAAACGCAGTGATCTTCCTTGAGGTAGAAAACATAATTCTAAGCCAGATGCCGTTTTCTCTAGACCCTCGATCTGTATCGCATCATCGAGCAAAAAGAGTAGGTCCACTTTTGTCATATGATTCGCCAGTATGCGAGGCCCTGACGTTCGTAATAAGAGCTTGATTGTGTGCAAAGTCTCAGATTCCAGCGGTTTAGAAAGTCCTGATAATATTATTTGTGACTGGAAGTTCTCAAGGTTAATTCGGGAATCTACGGTATAGTCCAAATTCTCGGATTGCAACAGCCGTGCTTCCGTCAGCTCGTAGTCGAACTGCTGTTTTATCGTTGGAGTCACTACATTGTAATCTGAGTCTATCCTCGACTTGTTCGGGTCGCTATGGGCTGAGCTTTGAGTAGAGTCCCCGGAGCCATTTCCCGAGTCTGATCCTGACACGTGGTACAGTCTTTGTAATTCCAACCGTCTATCGTCCGATTTGGGACCATCGTATCTAGCCGGCTTGGCGGGTGGGCTGATAGGGAGATTCACATCCCAGGTGCCTGAACAGGAATTGGATTCACACGGGAAATTTTTGACATATTTCATTGTTTGACTTTGAATTACCCCATCTGCACTTGCGCTCTTCGCTTGATTCGCATGCTGACTCATGTCAATAGGCGTCAGCGAATGGGAACGTTGTTTTTTGAAAGGCGCACGTAATTGCATCCCTGGTTTGGAAGCGAAATGACTGTAGAGGCTGTACGGATTGCCATAGCCGGATCCGTCACCCACAGGGGACACAACTGAGTTGGCGTCATCGTTAGATATATAGTTAGTCAAAGGTACTATCCTGTTAGCCGGATACTGTATTCTCGCGCCTGACGCTGCAGATATAGGCTTTCCAGAACCCACGTAAGACGTAATCAGATCAGCAACCGTATCATATGCTTCGTCTTCAAATTGATATTGGTATCTCTCGTAGACAGTTTCTGGGTGTACAACAATCTGTAAAATAACACCTCACATTATTTAATTCCTCAGGGTGCCTAGCCAAAATGCCAATCGTTTGCGCTACGACAACTAAACGCTACCTGTCTCTATCGCACTAATATGTAAGAGTGATATGTGATGACCTGATGACTTGATGAGAGTGGTGAATGATGTGAGAGTGAGTGTGTGAAAGACGCGTTTCGTTATGGTGTTAATCCATAAATAGCGAAGATGGTGATGATCATACCCGCTGGATGACGAAGTGTAGATGCTGGCCGTTGGAGCGGCAGCTGAGCACGTAGTTGTCGGGCTGCGACGAGGAGTCGCGCACCAGGAACTCGCGGTCCTGCTGCAGCAGGCTCTCGGCCGCCGCTCGGCTCAGCGCGCCGTGGTACCACCCGTGCGATATTATCTGGTCCGACGGCAACGAAAACTCCCACTCGAGGAGCCCTGATGTTGTCATAGAGCTCGTGTCCTGATAAATTCGATTCGCTTTACACCGAGGAAACGAGAACTATTTAATTAAAACAATATAGGCTCGTATATCGCTACGTTAATAGTAACCTACGGTAATACCCCCGTTAAGGCTGCGTTAATAAACGGAACAAATAGATTCATATAATGGATAGGTATATGTATTGATTTTGAAATTTAATATCTTTTGATGTTTTTAATAATTGAAAATAAAAATAACACAAGTTTTCTTAGCGCCATCTAGCGAGTTAAAACATATATGTAAGGCCCATTGCTATCATGTAAAAAATATCTTCAAATCAACCAAACCCGTTCTGAAGATGGGGGGAAACATTAACCTGCGTGTACAAAATACACAATCGCACAAACAAACAACAAGACCCTTACCAGATACTATTACAGTCTAATAACAGTAATAACTAATAATTAGGACTTTTTTAAGTGTATTAAATTCGAGGGGTGAGCGGTAAAACCCGATAAGTCGTGCAAATGGGTTTTAAAATTAGAACTATATGAGACGACGTGCGTAGAGTTCTCATTTAAGTTTGTCACTTAAATGAGAACTACGCACGCAATATCTGTGCAATATCTAGACTTATCGGGTTTGACCGCCCACCCCTAGTAATAGTCCTACTTTATTTTTGTTAGATGTCGTTTAATTGGCATTGATTACTAAAAACAAGTAGTATATAGCAAACAATAAAAGAGATTATTAATGTTATATTTAACCACCCTGGAATAAAACTATTGTTTAGACGTATTGTAAATCATCCTGTATAGGAACTCCAATATTGGATGTCACCTAACATGATTTACGAAATTAACCACTTGTTACTCACCATGATGAATTGATGATGTACGATTGCACAGTAGGTATTCTCAAGCAATTGACATAACAAGGTTATTTACTGGATAAAATGTAGAACATCAGCGCAATGTTTTTGCCGGCGCGGGGCGCTTGGTGCTTGGGGTGTCTGGATCGATACGCGGGTCGCGCCACTCGCGCCCGGCCGCCCGGTCGCCAGCCCGCCAGCCCGCCAGCCCGGGGCCCGTTACGTTGGCATCCTTGCCCGGAAGATGCTAACTTCGGGTCTCTGTTTGGCGCATGCGGCGTACCTACAGCACGTTTACTAAACATTGCATATACAATGCCTATATTGGTAATACTTAATTTAATAACATAATAAATGTTATTAATTATGTTATTAATTGAATTACACTTTATCGAATCTTACTTACTCGGGAGTAAATGTAGATTCGAGTAATTATTTATCGGTCTAGACGTCTTTGGGAAATCGGGGAACATACTTACATAAAAAACCGCCTTCACAAATTTGATATAGGTTAAAATCTCGCTTATAATTTCGCCGCAATTTTTTGCGATTTATATAGCATATTCAGGTCATTGAATCAAACGAATATGAAATAAAAAAATATCCGCACTGTACGTCTAGGTACATCCTGTATTTTTTCTGCAATGTATCTGCCAAAATATTTTGGCTTTGAAATGCTTGTTTAATGTAGCACTTATCACTGATAAAGCATAGCTACCAAAGGTTAAACCCCAAAAAGAAAATTATTCAATTAATACCTCTTAATTCGACAACGTCCAAAATACTAGACATACCTTGGACCATCTTTTTGTATTTTTTACACACTTTTATTTAGCTTCACTGCGTATATACCTTTGTATCAAAGATAGATATTGTATATATATATATATATATAGTGCCTCAAATCTTGTAACTAAAATTTGAACCACTTCCCGGTATCTTATTCAGTTAAATAAATTAAATTTGGAGTATTATCGTAATTCCGGTGACAATACAATAATATGCTAACATGGAGGTGTTCTGATGATGCAGCCGGTACATAGCCAAAGGAACTCCTCGATGGAAAAACACAAACACATCAAGTTTAGGCTCATTAGAAAGGTCTTAAGAAGTACTCGATAGACATGCAAATGAGAAGAAGTACAGTCAGCAATAAGTGTGTGTCACAAAATACATTTTTTTGGCAGTTACTTGTTTCTTAACCAGAATTGCTACTATTGAGCGCAGAGTAGGTTTGTAGTTTGAACTCACGACCTTCCGTCCGTGTTTTCTGTCGATTTGAGGGTTAAATGTTATGCTGAAATGCGCCTATGCTGAAAAACAGGTGACAATCCTGGGTACTCATTCATGTGTTCATGTTTTGAAAACATCTGTGTCTTTAGTGTGTCACTCAATCGCATGTTGACTTTTTTAATCGATACTTAGTACCAACAAGTACCTACATCATCATCATCATATTCGCCGAAGGTCGTTAACGTTCACTGGACAAGGTATAATAAGTAATTTTTAATACAGTTGCTCAAAATGTGCTACTTTACGTAGCTGTTTAGCGTGCGGAAAGTTGGTTTTCGCGAACTAGTGCTTTTTACTTTTCCAATTTTTTTAAATTTATACTTGTTCCAATTCATGACTACTTATTGATGAGTATTAATATTAGTTTCCTTTAAACGTCGTAATCAACATAAAAACCTACTGTTAATGTAAGAATACGAAAAATACACCTACATATTTCATATATCATCATTATAACACGTTTATTTTTTAATATTGAATATTGAAAAACCGTTCTTAATAAGTTGTCTGAATGGAACGGAATAGCTGCCGAAACGCCTGTCAAAGAAGAGGCCTTTTTTCTTACTTTTACTACCTACTAAGAGGCGTTTTATGTTTCCAGTTTTTATTTCTTACTTGTTGTTTTTATTATTTTTTCGCAACTGTATTAAAAAACGTCGTTCGATATACGTGCGGAAATGTCATTCTTCACTCGTCCCGAGTCTTAAATATCTCGGTACTCGTGAAGTAATGACATACTTTCCGCACTAGCATCGAAATGTACTATTAATTAAACACACCATAAAGTATAATCTCTAGGGGCAGGAAGTGTTCTCTTTCAATTGTGATCTAGCACCGTGGAATTCCCACTTCCACTTTTTAGGGTTCCGTACCCAAAGGGTAAAAACGGGACCATCGCTAAAAATATAGATAAAGTTTTCTGATTCAGCACCTAAGGCTACAGTAGGTAATGGTAAATGCAGAATTTTTGAAAACAACTTTTCATTCTTAAATAATAGGTAAGTATCGCCACAGTATTACAATTATTCTTATTCCCTACAGTAGCGCAACGCCTTTGATGTCGCGCGATGCCGCCGCTAGTGTAGGTACTTACGCTGTCACATGCAAATATGCTAGGGTTGTCACAAAATGGGAAATAAAACAATTGGGTAGGTAAAGTTTTTTGAAGATAGGCAAATTATATTTTTATCCGATATTATTCGACATAACGATCACGGAAATGCAGCTCTTTTATTTTTATTTCGTATTATTTATTAAATATATTTTTTTAAGTGACCGAGATGACGTTTGTGAAATTTAATAGCAGATCGGGCACTAATGCCTGTGCACGTGATTTAATTGATGAGATAGAAAAAACAAACGATGTCACTCACAAATTCGACGCTGCATCGGAGAAATTCAGCCGCATCTATGCAAAATGGTCATAGAAAATTTTGACAAAAGAGTGCGTATGTGCAAGCAAAGCCTAGGAGGACATTTGCCTGACGTATTATTCCACAAATAACCCTATTTTATTTATTTAAAGATTTTATATACAAATGTATTATAACGAAAAACAAGTGTTTTTCATCAATTTAAAATCTTGCGTCCTTTTTAGGGTTCCGTACCCAAAGGGTAAAAACGGGACCCTATTACTAAGACTCCACTGTCCGTCTGTCCGTCTATCTGTCTGTCCCCAAACTGTATCTCATGAACCGTGATAGCTAGACAGTTGAAATTTTCACAGACGATGTATTTCTGTTGCCGCTATATCAACAAATACTAAAAACAGAATAATATAAATATTTAAATGGGGCTCCCATACAACAAACGTGATTTTTTTGCTGTTTTTTTCCGTAATGCTCGGAACCATTCGTGCGCGAGTCCGACTCGCACTTGGCCGGTTTTTTGGACACCCTTTATATGAATAAATAAAGGTCAGATTTACGTAATTATTATGAATATAATATTAATCGTATAAATCAAAGAGAATAAGTAATAAATTGCCTCTGTTTTTGATACCTATTAAAAATATATAGTTGGTCAAGCAAATCTTGTCAGTAGAAAAGGGCGGCAAATTTAAAAAACGTAGGCGCGAAGGGATATTGTCCCATAGAAAATTTGAATTTCGCGCCTTTTTCTACTGACAAGATTTGCTTGACTAACTATAATTAAGCGTTTTTATTTACATTCACGTTCACACTCATTTCATTCATTCACCTTAACTCCCGTGGAAATACATATATATATACCTACATTTATATTATACTTAGGTAGGTAGGTAGTATATATACGTATATAAGATTGATTACGACTTGGCAATTTTATAAATTTCATGAAGCCGCCGGTAGAAGTAAATGTACATACCTACCTACTTACCTAATAGGTAGGTAAATAATGCTGATTGTACCTCCTACTACATAATTTTGATAAAACTTCATGAGGTTTTTCTCGTCACGATCGAGTGCAAGTAGCCCTTAATACAAATAATTACATAATACTTAGTAAGTAGGTAATTACTAGATGGTGTTCTGGTAATTAGTTCCAACTTGTAAGTACACAAATTGAAGTAAAAACACGCCCGCGTCTGCCCTTTGCGCTCGGTACCACAAAGGCACAAACTAAGCGTGTTTGTGGTACGCTGCCCGCGCCGCCCGCCTGCCCGCGAGTTCCCCTCCGTTGCTCTGCGTAAGTACATTCGTCGCGCTACTGTAGGGAATATTGTAATACTGTGGTACCGCCCTACCAATTGTTTTAAAACTGTCAGCTACCATTGCATACAGGGAAAGACAAGTCAAACATTGTTTCCTAAACAACGCCTGGTTTGTGGCATCACTTTCTGTCTGGTCGGAGAGCACAATGGTGGTGGCGCGGAGCCGGAGGAGTTACTGTCGTATTCTGGCCAATCTATTGCTGTTGCACGCACTAGTGGACTTATCTATGTGCCACGAGAAAAGTGAGTAAAGTCACCTGTACAGAGTACGGTTTCCGAATTTTCTTAAATTATAAAAAAGTGTTATGATTGAAAAGAATATATTTAAAACGGGCCTTTAATCTATATATACTCGTATAAATGCGTGTCCTTACTGACTGACTCATCAACGCAGAGCCAAAACTACAAAAGGTACTTAAAAAGTTGAAATTTGCACACTAGGTTGCATCACTTGCATCTATAAATCGTAGTAGAGATAAGAAGCGATTTTGAAAAATTCAACCCCTAAGGGGATTAAAAATGGGTTGAACGTTTGTATGGCAGTCAAGTTTTTTTTAAAGCTAGGAACATAAAAATTAAAAAAAAGATATTAAAATTGAAGAAAAGAAATTTCAGCGTTTTTTGGAAAGTGGTTCAAAACGGGTTGGAGGTTTGTAACGAGAACGATTTGTGCAGGGATTTGAAATTAGTAGGAACAAAAAATATTAGAAAATACGAAATAGTACATTTCGATGCTAGTGCGGAAAGTATGTCATTACAGTGGCAAGACTCGGGACCAGTGAAGAATGACATTTCCGCACGTGTATCGAACGACGTTTTTAATACAGTTGCGAAAAAATAAGAAAAGCAACAAGTAAGGAATGGAATTCGAAACTTTTATATTATTAATTCTGTGACACTGACATCATTGACATTGACATTATGAAGAGGTGTTTTTCTAGCTTTTATTCGACTAGAAAAGATTTTGTTATTATTATTGAACCCACTTCAATGAAAGTATTTTTTTTCAAATGCATGTTCTATAAGACAGGAACAATTGTAAATATTAAAACATTGTACTATTATTACCTAAATATCGTTATTTACGATTATTTGTGTAAAAACAATATCGAATGTTGCCTTTGGAAACTTAAAACATTCTTGCAGTAAGAAAATACGCCTCTTCTTTGACAGGCGTTCCGTTCCATTCAGATAACTTATTAAGAACGGTTTTTAACATTAAAAAATAAACGTGTTATAATACATATAATGATGAAGAGGTAAGTAATAAAATATGAAATATGCATATTTTTCGTATTCTTATATTAACAGTAGGTTTTTATGTTGATTACGACGTTTAAAGGAAACTAATATTAACACTCATCAATAAGTAGTCATGAATTGGAACAAGAATAAATTTAAAAAAATTGGAAAAGTAAAAAGCACTAGTTCGCGAAAACCAACTTTCCGCACGCTAAACAGCCACGAAAAGTGGCACTTTTTGAGCTACTGTATTAAAATAGTACATTTCGATGCTAGTGCGGAAAGTATGCCATGACTTCACGAGTACCGAGATATCTTGCCACGAGCCGCAGGCGAGTGGCAAGACTCGGGACGAGTGAAGAATGACATTTCTGCACGTGTATCGAACGACTTTTTTTAATACAGTTGCGAAAAAATAAGAAAAACAACAAGTAAGGAATTCGAAACTTTTATATTATTAATTCTGTGACATCATTGACATTGACATTATGAAGAGGTGTTTTTTGAGCTGGGTGTTATTATTATTGAACCCACTTCAATGAAAGTTTTTTTTTTTCAAATGCAGACAGAAACAATTGTAAATATTAAAACATTGTACTATTATTACCTAAATATCGTTATTTACGATTATTTGTGTATCGTATATTTATAAAAACAATATCGAATGTTGCCTTTGGAAACTTAAAACATTCTTGCAGTAAGAAAATACGCCTCTTCTTTGACAGGCGTTCCGTTCCAGTGAGACAACTTATTAAGAACGGTTTTTCAATATTCAATATATAAAAAAATAGACGTGTTATAATGATGAAGAGGTAAGTAATAAAATATAAAATATGTATATTTTTCGTATTCTTACATTAATAGTAGGTTTTTATGTTGATTACGACGTTTAAAGGAAACTAATATTAACACTCATCAATAAGTAGTCATGAATTGGAACAAGAATAAATTTAAAAAAATTGGAAAAGTAAAAAGCACTAGTTTGCGAAAACCAACTTTCCGCACGCTAAACAGCTACGTAAAGTAGCACTTTTTGAGCAACTGTATTAAAAAATATTTTTCCCCTCACTAGCTCGGAAAGCAGTCTTTTATCCTTTAAAACAAGCGGGGAAAAACGCATTTTATCCACTAGTGGGGAAAGTAATTTGACCTTGGATGGAGCGTGTTTAAGTAGCTTGACAGATAACAAAACGTAAAACGCTCATAATAATGGTTCGTTCGATATTAATTATCATTAAACAAATGGTTTGAGAATCTAATAAAAAATACCAGATTTAGCTTTATTTAATGATTTTACGTCATAAACCTTAAAATTCCATAATAAACGTTTGTTTTTTAATAATTATGTTAAATATAATCTGAACGCACAAGTTAAGTCGATGCAATTTCAAAACGCATCATTGACATTTCATACGTCAGAAATGTCAACATTGTCAAAAAAAATTTTACTTAAAAACTTCTTACGTAAAAGTACAGAATTTCGAGAGTTGTTTGTTATAATATCGTAAAAAAATGAGTGATTCCAGTTGATGAAGATGATCTAACGTCTGTGGATGTTGCACTTTCCTCGCTATAGTGAGCGGAAAAGTTTTGTGTTACACACGGGTGCAAATGTATTTTACTTCTCGTGTGTTGAAACACTCGCTACGCTCAGGATTCTCTTTTAGAACCACTGTCTTCGCTCGTGGTTCAACTACAGAATCCTTTCACTTGCTCGTGTTTTTTATCCACACTCGCGGGTAAAATACAACTTTGCACCCTTGTATAACAAATAACTATTTTGTGCTTTAGAAAATTCAGTCCCTACGAGTGAAAGGGTTAAAAAGGTGTTTAAAGTGTGTTTCAGGAAATAAATCCACGCGGACGAAGTCGTGGGCAACATCTAGTATTATCTAAGGCGTATCCAGTATTACAGCACTTGACTGGACATAACTATTGAAAACTAACAATAATTTATTTGCATTTGCATTGTCTTCAGCTCTTCGAAAGATGGTTCGAAACCAATCCAAAATGGTACAAACACCTTTTGACGATAAGATCGGAATGTCCGTATCAGGCATGGCTGGGCATTCATATCTTAGCCCGTTAAATATCCACCGAGCGAGTTCCAGCAGAACCGTGCCCGTGAAAAGCCAGCAGCTCCGTCGTGTGTCCTTGGTTCCTTCGGCAATAGAGATTACACGAGGAAAAATAATCTCCCGAATTAAGACATCGCAAGCTCAAAATTTACAAACCATGGAACTTAGAGC
This sequence comes from Cydia strobilella, assembly GCF_947568885.1. Lineage (NCBI taxonomy): Eukaryota > Metazoa > Arthropoda > Insecta > Lepidoptera > Tortricidae > Cydia > Cydia strobilella. Next base: position 21,316,799 of record NC_086068.1, read on the forward strand.
GGCCAGAAACATATTTTTAAATAGCTCCAAGATAATGCCTCAAAAGTTTGACTTGTATTCCTTAGAAGGTAATAAAAACAAAAAAAACGACTCGACCTGGGAAAATATAAAAGGCACTCATCGAAAACCCTCTCCTTTCTTTCCTGTAGTGGACGACAACAACTTGCAAACAATTGAAGCTCAACCGCAGGCAAAGCAAACGATAGTCATTCCCATTCCTGGAAGCCAAGGGAAATATGAGACCGACGATGCGCTACTTGTAAAAGGAATATTTCGGGCAAAAGCGCCAGCAGGCGTAAACATTGAACCAAATGAAAACCGTCAAACAATACTACTGGATTCTGATAGCCAAAAACTTGACTATTTTATGGAAGTGACTACAAGTTTGCCAAGCAACGATGGTTACAATATGTCAATTGAGGGATTTCACATATGCGCGTCCATCGAATCAATTAAGTCAAATATTGACGTACAAAAGAGATTTACCGAATTTGATATAGAGGTAATTATTAAAATTATAAAAGTTAGCAATTTGGTAAATTTATAGGGTTCCGTACCCGAGGGGTCCTGTGCCCAGCAGAGTCGTGTATCGTGTATATTAGGCTGAGATTATAGGGTTCCGTACCCGAGGGGTCCTGTGCCCAGCAGAGTCGTGTATCGTGTATATTAGGCTGAGATTATAGGGTTCCGTACCCGAGGGGTCCTGTGCCCAGCAGAGTCGTGTATCGTGTATATTAGGCTGAGATTATTATTTTATTACACACAGCCTATCTCAATTCATTGAAAAATTCTTCATATGACGCATATTTTATTTTAGACGACCTATAGTCGACTAGCGAAGAAAAAAGTTAAATATTTCCCTACTATAAAGTATTATTATTTTACGTATAACTGACCGAGCGTTATCGAAGGTCTCCGTTTCAGCTAGGGTAAACATGATTTGGTATATCCGGATGTTATCCTCTACAGTTCTACACTACAGTGTACACTGTAGCAGGTGGCAGTTCTCAACCGATTCTCGTGAAATATTGTTACCAGGTTTGAGTTGTAAATAGATTTTATAGTACATATGGTGTTCCTTTATTGCACTATTGCGTAAAGAGCACTTTTCGTGCATATGTTTAAAGGGCCATATGTACTGTAAAACGTTGTACGATACACGTGCGAATAGGTAATTCGCAACTCGTGTCGATTTAAAACACTCCCTGCGGTCGGTTTTCATTTATCGCCACTTGTTTCGAATTTCCTCTTTTCCGCAATTGTATCGTAAATAACTATTCTCAAACATGCAATGAAATATTGATGTATAAGGCTGGGAAGTACCACGTCTCAGGCGCGGCCAGACGAGAGTTCTGTAATGAAATTTCATACAAAGTTCCAGGCCTAGGCCGGGAAGTGGCTCTTTTTTAATTTCCATTTCACATATATTTGTGACACAGCATCATGGTATTCAGCCATTAAAAAAGCTATTGCTTTTTGGTTCGGAATGAAATTCTGTCAATACGCCTATAAAAAATAATAATAAACGATATTTGATATATAGTTTGTCAATTTTTTGTCTCATTTCAAACATAGACATTCATAATATCTTTGTCTTACACTAGTACTAGCACCCAAAAGAAAAGGATGAGTATAGTTTTTTTGTTCTTATTTATTGCCAATTTGGTTTGACCAACTATATTTTGTAAACCACAAAATATGTCAATGTAAAATAGAGGTAATTAAACGTTTTTTAAACTGATTAGGCTAAGAGCTAGACTCAAATTAGTCCGATTTGTGCAAAAGGTGAGATTTTTTCGACAGCGAATGTATGAGAATTGTAAGGGGAAAATTCATAGGTCTAGTGGGGGTAACGGCACCCCTTTTCAGCCCGGCAACATCGGGTTTCTAGGAGCGTAGGAACCCCACTACAAGGATCAGTAGTCAAACTGAGGTGCGCTATTTTTGCAAACGGAACTTTACTGAGAGCCCGGTCTACTAGTTTCCTATTTATAAGCAGCTGAGCGGTTGAATTAATGGAATGAACGGTTTTATTACTAACGTGTAGGTATCTATCTACTTGCGGTTAATTTGTATTTCATAATTATTGCGCTGTTAATAAAATCAAATAATGACTTAATTTAATATTTTGAAAATTATTTTCTTAGCCTTCCTGGATGAAGAAACGACATTTTTGGAACAATATTTATAACAGTCGCTACGAATTTCTAATGAGAAACTCAAAATGGCCGCCATTGAAGGTACGTAGTGAGGAAGTATGTGGGTACCTACTTTCTTTATTTAAACCAGTTCATTTTAAAGAGTGTATTTTCTTTACCCGACTATGGGGGGCCTATGATTTTAGCAGTGCCTATTTGTGTATGTTTGTCGTATGGGGACAAATGATGTTGATGAATGAAGTGTTTATCGCTTTGTATTTTTAAGATATATATATAACCGTCTAACTAAAAGTACATGGAATAATTTCCGTAGTCGGGTTATAACAATGTTTTAAACGTTTTACTGGTTACTTATTTATTTTAAGGTTATACTAGTACCTCGCTCATATGTTAATACTATTTGGAAGAACACTTTTGAGCATTATAACAATAACTCTGCCCACAAAATCATTTCTAACATCGTGAAGAAGATGAACTTATATCCTAACTTAACTTTTACTTGGAATGAAATATCCCATTTAAGTAAATGGTGGAAAACGACCACTCAGAAAAACCGCGCGGTAAGTGTTTTAACTACGCATGCAATCATACGCCTAGGTTTCTGTAGGCCGAGCACATGATTGGCGCGACAGTATCTCGCCGCGAGATAGACTACCCGTCTTTTACTAACTGTATGAATTAAAGAGGGACGGGTAGTCTATGTCGCGGCGAGATACTCTCGCGCCAATCATGTGCTAGCCCGGCTGTAGCATATATGGCCAAACGCAACTGAACCCATAATATCTAAGTATGTATTAAGTAAGAGTTCTATAATTTTTTGAATGTCTTCAGCAATATATACTCAAACACACTTCTATGAAATTATGACGTTTAAATAACACTTGCAAGTCTGTGCTACCAACACGAGAGCAATAGAGATTTTATTCTACTCTAGATTTTGATACTAAATATGGCCAATTTCTCGAACGGTATTAGACTAATAATATTAGTCCACGAACTTTCAAATCGCATGCAACACACTAATAATATTAGACTAATGCCTTTCGAGAAATGGGCGAGAAGTGGGTAGTAAGCGAATTATTTCATTTTGGATTACAATGGGGTTGGCCGGTCGAAATAATTAGCAGATGGCGCCAGCATAGCTTGCCCTGTCAATCCCTAGAACTGTGTCAAATTTTTGTTTTTTTAATGCCCTGGATGCCCGCCCTTTAAGCCAAATCTCATAGAAAAAGGGGCAAGCTATGATGGCGCCATCTCTGCAAACCTTTGACAGTTGCCAACCCCATTTAACTGATCTGTGAAGGTCGCAGTTTAACCTAACCTAACCCACTTTTCTAGTAGCACAATCGGATTAAGTCTCACCTCGAAATCCTTCCAAAGATATGAAATTTGTCTCTTTTTCATGTCCACACTATTTGACATTTGGGGACCTCGAGGAATCGCAGCCATCTTGGAAAATGTGTACCATCCTGGAGAAATTTGCGTTTTACTCTAAATATACGTTCTCTATGAAAATATGGTGTAAGGCAACATTAAAGCTTATTAAATTCTACACAAAAAAGTCCTAGATAACTTTGCGGAAAAAATACATCTTGTTATAGAAAATAATAGCTGAATCCAGATTTAGCGCTTATACACTTTCAGGGGATATTCTCTTAATATGAAACTTGGAGGAATATGAATTCCACTTTTGTCTATACATTTGTACACGTTCTACTCCAATATCAACATTTTACTCGACTGCGACTTAAACAGAAAGTAGGGTTATGGGTTTAAATACTGAAAATCAGTACACCCTGTAGCTCAGGATACTGGACGGATTTTTTAAAATGATATATCGGTAGATTCATCTTGCCCTTCACACCCTGTTTACACCTGTTTTATTAAAGAAAAATTAATACAGCCGCCTTGAGAGGACGCCGAATAGTAAATCATATTTTTACTTCTAGCGCCTAAACTATTGAGTGGATGTCAATAAAATAGATATCAGTAGATCCATAATTGGTACACGAGTGCTATGCAATACAAATTTACTAAAATAAATGGAGGAAAAATGTTTAGGACTTAAAAATGTGACTGCAAAAACAGATTTTAGATCTTAAATGGGGTTTAAACAATAGTGACAGTAATGAAATTTGACACCTATAATTTCAGGGATCCCTGTTTGCGTGTCATAAAATTGGAGCTTCGGGGACCACGGGGATCAAACGCCATCTTGAAAAGTATGTCTTTTTTGGTTTTTCTGTTTTTCTCTGTGTGCTTTTTAGTGTAGAATTTAATAAGGTTTCGTTTCGCCATACACAGTATTCACAGTATTCACAGTATTCACAGTAAAACAGAAAAACCAAAAAAGACATACTTTTCAAGATGGCGTTTGATCCCCGCGGTCCCCGAAGCTCCAATTTTATGACACGCAAACAGGGATCCCTGAAATTGTAGGTGTCAAATTTCATTACTGTCACTATTGTTTAAACCCCATTTAAGATCTAAAATCTGTCTTTGCAGTCACATTTTTGAGTCCTAAACATTTTTCCTCCATTTATTTTAGTAAATTTGTATTGCATAGCACTCGTGTACCAATTATGGGTCTACTGATGTCTATTTTATTGAAATCCACTCAATAGTTTAGGCGCTAGAAGTAAAAATATGATTTACTATTCGGCGTCCTCTCAAGGCGGCTGTATTATTTTTTCTTTAATAAAACAGGTGTAAGCAGATTGCGAAGGGCAAGAGGAATCTACCGATATGTCATTTTTAAAAATCCGTCCAGTATCCTGAGCTACAGGGTGTACTGATTTTCAGTATTTAAACCCATAACCCTACTTTCTGTTTAAGTCGCAGTCGAGTAAAATGTTGATATTGGAGTAGAACATGTACAAATGTATAGACAAAGGTGGAATTCATATTCCTCCAAGTTTCATATTAAGAGAATATCCCCTGAAAGGGTATAAGAGCTAAATCTGGATTTAGCTATTATTTTCTATAACAAGATGTATTTTTTCCGCAAAGCTATCTAGGACTTTTATGTGTTGAATTTAATAAGGTTTAATGTTGCCTTACACCATATTTTCATAGAGCACGTATGTTTAGAGTAAAACGCAAATTGCTCCAGGATGGTACACATTTTCCAAGATGGCTGCGATTCCTCGAGGTCCCCAAATGTCAAATAGTGTGGACATGAAAAAGAGACCTTTAATTAACATACATACCAAATTTCATCTCTTTGGAAGAATTTCGAGGTGAAACTTAATCCGATTGTGCTACAGTAGCAGTTGGTTTCTGTGAAGGTCGCAGTTCTAACCTAACCTAACCCATAAACTGTAATAGATGTCATATATTAATGAAAAAGTGACGAAGCCCTCCAGTGGTGAAGGCCGGATTCGAACCGGCGTAAAGACTATCGCGGCTTACGCCATGAAGGCGTATAGGAGGTGCAAGCGTTACTGCTTGTCCTTAGAGTTGTTCAAAGACACCTAGTCTTACTAAGATGGCATATAGTCGAGAAATTCGGACGGGCACCGCCGTGGCGGGGTGGCTTAGGGGTTCATGGCGTTAGCCGCGATAGCTAAAGACGGCGTTCGAATCCGGCCTTCACCACTGGAGGGCTTCGTCACTTTTTCTTTAATATATGACATCTATTACAGTTTATAATTTATATATAGTAGTGTGACTACTTATAAACACAAATCAAAATATTTAATAAAATAATTTGATTTGTTCCCAAAGTTGACAAACCGCAGTTCTAACATAACCTAACCCACTTTTCTAGTAGCAACTGGTGTCAAACAAGTATTCATCTAATGAAATGTACGCACACGATTGGCTGCTCGTGTCACGTGGACTGATTTCGCTCCGCCTGCAACTCTGCCGATTTTTCATATCAAACGTACCCCACCTTATTATATCAGATTACCATTCCTTTAATATGCATACCTCTCAATTAAACTAAGCAGTTTAATTGAGAGGTATGAGAAGACATGCTTTCTCTACCAACCAATTCTTAAATTTTGCTGACCAAAAAATTATTTTGCAGCTCGACTATTTATAAAGCAGATAAATTATAACAGAAACAGATCGATATTGGTTTATGAATTGGTTATAATACTTATAATGTTGACAGTTTGTGAATTGTTTGCTGAACAAGTTATGCTCGATTTTTATTTACCTATTGTCATCAAAACTTTTGTATGCTGTCCAAATGATTTAATGGCTGTTTTTTTTTCTGTATTTTCATAGGGTTTTCGAAAATTTGTGAAAGCTGGAAGATTAGAAGTAACTACTGGAGGTTGGGTCGAATCTGACGAAGCAACAACCCATATATTTGGCCTCGTGCATAATCTGATTGAAGGTACTTAAATAAATAGGGATAGCGGAGTGAATAGGTATAAAAACTAGGAATAACATTTACCTGATAACAGGTTATTCCTACTAGTTACCATTACCACCATGTTGTTGTTATCAGTGGTAACAACTGGGATTTTTTTCCCACCTGTCCCCAGTGGTAACAACAGCCACGATCAGCAAAACAATGAAGATTTACACACACATCGTTTACTAAATCACCCGTCGACGTAAAACATTCCCACGACATATGTATCTATGTATTTTGTCAGTATTTAACATTAGAATATTTTGATAGTAACAACTGGGATTTTTTCCCAGTTGTTACCACAGGCGACAGGTGGGTAAAAGAGTCCCAGCTGTTACCACTGGTAACAACTTGGTGGTGACTATTGAAAATAACCCATAATTTCTTAAAAAACCGGCCAAGTGCGAGTCGGACTCGCGCATCGAGGGTTCCGTACTTTTTAGTATTCAATTTCAATTTCAATTTATTTATTTCCTTTAAGTACAATATTAATTTACATCATGTTGTTCATAAGAGCAGGAAACGATTCCTCCGTACTAGTAAAAACTGTATGACGGCAGGAAGCACCACCTCTCCCGGATCACATTTAATCTTATCTAGCAGTAGGTATACATGTATTTGCGCAGTACTAGATATATATACATATTATATATGTAATATTGTATAAAGATGACAAGAAAATGAAAAAATAAAACAGGTTGCAACAAGAAAAAAAATCAAAGCAAATAGCATTGGAAATATGTGTTTGTGTATGTGCGCGCGTGTGTGTGTATGTGTGTGTGTGTGTGTGTGTGTGTGTGTGTGTGTGTGTGTGTGTGTGTGTGTGTGTGTGTGTGTGTGTGTGTGTGTGTGTGTGTGTGTGTGTGTGTGTGTGTGTGTGTTGTATGTGTGTGTTTGTGTGTGTAGTTGTCATCACTAGTGAGATTCTAAAGATCATGAGAAGCATAGCATGTATGGAAGCATATATGGATATATGATGGATATGTAATATGTGAGGGAAGCACAACGTATATAGAAAAAAAAATAGATATCAAGATTATCAAGCATTGCGTGTTCATTTTAAGTGGAGGGTAATTCTTTAAAAGTCCAGGTTTTAGTAAGTTAGGTAACCTTTTTGTATTAATTGTATTTAATTTAGTTTATACAGTGATTTTTAGGAGTTTTTCAGTGTCATCGTAGTCGTATAGTTTCAAAAAAGATGTAACGGCCGCTTTACAACGATTCACTGTTAGCTGAGTTAAGTTAACATTTTTCGAGATCTAGTTGTACAGAAATGGGCCAAGGAAAAAGGCAAAGTCATGGGCAAAGCTAGTTCTACTAGGTGGATTGATAAAAATTCGGTTTCTCCTTCTCTCAGAAACTGCTGAAGATGGTGCTTTTTTGTGTTGTTTTAGAATGATGGACTTTATATATTATATAATTGTCTTACCGATAGAACATTAAATTCTCTATATATAGCGGTCGTTGAGTATCTGAAATTTTTAAATGTAGCTACCTTAATAACTGCTCTTTGAGCTCGTTCTATTGCAATCATGTGAGACTTTTTGGCACCTCCCCAAGCTTCAATGCCGTATGCTATAATGGACTGGCATAGTGCAAAATATACATTTTTGACAACAGTAGGATCCCTCAAATGCCTAATGTTTTTAAATATATACATTAGTTTTCTTACTCGAGAACATAGAGTATTAATGTGGTAGTTCCATTTTAGATTTTGATCTATATTTACACCAAGATATTTAACAACATTAGTTCTTTCAAGTGTGTAGCAGTTGCAGGGAGCCGCGTAAGTGTCTGGACAAGTGTGACCTTGAATTTAAAAGTTAGATGGTTGCATGGAGTTCTTTATGCTAAACGTAACATATTTTGTTTTGCTTAGATTGAGAGAGAGGGAATTTTGATTGAGCCAATTCATAACGTGATACAGGCCTTTTTCTGCAGTGTACTTAACATCATGCCATGATGGTCCATCAAACATAAGTACAGTATCATCAGCAAAGGTCACAATAGCTGCATTTCTTAGTTTAAGGCGACAGAGGCCATCTATATATATTAGAAATAAAGTAGGGCCAAGAACGCTACCCTGCGGTACTCCGAATTTTACCAGCGTCTCATCACTTTTATGTTCACCTATTTTAACAACTTGAGTTCTATCAGTAAGATAGTCACTGAAGAGTTGGTGAGGAGTTCCTCTTATGCCTAGGTTCTGTAGTTTATCAAGAAGGATTGGGATAGAGACAGTGTCGAAGGCCTTGGCTAAATCAAGGAATACTCCTATGCATTTGGATTTGGAATCGAGTTTGTTGACAATATGTCCGACAACGTGATTAATTGCATCTGTAGTTGAAATATTATTTCGAAAACCATATTGATTACTAGACAGTAGGTTAAAACTTTGCAGGAAATGTGTGAGACGTTTATTTATAACCTTTTCAAGAACTTTAGATACAACAGGAAGTAGTGAGATCGGTCGATAATTAGTGACACTGTCTTTATCCCCCGCCTTGTAGATAGGAACAACCACAGACTTCTTAAGCGCTTTGGGGAATACACCAGTAGATAAGGCTAAGTTACAAATGTGGGCAATAGGTCTAGCAACTGTGGAAGTCGAAAGCTTAAGAAGTGCAGATGGTATACCATCCCAACCTGTAGAAGAGCTGTTTTTTAGTGACATAATTATATTTAGTACTTCAGTTTCATCAGTAGGAAACAATACTAGCGAATTAACCGGGGTCTCTATACAAGGTTGTTCATCTGGCACATTAGAGGGAGTGTGAATGAGGCGCGTAGTAATACTCGCGGCAAGGTCTTGTCCTATATTGGTAAAATATTCGTTGATAAAGTTGACCGAGTCTAGGATCTGATTTAATTTTAATTAGGTTAAACGGTTCACTTTGAGGTTTTTTCATATGACATATCTCTTTTATTATATTCCAGGTCTTTTTCAAGTCATTTTTGTTTTTATTGATCATGTCACGTTCATAACTTCGCTTTAGTTTATTATGTATCTGATTACAAGTATTTCTATACCTCTTGTATGAGATCTGTAGGATTTGATCTGTAGGATATTTTCGTGATTTTAAATGAAGTCTGTCTCTGTGTTTCATACAGCGAAGTAAGCCAGGTGTTATCCATGGCTTGTGTCTTCTTTTCCTATTTGAAATCCGTGTAATAGTCGTGTTTTTTTCTATAATGCTGGTGACAATTGATAGACAATTGTATGTAGACATATTAGGATCATTACAGTCTAAAATAGGACTCCAGTCAGTAGTTAAGAGATCCTGTGAGGCAGCTTCATAATTAATGTGGGATCTCTTACTCTGTGTCGAAGAGAGAGTATTATGTGTTGTTATGGCCGTTATAACACAGAAGTGGTCTGTTAGACTCGTTTGATAAACTAGTGTAGTAAATGGGAGGTTAGTTTTAATAATTGAGTGATCAAGACAATTGTCTAGCCGGGTAGGGAAATAGTGGCTAGGCATAAGTCCATGCATGGCAACCATGTTCAGTAGGTCGGAGCATCTCTGGTCCGATGAGTCGTGTTTAATATCAATGTTTATATCACCCATTAATATAATATTTTTAAAATTTCGAATAGAATGCATAATTTTATCTAAAGTTGTTAAAAATCTGTCAATATACCTATAGCAGGGCGGTCGGTATATTCCACAAATCGCAATATCATGATCAATTGTAATCAGTAAACAGTTGGCATCTTCAAGGTCAGGTTCACACACTCGGACGTTTAAGTCGGATTTAATATATACTACAACACCGCTATTTTGATTAATTCGTTTTAAAGTAGAATAACATGTGTAGTTGGGTAATATGGGAAGTATCAAGTCATCAGATAGCCAACATTCAGTTAATATGATTATATCGTATTCAAATTCAAAATTAGCGAGAAATACCTGGAAATTGTCAAAATTGCACGAAATACTTCTTATATTCTGTGTAATTAAAGTTAGACTACGTTGATTTTTTTTGGTTTGTAATAAATGTTTACATTGGCTGGGGTTGTCGACTAGGAATGATTTACCGGCGGTAATATTTTCATCAATGTCCTCTATAACGTTATTTAGTATCATATCAAAAAAAAAATACTGATGAGATATGTAGAAAACACAGTAAGAAGTGTTTTCAGTGAGAATAGGTGTAATATAAAACGAGTGAAAATACTATCGCCGCACGTTAAGTGGTTATCTACCATGCCAATATAAAAAAAACCAATAAGATACAATATTACATATGATGTTTTTAATTTCATATAGGGTATTTTTGTTAGAATCTCTCTGGTGTGGTTTTTTTGATGTGATTGTGTATAGGTTATGTTTATTGTGATGTGAGTTCGAGTATTACTTACGTCTATAAGGATAAATATAAGATTGTAGTATAAGCGAATATGCATGTCACTTAAAAAGTACAAAGAAGCACTAGCATATTCCATGAATAAATCTAAAAGTATTGGCCGTCATGCTTCAGTATTTGTTGTTATAGCGGCAACAGAAATACATCAGCTGTGAAAATTTCAACAGCTATCGCGGTTTGTGAGATACAGCCTGATGACAGACAGACGGACAGCGGAGTCTTAGTATTAGGGTCCCGTTTTTACCCTTTGGGTACGGAACCCTATTTCACCCGGTTGACGGTATTTTTAGGAATCCGTTGTCAAGAACCCTTAGAGTTTCCCCATGTCCGTCTGTCTGTCCGTCCGTCCCCGGCTTTGCTCCGTGATCGTTAGTGCTAGAAAACTGCAATTCGACACGGTCATTATAAATCCACATGAACGTTTTATTAACCCTAAACTTGGCAGGATTTGTTTTGCTTGAATTTAATGTTTTTTATAAAAAAAAGGGATATTAAGGGTTGACTTAAGGGTACAAAAATAATAAAAAAAAATCATAGTATTTTAGTTTTTTATTTATACAACGTATCTTTAAATGCACTCTGCCAAGGATTCACAAACTAACATAAAATTGGGTATGTATCCTAGGAGAGACACCGCCAGGTTTACTGTAAGGTGAGTTATGTATCTTTAAAGATTCATTGCCAGGTTGAGGTTCCAGAAAGCTCACTGTCTTACTAAGAAATCTAAGAAATTAAAACGATTTTAGGACAAACTATATCAGGAGTTTTTTTCTATATAGTTGTTTTAGTATTATTTTTTCATTTCTCATGCTCTGAAAAAGGATCATATTTGTTCTAAAAGGTGCGCAGAAAATGATACGTGTCTGCACTAGAGCATTTTACGTTCGAAGTACGATTTTTAATTTTTTTTTTTACGATAAGCAATTGAAATTTGAGTTCAAATGGATTTGTTATACAATTTCCATTTTGATATTTGACTCTCTATTCCATAAATTACGACACTTTAGGCTAAATTGTTAACTGAAAATACACTTAAAAAGTACTATGAAAGTTTATACTTGGTCATGTTTAAAAAAAATGCATTTTACTTTCCTCGTATTCGAAATGAAAAGTAGAGTGTTTAACTCGGGTGAAACGCATCATTTCAGCCTCGGACTATTGGCGCTCTCACTGCGTTCGAGCGCCAAAATACCTCGGCAGGAATGAGTGCCTTTCATCCCTTGGTTAACAATCTACTAAAGTGCTACAGATATTACAGATAAGGCTACAGCAACGAAATAGAGCTCGAAGTTTGGTTGCTCTTGTTCCTCAACCTGGGGCCAGATAGGAAATAGACAGCAGTAGCAGTTGCCTCCATAGTTACCGTCTTCTCTAGAGAACCTACACTTGTTATCAGATTGCGATCATAAAACAATATCAGTTAATTTCGAACGTAACAATGTTCCAAAATCAACCCAGCGACCACTGCTATTTATGACCAATATGGCACCATCACCGTCGCCATATCAAATCAGGTAACATTGCCCGTACATTTTCACTTTTCAGAGTGATTCTTCAACTACAGCCTGTCTGAACGAGCAAATGCAAATTCCCCAACACCATCCCATGATCATAGGGTAAAGGCACCAGTGTTCAGCCATGCACCAGTGGTCAGCCTTTCTTGCTTATTTTTGGCTGTAATTATCAAACCTTTTCTACTTTTCATGTCAAAAGTAGGTGATATTATAGATTGATAAACTATTAATTGAAAAATAGTTTAATTAAAAAAAAATGTCTAGCATGAACCACAACACTACTTCAAAGAAGTGCTGTCTTCTGACATGAAGGATCATGTGATATGCGCCATTTTTTTTGGAGTGTCACATGGTATTTTGATAAGTCGTTAACAGCCGAATTATGATATCTTGTTAAAAGAATGTGGACTGCATCACATGATTAATACTTATTCTATCTGAAAAAAGTAAAAAATGAATATAAATCCATATAAAAGTAACATTTTTAAGGCGGCTGACTATTGGGAACTACTTTTTTGTACGAAATCCAATAGTCAGCCTCCCTTGGCTGACTACTGGGTTTATGGCAGTAATTTTGAAAAGGTCGTAAACCCAGAAGTCAGCCGGGAGAGGCTGACCATAGGAATCACAACGTTTTTTTATTTTCAAATGAAGTCTAAGTCGTTAAGCCAAGCATCTTTAAATATTTACATTATTATGACTTTATTTGATTGAAATAAGTAACAAACCAGTAGTCAGCCTGTGGCTGACCAGTGGACATTGACATTGCGGAACTCAGAACCCACTAATCAGCCGTTAAAATGGGATGGCTAGGCACTGGGTACTTAAAGGCTGTCTATTGGTACACAGGGGGCTGATTACTGGCAAAAACGCACTTTCATTATATTTAATGAAATATTTCCAAAGGCAACGTTTAAAAATGTATTATTCCTAACAAAACTTGAACTATATGAAATTCTTGAACAGTAAAAACTAATAATTCTTATAGGTCAATTAGTATGCAAATCAAACGATCTTGAACATAGAAATTTCGTAAAAAGGCTGACTACTGGTGCCTTTACCACCTATACCATCGCCATTTTTCAGGTTCATCATCCTACTCTGCAGCTTCAGTGCTCCTTCTCCTGCAAAAGCTACTTTTTATTTGGCTTATTTTTTACATTATTGTCTGTGATTACTGATACTGTCTTTTCGAAAACTCCTACTCATTTTTGAATAGCGCAATTTCGGTAAATTGCTACATTTCCAAGACAATGTGAGTGGTTTTAGTTTGACTGACTTATTTTTTGTCACAACTACGGTTTTAGTTTTTTTGATCGAGTAGCTATTGCAGGGGAAGGAGCACTGAAGCTGAAGGATGATAAACCTGAAGATGGCGATGGTATGAATCACTCTGTAAATGTACTGGTAATGTCACCTGATTTGGCGATGGTGATGGTGGCATACCAGTCATAGATACCAGTGGTCGCTGGTTTTGGAACATCGTTACGTTCCAAAAAAGTTATGTGTTGTTTGATGATCGCTGTCTGATGTAGGTTCTCTAGAGAAGATGGTAAAGATGGAGGCAACTGCTGCTAACTATTTCTGAAAAAACTATACAACAAAATACTTTTAATAAATAGAACAGCGTAATTTGTCCTAAAATCGTTTGAATTTCATAGTAAGACAGTGAATATTTTGGAACCTCAACCTGGCAATGAATCTTTAAAGATACATGACTCACCTTACAGTGAACCTGGCAGTAAAACGACAATAAATGGCAGACAATAAAACGAGTTCATGATGTTATCTATAAAAACAAGGTAATAACTAGAAAAATACGTTGTTATATTAGAATATACATTCACTTGTTATGTAACAATCATATTTAAATAGGCTCAAAACTAGAAGGAAATCAGTAAAAAGTACCGATTTTCCCTGACGATGCGTAGGCGCAATTTTGCGGCCCGCTATTTTGCGTGCTACACTCAAAACCAGTGTTGCCAGCGACGTAAAACAATTTTTTTCATTTCTCATGCTCTGAAAGAGGGTCATTGTTGTTCTAAAAGGTGTGATCACAGATAATGATACGTGTCTGCACTAGAGCATTTTACGTTCGAAGTACGATTTTTTTAATTTTTTTACGATAAGCAATTGAAATTTGAGTTTAAAGGGATTTGTTATAAAATTTCTATTCTGATATTTAACTCTCCATTTTATAAATAGAGAAACTTTTGCCTAAATTGTTTACTGAAGGTACTCTTAAAAATACTATAAAAAATTATACTTGGTCATGTTTTAAAAAAAAACACATGCATGTTACTTTCCTCGTATTCGAAATGAAAAGTAGAGTGTTTAACTCAGGTGAAAGGCATCATTTCAGCCTCGGAATATTGGCGCTCTTACTGCATTCGAGCGCCAAAATATGTATGTATGTATGTATGTAAACACTTTATTGTACATAAGACAGATTACAAACACAATAAAAGAACATAAATATATACAATGTACAAAGGCGGACTTATCCCTATAAGGGATCTCTTCCAGTCAACCTTTGAGCAATTGAGAATGAAACAGTAAACAGATCAAGATAGACAAACGAACACTATGAACAGAAAGTAAATTATGGTTCAATTATTACAAACGTAAATAATTAAAACCTGTAATCTAGAATATAAAATAAACATATATATACAATACATATCCATATAAACACAAATATATACCCATAAATACATATATATACATATATATATATATTATCACAACTAAATAAATAATCTTAGTACTCAACTAAGTACAACACAAGTCATCAGAAAGCCACAACTTATGTAATTTTCCCTTGAGTGATGCTACCGACTGGGACTGTCGCCTACCTCGCCAGAAATGAGTGCCTTTCATCCCTTGGTTGACAATCTACTATTTACCAATTGAGTAAAGTAACTAGTCAAAAAATATGCGTAAAAAAATTATACTCGGCCGTTAACTTGTTGTGTAGATTTTTATAAATGTAACGTGCATAAAAATGCACATTGCCAAGTTCAGGGTTAAATATTTATCATTCAAAGTCGTCATTTAAAAGTCAATTCTACCTGCCAAATTTTTGTTCTACATAAATAAATAAAATATATATAATCTACCACATTAAACAAAATATACTTATTTAATGTAAATAAAAATAAAGAAACAACTCAATATTTGCATCAAATTACTTTGCCACTGTTGTAGATAAGGATAAGATGCAACTTTCACATCAGTTTTTAAACAATGTAGCTTGTGTAGCCTTTACGAGCTGGTGTGTTGAAATAGTACATTTCGATGGTAGTGCGGAAAGTATGTCATTACTTCACGAGTACCGAGATATCTTGCCTTGCCACGAGCCGTAGGCGAGTGGCAAGACTCGAGACGAGTGAAGAATGACATATCCGCACGTGTATCGAACGACGTTTTTTAATACAGTGGCGAAAAAATAAGAAAAGCAACAAGTATTAAGGAATGGAATTTGAAACTTTTTATATTATTAATTCTGTGACATCATTGACATTGACATTATGAAGAGGTGTTTTTCTAGCTTTTATTCGACTAGAATAGATTTTGTTATTATTATTGAACCCACTTCAATGAGTTTTTTTTTCAAATGCATGTTCTATAAGACAGAAACAATTGTAAATATTAAAACATTGTACTATTATTACCTAAATATCGCTATTTACGATTATTTGTGTATCGTATATTTATAAAAACAATATCGAATGTTGCCTTTGGAAACTTAAAACATTCTTGCAGTAAGAAAATAAGTCTCTTCTTTGACAGGCGTTCCGTTCCATTCAGACAACTTATTAAGAACGGTTTTTCAACATTAAAAAATAAACGTGTTATAATACTTATAATGATGAAGAGGTAAGTAATAAAATATGAAATATGCATATTTTTCGTATTCTTACATTAACAGTAGGTTTTTATGTTGATTACGACGTTTAAAGGAAACTAATATTAACCACTCATCAATAAGTAGTCATGAATTGGAACAAGTAAAAATTTTAAAAAATTGGAAAAGTAAAAAGCACTAGTTCGCGAAAACCAACTTTCCGCACGCTAAACAGCCACGAAAAGTAGCACTTTTTGAGCAACTGTATTAAAAAATACTTTTAACACGTAAAGTATTATTTATAATACACATAATTATTTCATAAAGGAAATATTTTCGGACATAATTGTTTCGAAAAAAAAAATGGACTACTACGGATCCCTACACTGAGCATGGCCCGACATTCTCTTGGTCGGTTTTTTTATTCGAGGAATCGGGGGCAAGTGCTACCTTTTTAGAAGTTAAAGCATTAAGATGGTCTAAAGATTATAAGATATCATACAGACCCGCGTTTTTTTTTGTACAAGGTGGGAATGGTCATCGCCCTGTATTTCTTTCCTAGATTGGGATACCACGAAGACATAACGGTTATTTCTTTCTAGGACACCAGTGGCTCGCGGAGCACCTAAACTATGCGCCGGACGTGGCGTGGCTCACCAACAGTGTCACCCACAGTCCCACACTGGCCTATCTATTGTCCGCGTCGGGAATAACAAAATTAATCTTCACCAATGTTCATTACTCGTGGGAGGAGTATTTTGCAGAGTATCAAATAAGCGACTTCGTTTGGGTTCAAAACTGGATCAGTGAAGGATCATATTCATCAGAGCTTAATAAACTATTAAAACAAATAGGACAAGATCGTTATCCCAGCAATTCTGTACTATCACACTACTTACAGTTTAACACGGACGGATTTGGAGCGTGTGGGCCCAATAAACGATTATGTACCACTGATTTTGATTTCTTTAAACATACCCAACCTGGGCATATACACGGATACAACGTCAAAGAGAAGTCCGAATTAATTCTCGAGCAATATTCGAAGACCGGGACCCTGACACCCCATAATGTCATTATTGCTCCAATCGGAGGATCCCATCACTTCGCAACTCAAGAGGAGGTTGATTACCAGTACAATAATTACGAAAAAATTGCTGAATTTATCAACGTTAATCGCGATATTTACAAAGCTACTATTGAGTTTGGCACGCCAATGGATTATTTTAAGTCAATCTTAAAAAGAAATTTAAAGTATCCAAGTTTGAAAGGAGATTTTTTAAATTTTGCCGATATGGAAAATGGCATCCCGGCGTATTGGACAGGCTATTTCACATCCAGACCTTTACTTAAAATTTTACTAAGGCGTCTTCAAGCAACCTTAAGATCTTCAGAGATATTGTTTTCATTTGCGCTAGCTGATTCGACAAACGATAGCCAAGATATTGACGTAAATATAATTGAGTTATTAACCAAAAGTAGAGAAACTGTCGCCCGATTATTAGATCGCAACGTGATAGGCGGCACCCTGTCTAGTCACGTGCTCCGATACGTGCACGAGAATATTTGGACAACGGTGAACGACTGCTGGAAAATACAGGAGGCCATGGTTACTCTGTTCACTACAAATAGGACGAGAAAAAACCCTTATTTAAGGAAGTACGTGTATCGAGACGGTGAGTTTATATCAATATTTAGAACTATCAGTCCAGGAGATAACGTGTTAGTGTTTAATTCTTTAAGCCATGAGAGATACGAGATAATAGAACTGATCACAAAAATACCAAACATCCGAATTATTGACCATAACAAAAAAGATGTCACAGTCCAGGTCAATCCTGTATGGAAGTACAATCTTAATAATGTTGTAGTTATATCTAAACAATTCTTCAAAATAATTTTTGCCGTTCTTATCCCTCCGTTGACAATTGAACTGTTCAAAGTAAAGGAAGCGTCTATAACAACACTTAATGCAGCCACGATATATTGCGTACATTGCATTGTAGAAGAAGACATGAATAGTGGATTATATTTCCCTTTTACTATTCAGCCTATTGAACAGGGGGATGTTCAGCTAGAAAGTTATAAGCATCGGCTAGTATTTGACGAAACCACTGGGTTTTTAAAAACAGTCGTAGAAAAAGACACCTATACGAAAAAGTCGGTTGTGATCGATTACGGAGCATTTACAGGATCTTACGTAAATTCTGGGATGTTTTTACTTAACACTGATACGACAAAACGAATCCGAGATATATTGAAACCATACAGAAAAACAAAAATATTTATGATATTGACTGGACAACTGATCACTGAATTTACTTCAGTATACGGACAACTGCTACACCACACTGTCAAATTATTTAATGTACTTAACAGCCCCTTATCGAGCGCCATTTTCATCGAAAGTAAAGTAGATTTAAACGTATCACCAAGTAACAGAGACGTAGAATTATTTATGTCAATACAAACGGATATTAATAACGGTAATCCTCCCGAGATCTATATCGATAATAACGGATTTCAATACACACCTCGTACTATTAATGTAACTAGACGCATTGAATCGAATGTGTATCCTATAACGACACTAAGCTACATCCAAGACCGAAAGCAACGGTTAACTGTTATTACTGACCATGCCCAAGGAGTGACAGCACTGCAAGAGGGACATATAGTTGTGATGCTGGACAGGAGGGCCCTCTTCGACGACGGCCGGGGGGTGAATGAAGGGCTCGCCGACAGCGGCGCTACATACCAAAGACATTATATCCTACTGGAAAACTTCAGCCAAACTTCTAAGTACCCCGTGCCCCATTCGAAATCTGTCCAATTACCCAGTTTCAGGGCTAATTATTTATCTAATACTTTCAATTACGACACAGACATTTATATAATAGACAAGAATCTGACTGGATATTGCATATACGCTATCATTCCTTTAATTAAGGCGACATATCCATGCGACGTCTTCTTACTTAGTTACAGAGCATTTTTGGACGGCATAACTTCAAAACGTTCGTCAACAAATGTAGGATTGATGATTTTGCATAGACAAAGCTTCACTTGTCAGATCAATTATGAGTCACTGGTACACTGTGATGTAGATCCCAATCTCTCCATACAGAACATTCTTCCAGCCGCAAGAACAGTTTTTAAAACTAATTTAGCAGGTACAAACCAGGGTACACGTTTAAAATATATAAATCTAGAAATGTTCCAGCCAATGGAACTATTAACTTTAAGAATACATTCATGAAACTGTACCAGCTAGACCTTCTCTCCTACCTTGTGATCGAGATGAGTAGGTGAGTCAATAGAAACTTCTTATAAAATATAAAAATGTGTTCCTTAACACCGATTTAAAACATAAGAAGCATACAACATGATTTTGAATATACCATCGCAGTAGTTAGGTATTAGGTAGGTCGAGAATTTTAAATACGTTAGGTATTAGGTTAGATTTTATTATACCTACAATGTATTTACTCGTTATGTTATGCAATGCAAGCAAAGCGTACCTATTATTCTTCCAGTTGCGAATACCCTCAGTAGTTTTATATATCGGGCTATGTGAGACGATACTTATTTGTTTATATGTTTGTTATCAATTAACCGTGCCATATTACTTAAATATATATTTTTTTGGTATTTCCTTAATTTTCTTTCCTTAAGTAAGTTCTACCTGCCATAAAACTGAGCCAGGCTAATCGCAATCGATTGGTAAACTGTGCTAACTAATGTGGTATAGTTAACGCTATCTCTACTGAGCTCGTTCACTTACCTGTACTAACAATAGCATTCTGTTAAACAAAAGCCATTATTTCTTTTGTGTGGGCGCGTGGTCATTGTGTGTGAGCCTCAGGCACAAAGGCCACGCGCTCACACAAAAGAAATAATGGTTTTTGTTTAACAGAATGCCATTGTTAGTACAGTTAAGTGAACGAGCTCAGTAAAGATAGCGTCAACTATATGATGTGCATTAAAAAGTGGGACGGCTGCGAAAACCACGAATGACATAAAATAAAACATTTGCACTACTCTCAAGCGTGGCCTCGTTTTTATTAGTACAAATAGGGTCATTAGGGTAGGGTTTGCCGTCCCTCTAGTTTTCGTCAATTTGACTGAATTGCGTAAAATTTTAATGGAAACACAAACCGTACATGTTTGGATTTATTTGCAATCCTTAATGTCTGAACAGTAGCTACCTACATAAGTTACCTACTGTCAATTTCTTTGTGAAATATTGCTGACTGTACTTCTTCTCATTTGCATGTCTGCACTCTAGCGATATCTATCGTAAATCGTAAGAGTGTTACTCTTACGGCGTTACGGCTACCGGAGTTCCAAGTCATATTGGAAAACGATGTGCCAACTGCCACTGCCACCCTGGTGCCACCCCATGCTAAATTAATTTTGTACCAAGCAGAAACGTCTGCGAACGATGCTATAGTTGGTCGAGCAAATCTTGTCAGTAGAAAAAGGCGCAAAATAGTTTTTTTTTAATTTGCCGCCTTTTTCTACTGACAAGATTTGCTTGAACAACTATAGTGGCTTGGCGGAACAGGCTTTAGGTTACTTTTCGCTCATGTCGTCGTAAACATGGACATATTTGGTATCAGTGTATTCAGTGTGATGTCCTGAACACAAATATACGAGATGACAAGCGCGAAAGTGGTGGGGGTAGTTTCTGTGACGTCAAAAAGTCGACAGTACAAAGTTTTTTACTTTTTTTATTAATCATACTATGTGGGGTATCAAATGAAAGGGCTTTGTGAGTAGATCACTAATATATAACACACTGTAACATTTTCACTACTTCGTCTAACAAATTATTAGAAAACGTTCAAAAATTTCACAATCCACAGTTGACTTTGAACTGCTCTAAATTGAAAATGACTGAATGGATCATTCCAAAATACATACCAAGTGACTGTGAATATCCCCTATATAACGTTAAAAAATAATTAACCAGATATAACCAAAAATAAGAACAGTACATCAAGTTGAAAAAAAGTATAATTTTCTGTTACATTTAACTGCCACTATTATTAAAACAAACAAAAAAACCAGACTTTTTTCATATATTTTTGAAATGGTCTTTTCACTAGCTTTCATTTAATACCCATATTGCTATAGTAAGAAAAAAAAAAGAACAATCCCCCCTCCCTTTTTTCATTAGCGGGCGCCATTTTCAAAATTTATATAGCCTATATAAGATGTGGTTGAATTCGTCAGAATTGTGTTAGTGACGTAGTGGTTAAATCACAGTTCACTGTACAATGTATTACCCGAAAATGTTCCACGACCTAATGATGCTGATAAGCAATAAGTAATGTGTTAACCCACATAAACACCATTTTGACAAAATGGCGTCTTTCGTGGTTTTTGAGTGTTTGTTCTAAAAATTAAAGATTTTGTTCAAACTGTTGTATTTGACAGTTTAAATACGACTAATACTAGTGATTTATAATTATAATATTCGGAATAAATTTAAATTTATCGTAATAATCCCATTTTTGTTTATTGCGAATTGCATGATGACTTACAGTTTTGCTAATTGTGTAAATCTGCCTTTGAACTTATAATCGACATGCACATAACTTAATAACACTCACTTTATATAAATTTTATTTTGCAATAATCAATTAACCCTCATAATGCATTGATATGATACGTTTTTCGATTTGCAAGAATGATTCAAATTTAGCAAGTTATTTTAAATCATTATAATAATTAAAATAACATTATTTTACGAATGTGCGTATATTCAAATTGTTGAACTTGGCATTTAAAAAGAATTGCTAAGAAAAACTGCAGCATTTAGCGGTTTTGTTTAATTTATTTCGGCAAACTTACCTAAAAACAAAACCCTTAAAATCTAGTGTGATTATACGCTTTATAATAAATACCTCATTTCGTTTAGCGTTAGTATTTATCTCTTGAAAAGTGCAACAATTAATAGATTTGTGCACTAAATTCGTAAAATTACTTATTATAAACACACTTTTTTGCAGCACTTACCTTCAGAGCGCTTCTGGTAAAACAGAACTAATGGGATGTGATTTCCGCAATAATGAGTTAACCTCCCTTGATCGCCGCATCACTCTCGAATTGGTTTGGCATTAACGGACTTATCTTAAACACGAGCAAAACGCATTACATCGGCTTTGATCTGTCTGGACGGCAGGTTAGGCAGCTGTCAGTAATAGCAAATGGCACTGTAATCAGACAAGTCATGAACTCCAAATTTCTTGGTTTCGAGCTAGACAGCTGCCTCACCTGGAGTGGCCATATAGATCAGATGTGCAAGAAACTCGCAACGGCATGCTTTGCGTTGAGGCGGCTGGCTCGAGTACTTCCATTAGAAATGGTCCGAGCATGCTATTTTGCGTCAGCCCACGCACTCCTGCAGTACGGAGTCGAACTGTGGGCCGGTGCTGCCGATTGGGAGAGGGTCTTCCGGCTCCAGAAGCGCGCCGTTCGGGCGATAGGCCGTGTCCCTCAATGTCACTCCGCGAGGCCATTGTTCAAGTCGTTGGGAATACTTACGCTGCCCTCGCTTCTAATAATGCAAATGGCAATAAATACACGTGATGAAGTAGACTCCAATCCAATCATCGAAGCCCCGCGTAGGTACGCAACGCGCAGCGCGCGCGCCGGAATGCTGCCACTCGCATCGCACAAACTTGCGAAAACTAAAAAGCTATCACATGTTATGGGTCGAAAAGTGTATAATTGCCTTCCGCGTGAAGTTGTTACTGCAAAAAGTGCGTCAATGTTTAAAACTAAACTCAGACAATGGCTCCTCGAGCAGACGTTCTATGACCACAAAGAGCTTTTTATAAGTAAACCCATGTCATAGAATAAGAATAATATTGTATAATACCTACATATTGTAGTACCTATTGACTTGTAATTTTATATTATTAATAAATGATGATTATGATTATGATTATGATTATGACATTATTGACATTTTAGTATGCGTTCTGCCCATTACGCCAGCCAGCCAACTCGTGTTAACGGATTTGTGTTAACCTTTTTTCCTTCTTTCGGAATATTTATAAATTAAAAATAACTAAGGTCATTTTTGCAAAATGAAGTAGAGCGGACCAACTACAATATGGCATTAAAATCTCATTTTTGAAGTTTTGTGGGTTGACATATTATTGCTTATCAGCATCCCTATATGCTTTAGCTCTTTACTTTGTCACATGAATACTAGGCTCACTTCTATACTAATTAAATATTTACAAACGAACAAAATTAAAAACTCTAAATAGCGTCTTATCTTAAAAGATAAGACGCTATTAAAAATAATCTTATGCGTTTAATTATTTATGTATTTTATTCTATACATCATATTTATCTTATATATCGTTTTCTTCTCTTCCACTTCCTTCATGTTGGTTTTGATGTTGGCACTACCAAAGAGGATATAATAGGATAGAGCGGTACTGTCATAGTAAATTTTGTAACTACAGTAAACTCATTGCCATCTATCGACACACGATTTAAACTAAAAATAAAAAAACCGGCCAAGTGCGAGTCGGACTCGCGTTCCAAGGGTTCCGGACATTACACAATTTAAACATTAGATCCTATAACACCTTAAGGGTGCAGTACAACAATATCCTCAGGATGCTGCTGAAGCTGCCGAAGCACTGCAGTGCATCAGCCATGTTTACGAGGCGCGGGCGGATGACTTTTTCGCTATTAGGCGAAAAAGAATTGCCTCGATGCTAAGGCGGGTGCGCGGCAGCAGCAACAGTATGCTGAGGGTGTCAGCGGAGCGCCTGGACTGCCCGCTAACCAAGTACTGGGTGGAGGTTGTCATTGGCAGGGCCAGGTAGTGAATAAAAATATGCCCCTGTCAGTGGAACACTTATTTTTTATTTTATTTTTTGTGTTTATCTTTATTTATAATTAACATGTAACACTAACATAGCCTTTTAAGTTTGTACTACAACTAACATTTTTTATGGACACAATGTCTGAAATAAACAATTTTTAATTTTTTAATTTTTAATAAACAACGTATTTTTAGGGTTCCGTACCTCAAAATGAAAAAACGAAACCCTTATAGGATCACTCGTGCGTCTGTCTGTCTGTCTCTCTGTCTGTCTGTCACTGCCTATTTTCTCCGAAATTACTGGCCCAATTAAGTTGAAATTTGTTATACATATGTAAGTTTGTGACACAAAGAAAGACGGTCAACTAACGTAAAAAAATGAATTTTAAACAAGGGGGCCACTTTTGGGGGGTAAATGAGAAAATTAAAAAATAAAGTTTTGCAAACTATATCGTGTTACATATAAAATGAAAGAGCTCATTGTGAGAATCTCAAATATATTTCTTTTATAATGTTAGGATACACAATTTAGAAGTTATTTCAAATTTTTAGACCCACTAGTTTCGGAGATAAAGGGGAGGAATTGTAATTTTTTTGCCTATTCTCTTGAATAACTTCTAAACTGTTTATCCTAAATTTACAAAAAAAATATTTAAGATTCTCACAATGAGCTCTTTCATTTGATATGTAACACGATATAGTTTGAAAAACTTTATTTTTTAATTTTCTCATTTACCCCCCAAAAGTGGCCCCCGTGTTTAAAATTCATTTGTTTACGTTACATGTCCATCTTTGGGTCACAAACTTACATATGTATACCAAATTTAAACTTAATGTCCAGCAGTTTCGGAGAAAATAGGCTGTGACAGACGGATAGACAGACAGATAGACGCACGAGTGATCCTATAAGGGTTCCGTTTTTTCCTTTTGAGGTACGGAACCCTAAAAATATCAAAATATGTATTTATATACGGATAAATGATGTTTTATTAGCATTTATTATATTAATTATTTTTTCAAGACGCTCAAAACGACGTTTTTATTCCACCGATTTTTGGCTCATAATCCTAGATATTAAACATGCGTGCTCTTTCAGTGTATTATTCCACTCGTGCTTTTTCATTATAACTGATTGCTAATAATATGCATGGAAAGGGAGCCTTCTTTAATTGGTCGGACTGGCGGGCACCGGCGCGCCCGGGTGCGCGGCCGGGGCGAGGGGCGGCCGGCAGTATGACAGATTAGATGCAACACACAATACTAACTGTTTTAACTATTAAAATTTGATTAATATGAGTATTCTTTTTTTTTTCGCAAGTGTGTTGAAAAACGTCGTATGAAACGCGTGTGCATTGGTCATTACACACATCGGCTTTCTTATTGCGCGCTCGCTTACAGTTCGCGCGCACAATATCGCCTCGTGTGTAATAACCAACTTAGCACACTTGTATCATAATGTACTATTATATGATTTTGACCCATGTTCTTTCACTGATATGCGTAAAAATTGTTAAATAACAAACGAATCCGTCAACGCCATCTATACGAGAGTAGGCCAAAGGTAGTGGCGCCATCTGATCGAGAAATTCGAGAATCAAATTTTCTTGATTTTCGAGGCACGTTTTTTCCTTAGACTGTATCCATCTATTACGGAGTTATATCTATCTTTGGCACTACTAACGTTCTGTCATCCGCTTCCCGCTTTTCTGCTAATATTTGTATTCGTCATGTGTTTGTATTATGTGATGCTCATAACAATTATTTGTTTTTTTGGTTTTCCCAACCACATCCCCCAAGAATATAATACCGAACATTCTCCTCACGTGTGAAAGTCAAAACCGACATTGGCAAATTCACCCTGTGCAAAATTGCAGGGAGTAAAAGCCAGATAGGAAAAAAAGGCCCATCCCGACGGGATGATCAAAGCAAGGTCAATCAGGAATAAAATTGGCGTAAATCCCATCTAGCGTCCTCACTGACCTCAGTTCCACACGTACTTTGACACGTACACAATTTAATCACCAGATTTATGGTGACATTCGAGCGCTGGAAATTGAAATCGAAAATTGGGATTCGCGTCCGCGTCTCCATTTGATCGGTCGATATCTTAAAATCGAATCAGGTGTGATCGACGCGCCAATTTTATTTTTGCGTCCACAACCTGATTTGATTAGACCGTGACGTCGCATTCACTTATCGTTTTCTTAGGAGCAAAGGAGCGTGTCGATAGTGAAGTACGACTGACTGACTATAATTTCTGACTTTTGTATTGCTTTAATGCAATGGGCCCCACTTTGACTATAATCACTTTGACTCTGACTGACTATAATTTCTGACTTTTGTAATGCTTTAGTCTGGCTAATGAAAGTTAAACCTGAAAACACGCGGCATTTTCAAAAAATCTGTAGCAGGCGGCTCTTTGATTACAAGGATTGCGTAACTTTTATGCTTTTTATAATTTTCATATTCTAGAAATCATAAAAAGTATCAAAATTATCCAATCCTTGTAATCAAAGAACCGCCTGCTACAGATTTATTGAAATTGCCGCGGTTTTTCAGGTTCAACTTTCATTAGCCAGACTAATGCATTTGAACCCGAAAACAAACCTGATCGATTGATACCTTTAATAAAAATGTGTCATCTGACAAACTTTAAATAAAATTCAATCAAATATTTTGCAAACAACAGCAGCTTGTAACAGTCGTAACTAAATAACAAACAACGGTGTATTTTAAAGCATATTTTTAGACACCATATTATTTTTAAGTGCCTTGTTTCAAGCAAAATTTTAGGATTTTTTATAGCATATTTCAAAAAACTAGCATATTTTTGGCATAATCTAGACATTAGTCTAGCATTTTTTTTTAATCCCAGTTGGCAACACTGGCCCTTCCCATTCATTCAGAGGACTTTTTGGCGGGAAGTCGAAAAAAGCGGGCGATTTAATTTTTCCGAAATTTTCTGAAATTGATTTCTCTGTATATATTAGTTTAATTTAGGTGTAAATAATAAATTTGTGTACATAGAACATTGTGTAAATAAAAATGGGTGAAGAAACCGGCGGGGGCGAGCCCCCCGGTGATAAAGAACCGAAAGAACGTAAGAAACGAAAGTTGGCGGCTTCGGACCTTACCGCGAACTATAAAATGTTTGTTAAACCTAATTACAAGCGACAATTCCCAGACAATCACAGTGCAGAGTGCGTCGTGTACGTGGAATCGCAGGAAAACGATAAGTTAGGCAATAGGAATCCCATCACTTTGACTAAACTATTCACGGACAATGTTAAAGGAATAGTTGGCGTGCATCGAGTGAACGCGTATAAAGTAGGCGTCACTTTTAAAAAACCTGCACCGGCCAATAACTTTCTCAAAATGGACAATTTTTTGGGCAAACATAAGTTGAAAGCTTTTGTACCAGCGCACCTTACAGAGACAACAGGCGTGTTACGTTACGTACCTAAGGAGATGAGCAATGAAGAGATCTATAAAAACATTACCTGTGACACGGAGGTGATCTCGGTTAAGAGATTTATGAGAAAAGTGGACGGCAAATTGGTACCCATAGGTACGATTGCCGTTACTTTTGCGGCTACGACGTTACCCCAATATGCATACATGCAAATGTATAGATACCCGATACACATGTATATACCACCACTGCTGCAATGCTACAAATGTTTAAAATTCAATCACTCCGCAAGAATTTGTAGAGGCGAACAAATGTGTTCAGCTTGTTCCGGACAGCATTCATATAAAGAATGTGATGTAGACCAACTCACTTGCATTAATTGCAAAGGCAATCATTTGGCGATCTCCAGAGATTGCCCTGTGAAACAAAAGAAAATGGAAGAAAAGAAAGCTAAGTATGAAAACCTCAACCGAAGTTTTGCCACTGTGGTGAGTAATACTGCACCATCAGCCTCTGTACCTACTACTAATCCAAAAGTTTTTCCAACCATAACCAAACCAAATAATACTGTAGGCGTAAGCCAAACTTCCCTGAATATTGAGCAACTACTGAATAACGAGACCATCATTAATGCTTTGATCAAATCTTTGGTTATGCTGGGAAATGACGGTAGTGATACTCCGATTAATAATAAAAGAATTAAAGAAATACTCAAACAAAATTTATTAAATTAAATCATGGACACTTTTTTACATTTAGCACAGTTTAACATTCAAAGTTTATTACATAAGAAAGCCCTATTAAATACATTTCTTGCAGAGCAACAGATAGACATTTGTTTACTAAATGAAACATGGCTTAAAAGTACAAACACAATTCCTAACTTTGCCCCATACAACTTTGTATATAAAATTTCAAAAAATGCCAAAAACGGAGTAGGTATACTTATTAAACAAAACTTACAATATAATATCATAAACACAACTTTTTATGAATCCATTCAGAATATCTGTGTAGCTATAGAAACATCAATTGGTAAATTATACATTCTTTGTGTTTATTGCCCACCCAATGGTAGCAGGTTTGATGTTCGTAAAATGAAAAAGGTGTTTCTTGAAACCCCCAAGCCATGTCTAATCATGGGCGATTTTAATGCTCATCACATATTATTTGGCTGTCATTCAAATAACAGTAGAGGCAATAGTTTATATAATATTATTGATGAATTTGATTTATGTATTTTAAATGATGGTAGTCCAACAACAGTGCAATATCCAAATAGGAATCCATCTGCAATTGATATAACTCTTGTAAGTCCCACGTTAGCTCCACTTTGTGAATGGCGAGTTCATGATGACCCAATGGGCAGTTACCACTATCCAACTCTGGTTGATCTAAATGTGAAGCCATCCATATATGAAGCCCGACCTGTGGAAGAAAAATATATTTATAATAGAGCAGACTGGTCCAAGTATTATAATTTATCAGAAACTTGTTTTTCTCATTTAGACATTGATAATACAGAACCTATTAATTTATATAATAATTTTGTAAATATTTTATATGATATTCGTTCAGAAACAGTTCCAAAAGTAGAGTCCAAACAATCCATGAAGGTCATGAGGAAACCCGTTCCCTGGTGGAACCAAACATGCCTTGAGGCTGTTAAAAAGTCTAAAGAAGCTTTAACTCAGTATAGAACATCACCCAGCATTGCAAACTTTATAAACTACAAAAAGGTTGATGCTCAGAAAAAACGAACATTAAAAGAAGAACGTGTAAAGTCTTGGCATGAGTTATGCAGTAGTTTTAATGGGATGACACCGGTTTCTAGGATATGGGGATACATGAAAAAGTTTAAAAGAATTGGCTCTTCTCACAATAGATATTTAAGAGCCCGGTTACGATTTTAGTCGCAAAAATGTAAAGTTGATAGATTTCTTCTGTGAAATTGTACACCTTTTGTTACCTAATTGAAATAACAAGTACTGGTTTCTATTAGCACGACTTCTTATCTCTAGGTTTATCAGATCATTTTTTTGAAAAAAGGCTTACTAAATTAGTAATGAATTTTTTTCTGATGGACGTTTAGGTAAACGCGTGTAAAGCACTGACTTTGATGCTCTTATTTGTAAATTTCGTAAAGTTTGGACTGCTAAAAATGGTAAATTTGTGTAACACATATTCTGTACTCTAGGTTTATCAGATTACATTGTTGTTATATGACTTAGAGTTCGAGGAAATGAAAGTTAAACGAATTCAATTTTCTCCAGAAATGACCTCAAAACAAGTGACAATTTCTCCGAAAATCTACTTATTTTCGACGTAGATTGCATACTCAAATAATCTGCAATGTTTACTTAAACTGTTGCTGTACTTCATTTTATTTAAATTGCAACTTTTATTTTCTGACGATTTTTTAAAAACTTCCCCTTTTTCTGGCATAACATCGGTGACACGCGCTCGCGGCCTCAGTCCCGCGCGGGAGCTGGTAGAGGCAGGACGTTTGTTGATCGGCTCCGCACGTTGCATCGACGACGACGAAGTTATTTATCATTGTGTGCGTCGCTCGCCGTGTAAAAAGTTATATTTGTTTGCGTGTTTGGCTGTACTGTGTGCGTGTAAACTGCGACCAGAAACTTTAATCCTTGGGTTGTAAGTACTTGTTTATTACGCCTTCAAAAAAAAGGAGGTTCTCAGTTTGACCCGTATGTTTGTACGTATATGTATGTATGTTTGTTCGCGATTATCTCGCATTTGGCTGAACCGATTTTGATGCGGTTTTTAGAAAAGTGTTTGTTACATTCTGGAGAAGGTTTTAGTATACATAGAGCTAAGCTGATGCTGAACCCTGGCTGTACCTAGTGGAACGCAGGTTTAGTGCAACATAGGCAAACGCTGTTTTGGTCTGTCTTGATGAGCAATTAGGAGAGCAGTACCCAAGATGGAGCTGATGCTGAACCCTGGCTGTACCTAGTGGAAATCAGGTTTCGTGCAACATAGGCACACGCTGTTTTGGTCTTCCGACACGTCTTGATGAGCACTTGGGAGAGCAGTACCCAAGATAGAGCTGATGCTGAACCCTGGCTGTACCTAATGGAACGCAGGTTTGGTGCAACATAGGCACACGCTGTTTTGGTCTTCCGACACGTCTTGATGAGCAATTAGGAGAGCAGTACCCAAGATGGAGCTGATGCTGAACCCTGGCTGTACCTAGTGGAAATCAGGTTTCGTGCAACATAGGCACACGCTGTTTTGGTCTTCCGACACGTCTTGATGAGCACTTGGGAGAGCAGTACCCAAGATAGAGCTGATGCTGAACCCTGGCTGTACCTAATGGAACGCAGGTTTGGTGCAACATAGGCACACGCTGTTTTGGTCTTCCGACACGTCTTGATGAGCAATTAGGAGAGCAGTACCCAAGATGGAGCTGATGCTGAACCCTGGCTGTACCTAGTGGAAATCAGGTTTCGTGCAACATAGGCACACGCTGTTTTGGTTATTCGACACGTCTTGATGAGCAATTAGGAGAGCAGTACCCAAGATGGAGCTGATGCTGAACCCTGGCTGTACCTAGTGGAAATCAGGTTTCGTGCAACATAGGCACACGCTGTTTTGGTTATTCGACACGTCTTGATGAGCAATTAGGAGAGCAGTACCCAAGATGGAGCTGATGCTGAACCCTGGCTGTACCTAGTGGAACGCAGGTTTGGTGCAACATAGGCACACGCTGTTTTGGTCTTCCGACAC
The DNA here is from genome assembly GCF_947568885.1 of Cydia strobilella. Taxonomy (NCBI): domain Eukaryota; kingdom Metazoa; phylum Arthropoda; class Insecta; order Lepidoptera; family Tortricidae; genus Cydia; species Cydia strobilella. The sequence continues at coordinate 21,348,073 of NC_086068.1, forward strand.
GTCTTGATGAGCAATTAGGAGAGCAGTGTCATATATTAGCATGTGGAGGGTTGTTGGAGAAAAATAATAAACCAGTCTTAAAGCAGCGCTCGTCTTTGACTCACGTTCCCCGTGCCCTAATATACTAAACATGGCGCAGCCGGTAGGATAGAGCTTAATTTGGTTAAGAGAGTATATACGTTACAAAAGAAAAGTGAAATTTTGGATGAATATTCAGACATTTTTGTAGGTGTAGGTTGTTTGCCAGGAAATTACAAAATAAGGCTAAAAGATGACGTCAAACCGGTAGTCCATTCCCCTAGGAAATTACCGGTAGCATTAAAAGATAAAATTAAAAATAAGTTCCAAGAAATGCAGGAACAGGGCATTATTGCCAAGGTTGAGCGCCCCACGGATTGGGTGAATAGCATGACGGTGGTAAAAAAGCCAAATGGCGACCTGCGGATATGTTTAGATCCCCAGGACCTTAACAAGGCTATTCGGCGTGAGCACTTTAAGTTGCCAACCTTGGAAGAAATAACTTCTTGTTTATCGGGAGCTAAGTACTTTAGTACTTTAGACGCAAAACATGGATTCTGGCAAGTGGCACTACATGAGTCAAGTACGGATTTATGTACATTTAATACGGCTTTCGGTAGGTACAAATTTCTCAGAATGCCATACGGCATCTCGTCTGCATCAGAGGTATTTCATAGGAAACTATATGAGCATTTTGAGGATATCGAGGGGGTAATTCTTTTTGTCGACGATTTATTAGTATACGCAAACTCAAAAGAAGTTCACGATCAGAGACTTAAGGCGGTACTCGAGAGGTGCAGGGAAATAAATATTAAATTAAATCGTGAGAAGTGTAAAATTGGATTAAAAGAATTAAAATATCTAGGTCATAAAATCACCCACTCAGGGATAAAGCCAGATGATAGTCATATATTAGCGATAAAAAATCTCCCGAGGCCACAAAATACAAAAGACGTCGAACGGTTTTTAGGATTGGTTACATATGTAGGTAGATTTGTCCCAAACTTATCAGAGAAAACATTCCTTTTGCGGGATCTATTAAAGAAATCTGTAGAATGGCACTGGGATCATCAACACCAAGAATGTTTTGATAAAATAAAGGAATGTTTGACTAATCCACCGGTCTTACAATATTACAGTCTCGATAAACCAGTAGTGATCTCGGTAGATGCGAGTAAACACGGATTAGGTTGCTGTTTACTTCAGGATGACCTACCAGTCTCGTATGCTTCAAAGTCCCTGTCAAAAGCCGAACAATCGTATGCTCAGATCGAGAAGGAGCTATATGCCTGTGTTTATGCGTGTGAAAGATTTTATAGCTATATATACGGGCGAAGTGACGTAACTATAGAAACAGATCACAAACCGTTAATTAGCATAGTAAATAAACCGTTAGCAAATGCACCTGCGCGATTACAAAGAATGTTATTGAGACTTCAGCCATATACCTTTAAACTTGTTTACAAGCCGGGTAAGTACTTGTTTATAGCGGACGCACTATCCCGTGCAGTTGCACCGGGCGCGAGCGAGAGCTCCGTCCCACGCGACTATCTCGAGGCGCAGGCGCAGGTGTGTGCGCTGACCACTTCAAATCCACTCACAGATTCACATTTTTTAGAAATACAAAAGTGTACTAAGCAGGATGATGAATTACAGCAGCTAATTAAAGTAATTAAGTCCGGGTGGCCGACACACAAAAATAAAATAAATACATTGTTAAATCCCTATTGGGATGTGAGGGATGAACTCACGCTTGCCTTTGGAATAGTTTGGAAAGGAAACCGCGTTGTAATTCCTAAGTGTATGCGTACAGAAATGCTACAAAAAGTTCATATAGGGCATTTAGGTATAGAAAAATGTCGATTAAGAGCTCGTGAGATTATGTACTGGCCGAATTTAAATTCACAACTATTAGACTATTTGTCGCGTTGCCAGGCATGCCTCACTTATAGAAAGAAAAATAGTAAGGAGCCCCTCATACCACATGAAGTTCCCGAGCGAGCATGGAGCAAAGTAGGTGTAGATGTCTTTCACTATGGCGGGAAATCGTTCCTATTACTAATAGATTACTATAGCAAATTTGCAGAGGTAGTAAAATTAAAATGCCTAAGAACCGAATATGTCATCACTAAAATAAAAACTATTTTTAAGAGGCACGGTATTCCCGAAATACTTATGAGTGATAATGGCCCAGAGTTTAGCTCGAACAGTTTTAAACAGTTTTCCAAAGAGTGGTCCTTCCAGCATGTGACGTCATCCCCTGGGTTTTCTCAATCGAACGGTCAAGTCGAGCGATTCGTACAGGTAATTAAAAACATGATGCGTAAAACTACGTTTGATAACACAGATTTAAACCTAGCTTTACTGGAATACGCAAACACACCCATATCATCTAGTCTACCATCCCCGGCGGAATTATTTTACAATAGGAAATTAAGAAGTATAGTTCCATGTTCACCTAATTTGTTAATGCCGAGAATACAGAAAGATGTTGTCAAAAACTTGAAGGCCCGCCAGTACATCCAGAAATTTTATTATGATAGGGGAGCTCGACAATTACCGGAGTTATACATTGGTCAAAAAGTAAAAGCTAGACATAACAATTCTTGGATAGCTGGCACGATACTGAAAAAGCTGAGTTTTAGATCTTACGTTATTCAATTACAGTCAGGCACAGTATTAAGACGAAACAGAAAACACATAATTGTCGATTCACAGTTTAGGGTTGATAATGAATTGCCGCGTGCAAATTATGATGACATAAATATACGAGTAGGTACAAATAACGCACAGCTGATCAGTGCGCCCACGTGTTCCTACGCCCGCGCCCCCGCGCAATCCCCTCCACACTCGCCCAGCACCGGTTCTAACGTTCCCATAAACAATACTTACCGAACTACTCGTTCCGGCAGGGAAGTACGACCTCCTGATCGGTGGGGATTCCCAGCCACATCATGAAGGGTGAACTACATCCAGTGAATCCAATCCCGGCGAAAAAAGTTTAGACTAAGTAGGTAACTGTACTGTTATAGGAAATCAATTGCATGTAATGGTAATGTTTAACTTACCTCAAAGTTGTTTATTTTTTAATTACCAAAATTTTTGCTTATATTATTTATTTATACCAATTTTAAAGTTTTACCTATAGATGAATTGAAATGCATTTTATTGTAATAAATACTTATTTTTACCAAAGTTAAGAATCTACCTATTAATGAATTGTAATGCGTTTTTGTTATTTACACTGATGATTATTATCTAATGAAGCAAGGAGATAACAGATAAAACTTATTGCATGTTCAGAAAGGAATGTATTATAGTCAATGAGTACCTAAATAATTTACAATGTCAACTTATATTTTGATGTTACGTGTAAAATGGATACTCGATCATAATTTATTTTTAAGTTGGTTTATATATAACGTAATAGTTTTTTTTTTCCTTTTTTTTTATTAAAAAGGGAATTGTCATATATTAGCATGTGGAGGGTTGTTGGAGAAAAATAATAAACCAGTCTTAAAGCAGCGCTCGTCTTTGACTCACGTTCCCCGTGCCCTAATATACTAAACAAGCAGTACCCAATATGGAGCTGATGCTGAACCCTGGCTGTACCTAGTGGAAATCAGGTTTCGTGCAACATAGGCACACGCTGTTTTGGTTATTCGACACGTCTTGATGAGCAATTAGGAGAGCAGTACCCAAGATGGAGCTGATGCTGAACCCTGGCTGTACCTAGTGGAACTCAGGTTTCGTGCAACATAGGCACACGCTGTTTTGGTCCTCCGACACGTCTTGATGAACACTTGGGAGAGCAGTACCCAAGATAGAGCTGATGCTGAACCCTGGCTGTACCTAGTGGAACTCAGGTTTGGTGCAATATAGGCACACGCTGTTTTGGTCTTCTGACACGTCTTGATGAGCAAATGGGAGAGCAGTACCCAAGATAGAGCTGATGATGAACCCTGGCTGTACTTAGTGAAACTCAGGTTCATTTATTGTTATCAGAACTTCCACCCCCTTTTAACCCCCAGTACCTACTGCATGTTAAACGTGTGGTAGCTCTGGTCAGGTGCCTGCTTCATCTGGCAGCCCTCCAGGTGTTCCAGGTCTTGAAGAACTTAACCTGCCTACAGCATACTCTACCAACTTCAGATTAAAAGAGTTTTACCCCTGATCCGATGCGTCCAGCAGTACTCCAGGTGTTCCAGGTTTTGAGCTGTCTCCGTCATACACTACCCACAACACGTTGAGCGAGTGTTACCCACCCTTTGCACTCAGCAGCACTCCAGGTGTTTCAGATCTGGAGCTTTCCCCATCATACACTACCAGCGGCACGTTGAGCGAGTGTTATCCGTTACCCCTGACCCTTTGTACCCAGCAGCACTCCAGGTGTTCAACGTCTGGAGCTTTCCCTATCATACACTACCAGCAGCACGTTGAGCGAGTGTTACCCCTGACTCTTTGCACCCAGAAGCATTCCAGGTTTTCCAGGTCTTGAGCTGTATCCATCGTACACTACACACTACCAGCGGCACGTTGAGCGAGTGTTACCCCTGACCCTTTGCACCCAGCAGCACTTCAGGTGTTCCAGGTCTTGAGTTTTCCCCATCATACTCTACCAGCGGCACGTTGAGCGAGTGTTACCCCTGACCCTTTGCACCCAGAAGCACTCCAGGTGTTCCAGGTCTTGAGCAGTATTCATCGTACAACCAACCACACGTTGAGCGAGTGTTAGAAGAGTGGAGAAGAGAAGAGGATGACTTTGGAAATAAAAATTATTATCACCCTTCCCAACGATTAAGACTATCTCCATAATATCAAATTCCATCCAAATCGGTTTTATTGGATCCCATACAAATTTCCATTACCCCCCCCCCTGCCCCCCGTTTCTGGGGTAAAACCTATCCTATGTCCTTCCCCAGGACTCAAACTATGTCCATACCTCATTTCATCTTAATCGGTTCAGCGTTTATTGATTCCCCATACAAATTTCCACCCCCTTAAAGGGTGAGTTCTTGAATAAAAAGTATTCTATGTCCTTCCCCGGGATTCAAACTATCTGTATACCAAATTTCAACAAAAGGCTAGTTTCCCCTCTGGGTTGGAACGTTGGAAAGTCAGATCGCAGTCGCTTTCGTAAAAACTAGTGCCTACGCCAATTCTTGGGATTAGTTGCCAAGCGGACCCCAGCAGACTTCCATGAGCCGTGGCAAAAAGGCTGGGATAACGCGAGTAAGATGATTATATATATATAAGATATTGCCTTAGTGCAAATCATTATCATCATGCTATATAATTTGTATGTATTATATGAATACATAGGTAAATTGTTAAGAGTAATAAACGATTATATCAAATTTACCGAAAGTTTTATTTTAACCTAATTAAAGTTATAAAGTGACGCATAATGTTGCGAAAGTATCAATATTGTTTAGGCGGTCGCGTTATTTCAAGCAGCGGCCGGCGTTCGGTTACTGTGTAAAAGTCGTATCTTCGCGCGTTTTCAAATCGACTACGGGCTCTTAAATGATGAATGGGTGCCAAGTTTTTTAGATAAATTATCAGACTCATCTCCATTAAACAAAAATCATTTAAATAACATCATTAATCAGTCACACGAAACTCCAAAGAACACTTTTCTGAATAGACCGTTTACACTTAATGAACTGTTTATATCACTTAAAAGTAGAAAAGACACAACACCAGGGTTAGACAATATACCATATATGTTAATAAAAAAGTTGCATCCTAATGCTATAGAAGTACTTTTGCATATTTATAATAAATTATGGGATAATTTAGTCATTCCTGAGTCATGGAAAACACAATGTGTCATTCCCATCTTAAAGCCAAATACACCAGTAAATAGTCCTTCATCATATTGACCAATTTCTTTGTCATCGTGCTTAGGCAAACTTTTTGAAAATATGTTAAAGCTACGTTTAGATTACTATGCGGAAACTCAAGGAAAGCTACCAGATGTTCAGTTTGGATTCAGAAAAGGCAAAAGCTGCTCTGAAAGTTTTGTTTCATTTATTAGTGATCTCAAAAAGGCTAAACTTTGTCATACAAATGTTATATGTGTTTTTCTGGATGTAAAAGGTGCCTTTGATAATGTTAATATTGAAAGCTTAATTTACGTATTACATCAATTAGATCTCCCTGCAAAAATTTTGAATTGGATTTTTGGTTTTTTATACAATAGGACTGTATATGTAAAATTCAACAATAAGCTGTATGGCTCCACAATAGCTAACAAAGGAACAATGCAAGGTGCAACCTTATCACCCTTATTATACAACCTATACACATCTCAAATCCTTAGTTTTGTAAATACATCCCAAGTTAAAATATTGCAATTTGCTGATGACTTGCTTTTGTACAGTGAAAACCAAAATCTAAATATGGCTGTTGATAATATGAACACTGCTTTAACCCAATTAGGAAGGTACTACAGCAACATTTTGAAATTAGAAGTTAGTCCTGATAAAAGTAAAGTCTTAGTAATCAGTAGAGACCCATTTGCACAGTCCATTGTAAATATTAGTTATAATAATAATGTAATTCCTATTGCCAGTCATCACAAATTTCTAGGTGTTGTTATAGATGATAAATTGAAATTTGATAAACATATAGATTACATAAGTCAAAATGCTATGAAAAGCATAAATATTATGAGAAGTTTAGTAGGAACATTCTGGGGTTCTGACCCAAAAACGCTAAACATGCTTTACAAGAGTATAGTCAGGAGCCATTTTGACTATAGTTCCCTAGCATACATGAATGCAAGTAGCACATTTTTAAGAAAGCTGGATGTCTCACAAAACATTGGTTTTAGAGTTATAAGTGGAGCCATGCGCACCACTCCCATTAACTCAATGGAAATTGAAAATTGTATACCTCCCTTGTCCTTGCGTCGTTTACAGCTGGCTGAGAGATTTTGTTTAAAGGAGTTGTCTTGCGAGAACCATGTTGTCTTGGATAAAGTTCTATACCCAGTAGAAATTGCTCAGTCAGCTATCATCTCGGCTAATACTCTCATTACAGGTTCTTTGCCTGAAATATCCACAATAATGATGAACACCAAAAATGTGACAAAAAATATGAACATCAATAACCAGTGGCCAATTTATAAGTACTCATATAATACTATACTAAGTTATTTTGATGTTAAATCTCATTTAGACTCTGTAAAAAACAAATTTGACTTTTTTGAATTTTTAAATGAAAAATATGACTTCTATACCATGTATACTGATGGCTCTAAAAGTGAACATGTTAAAGCTGCATATTATGACCCACAATTGAAAGTAACAAAATGTATTAAAATAGATAGCAACTGTAGTATTTTCACGGCTGAAGCTTGGGCAATACTAGAAGCTTTAACATATGTAAGTAGTAATGTAAATAATGTAAATATTCTTATTGTATCTGATTCTAAGAGTGTTTTAACTGCCTTGTGTAATAGTTCATTAGAATATAAGCAAAATTATATTATATACAAGATTAAGGATATGTTATGTAAGTTAGACAAAAATGTAGAATTTGTATGGGTGCCCTCCCACAGTGGCATAACAGGAAACGAGGTTGTGGATCAGGCGACTCGTCGGGACCATGACCAGGACCTCACAGAATCGTTTAAAGTACCGTTTACCGACTATTACCATTACTTCAAAAGTATTTCTAAGAGAATGTGGAAAGAATATTGGAAACATAACACAGAAGTACAGGATAAAGGAAGATGGTACGCAGATATACAGCAAGACTTACCAACAACACCGTGGTATTATGGCTTTAAATATACCAGCAGGAAATTCATAACGTGCATAAACCGTCTACGTTTTGGTCATTGTTTGGTCCCAGCACATCTCAAGAGGAAGAATATTATTACTGATGAGTGTACTTATTGTTTTAAAGAAAATGCAGATATAAAACACGTTATGTTTGATTGTGTATCGTTTGCCATGCAAAGGCTGTTACTTGTCAGTGTCATTAGTGATGTTGCAGAAGAGAACTCGTTAAGTGTTCCCCGCCGCGTTCAAGATTTACTGTCTAATCCTGTTTATTTTATACCAGTATTTAATTTTATTTCAAACACTACGAAAGAAATTTAATTTAATTTGAATGTATATATTCCATTGTCATATCTGACATAAATTGCTTGTAAGTGTATGAGTTAAAGTTAAATAAGTGTTTTTCTAATTGATAATTTGTTATTCTTCTGTGTCCTAGTTTATCTCATTTTGTAATGGCTATGTGTATTTTTATGGGTTTTTGTGTATTTTTTTATGAATGCGACTGAAGGACTTGTATCCATGGTCATGAAATAAATTAAAAAAAAAAAACCATTCATTCACTTTTGACTTTAGTCCCCAAAATGTCGAATTCGGAGCTGTTTGACGTGTAATGTAAATTGTAACATATTTTTTCTACTAAAGTATGATTTAAGTAGTCTAAATAGTTTTACTCCAAATAACTGTGACAAGTGTAAGACAACTCTCTACTTAACGTAACATAAGGACAAGGCAAAAGTGGTCCGATGAGGTTCAGATGTGGAACAAGTAGTTTACCTTCTCTGTAGCATTTTTGTCGTCTGTATACAACCCACCCTCGTTTCGCTCCATCCAGGCTGCGATGGGATTACTAATTTCAAAAATATGGAGTCTCTTCGGGAACGAAGGTAAGTAATTAATTTTATCAAACGATTTTTTTTATACTAATCTTTCCCAGTCAAAACAATACTATACCTAGTCGGCTCATAAGTTCTGTCATATACATAGTATCAAATAAAATCAAAAGTTTAAGTTTATTCCGTATAATTTGTACAGCGTTTGAAAGCTTATAAACTAGAGAATCTAAATGTATAACATTTATTCAAAATGACCGCCATAATTATCTACACAGGCTTGAAGTCTTCGTGGCCAGTCGTCAATGGATTCACGCACCACTTTCATGTCGATATTGGCCACTGCCGTAGCAAGAGATTTTTTCAGCGAGTCTAAATTTGCATGAGGTTTTGAGCACACCTTTTCCTCTAAATACTGCCATATTTTATAGTCTAAAGGATTAAGATCTGGGCTAGAGGAGGGCCAATCTTCATGCCGTATAAAGTCGATTTTATTGGAGGCGAGCCAGGCTTGTGTAGACTTTGCCTTATGGGCTGGAGCAGAGTCCTGCTGGAAAACCCAATGCTGGTTTAGAAACATCGTATGGGATAGTGGTTTCACAATATTAGTCAACACCATGTCTTGGTACACTTTGGCACTAGTTTTTACTCCTTTCTCACAAAAATGCATACTAGTGACTCCCGCATAAGAAACTCCCAGCCAAACCATCACAGATGAAGGGTGATGACCTCTTTGAATACGGGGAATGCTATTAGACGCTTCTTTACTATTGCGAGCGTACACTCTATCATTTTGTTTATTACAGTTTTCTTCTATGTCAAAAATTTTCTCGTCCGAAAACAGTATACAATGGTGCTTATTTTTAGCGTACTTCTTCAATAAAGCTTTAGATCTTTCAAGCCTTAAAGCTTTAAGCCGACCATTGAGAAGATGGCTAGTTTTTCGTTTATAAGCACGAAGTCTCAGGTCTTGATTAAGCACTCTTTTCACCGTGTTTTTGCTCAAACCCATCTGGAGGGCCATAACTTTTTGTTTCCTAGCGGGATTTCTGGCAATGCGTGCCCTAATTTCTTGTACAACCGCTGGAGTCCTAGCTGTACGCGGACGACCGCTTCTTTTCTTGTCATTTAAACTAGAGACCTCACTGTATCTTTCTATGGTATGATACACAAATCTTAGAGATAATTTTAAATTTTCAAGTAGCTTAAAAATTTTAGTCGGCGAGTGACCACAACGATATAGTGCAATTATTGCGGTACGGCTATCTTTAAGCGTCCACTCCATGTTGAAGAAAACAGAAAATTGCAAAATTATATTACTCAAATATTTAATAAAGATTCGAAATTCAAATGCAGAACGGTTTTTGTTTTAGGAGTTCCAAATTTAAATTTTAAAGGCCAGTGACAGAACTTATGAGCCGACTAGGTAGTGTGCTAAAATTTATATCACATTATATATATCAACCAGCTAACGATGCTTGATGTTCTCGATGCATTAACGTCGCGCCGAGTCAATCAAGCCCTTTTCACACATTAAACCAAGTTGTTTACAAACATTACAGAGCACAAGTTGGTGTTAGTGGGGTTGGACAATGCAGGCAAGACTACCATCCTGTACCAGCTGCTGCTGGGTGAGGCGGTTCACACGCGGCCCACAATCGGCTCTAATGTAGAAGAGGTTGTTTGGAAAAACCTGCGGTTTGTCATGTGGGACCTGGGTGGGCAACAGAGCTTGCGCTCTGCTTGGAACACATACTACACTAATAGCGAGGTAAATAATACACAAATTGTAATTATGGAAACAGACCTAGGAAATTAATCTGAACCTTCTCTCTCTCTCTCTCTCTCTCTCTCTCTCTCTCTAGCCTTTTTCTACCCTTTGGGTGTAGGCCTCCTTCATTTGGCGCCATTTGTCACAGTTCTGTGCGACTTGGAACCACTGCTTCCCCGCAGTCTTGATGTTGTCGTCCCAACACATCTGGGGTCTACTTTGAGGACGCTCTTCCCCCTATGGAACCTTTTATTTAATATTCAGTGACTGTGACAAAAGTAACGTGTCCCTGATTATGTTGCCAGCATGTAACTACCATTATGTTCTTAAACAGCATTGCAGTATTTTTTTGCTTTTGCACAAGCATAACTTGATAACATGATATTACTTAACAGTTTGTAGTAGCTGTGCTATGCAACTCTTCTGTATTCCTGTTTTGAGTTCTTACTTAATGTAATCATCATCATTCGCTTGCCCTTGTCCCATTCACTTGGGGTCGGCGCAGCATGTCTTTTTCTTCCATACCTCTCTGTCACCCGTCATCTCATCATTCACTTGCGTTAGTTTCTTATCATCTTTCACACAGTCCATCCACCTTTTCCTCGGTTTACCTCTCCTCGTACCTCCCTCCACATTCATTCTTAATACCTTTCTCGTCACATGAATTTCATCCCTCTGCATCACATGCCCGTACCATGCTAGGCGATTTGCCCTTACTTTTTCTGTTATGGGTGCAACTTTCAGGCTTCCTCTTATACCTATACTCATTCCTTATCCTATCCATTCTCGTCACGCCACACATCCACCTTAACATTCTCATCTCCGTTACATGCAATCTCTTTTCATCCGTCACCTTTAGGGCTCAACACTCTGATCCATACATGACGACAGGTCTTATGATCGCTTTATAAATTTTACCCTTCAACCGAAGAGGCATACGGGCGTCACAAATGGTTCCCGTAACCTGTCGCCATTTCATCCATCCTGTGCTAATCCGGTTTTTCACGTCACGGTCAATATCGCCATCGCACTGTACGAGCGAACTGAGGTACTTGAAGTCGGAGCAGACCGGCAATGTAACGCTATCGAGTTCTATGGCAGCAAAACTGGAGAGACCGCCAAAATCGCAGAACATGTGTTCTGTTTTAGATCTGCTGATCTTTAGGCCAACATTCTCCAGTTTTTGCCGCCATTTCTCAAGTCTGCTCTGCACCTCTAGTTCGTTTTCACCTACAAGCACAATGTCATCAGCAAACGGCATACACCAAGGTGCCTCCTCCTGTATGTCCGACGACAGAGCGTCCATAACTAGCAGGAAGAGGTAAGGGCTTAAAGCCGATCCCTGGTGCAAGCCTACTGTGACACTGAACCTGTCGGTGGTGCCAGCAGCTGACTGGACGCGTGTACAACATCGGTTGTACATTGACCGGATTGGCTCCACATACTTCTCAGGCACGCATTTCTCTTTCAGAGCCCACCACAAAACCTCTCGGGGTACTCGATCGTATGCTTTTTCGAGGTCAACAAACACCATATGCAGGTTCTTTTTGGCATGTCTGTATTTTTCGCATATTTGGCGAAGTGCAAAAATGGCGTCTGTTGTACCTCTCCCCGGCATAAACCCGAACTGGTTTTGTGTTATATCACTCACATCTCTCAGGCGTCTCTCTATCACTTTTTCCCATATTTTCATGCTAATAGACTATTATTAAAGCTAAAAGCTATTGAAATGCAGCTCATTTCAAACCATTTACCTTTTAATGACGTAGTCTGATATATAACACATGCAATCCCCAGCTCATTTTAACCGACGTAGTCTGGTATATAACACATGCAATCCCCAGCTCATTTTAACCAACGTAGTCTGATATATAACACCTGCAAATCCCCAGCTCATTTTAACCAACGTAGTCTGATATATAACACATGCAATCCCCAGCTCATTTTAACCGACGTAGTCTGATATATAACACATGCAATCCCCAGCTCATTTTAACCGACCTAGTCTGATATATAACACATGCAATCCTCAGCTCATTTTAACCAACGTAGTCTGATATATAACACATGCAATCCCCAGCTCATTTTAACCAACGTAGTCTGATATATAACACATACGATCCCCAGCTCATTTTAACCGACCTAGTCTGATATATAACACATGAAATCCCCAGCTCATTTTAACCGACCTAGTCTGATATATAACACATGCAATCCCCAGCTCGTTTTAACCAACGTAGTCTGATATATAACACATGCAATCCCCAGCTCATTTTAACCGACCTAGTCTGATATATAACACATGCAATCCCCAGCTCATTTTAACCAACGTAGTCTGATATATAACATGCAATCCCCAGCTCATTTTAAACGACGTAGTCTGATATATAACACATACAATCCCCAGCTCATTTCGCCAAAGTCTGTTAAAAACTTCATACCGACAGCGACACGAGCATGCTCGATGAAAAATTATAAGCAGTTAATAGGTTAAAAGTATGTTCTGTGGACTCATAGACAGTTTCACATAAAAGTATATTGCTATTAAATGTTAAATACAATGCAGTATAAATAGTTATTTTTAAATCATGTTGCAAGTTAATTAAAATAAAAGTGATATGTAAATATTAAGTTACTAGCAAACATGCACTATGAAATTATAAATACAATGTGTGCAAAGTTCCTTGTTAATGATGGTGATGGTGTGCAATTCACCCCTTGATAGACATAATGTAAACCAAATTCTCGTCATTTAGCTTGTCTCTTCAGGTGGCATACATCATTTTAGAACTGTTGGAACTATAACTTTCTGTCAATTCATTAAAATACAAATAGATTCTTCCGCTGCCAGATTTTGCCATACAAAGTGATATGTGTAAAGTTAGTAATCCATTTAATCCAGTCCCTAGCTTAGATTCCTTTATTTGTTGGTGTCGATCTTGTAGCCATACTCCCTAATAGGGTGCTAGTGCTAGTGAATGATACCTTAAATGTGCAATATTTTAACTGCAATGCGTGCTTTGCGATTTCACATGTAGACAATACCTTAAAAATACTTAAAGCATTATTCAGTGCTAAACATTGTTGTGTTTATATCAAAGAATATAATACTCACTAGGAGAACTATAACTTTATTTTTATACTACTAGCTCCCTAGCTATGCCCTAGCATTGTATACCGATGGAACTAAAATTGTCAATAAAAATATCACAATTATTTACGCAAATTAACAAAACATTATTTGTAAAATTATCCGCCCAAATTACGTAGGTAGGTAGGAGTCTGAGGTCAGCCATTTTTAAACTTCTTCTTAATTTAGCTGCATAAAAATCATGTTAGGGATACCAGATGAAAATATCATAATTTTATGGGTAATTTTGACCTCGAAGTTTTTTTGTACTTCTAATTCCAAAAAATAAATAAACAAATGTTGTGAAGATTAAATGTGGTGTACATTAATTGGTGTGATTGCGATTTGTGATTTCTTTAAATTAAAACCCATAAATACATTTTATTTTACGTTTTATTTACTAAACATGTTTAGTTTTGTACCACCTGCGTGAATTATAGGAGGTATTTCATTGTTCATACGCCTAAAAAGAACGGCCCATTGACATTTTATCTAACAATTTTTTAATACCGTCAAACAAGCTAACTTTGCCTCCAGGGTAATCGCCCCAACGTGATATCAAATATTGGGGTAATTTTTACCAATATGGTATCCCCACGTTTATGACGTCATCTATGTCTATCCCTTACGGGCGCACGCGGTAGGCCGCATCTATAGAAATATACTAGATCTATGATCATCTGTGAAAATTTCAACTGTAGCTATCACGGTTCATGAGATAAAGCCTGGCGACAGACAGACGGACAGTGGAGTCTTAGTAATAGGGTCCCGTTTTTACCCTTCCACACGGAACCCTAAAAACCGGCCAAGTGCGAGTCTGACTCGCGCACGAAGGGATCCGTACCATTACGCAAAAAACGGCAAAAAAAATCACATTTATTGTATGGGATTTATTTTATTTTATTATTTATTTTATTTAAATATTTATTTTATTCTGTTTTTAGTATTTGTTGTATACCAACAACCGTGATAGCTAGACAGTTGAAATTTTCACAGATGATGTATTTCTGTTGCCGCTATAACAACAAATACTAAAAATAGAATAAAATAAATATGTAAGTGGGGCTCCCATACGACAAACGTGATTTTTTGCAGTTTTTTGCGTAATGGTACGGAATCCTTAGTGCACGAGTCCGACTCGCACTTGGCCGGTTTTTCCTAATGCTAAAAAAACGAAGTATAAAACTTTACCTTCCGTTTTCAGTGCTAATGTTGTAATGTCAATTTAAAAATAGATATAATCAGCTACATTGATATTTGTTTAAAAAGGTGTCAACCATCTCTGTAGCTAGATGTACTTGCTCATGCACTTGCATTAATAAACTATTAAAGGCCTAATAAGTAAGATAATTATTCTTAGTTGCTAATTGTTATGTATGGAAAACACATTTATGAATAATTGTATGGTATTTGTTTGTCCGACTGATACTGCTATAGTTTATGTTCCTGTAGACACATTTATGTATGTATGTTATGTATGTATGCCCAATTTTTGGTGGTATCTACAGCCTATACTTTTTTGTAGAAAGTTGTTGTTTTTTGTTGTAGAAGTGACATTGGGTATAAATATTAAAGTTTAAGTGGCTAATTTGGCGCCAATGCCGATGTATGTACATTTTCAATTTTTCAAAAAACCTATGGAAGTTTCAACATGTGAATGCGGAAGAATATACTTGTTTACAACTTTTATGTTTAAATGGAATTTTAAATGAGATATAAAAACCGGCCAAGTGCGAGTCAGACTCGCGTTCCAAGGGTTCCGTACATTACACAATTTAAACAATGTATTTTTTATGTGAAACGTGAGTGAAATGTCTTTAAAAAACCCGTAGGGGTCGGATCAAAAACTAAGTAATTAAGTCCGACTCACGCTTGACTGCACATTTCTAACAGGTTTTCCTGTAATCTATAGGTTAAGATCTATTTTGTGTATTTTTTTCAACAATTTAGACCTAGTAGTTTCGAAGATAAAGGGGGGGGAATGGTATTTTTTTGCCTATTTTCTTGAATAACTTCAATTTTTTTTATCCTAAAATTATAAAAAAAATATATTTGAGATTCAAACAATGAGCTCTTTCATTTGATATGTAACACGATATAGTTTAAAAAACCTTATTTTTAAATTTTTTAATTTACCCCCCAAAAGTGGGCCCGATGTTTAAAATTCATTTGTTTACGTTACATGTCCGGCTTTGGGTCACAAACTTAGATATGTATACCAAATTTCAACTTAATTGGTCCAGTAGTTTCGGAGAAAATAGGCTTTAACAGACGGACAGACAGACGCACGAGTGATCCTATAAGGGTTCCGTTTTTTCCTTTTGAGGTACGGAACCCTAAAAATGTATCACAATAAAATTGCTTCCAAGCCCTTGCCCCAGTTGGGTTTTTTAATAACTTTAATTTGACTTTTTTCCTGAAATTAAAATCCTGACGTTATGGTTTTGCAATTGTTTTAATTTTTAGATAAAAGGTTCCTGAGGGCCTACCGCGAACCACGTTCGACGTGTTACCTCCCTGTCCCACTTACGTACGAATTTACAAGTGCGACAGAGAGGGTACGCTACGGCCCTTTGGTCTGTGTACAACTATGTATGTATGTATGTATGTCCAGTGATGTGAAATCTAACAGTATGTTTACGTAGTACAGTCTTGCGAGCCAATTCTGTTAGTAAAATTATAAAGTATACAGCTAGGTACACTTTTCGAGTACAATTATTGTAAGAAAAATACTTACATTACTGTTCTCGCTACCTATGCTCCAGTGACAAGTGACTGTTGCCAAACTATAGTAAAAACCTAATCTCTATGTCCTCCTAATGAAACGTAAACCAAAAATCTCTTAAAATATGTTTTAACCTCAGTTTTTAAACACTGCCAAAATTTTACTATAAAGCAGTTATAAAGGAAATGGCGCCATACCATACTGTAGAAAAAAACATAGGTTTAACTTGTTAATTATGTTTTGAAACCAATTGCAGTATGTTTATATAGTAATAAAAGACCAATACAATTATAGGACTGACTTTTAACGCGCAAAGCGGTAGAAATTTTACATGGTATCAGTGAAATATCAAAAATACTCAATTTTTTTTCTTAATGTCGTATGTTTGGTGCCGTTAACATATATATGTTGTGTGCACAGTTCGTGATAATGGTGATCGACTCGACGGACCGGCAGCGGCTGGGCATCAGCCGCGAGGAGCTGCACCGCATGCTGGCGCACGAGGAGCTCGGCCGCGCGTGTCTACTCGTCTACGCCAACAAACAGGTACCGTACACACCGTTGCGGCCTCCCCTAGTGATGTATGTCCACAGCGGGTTGCGAAATATTTTTTACAAAATCCAAAAGCAGACTGGCCGGAGATTGCGCAGGAACGAAACAACTGGCGTGTATTCGTGTCGGGGACCGAGACTCAGTGCACCTTCTGTTTTGTTCTGACAGACATAGTATAATGTAACTATACAACGAACCAACCTAGGTTAGCTTTACAAAGGCTAGTCTTAGCCACTATTATAATAGTAGACGAAGCCCCCTTCGTGGAGCAAATATTTACGCTGCGAGGGAGGAGGAAATTATTATGTTTGCAAATATACACTTATTATTATTATTCTCTTTATTTATTATTTTTCTTACGTTAGGTTTTTTATAATATGCATATAAAAGATTATTATTATTATTATTAGACCATACTTACTTTACTCTTTGGTCTAGACAAAAAAATTCAAAATCGCTCTCCTTCTTGATCCGACTGGCAAATCATGTTACTTTTTGACAACCGGATTTTTTTACCTAATTTGACCCCGCTGAATCCGAATTAGCCGGTAGCAAGATCGAAATCTTGACCGGAAGTGAGATATTCAAGATAGCGCCCATTATTGCCCTACATAGCGACCCTAATGAGTTCCTTATATGAAGACCTATATTTATTTTAATATTTTTTTTTGCTAATTTTTATTGCAAGGAATAACAGTTGAAATAACACGTATATTCTGAAAATTTTGAGTATCTATTTGGCATGGTTCTAAATATACAGTCCTTTAAATGTGGAAAATATCATCGTCAGCGGCCAGCGGCGCACCGCAATACGAATTCCCAGTTGTAAGGCCTCGTTATGTTACAAAACTCACTCGAAGGGTTTTAGTTATCCTTTTTTTTTTAATATATTTGTTTATTTAAATATTTATTCAATGGTTAAATCTTTTAGCACGCATTTGAAACCTTTAATCCATGTGCGCGGAGTAAGACTTTTTTGGTGAAAAAAAGCGTCTAGTATGAGAAATATGAGAATAGGTACGAATATTAAATAAATTTATCGTTTTATTAAGCAAATAATCGGGATTGTAAATTCTCTACTAAAATTTTGTGTAGATTATTAAAGTTACATAACTTTTTTTGCTATTGGCCGCCGTTTACAAGTTATTTACGAAAACCAAAAAAGGAACCAAAGAATTGATTATAATTAACTTTCCCGTGTTAATATCTCTCTGAATATTGATTCAATCGAAAAATTGTAAGGAATCTTTCTTGTAGGCAATTTTATGCAGATTACTTATGTAGAAGAATATTTTTTGCTATGCGCCACACTACGAGTTATTTACAAAAACCTAAAAAAGGGACCTTAGAATTGATTATAATTAACTTTCTAGCGTCAATATCTCTCTGAATATTGATCCTATCGAAAAATTGTACGGAATCTTTCTTGTAGGCTATTTTATGCAGATTACTTATATAGAAGAATATTTTTTACTGTGCGCGACAGTTTACGAGTTATTTACGAAAACCTGAAAAAAAGGGACCTTAGAATTGATTATAATTAACTTTCCCGCGTTAATATCTCTCTGAATATTGATCCTAGCGAAAAATTGTACAGAATCTTTCTTGTAGGCAATTTTATGCAGATTCCTTGTATAGAAGAAGATTTGTTTAATCTTTAAAGGGCTGTATATTTGGAACCATAGCAGATGGGTACTCCAAACTTTCAGAAAATACGTGTTATTATAACTGCTATTTTCTGCAATCATTATAATAAAAAAAGATTTAAAAAAAATATGGGTCTCCATACAAGGAACTCATTAGGGTCGGTAATAAATGGCCACCATTTTGAATATCTCACTTCCGGTCCAGATTTCGATCGGGCAACCGGCAAAGTCGGATTCAGCGGAGTCAAATTAGGTTAAAAAACCCGGTTGCCAAAAAGTAACATGATTTGCCAGTCGAAATCGATTTTATCAAAAATATGACCTGGCTATAACTTTAGTCAAAAATTCAAAATTAATTAACATTTTTTTTTCATTTATTCAGAAACCATACGATTCATATAAACATATCAAAAATGCAATACAAAAGATGTACCGCAACAAAAGAAAAATACAAAAAATTATATATATCATAAATTATGTTAAGAGGCCGTAGTCGATTTTGGAGCAAAAATGTAAAATTGATAGTCGTTGAAATTATACACGTTTTGTTACGTAATATCTAAATAACAAGTATTGATTTCTATTAGCACGTCTTCTCATCTTGCCTTTTAATAATGATGTCGCGAGCGTGCGTCACCGGTAATGCATGAAGAGAAAGTTTTTAAAAATTCATCAAAAAATCATGGTGGTAAATTATACAAATTGATGTATAAGAATAGTTTCAGCAAATGTTGTAGATTGTTTAAGTATCAAAATTACGTTGAAATTAAGTCGATTTTTAGAGAAATTGTCACTTGTTTTGAAGTAATTTCTGAAGAAAATTGATTTCGTCTAACTTTCATTTACACTACTTCAAAGTCATAATAATAAAAATGTAGTCTGATAAACGTCAAGTACAGGATATGTGTAATACAAAATTACCATGTTTAGCAGTCCAAACTTTACGAAATTTACAAATAAGAGCGACAAAATCAGTGCTTTACGCGCGTTTACCTAAACGTCCATCAGAAAAGCAAACATTACTAATTTAGCGAGTCTGTTTTCAAAAAATTGATCTGATAAAAAGTAAGATAAGAAGACGTGCTAATAGAAACCAGTACTTGTTATTTCAATTAGGTAACAAAAGGTGTAAAATTTCGCGGACTAAATCTATCAATTTTACATTTTTGCGACTAAAATCGACACCGGCCTCTTAACTAAAATTATAACTAATGCATATCTATATATCAGATAAATTAAGAACTGCTATCTGTACTTAGGTACTAAAACATCTTACGTCTAACTATATTTTTTGACTAGCCAACGAATTTTGAAAGCAATCTATTTCGGATAGATGTTTATTATAGTAACTAGGAAGTCGTCCGAAAAAGGTATGCCTGGAATAGTTTTTGACAGAAAAACTAATATGAAACAGCGATCGAGGGCGTAAGGGGTGATGCGGACAACCGAAAGTAACTAGTCTTAGGAGGTTAGGAGTGTTAGGACAATTAATAATTAAGAATTTTAAACAAAAACATAACGTGTAAGTATATCCTACTCTTTAAAAGGGAAGGGAAAATGTTTTGCCACCAACATAGAATTTACAAAATTATAATTATGATATTTGATTTTTTTGTTTTAATGGCATAAAATTGCATGGTTGGTGCATTATGCTTTTCATATGTTTAACCTTTAAACAAAGCTGTCTAATGCTTTGAAATAGACACTGCCACCTTTACTTTTGATTCTTGAAAAAATTGGTACCGTCAGCACTGCATCAAAGTAGCGGATTACACCACGCGCCAAAACTAATACCTACTACCATTGTCTAACAGCTTAAGACGATTCTCGCTGATTTGGCCTTGAGCGTCTGGGCAAATGTACCCGCTTCACCCCGCACTCCGCTCACTGCGATCGTACGTGAATTTTGACTCGCGGCACGCCAACGAGGTTCAAAGAATATAATAAGACAGCCCAGAGGCGCGCCGATGGCGCTATACTCGTATTTGTATATCTTTCGACTGCCAGCTATTTTGTCCTTTGAAAATTATAAGAAAAATATATTAATATAATGCCATTAATAGTTAACTTGTAAACTAAGTACTACATTTTTAGAATCGTTACCTTACTATTAAACTATTGTTTTTTTCGAGTAGTTGGTTGATAAATAAAATAGGTAATCAATTTCAAACTATTAGTTATAGTCGGAACTAATTTTTTCCTGTGACTTATACTTTTTTCGTAAAAAACACTACTACATGCCGTTTTGCTACTAGGTATTCTTGCCTATTTCTACTAAACGGCAATTCGATTAAAATTATCTTTAAACTAAAAAATGTTTTAAGAGTTCTGTAAATACAATGTTTTAACACCCCCTGGCACTGACTAAAATACCGACTTGGTTTCACATTACATCTCAAAACTTTTTTGTAGTTGAAGAATTTAGTTGCGAGACTTGCATCTTTTACATGTAATGTTTTTGATGGGATCTCATCTCTTTTTGTAGGCAGTCCTTGTTTTCGGGTACTACTTCTTGTACGCCAGCTACCACTTTTCTCAAAGCTCATACCCATCCCACACTATAGGTACTCGTACTCATACCATCTAATTTCTAAACTACCATCTGACAAAGTATAATGAAATGGGATGCGATGACTGAAATGATTTTTTTTTACATGTTCATGTGACCAGCTGTCCTTCCACCGAAATACAACCGGCTGACGATTTTATAAACATTAGCATCTAAACTATCAGTCGAATTGACTTAGGTATATATTTGTAAGAAACAGATAAAACACAAATTAACTAATTGAGGCTTGCAAAGTATAATGCATAAGGGAATATATTTTTATTATAATTTACCACCTCCACTAAACGCATCATCTACTCATACTCAAACGACAAAATATCTGCAAAAGATACACAAATACGAGTATAGCGCCAACCGCGCGCCTCTGGGCTGTAGATTATTCTTTGAACCTCGTTGTGGTAAATTCACGTACGATCGCAGTGAGCGGGGTGCGGGTACAGAGACGCTGAGACGCTCAAGGACACATCAGCGACTATCGTCTTAAATGGAATGTTCTTGGGGATATATCTAAGCCATATTATGCACTAAATTCAGGGTTCTAGCTTTAGCTAACACAAAATTACAGGACGTTGAAAATGGCCTGAGTGGCTTTGAGAAAAGGATGGTACGGCCGTGCCTCTTTGTTTTAGCTCGACTTGGCGCTTTACATGCGCGACAGATTATCGCTCCGTCTGTGACGAGCCTAATAGTAAGTTTTTCCGTAAATAAAAATACGATAGGCCGTTTTGCTAGTTCTTAATCGATTAAAATTATTTTTAAACTACAAAAACAATTTTTTTTAACAGATAATATACATACATCATACAACGTAATAGGTAATAGGTAGCTTATGTTAAATCAATTATTTATTGTTTCGAGATGGAATGGAACATTATTTAAAACTTGAATGACATCATAATTATGTCGGTTAGAAAACATTTATTTATTTATTTCAAATGAACTTTTCTCAAACATACGTATATTATAGTATAATATACACGGATATTATCATTACATTCATTGTAATAGACCGCAAAATACCGTGTTGTGCTCGCAAATGCGCGTCGCAACGAAATCAGCGCTCTGCAGTTATTTATTCTTTGGCCACAATAACTCCGATATTATAGAACTTTGCTTGTGCATAAGCGAACATAGTGCAAGGAAGGCACGGAGCGACGAGCGACACAGCCTCCTCGTCTCAAAGCTGGCACACGACTGCCGGCCACGCCATTTTCAGGTTTCAGGCTGCATACGCATGAAATGTGGAAAAAGCGTACGATTTCTTAAGAAAATATTTTTTTATTAACAAAAGCTATGTTGCATTTGTAGAACCTGTTAAAACATTTTTGTTAGTTTAAAAATAATTTTAATCGATTAAGCCGTTTAGTAGTTATAAGTAAAGTTAGCCGCAAAACGGCCTGTCGTGTTATTTTTTTTTCACCTCAGCAGCTCGAACAAGCCTACTTTCGTCACTCCCAGGAGTGAGGAAAGTGCGACTTTCCTCACTCCAGGGAGTGAAACAATGTAGCTTTTTAATTTAGTGAAGGCCATGAACTTCATACTTTTATTACATTTTTTTTATGGTACGGTACGGTCCGGTCCGGTTTCGTCTCGTATCGTATCTTATCGTATCGTACATATTATAATACTTTTTTTTTCTGTTTATTCTGTGTAATTCGAAATACATTTTAACCTTTAATATGTTCTCACTACTGAGGTGAAAAATTATGTGTGCAACACGAGAGCAAAGTTATTTTACATCTCGTGTTTTTGAGTCCCTCGCTACGCTCAAGATTCTACCCTAGAATCTTTCGCTTTCTCGGGACTCAAAATAAACACTCGCAAGAAAAACCAACTTTCCTCTCTTGTTGCACAAATAACTATTTCGGTGAAACTACAAATTTCAGGCAAAAAGTCAAATGTTACAATTGTTATGCATAGAGTGAAAATGCATATATATTTTTTTCATAATTTTTTGTTGACTCATTTAGAAGTTATAAGCTCTAAAAAGTAACAGTATTGATATAACGCTAGCGTCCAACAACGCGAGTAGTAAGATTAGCTCATGGCATGTCTCTGGGGAGATTTCTTTATCGGACCATAGATACATATGCTTTAGGTATAAGACTAAAATTCAATTAGAAATTATACGCAAACGGAATCCCAGAAACACCGACTGGTTAGCGTTCAAAAGCGACTTGAAGGCGGAACTGGGAGACCTTAAAGGCAAGCTAAACTCTATCAGTGATATAGAACTTGAATCAGACCGAATGGTACAAGCTGTCTATACAGCCTGGGCAAACAACTGCCCGGAAAAGAAAATCCTGGCGAAGAAGGTGCCCTGGTGGAACCCGGAGATCGCAAAACTCCGGAAGGAAACCAGGGCTGTCTTCAACGATGCTAAAAGGACTAAGGACTTTCAGCATTATGCGCAGAAACTCACTGAATACAGCAAAGCGGTGAGGAAAGCAAAAAGGAAGGCATGGATGAACCATTGCGATCAAATCAGGTCCATACCGGAAGGCATGAGACTTACAAAAGCGCTAGCCACAACGAAGTCAGTTCCGCTCACTTCAGTTAGAAGAAGTGATGGAGGAATGACTGAAACGGGGTTAGAAACCCTAAAAGTCATGTGTAACACACACTTCCCAGGCTCGATAATACACCAGAGCGTAACGGACGATATAGTAACTAGTGTGGTGGAACAACCCACTAGCACTACCAGGTACAACTGGGACACGTCTAAAAAGGTAGTAGATCACGATAAGATACAATGGGCACTATCAACATTTCAGCCATACAAAGCCCCGGGGCCAGATGGAATCTACCCCATACTACTACAAGAGGGCGCCAATGTACTAATACCACACTTAGGTAGACTGTACAGAGCGTGCATAGCTTTCGGACACGTGCCACGTGTGTGGAGGATGGTAAAAGTAACATACCTGCCTAAACCAGGCAAAGCAGATTACACAGAAGCCAAATCGTACAGGCCGATAAGTCTGTCATCATTTTTCCTCAAAACATTGGAGAAACTGGTAGACAGACATATAAGGGATGGTCCTCTTAAGAGACATCCACTGCACCAATTGCAATGTGCGTACCAGCCGGGTAAATCGACTGAAACGGCACTGCACCTGGTGACAACCAAAGCAGAGCAGGCGATAGAGAACAAGGAACTATGCCTAGCCACTTTTCTAGACGTGGAGGGGGCATTTGACCGCACCACGTATCAGGCAATCAACACTGCAGCATCTAAACATGGCATAGAACCGACAATCTGTAGATGGATTGGTACTATGCTAAATAGCCGACTAATAAAGTCCACCCTCATGGGAGATGAAATATTAGCCACGGCCACGAAGGGTTGCCCACAGGGGGGGGTTCTTTCACCGACTCTCTGGAGCCTGGTAGTGAACTCACTGCTGGAAGAACTAAACAAAGGCCCAATATACACGGTAGGGTATGCAGATGATTTAGTGATTCTTGTAAACGGGAAATTCCCGGGAACGGTATCGGAAATCATGAATACAGCACTGAAGCAAGTGGAGAGGTGGTGCAACCATCATCAGCTCTCCATCAATCCTGGCAAAACAGTAGTAGTACCGTTTACCAGGAAAAAGACCCTTAACGGCATGAAACAGCTGAAGCTTTATGGAAGGGTTCTGGAAATGTCCGATGAAGTGAAATATCTAGGTTTAACACTAGATAAAGAACTGAACTGGAAAAAGCATGTCGAAACTACCATAACCAAGGCACTGAGGGTGTTTGGAATGTGTAGAACGGCATATGGCAAAACGTGGGGTTTAAACCCAAAGGTACTGAGATGGATCTATACCATGATGGTAAGACCTATCATTCTGTACGGATGCCTGGCATGGTGGCCAAGGACACTAAAGAGCACATGCAGGGATGCCCTTACGAAAATACAAAGAACGGCGTGCATGGCTATTACTGGCGCGTTTAGAACGACGCCAACAGCGGCGATGGAGGTACTACTAGACCTCCCGCCGCTGCACCTAGTGATACAATCTGAGGCGCGGAAATCGTTACACAGGCTGGCTTTGACAGGCCTCTGGAGCGATAACAAGCCAAAGACTAAACACACAAACATGGAATGTGACAATTTCATGAAAAGGATTACGAATATGGGCTGCGATAAGATGCAACCCAAGTTTGTGTTCCGTAAGAATTGTAATGTTAAAGTTCCAACAAGGGCTGAATGGACCGAAGGTCTTGAAGCACCAATGTCTGATGAAAATGACATCATATGGTACACAGACGGGTCCAAGACAGATTCTGGTACTGGGGCAGGCATTTATGCAAATGACTTTAGTAGTAGCATAAGCATGGGCAATTACGCCACTGTCTTCCAAGCCGAGACATACGCTATAATTGCCTGTGCACATGAGAATATAGTTAGGCAAACCCAAGGGAAGAATATCTATATTCTCAGCGACAGTCAAGCTGCACTCAAAGCGCTTAAGGCGCCTAGAGTGGACTCTAGACTGGTATACAATGGCATCCAAGCTCTGAACAAGCTTGGAAGGCAAAACAAAGTGCAACTGGTGTGGATCCCAGGGCACGAGGGATTCATGGGCAATGAAAATGCAGATGAACTTGCCAGAGCCGGATCTGCAAACAACCTTATAGGTCCGGAACCATTCGTGGGGCTCTCACAGGGAACCATCACAACGGCTATCAAAGACCTTACTAAGACCAAACACCAGGAAGAATGGGACAGTCTGACGGGTCTAAAGCACTCAAAGCTCTTTATACAAGGGGTAGACTCTGGTTGGAGCAAAAAGCTTTGGAAACTTAGCAAACGGCAACTCCAAATAATAACGGGGGTGTTTACTGGCCATTACGGGGTCAAGGGAATCCTGGCCAAGATGGGGCACGCTGACAACACCGATTGTCGTATGTGTGGCGAAGAGGAAGAGACAATAGAACACCTTATGTGTGAATGTCACGCCCTCGCCAGACAAAGAATGAAGGACTTTGGAACGGGCTACCTGGTACCAAAGGAATTCAAAAAGCTACCCATGGGGTCCATCATCCGGCATATGGAGAGGGTGGGGAAGGCTCTTGAGTAGCGGACGGATCTTTCCTAGGGGGTAACTGCACAAAAGATCCCTATGGGTCGAAGTGTATCCGTAAGGGCCCCCGAAACTATAAGATAAGATAAGATAACAGTTTTTGGCCAAAAACTGCGCGGAGCGCCTTAATAAAAGGTGTCTCTAGGACTAGGTGTACAACAATCAACTAGATTTTAACGTATACTTATATGCAAAGATTCATTACAATCTAAAAAGTAGTTTTAAAATGAGAACGGGAACTCCATTTGTATGGGAAGGTGAAATTGTGAAAACTCTTTACGACAATAATCCATATATTGGGACTGTTTTTAGGGTTCCGTACCCAAAGGGTAAAAACGGGACCCTATTACTAAGACTTCGCTGTCCATCTGGCCGTCTGTTTGTCTGTCACCAAGCTGTATCTCATGAACCGTGATAGCTAGACAGTTGAAATTTTCACAGATGATGTATTTCTGTTGCCGCTATAACAACAAATACTAAACAGTACGGAACCCTCGGTGCGCGAGTCCGACTCGCACTTGGCCGGTTTTATTAATTTGTTGACGTATAGTATATTTTATTTTAAGTAATAACTTGACCTTGTTAATTAGAAGGAACGGAAAATAAAATGTAAAATCCTAGGTCGCTGCAGGAACCAGGAATAAATAAAATTAATACCTATATAATGAAAAAATTGTCTTTGTTGTCAATTTAAAATAGTAGTTGATAGCGATAAGGCAGGTATTTAGCGACCTTGTGATACGAGATAAAGTAAAGTAAACAGAAATACATGTGCACTACGTCTTGCCGCTATCAACAATGTATCACTGTAAGTATTTGTATAGCGATGACGTCCTTTATACGAACATGTTTTTTTATCACTACATCTTATAAAATAAAGTCCCCTGACGCGTCTGTCTGTTTGTATGTTCGCGATAAACTCAAAAATTACTGAACGGATTTTCATGCGGTTTTCACCTATCAATAGTGTTTCTTGAGGAAGGTTTGGGTGTATAATTTATTTGTTAAGGTTTACCCGTGCGAAGCCGGGGCGGGTCGCTAGTTATTCTATGAATTTATTCTAGAATTTACCTGCTGAACTTATCGTTGCTTTCATTGTCTACGAAATTGAAAATGTAACATCATAACATTCATAACATATAACTAATGACTTTACATTCTACCGATGCAAAGCGAGTTTTAATACTCCAGAAGCGAGCGATTCGATTACTGGCCGAAGTCCAAGCCTGACATCCGTGTAAAGAACTTTTTAAACAAAATGGCATCCTGACACACCTCCCTACACATATTCCAAATAATAATGTTTGTGAGAAATAATTTACATAAGTTCAAATGTATCGAGGTTACGGGTAAACAACTCCGATCAGGGAGACTACGCACAGTGCCGCGTCGCATGGCACTTTCAGTCAAAAATCCGAGGGTGATAGGGCCAACGTTTTATGAGCGTCTACCTACAACGTTGCGAACAGAACCATCTGACGAAGCATTTCAACGCCAATTGAGATCCTTTTTATTGGATAATCCATTATATTCTGTAAAAGAATATATGGAAATGACGCCTAATATTATCAATAGATTTAATTAATTATATGATATGATATTGCTTACCTATTCTTATATTGTAATGCATTGTACTATATATATTTATTTATAGTCTTTGGTTACCGCGATAGTTACTCATGAAATAAAACTATGAAAACGGATTATATCGCGTATATTGAATTTATAATACATCCCGACGTTCCTCAGTCACCCGTTGACCACGAACGCTGTAAAGGGTTCGAAACGTCGGGATGTATTATAAATTCAATATACGCGATATAATCCGTTTTCATAGTTTATATATATATATATATATATATATATATATATATATATATATATAAGGTTGCCAGAGCTCGAGGGAGAGGAGTGTTAGGGTAGGCAACGCGCATGTAACTCCTCTGGAGTTGCAGGCGTACATAGGCTATGGAGACTGCTTAACACCAGGCGGGCCGTATGCTTGTTTGCCACCGACGTAGTATTAAATATATATATATATATAGTATTATAGTATTACCGGCAGGAACACAACACTATTAGTAGGGTCTAGTGTTATTTGGCTGCGGTTTTCTGTAAGGTGGAGGTACCTCCCCATAGTTTGACGACCATTACCATATTGACATCTTTTTCGTAACCATGCTATTATTGACATCGTATTTATTTATTTAATCTTTATTGCACAAAAGAAAATACAATCGTACAAAAGGCGGACTTAATGCTATGAGGCATTCTCTACCAGTCAACCTTCGGGCAAAGCAGAGAATTTGTAGGCGGTGCAACATAGTGATTACATATATTAAATAATGCATAGGCATAGACATACATACATATATCTGTATATATAATATTCATATACATACATACAAATACATAAGATATCAGATGAAACTTTCAAAACAGAAACACTAAGAATTCATCGTTCTGCCAGCAAAGTACTCACGTAAGGATTTTTTAAATGCAAATCTATTCGGACACTTGTCTAATTTTAACAGGGAGACTATTCCAAAGGCGAGCTGCCTGATTAGAGAAAGAATAGGACATGAAACCTGTTCGGTGAGATGGTATGGACAGAAAGGTTGCCAGTAGAGCGAAGTTGACGGACACGAGAAACACCATAGTAGTTGAAGAAAGATTTGAGATATTCGGGAGATTGGGGATCTGGCAACGCCATTGTGAATATTTCATACATTTTTCTAATTAATTTTAAGTTTATTTTTATTATCTCATACACACCACTCGAACGCACCTATTATATATTTATACCTGGCAACATACATTCCTGTCCCCCCACTCCCCGCATTCAACCGCCAGTGCCACCTAAACCTATCACCGCGCGCGAGCCTAAAAAATTGGCTCATCTAAATAAACTCAAAATCATGTGAAAAAGTACTCCATGGACATCAGTGCCGCCCTGTGAATTGTGAACTCAATAAAGTTTGATTGTGCCGAAAGAAGAAACTCAAAACTGGAGTCGGCAGGTCATCAAGTGTCGAAGGTTGGTTTCCCGTCCTCTCCAAGTGTTGGTCCTTCGAACCGGATCCTTCCTATATAAATATCTCATTATTTCATTCATATTTACAATAGTCACACACTCAAAAGTATAATTTATACGTATATTTGTTAAAAACGCACAACGTGCCGTCATACTTTAATTGGTTCACATAACGCTTATTTCATCTTATTTCGCAACTAATTATTAATAAATACCAGTTATTTTACTCATTCTTTAAGATTAAAAGCATATTTTTGGTAGATCGCGCATATTTCGTAAAATCAATTGTAAAAATTTGTTCGCCTCGCGCGATTTATCTACCTACCTACCCGCCATATTTGTAGTTAAACTCGCCCGCAAAATTCGTCAACTTCGTCGCTTTGATTTTGGTTTACTTATATAACAAAACTCTCATTTCATAACTTTACGCAAATTACGCATACCTTATTATTAATTGACTCATTACAAAATGAAAGACGACGAAGAAGTGATGATTATCTTTTTAGAACATAAAAAACAATTTCTGTTTCAAATAATTCAAGAAGTTTATAATTTAAGGTGGTTCGATTTTCATACAAAATTCAATCTGCTTTAATTAAGGCACTACACACTATTACTACACAAATATTTGCTCATTTATCTACTTTCGAATATTCGTTTGCGCTAAATTAATAGAAAAACTTTGTTTCATACAGAAATCATACATAAATCAACGTAATTTTTTCATCAATTTTACGTATGTGTGTGTCACTAATGTCGTGTACAAATACGTTGCGTGCGGCGTTGCCACTCTATGACGTTGGCGACGTTGCCTGGCCGACCTGGCAGGATTTGCAGTGCCGTCATGTTTAGTGCATTATTATTTGACAGTGTTGACACTGACACATAGGGTCATGTTTATTGTGACATCAATTTGTTTGTATAAATTGAAAATGATAGCAACGTCTAAATCAAGTTACAAAAATCATCGGTGTTCTAGTCCGCGAAAATCCAGAAAAATTCAGACTCAATTGAAGCGGAATTCATGATGGTGAAGTTTCGTAAGGTAGGTACAGTTTCATTCCTTCATTGTACATTGTAATTTTCACGTGCCGATCTTTTTAGAAAATAATTCTCACTTCTTCCGTAATGGTAGATATAAGCAGTGAACAATACCTATATAATGTAATTATTACTGTTTTGGTTGCCGAATAGTCAATGTGTCACTAACTCTAGGTTTTTTTAGGTATTGTGCAAAATGAAGAGGCATTCTTGGAAATATAATGTTTTCCTTCATTAGGCAGAAAAAATCAGGACATCCTCACTGCAATAAAGTAAAATAAAACATTTCCTGGGGATGAAAATTATGGAATTTTGTCTATGAATGAAAAACACAATTATTACTAGGTAAGTAAATGATAACTTTATTAGAATCCATATTGTTGCATCATCTTTCTTCCTATAACATTAGAGATTTTGTGCTATCATGATATTATTTTTCTTTCAGGTACAGGGACAACTACGGATAACAAATATGAAAAAATGTTATTTCATTTGTTGTGTGAATCCATCTACACCAGCAAGACATCCACTGCTGGACATAGGCCTCTCCAGGGATCTCCACAACGACTGGTCTTGCAAGACCGGCCAAAATATCGAGAAATAATTATATAAATAAACATGATAAATATCCCGTTTTCTATAATAGTTATAATTAGAAGGCCATGCAATGTTGTTACTCACTGTACCTACTTGAATCAAAAAAAAATATATATAAAAAGTTTTAATTTTATTTTACAATTACTGCTTTATTATTAGTACATTACGATACAAGTGCGAAAAGTAGGAAATTGGCAACGAGTGGCGATAAATTGAAACACGACCGAAGGAAGTGTTTTAATCGACACGAGTTGCGAATTACCTTTTCGCACGTGTATTGTACAACGTTTTACAGTACATAATTATGGCCCTTTACATTTTCGACATATGCACGTAACTAATTATCGCACTAGGGCGGTAACGTATATGTAGCACCATATGTACTAAAAAGTATTTTACAGTACATATGGTGCAACTTTCTCGCCCTAGTGCGTAAAGAGCACTTTTCATGCATATGTCGAAAGTTTAAAGGGCCATATGTACTGTAAAACGTTGTACGATACACGTGCGAATAGGTAATTCGCAACTCGTGTCGATTTAAAACACTCTCTGCGGTCGTGTTTTAATCTGTCGCCACTCGTTTCGAATTTTCTCTTTTCCGCTCTTGTATCGTAAATAACTATTTCAAACTGCAAGGGTACGATGATAGATCTCAATTCAATATAATTTTGCAACATTTGGCATTATTAGGTTATAAATTGTATGGAGATGAAATCTATCATCGTACCCTTCCAGTTTGAAAAATACTATAGAGGCTGGGCAGTAAGGGATTGCTTTACTTGTAGAACTATATTTAGCGCTTTAAAAAAAACTGATACCTGACACTTACAAACCTGGACTTCCTTGGGCTAGTGCTACTAAGAATCGTCAGTATTCTCCATCCTTTCTGAGTTGGAAGAACCCAAAAAGGTGAGATTTGTGAAAGTCAGGTTTTCAATATATGTGGGCGTTTTCAACCAAACGGGTACCTACTTATTGTTGTCATATTTCCATAAAGCTTCAAAATGAAATCAACCTAATCGACAACCGACAATGTGGTACCTTTTAGTTCAAAACGTCACATATTTTTATAAAACGTTATAAACTAATTTATTAATAATACTGAATATCTGGGAGAATAAGAAAACATAAGTAAAAACTCAAAAATGCTCGTTTTCCCAGAGATAAGACCTAGCTAGATCGAACCCCTTACAGCAAATTTCATCGAAATCGTTAGAGCCGTTTCCGATATCACTGAAATATATTTCGGTTATATCGGAATCGGACAAGAATTCGAAGAATAAAAGGTATAAGAAACATAAGATAACACAAAAAGGACAAAAAAAAGTACCCCTGACGTACCAGTCTCGAACCCGAATCCTCTTGCACGTATTTCCACGAACATACCGCAACGCCATTGCAGCATACTTACACTGCATGAAATTGTCTACTACAAGCATCACGGAAACACTGTTTGCATGTGTGAGTAATAGTAGGAAATGGCATGACAGAAACACTCTGTCGACTTTAAAAGTGTTTTTTGCACTAATGAAGTATTCAATGTTTATTATAATAGTTCAATATTTATGTAAAAAGTGCGCTAAACATACTTGTAAGTATACAGATACCAACACTATTCCACAAAAAAATAAAACCTGAAAATTTGCGAAAGTGACGCCATCTAGCGGGGTTTAAGCTTTGGGTAACCTAGTCGAACCACCTTAAGCTTGAGGATTTCCGATGATGTCACTCGCACGCAGTTTTTAGCGAGGGCTCAATCCGCTGATAAAACGCGTTCAGATTATATTGAAACCGTAGATAAGCTTATAATTGAACAACTCAAAGAAAATCCTGAGGCTCAGCCGAGTTATAGTTTTTTAAATACATTCGATGAGTTATATTGTTACGTTAAACAAAAAGAAACTATTTTGAGGCAAGAGCTTGAGGACCAAAAGAAAAATAATAACTTTAATACGAAGTTACCCCCTCTTCAACTCATAGGTTTTGATGGTACTCCTACTAAGTGGCCAGTATTCTATGAAAATTTCCGCAGTGTCATACACACTAATACTCGCCTAACAAATGCTGAAAAGGTCCAGTACCTAATAGGCTGTCTCTCCGGCAAAGCACTCAATGTTTGTTCCGGAATAATAGCTACCTCTGAAAACTATGACATCATATGGCAAGCTCTTCTAGCAAAATACCAAGATACTAGGGTACAGGCTTTTGTCTATCTAGACCAAATGTTACAACAAAAGACTGGACAGTCAGTCGATAATATACTTGATAACTTTTGTTCCGCTGAAGCGGCATTACAGCGCTTGAAAATTGGTAACTTATCAGATTTCATCCTAACTCATATTGCCTTAAGTAAGTTGGACAAATCTATGATTGTCCTGTTCGAACAAGCTCATAGACATATTGACATTCCTAAATTTAGTGATTTAAAGAAATTTCTAACCGAACCGAACAGAGTATACTCCACGCACCGTCTCGCTCTCAAACGCAAACTTATAATAATAATCAGTGTTGGCCGTAATTGTTAATTTTAATTAACCATTGATCAATTTTATTAACCATTAGTTCCGCCATTAACCAATTGCATTAAAGTTAATTCGGATTAAATTTTTGAGACGTTAATGGCCATTGAAGTTAATTCGGATTAACTTTAATTCGGATTAACTTCAATGGCCATTAAAGTTTCAAAAAATTAATTAGAATTACTCTCAATTGCATTAACGTCTAATAAAATTACATTCGTGATATTTTAAAATGAGACAGCAAAATGACCCTGACTGAACCCTGGCAGTAGTAGCAGTACCTACCTACTACCTAGTAGAATTCTGGTTTGGTGCAACACAGACATACGCGGTTTTGGTCATTTAAATCGTCTTGATGAGCACTTCGGAGAGCCGTACCCATGATAGAGCTGATGCTGAACCCTGGCAGTACCTAATGGATCTAAGGTTTGGTGCAACATAGGCACACGCTGTTTTAGTCATCCAACTCGTCTTGATGAGCACTTAGGAGAGCGGTACCCATGATAGAGCTGATGCTGAACCCTGGCAGTACCTAGTGGATCTAAGGTTTGGTGCAACATAGGCACACGCTGTTTTAGTCACCCGACTCGTCTTGATGAGCACTTAGGAGAGCAGTACCCATGATAGAGCTGATGCTGAACCCTGGCAGTACCTAGCGGAACTAAGGTTTGAAGCAACATAGGCACACGCTGTTTCAGTCATCCGACTCGTCTTGATGAGCACTTAGGAGAGCAGTACCCATGATAGAGCTGATGCTGAACCCTGGCACTACCTAGTGGATCTAAAGTTTGGTGCGACATAGGCACACGCTGTTTTAGTCATCCGACTCGTCTTGATGAGCACTTAGGAGAGCAGTACCCATGATAGAGCTGATGCTGAACTCTGGCAGTACCTAGTGGATCTAGGGTTTGGTGCAACATAGGCACACGCTGTTTTAGTCATCCGACTCGTCTTGATGAGCACTTAGGAGAGCAGTACCCATAATGGAGCTGATGCTGAACCCTGGCAGTACCTAGCGGAACTAAGGATTGGTGCAACATAGGCACACGCTGTTTTAGTCATCCGACTCGTCTTGATGAGCACTTAGGAGAGCAGTACCCATGATAGAGCTGATGCTGAACCCTGGCACTACCTAGTGGATCTAAGGTTTGGTGCAACATAGGCACACGCTGTTTTAGTCACCCGACTCGTCTTGATGAGCACTTAGGAGAGCAGTACCCATAATGGAGCTGATGCTGAACCCTGGCAGTACCTAGTGGAACTAAGGTTTGGTGCAACATAGGCACACGCTGTTTTAGTCATCCGACTCGTCTTGATGAGCACTTAGAAGAGCAGTAACCATGATAGAGCTGATGCTGAACCCTGGCAGTACCTAGTGGATCTAGGGTTTGGTGCGACATAGGCACACGCTGTTTTAGTCATCCGACTCGTCTTGATGAGCACTTAGGAGAGCACTTATACTAGGTACTGCCAGGGTTCAGCATCAGCTCTATCATGGGTACTGCTCTCCTAAGTGCTCATAAAGACGAGTCGGATGACTAAAACAGCGTGTGCCTATGTTGCACCAAACCTTAGTTCCGCTAGGTACTGCCAGGGTTCAGCATCAGCTCCATTATGGGTACTGCTCTCCTAAGTGCTCATCAAGACGAGTCGGATGACTAAAACAGCGTGTGCCTATGTTGCACCAAACCTTAGATCCACTAGGTACTGCCAGGGTTCAGCATCAGCTCCATTATGGGTACTGCTCTCCTAAGTGCTCATCAAGACGAGTCGGATGACTAAAACAGCGTGTGCCTATGTCGCACCAAACCCTAGATCCACTAGGTACTGCCAGGGTTCAGCATCAGCTCTATCATGGTTACTGCTCTTCTAAGTGCTCATCAAGATGAGTCGGATGACCAAAACAGCGCGTGCCTATGTTGCACCAAACCTTACTTCCACTATGTACTGCCAGGGTTCAGCATCAGCTCCATTATGGGTACTGCTCTCCTAAGTGCTCATCAAGACGAGTCGGGTAACTAAAACAGCGTGTGCCTATGTTGCACCAAACCTTAGATCCACTAGGTAGTGCCAGGGTTCAGCATCAGCTCTATCATGGATACTGCTCTCCTAAGTGCTCATCAAGACGAGTCGGATGACTAAAACAGCGTGTGCCTATGTTGCACCAAACCTTAGTTCCGCTAGGTACTGCCAGGGTTCAGCATCAGCTCCATTATGGGTACTGCTCTCCTAAGTGCTCATCAAGACGAGTCGGGTGACTAAAACAGCGTGTGCCTATGTTGCACCAAACCTTAGATCCACTAGGTACTGCCAGAGTTCAGCATCAGCTCTATCATGGGTACTGCTCTCCTAAGTGCTCATCAAGACGAGTCGGATGACTAAAACAACGTGTGCCTATGTTGCACCAAACCCTAGATCCACTAGGTACTGCCAGGGTTCAGCATCAGCTCTATCATGGTTACTGCTCTTCTAAGTGCTCATCAAGACGAGTAGGATGACCAAAACAGCGCGTGCCTATGTTGCACCAAACTTTACTTCCACTATGTACTGCCAGGGTTCAGCATCAGCTCTATCATGAGTACTGCTCTCCCAAGTGCTCATCAAGACGAGTCGGATTACCAAAACAGCGTGCGCCTATGTT
This sequence comes from Cydia strobilella, assembly GCF_947568885.1. Lineage (NCBI taxonomy): Eukaryota > Metazoa > Arthropoda > Insecta > Lepidoptera > Tortricidae > Cydia > Cydia strobilella. Next base: position 21,384,020 of record NC_086068.1, read on the forward strand.
GCACCAAACCTGAGCACCACTATGTACTGCCAGGGTTCAGCATCAGCTCTATCATGAGTACTGCTCTCCCAAGTGTTCATCAAGACGAGTCGGATGACCAAAACAGCGTGCGCCTATGTTGCACCAAACCTGTTCCACTAGGTACTGCCAGGGTTCATAAGGAGGATGAGTAATACATACTCAAAACTTTTACAAGTTCAGTCTTGCAGACCTTTGATCCCTTGGACGCCTTTATAAAATTATGATATTTCTTCTTGTTAATTGTTAATTTTTAATCACATTTTTAATTTTCATTAAAAATTGATTTAATTTTTAATGGTTTGTAAACCATTAACCATTAGTTTGTTTTAATTGTTAATTTTTTGAAATGAATTAACATTAATGGCCATTGATGTTAATGGCCATTACTAATTCATTTTCCGTCAATGGCTAATGGTTAATGGCCATTAACCTTTTTAATTGTTAATTTTTAATGGTTAATGGCATTAGCGTTCGGCCAACACTGATAATAATTCTCGCACTCACTCACTCAGTACTAACAAACCCTCAACGCAAATTAATAAAATAAAAACATTCTGTACTCAAGTTACAAATCCGCAACCTCAAACTTCCAGCAAGTTTAATAACTGACATTCTCACTCAATCTCGCTCATGCAAAGTGTGTAAATCTCAACTCTCTCACCCGCTATTTAAATGTGAATATTTCTTACAACAAAATACTCAAACGCGCAACGACATAGCTCGTCAACACACATTTTGCATGTAAATCAACAAATAGGTGTTCGGTTTGCAATAAGAAACATCATTCTTTGTTACATTACGAGACCCAGTCGAATACAACGCATTCCTTGCAATCAGCTGATTCAAATACAAACAATAATAACAACTCGGCTGGCACGAGCGCTGCTCCAGCGCCGCGTCCAAGCAGTAGTAGCACATCGAATCTTCCGTCTCTGTCCCACCCGCCGCTTCAGCCGCGCTCGCCTACGGCGACTGCAGCTCGCACGAACGGCGGCCAGACAAACGATAACCTCGCGCTTTCTGTTACAATTCCCGCTCGAAATTTAAATTGTGACACTTTAGTTTTATGCCCGACTGCGTCTGTTAACGTTTATAGTAATAATCAAACGCATCGCCTCTGTGTATTCTTGGATACGGGAGCGGCTACTAATTTCATAACAAAGGCTTGCTGTGAACGCTTAAATTTAAAAATTACTCCCGCACCCGCTATTATTAATGGCATAGGAAAAATCCAAGACCGCGCGTTTGGAATAACGCAACTTACAATACACTCTCGATTCGACTCACGCTGTTCCTATACCGTTTGCTGCCGCGTTATGAATGAAATTACGGACATTTTACCTAGCGCCGAGCTAGAAACCACGCAATTAGACCATCTTCAAGGTTTGCCGATGGCCGATGACGAATATTACTTACCGGGCGAGATAGATTGTTTGATAGGTAATGAATTATTCCCCACGTTACTCGGACCAGGTAAAGTGACCTCGCCGACCTCCTCGGTTGTAGGTATCGAAACTACTCTCGGATTTATCGCCGGAGGAAGGGCGTATCTCGAAACTCGCTCTTTAAACGCTCACAATTTGGAAAAGACTTTCTTTTGCCAAACTGAAGATTTTGCTCTCGATCAATTAACGCAACGCTTTTGGGAAATCGAAAATGTCCCAGAAAAAACCCATTTTAGTCCAGATGACGAAGCATGTGAAAAACATTTTCAGTCAACTTATACGCGCGAGGATGACGGTACCTATACCGTTGCTCTTCCATTCAAACACTCACCTGCCGAATTAGGATCATCTTATTCTGCAGCGAAGCGCCGCTTATTAAATTTAGAAAAGAAACTCGACTCAACTGGATTACGATCCAATTATAACGCAACTATTCAAACTTACATAGATCAAGGTTATCTAATAAAGGTTCCGAATAATTTTCAAAACACTAATTGTTATTACATACCGCATAGGGCCGTTTATCGTCCCGACAAAGAAACTTCAAAGACGCGTATCGTACTGAACGCTGGTTGTAAAACCACCTCAGGAAAATCCCTTAATGATTTACTTTACGTAGGTCCAGTTCTACAGAATAATATTTTCGAATTGCTTTTAAATTGCTTTTAAATCTCCGCATGTTTTCAATCGCAATTTCCGCAGATATCGAAAAAATGTATTTTCAAGTGAAACTTTCTCCTGATCATCACTCATTCCAAAGAATTTTATTTAGGTTTGACACTAATTCACCGATCGAAATATATCAATTTAATCGAGTCTGTTTCGGTGTTTCTAGTTCACCCTATTTAGCTTTGCGCGTCGTGCGACAGCTTGCCGCAGATAGCCGCGATTCATTCCCGCTCGCCGCTTATGAAGGCGAAAACCATATGTACGTTGACGATTATGTTAGTTCCGTTGATAATGTGGATACGGCAGAAAAAATATATAAAGAGATGACAGCTATGTTCAAATCGGGAGGTTTCAACTTCAAATGATACTCAACTCATGTCGCGCGTCCCATCCGCTCAGAAAAGCCCTCTTGCTGTCAAATTTGATGATGATCCCAACGCTGATACTAAAACCGTAGGTATGCAATGGCAGCCTACGGATGATCAATTTCACTTTAAAAATAACATAGATTTTCCAGAAACTTGTACTAAACGCTCGATTCTGTCTGTCACCGTGCGCGCTTGTTCGACCCGCTAGGTCTAATTAGCCCGGTCGTAGCTTATATGAAATTACTCATTCAAGAATGTTTTAAACTTCAACTCTATTGGAATGATGAAGTGCCCGACTTCATTGTCTCCAAATGGAAACAATTCCACCAGGAATTATCGCATTTATCAGAAATTAAAATACCGCGCCATATTGGCATCACGTCCAAAAACAGAATAACTTTAATCGGATTCGCCGACGCTAGCCAGCAGTGCTATGGTGCTGCGATTTATGTACGCGTAGACTCAGATGAAAACTCAACCGCAAATTCAGTAGAATTACTCACCGCTAAATCAAAAGTTTCCAACCCTAATAACTATTACTCGCAAAATTTATAAATTCCGTTCGCGATGTCCTAAGTAAACGATGCACTATATAGGTAAATAACATACGCTTTTTCAGACGCCACTGTAACACTCACATGGATTCATTCGCCCGCTTATAAATTTCACACATTTGTAGCTAATCGTATCGCTCAAATAAATGAATACTTACCCGCTTCCCACTGGTTCCACGTTCGTGGCGTAGAGAACCCTGCAGATATTGTATCGCGACCTGTAACGTCAATAGGATTAATAAATAACTCACTCTGGTTCCACGGCCCGCAATTGTTATCCGCTCCGATTAATACCTGGCCTGTAAAGGAATTTAAAATAAATCATAATGAACAAGATGATTTACAAGAAATTAAAGTTACATCGCTTCCCGCGCAAACTGTATTACCTACGGTCGAACCTACGCACCCAATTCATGACCTCGCTGTAAGATGTTTGACGTGGACTAAACTCATTCGCTCACTCGTATACGCATTTCGCTTTTCAAAATTACTTCACTCTCAAGGTTCCATAACTACAAATGACTTAGAATATGCAGAATACCGCGTGCTACGCTACGAGCAAGCAACACATTTCTCTCGCGAGCTTGATGCTATCAAAGATAGATATAACTCCGTAATAGATGGATACAGTCTAAGGAAAAAACGTGCCTCGAAAATCAAGAAAATTTGATTCTCGCTCAGAGGGCGCTACTAGTTTTGGCCTACAGTCGTATAGATGGCGTTGACGGTTTCGTTTGTTATTTTACAATTTTAACGCATATCAGTGAAAGAACATGGGTCAAAATCATAAAAATAATTAATGCAAATAAAACAAATCATTTATCTATATTTAAATACATTCTATCGTATTTTTATAAATCTTCATTTTTAGTTTTAAAGTGTGTCGACAGATGGCAGTGAATTTACTGGGGTTACAAAATTTACTATGACAGTACCGCTCTAGTATAAGTTACTCTATGATGCTATTCAAAATTGTTGCATATGTGTGCGTGAGGCTGCGTCCACACGCTGTTACTCGTTGAAATATATGCCAGTGCGCTAACGGCCGTCTGTGGTTTTACTCGCTCCTTCCCGTATTTATCAGTGGCGACTCGCGTGCGTAATCTACCCGTTCCGCAAAAAAAAAACATGGCAAGTGCTAATCTCGGGATTTTAACTATTTTTGATCACGCTGGCCAAAGTTGGAAGAGCTACAAAGGCAAAGAGCGAAGTAAGAAAAGAGGTGACAAGCTCAGATGATGAGGATGAATTCCATGAGGCGGAAGCAGGAGGCCAGAAGCCAGACATGGCGAGCAATGCGCCAATAGTCCCCAAAAGAATATTACGGAAGCGTTCAAATATTAGTTTTAAGAATTGTTTTAGGTTAGTTATGTAACTAGGGGGAGGAAGTGTTGCATATGTGTGCGTGAGGCTGCGTCCACACGCTGTTACTCGTTGAAATATATGCCAGTGCGCTAACGGCCGTCTGTGGTTTTACTCGCTCCTTCCCGTATTTATCAAAAATAACAAACTAATTCCTAGTAAATCAGTTCTGAAACTGCATCCATTTATTGACGACCAGGGTCTCATTTTAACCTATGAAGAATTTAATTCTATTTTGGTTCAAATTTAGGGGCTTCTTAACTGTCGTCCAAATAGGATTGTTAATTTTTTTTAAATGTTCTATTTCGAAAACCATTACGAGATATGAGGTTTTTAAACAGTTTCCGACATTTGCTGCGATATAATAATCGAGGATTGAAGATATTTCATCAAATATACTGATGACCTTAGTTTGACCTTCTCGCGAGGCTGAATATAATAATGTCATCGTATAATAAAAGTTATCTTCTTCTTCTTTTAAAATTATGGCTTCAGCCCAGTGGGACTATTTCGCCAGTATCAAGGTATTAAGAGGTTTAAAAACGACAAAAATTGTACGGTTGTACAAGACAGTGTAGCTCTTGTAAATCGATAGCTAGACTTTACAAGAAGCACGTGGACTACCGGCCGTTGACTCCAAGATGGTGGTTAAACGCGCTTCAAAATTAATTCTCCATTCACTGCACTCTACCACATTAGTTTACTGTATAATAAGCTATCGATATTACACTTTAAACAATATTAATGAGCAAAAAACAAAGTAATTAATCACGATGCTAGCTATCAAGATGGCGCTCGAACCGGAAGTCCAATAAAAGTTATCGAACCATAGTAAATAAATCCGTCACTCACGTAATTGTCAAAGATGTCATTGTCATCAATTGTCATAATTAAAATTTTCAGTTAAACCGCTAGTTTCTTACGATTTGATTTATAATTTTTAATACCTAAACAGTAGATTTTGATTGCTTAATATATCAAAAACCTTGTTCCCACTTGTGGGAATAATTCACAAAAATTATAGTCCGCGAAGACCTACATGAAAGACGGTGTTGTCGTGAAGTAAATGTGGAATGGAATACTTCAAGTGTTACACACAATATTGCTGTGAGGATCACGTCGATGTAAGTATAAAATTAATATTATTTTACTACGAATATTTAAAAGTCCATTTTGGTGGTCGGGTCACTATTACCTATTTATTTTCTGTGATGATGTGGCCAGAATATCTAAAGACAAACCGTTTAACACAGCTTGTCCCCTACTAGCTCCGTTTTACTGCTTTGAAGTTAAATTCAACAAACAGACATACATATATGTAACTTATAACCATCTTGTAAGCAATAAATAATATACATACAAGAATACATAGTTATACTCAAAATACAACATGAAACTGAAAAGACAATTTCTAATTTCCAGGTACCTACAAGTTGCAGTTCAAGGTTCAAGCTGCTGATATCACGATCATGGCGGACAAAACTAAAGTTAATAAAGAGTTGTGCAAAATAAAACGTCTTATTTTTTACTTTTTTATTAATTTAGGAAAACCTGTTTCCCAAAAAGGTGTATACATTATATGTTCAACATGTTCTGCACGTGAGGTTGACAATGAGGGCTTTGTTTAGTAGCATTCAGTTGAAGTTGATATAGGTTCTACTCTTGTTGATCCAGAAAATAATTGTATAGTTTATTATTAAATCTATGCCCACGCCAAAGAGTATAATAGTATATGTATAGTAAGCCCACGCCCAGGCACTATTCTTGCTATAACTTCACATTCTCCGCCTTCTCTAGAAATTTGTACATTATATACATCCAATAAAACTAAGTTATATAACTTAAGGCAGATTTGTGGAATCAGCATTCACAAATTTAGCGTATTTTGAGATTATTGATTTAGGGATTCAAATAATACGATATTATTTATAGAAACGCATTATACTTATATTAATGACATTAATGACACATGACAATTACAATCAATTGACAACATAGAAGGTAGGATCCTGTAGAAGTGACAATAATAACGCTTTCTCTGCTACTCCTGAAAGATACATAAGACTATCTCCCGTTCTGACAGTTCCCCCCACCACTCATGCCTATTCCAGATCTATACTAGATTCATGATTGACAATGACAACTACATATTTTTTAATGCTTGTTGTTGCTTGTGCTTTATCAACAGCCACGACATGTAATTTACGAGAAGTCGTATCTCATATTTTCAATAAATTATAAATATTCAACCGAGCCATGAATTACTAAATCATTCAAATTGGTATCTTAAATGAACCTATATTTTCAGAAAATAGAATAAAAATGAGGGGTTAAAAAATGAACAATGCTAATTTGCGTCCTATCATCGGATCCTTCCGATCCGACCGCGTTATCTCAGTCATTTCTTAAATATTACTCCACTTAAGTTTTTACCCGCTGAGAAAATTGACATTAATATTTCAAATAATATGTTAACTCGCTATCAGCTCCTAAATAAAATTGTCCAAAGTTACTGGAACCATTTCAGCACGGAATATCTCACTTCTCTTCAACAAAGCGATAAATGGAATTCACCTTCCAAACCTGTGAGTGTGGGAACAGTCGTTGTCATTAAAGATGATCACGCTCATCCTATGTTCTGGCCTCTCGCTGTTGACTCAGAGGTTTTCCCAGGAAAAGATAATGTAATTCGCGTCGCAAAAGTAACTACTTCTTCAGGAACTTATGTCCGTCCTGTAACTCGGCTCTGCCCGTTACCTACGCAATAGTTAAGTTTAGTATAGTACAAACTTAGTTTAAAAAGGAAAATAATCCTTAGTATTAGTACCTAGATTAATTTTGTAGAGGAAACCTCTAGGCGCCCCGAAGTTGGCAACGCCATTGTGAATATTTCATACATTTTTCTAATTAATTTTAAGTTTATTTTTATTATCTCATACACACCACTCGACCGCACCTATTATATATTTATACCTGGCAACATACATTCCTGTCCCCCCACTCCCCGCATTCAACCGCCAGTGCCACCTAAACCTATCACCGCGCGCGAGCCTAAAAAATTGGCTCATCTAAATAAACTCAAAATCATGTGAAAAAGTACTCCATGGACATCAGTGCCGCCCTGTGAATTGTGAACTCAATAAAGTTTGATTGTGCCGAAAGAAGAAACTCAAAACTGGAGTCGGCAGGTCATCAAGTGTCGAAGGTTGGTTTCCCGTCCTCTCCAGGATCATTAATAACAGAAAAGAGGGTGCAAAGCATGCGAATATTTCGACGAACACGTATAGGAAACCGTATCGTATATTTATTTCCCAACATTTATTTGACATTGTGATGAATTTTTATCTGTATTGACATTTGTATATAATAAGTGACGATCATAATATAAATTCGTATAGATTAAGTTAAAATAATTTATAATGTAATTTAATATTATGAAATAAATAAAAATAAATAAATAAATACAAGCCGCCTCAATAAGTTAAAACAACATAAGACAAAAAAAAACTGTCTACAAAAATGGCCTCGAGGAGGAGCGACTATAGCCTCGAGGTAGCGCCCGGCTCTGGCTAAGGATCTCGGTTCAGGAGCCCAGAATAAGGCCAATGAATCCTCCTGGGCCAATATACCGTTAATAAGTTTTAGAGCTCGGTAGAGTGGTGAGTGGGAATTCTACTTGTTACTGGTGTTCGGGAGGTTGAGTAATGGACTACCATGCACTTACGAGGGCGGAGATTGTGCCTTGAGGTGGAACGTTTAAAAATACTTGGAGGTAGCTGTTATTTGCCTGGCCTCGTAGTATATGAGGAAAGAAGGCGACATTCCTTCGAGCTTTGAGTGTCTGGTATCCCACCATACCCAACACGTACGGGTTGGATACAGATACTTATAGTAAAAATGGATTTTACAGTACATATGGTGCTACTTTCTCGCACTAGTGCATAAAGAGCACTTTTCGTGCATATGTCGATAGTTTAAAGGGCCATATGTACCGTAAAACGTTGTACGATACACGTGCGAATAGGTAATTCACATCTCGTGTCGATTTAAAACACTCCCTACGGTCGTGTTTTAATTTATCGCCACTCGTTTCGAATTTCCTCTTTTCCGCACTTGTATCGTAAATAACTATTACAGAACATATGGTGTGCTACTTTCTCGCACTAGTGCGTAAAGAGCTATTTTCGTGCATATGTCGAAAGTTTAAAGGACCATATGCACTGTAAAACGTTGTTCGATAAATATGCGAATAGTAATTCGCAACTCGTGTCGATTGTCTGGTATACTCCCTGCGGTCGTGTTTTAATTTATCGCCACTCGTTTCGGATTTCCTCTTTTCCGCACTTGTATCGAAATAGTACATTACTGCAGAGGCCGTGAAGTAAGGGATTGCAGGACGAGATTGCTGTAGACGGCCGAGTCGTAGACGAGGTCGAATAAAGTGAGTCCTGCAATCCCTGTTACGGCCAAGGATTGTATAGTGCTTTTCTCAAACATTGTAAGAAAATATTATAATTAAAATAACTACTAAGTAATCAAGTAAATAAGTTTATTAGGAAAAAAATTACATATTTTTTCACACACTAATTAATGTTGAAAGTAATATTGGACATATTCGGACAGTTTTTAAAAGTAGCTAGAGATCTTAGATCCCGTTTTCTAAGGGGACCTTGCATTTTTGAGACAATGCAAACCGCTTGGAACAGGTGTTCCTGGGGGTGAAACGAGCTGATTTAGCCCGGTTGCCACGAGGTTCCCCCCAGCAGGTGGGCAGGGGGGGGGGGGGGAGTGCCTCCGGCGCGCCCCACTATAAGCTTTATATCTGCATACATCTAGCAAATATATCAAGTTTGGTATCTTTTTCGAATAATTCGAGGATGAAGAATTCATTTTTGTGACTAAATTTTCACTCACCGATATAAAAAATTCGAGAAATACAAAATTAAAAAAAAATCTTTACACTTTTTTTTTCGAAAATCCTCTATAGAATTTAAACTATGAGAACTTGCTCTAGAAAAAATAATACCTGTGAATAGCCCAGTTATCCTACTGTATAGAATAGTAAACTTGTCAAACATTTTTCTTTTATAACTGTTAAAAAAATGTTTTGTGTCGCGCGGCGTACCAGCGTTGTAAGAGCGGTATGCAGCTTTTAGGATTTTTAAGTATGTTTAGATGATTTCTGATAAGTTGTTATTCTTCTGGTTGTAGATTACATTAATAAATTACTTCTGGATGTGATATATAGTTGGTCAAGCAAATCATGTCAGCAGAAGAAGGCGCGAAATTCAAATTTTATATGGGACGATATCCCTTCGCGCCTACATTTTATAAATTTGTCAGTAGTTATTATAAATGTGATAAAATTAACATAGTTAGATGTTTGACAAAAATGCGGGTTAAAATTAGATATCTATTGTTCGCAATTGCCACTACATGCACATAGGTCCGTACATTTTAGTTTTTTTTAACACAGTTGCTCCTCCTTGCTCATTTGTTTTGCAGCGGCAACGAATAATCTCCAAACAAGCAGCAGCCGCCGCAGGTCGGCTTGTCCATATAGGCTCCCAATAACCATTTTGTTTGGACCAGCCCCAGTCAGCAGGGCATGGTAGCTGTTGCTGAGAGGATATAATCTGTCCCCAAACCTCCTCCCCAAACTCCTCCTTGGTAAACTGCACGGTTGTTTACGTAGGGCATCTTCTGTTGGAGGCAGATTCTCTAACTCAGGGTTTCTTAAACTTTTTGCTGTCACGGACCATTTTCACAATTTAAACAATTCCACGGACCCCGGTTAAAATATATTTTAGAAAAATAATAAAAACCCTTATTTATATTTTAAAATTTACTTTTATTATAAGTTTCATTACACTTAGGTCTCGTCAAGTTTATTACAACATTTCCTAATAAGTATGTTTACAGCAGGTATTTGACTTACTGCGGACCCCTGATAAACATGTTACGAACCCCTAAGGGGTCCGTGGACCCCACTTTAAGAAACCCTGCTCTAACTGGAGATTTCTTATTGTATAAAGTACTCTTCGGCACTCATTTCCACTCGTACCTCGTACTTGTACCTGATCTGAAATCAGTAACAAAATGCATAGTGTTAAAATACTGTCTAGGGATCAATTCACACCTCGTAATTCAAATCTGTCCAGACTTAAAAATGTAAGACTCTTACTTGTGATACAAGACCATAGCAAATTTTTCCAATATTGGCAAATTTGGCAACGCCTGCTCAGTATTGTCTTGTATGTCGTATTTAAATCCCTCTGTTACAGCAGGATATGCCCTCCAAGCTTGAAATACGCTTTTTTTCACCTTTCCACAAAAAAAAAACAGTGTCGCAACCTGAAAAGGCGTGGAAGAATGCCAAGACTACTGTACCCTCTGGTCCTGTGAAATAAATTATATATCTATGCGTTACAAATAAAATCATATATTTAAAGAAAGTTTGCAGCACTGACCAATTGCCCAGATGACCTGTCTCGTACTGCGGTGACATATTTATTTTATTTACAATCAATGGAGGAACTACAAAAGTTACCTAATGAAGATGCAATAGCATGGCACGAGAGGAACTGGTCATTCTTTCCTGTGCCAATATGTACCCATAACTCCTGGAGCTCCGGCACTGTGCGTAGCATAATTTTTGTGTGACCTGGGGCTACAGCATCAGCCACATAATGGACCATCATGCGCGTGTCTGCTTCCTGTACGAGGGTAACTGGTCACGTGCTGCAAACTTCCTTTAAATATATGATTTTATTGGTAACGCATAGATGTACAATTTATTTTACAGGACCAGAAAGGACAGAAGTCTTGCCATTCTTCCACGCCTTTTCAGGTTGCGACACTATTTCTTTTTTGTGTGGAAAGGGGAAAAAAAGCGTATTTCAAGCTTGGAGCGCATATCCTGCTGTAAGGAAGGGATTTAAATTTGGCAAACAAGGCAATATTGAGCAGGCGTTGCCAATATTGGAAAAATTTGTTATTGTCTTATACGACAAGTAAGTCTTACAATATTAAGTCTGAACAGATTTGAATTACGAGGTGTCAACCCTAGACTTATTTTAACACTATGCATTTTGTTAATGATTCAGATCAGGTACAAGTACGAGTGTAAATGAGTGCCGAAGAAATCTCCAGTTAGAGAATCTGCCTCCAACGGAAGATGCGCTACGTAAACATTATTCTCCGTGCAGTTTACCAAGGAGGCTATGTTTGGGGACATATTATAGCCGCTCAGCAACAGGTTATTGGGAGCCCATATGGACAAGCCTACCTGCGACGGCTGCTGCTTGTTTAGAGCTTATTCGTTGCCGCTGCAAAACAAAATGCGCAGGGAGGTGCAACTGCGTTAAAAAAAACTAAAATGCACTGACATATTTATGTGCATGTAGAACAGTAGTAGAACAGTTGTTGCGAACAATATATATCTTATTTCAACCCGCATTTTTTGTCAAACATCTAACTATGTTAATTTTATCACATCCATACTAATCCATACTAATATTTTAAATGCGAAAGTGTGTCTTTCTGTCTGTCTGTTACCTCTTCACGCTTAAACCGCTGAACCGATCTACTTGAAATGCAGTGTAGAGATAGTTTGAGTCTCGGTAAAGGACATAGGATAGTTTTTATCTCAGAACTCACCCCTTAAGGGGGTGGAAGTTTATATGGGGAATCAATAAAAAGGAGATTGGATAAAAGTCGCGGGCAAGAGCTTATTATATATGCGAAAGTGTGTCTGTCTGTCTGTCTGTCTGTCTGTTACCTCTTCAGGCTTAAACCGCTGGACCGATTTAGTTGAAATTTGATATAGAGCTAGTTTGAGTCCCGGGGAAAGACACAATGTGGTTTTTATATCAGAAATTATCCTTTAAGGGGGTGTAAAGGGAGGTGGAAGTTTGTATAGGAAATCGATAAAAAGCATATTGGATAAAAAATAAGCTACCCAAATTACTAACTCCACGCAGACGAAGTCGCGGGCAAAAGCTAGTTAATAGTAAAGTTTTCCCAAAGTCTTTATTTATATATTTGTATATACCTATATCACGTCCAGAAGTAATTTATTAATGTAATCTACGAACAGAAGAATAACAACTCATCAGAAATCATCTAAACATACTTAAAAATCCTAAAAGCTGCATACCGCTCTTACAACGCGGGTACGCCGCGCGACACAAAACATTTTTTTAACAGAGTTATAAAAGAAAAATGTTTGACAAGTTTACTATTCTATATAGAAGGATAACTGGGCTATTCACAGGTATTTTTTTCCTAGAGCAAGTTGTCATAGTTTTAATTCTATAGAGGATTTTCGAAAAAAAAAGTGTAAAGAAATTTTTTGAATTTTGAATTTCTCGCATTTTTTGTATGGGTGAGTGAAAATTTAGTCACAGAAATGAATTCTTCATCCTCGAATTATACGAAAAAGACACCAAACTTGATATATTTGCTAGATGTATGAAGATATAAAGCTTAGAGTGAGGCGCGCCGGAGCCACTTTCCCCCCCCCCCCTTCCCCTGCCTACCTGCTGGGGGGGACCTCGTCACAACCGGGCTAAATCAGCTCAGATCACCCACAGAAACAACTGTTCCAAACGGTTTGCTTTGTCTCAAAAATGCAAGGTGGTGGACCTAAGATCTCCCACTAAAGTGAAATGTATGGTTTTTCCGGGCACATTAATGGTGATTTGCTGAATTGATGAGTAGTAGAGGACTCTGTGGTGGTAATGAATCCTCTTGAGAGACTAATAGTGGCTGAGGGCTATTTATTTGTTCGCTCTGAGGACTTAATAGCGGGGCAGTTGATGATTTCATTTTAATGTTGTTGTTTATTTGTTTTGATATGCAACTTTTGTTCTCAATGGAATCTTCGATATAGCTCTCGGCCTCGACCACTTGATCAGAACGCCATCCACCATGTATTTTAAGCGTCATCAGGTTCGCCCCAGAATCTGCAAGAAGAGTTGCAGAAGATCTCCGGAAACACCTAATACTAGAGCAACCTGAAATCAAAATTTAAATGTTAATTAAATATTATGCAATAAGATTACCTTGATTGCCAAAAAGCGGTCATCGGGAGCTTCCGATAAGAATTTTAAAATATTTTTACTGTTAAATATTTTAGATTTTTTGCTTTTATACCCCGCAGATTGCCGCTTCAGCAGCGAGTTTAGATTCTTGTATTCTTTAATATTAATACCGTGTTTCAACTGGGCTTTTTGGTTTTTGCAGCTTTGTTGAAATATGCGAGAAATACATTCTCCGAAAACGAGCTTGTCTTGGTTTCTTTTTGCCAATTTATGAATGCGTCGTAATTTTTCATGTAGATTTGTTTGCTTTTTTCCGGTAGCATATTACGCATAGCTAAGTTGGCTTCCTCTCTTAAATTAGGCGGAGTATACAGTTCATAATTTCCCTATCGCTCTCGTCACTTGATGTCATTTTTATTTTTTGGTGATATAACCATCGGAACGAACGAGAATAAATAAAATAGTTTAAATTGCCGCCTTTTTTATTTTTTAAACGACATTTGAAAAAGCTATTGGAGCACCATGTTTAACCGCTTATTAAATATAGTAACATAGATTCTGTTTTTTTTAATATCGCAAGTATGCTTACAGAGAGTAGTCGTTGGCTGTACCTATGTAATATTTACTTTGTCAGTCTAATCTTAGTGAGCAAATTTAAAAAGTTAGAGCAGCGGACAATAATGTACGTTTCATACTAACTCCCTACATTACTTCTTGGCCTAGGTCAAGAAGTAATGTAACTTCTCATTTCGTGATATTAACGCATACATTTTGGAGTATGTTTGAGAAAATAACTATTTTAATACAGTTTCTCAAAAAGTGCTACTTTACGTAGCTGTTTAGCGTGCGGAAAGTTGGTATTCGCGAACTAGTGCTTTTTACTTTTCAATTTTTTTTAAATTTATACTTGTTCCAATTCATGACTACTTATTGATGAGTGTAACAAACGTGATTTTTTTGCCGTTTTTAGGGTTCCGTACCCAAAGGGTAAAAAAGGGACCCTATTACTAAGACTCCGCTGTCTGTCTGTCTGTTCGTCTGTCACCAGGCTGTATCTCATGAACCGTGATAGCTAGACAGTTGAAATTTTCACAGACGATGTATTTCTGTTGCCGGTATAACAACAAATACTAAAAACAGAATAAAATCAATATTTAAGGGGGGCTCCCATACAACAAGCGAGATTTTTTTGCCGTTTTTGCGTAATGGTACGGAACCCTTCATGCGCGAGTCCGACTCTCACTTGGCCGGTTCCATACAATGGCGTTACAGTCTAATTTACTTCTGACATATGAATAGCATGACAGATCCAATATTATAAATGCAAAAGGGTGTCTGTCTGACGTCTGTCTGTCTATCTGTTACCTCTTCACGCTTAAATACCTAAACTGATGAACTTTTGTTGCAATTTGGTGTACAGATAGTTTGAGTCCCGGGGAAGGGCATAAAATTCTTTTTATCCCAGAGGGGTGAGAAAAGGGGGGTGGAAATTTGTATCAGGAATCAATAACCGCTTTAGATGAAATTCTAATGTACTGGCTCTGTACGGCGATGTTTATTATGCGGTAACTCTGGTTGTCCAAAGTTGATATTTAACAATTCAGTAACCACAAATCATAGTGCCGTACAGCGCCATCTTTGTCAGCTGCCTAACTTTGGGGGCAAGATTTGTTCGCAGACATACAATCAAAGAACTTTTGATAGTACCTGTATGACGTGGTATGCCATGCTTGATGCTAACCATTGGTTACATGCCAACATGCCCCATTCACACTTTTATCAAAGCCTTTTACGTGGAGGCTTAGCGCAAACAGTTATTACTGGACACCCTATGCATTTTCCCGTCGCCTAAGATCTACGGATGGATAACATGGTATATGGTATTATTTTAATTTCAGGACGTGAAAGGTTCAATGAGCGCAGCTGAAATATCTGAGCAACTGGATCTGACGTCTATCAAGCAACATCCGTGGCACATACAGGCGTGCTGCGCACTCACCGGAGAGGGGTAACTTTTCTTTTTATATTGATATTCACTTAATAAGATCAAAATCTACCAATAACTTACTTTTGATGTCACTACTTACTTCTCATGGGTCTAGAACACATCTCGCTCGCACTAATATGCGAACTATCTTTGTCTTATTTCTAGCACATGCTTGCGAATATGTCAGTGTCAAACTGGTGGTAGCCGTACAAATTGTAACTTGGAGAGATCGATGTTGCATTACGATTTACAGATTTACACGTGCTCTCCTGCTCTCCTCAAAATGTGTGATTTTGGACCCGCCAGGTTCAAACACAAATATTGGTTTGCAATGTCACCAGTAGCCTTACCATGATTGCCTTAGCACCTTAGCAGTCTCAATTTGACATAGTCGCTAACGTCTGTGTAACTTAGTTTCTCTTTCTATACATCTCGCTCGCACTAATATGCGAGTACGAGCGAGATGCATAGAAGTAAGTTAGGTACATGGTAGCGTACATGTCAGTGTCAAACTGGTGGAATAGCCGTACAAATTGTAAGTTGGCGAGATCGATGTTGCATTACCGTATCCACTTCCGAACCGTATCAAATATCCGCCTCGGCTTATCTCAAGTTAAGTAGAGAATCACTTTCCTAGTGCCTTCAATTCATAATTATAATTTCTGTTTCAGGTTACATTTAGGGCTCGAGTGGATCGCGAGTCGGATAAAAAAGAAATGATAGGCCACTGGTGAAGATGATGCGTTATATAGGTACTTATATTGTTAACTTTTTAATTAAGTACTATCTATTAGGACCGGATGACAAGATTCCTTACGTAACGCAAGGAAATGGTATCTAAATAAGAGGATATAACAAAGAAAGCCAGACCCATGCATATAATTCCCAATATTTGTAAACAAAGTGGAAAATAACTTTTAAAGTTTGTGAGCGTCAGGATGGCGGGTGGACCTCGGCGATTTCAACGAAATATTTATAAACATATTGTACCTTCAGTGTACCTCCTGTACCTTTAATAAAACCACTGTACCTCTCCCTAAAACGAGATATTTAACATAAAAGGTCCACCCGCCATTCTGACGTTAGGATGACGGGTGGACCTATGAAATCTTGCATTATATCGCACTCTGTGTAAACTTTCATTACAAATCAGTATATCTATCCCTAAAACGAGCTAGGCTCAAAACAAGGTCCACCCGCCAACCTGACGTCAGGTTGGCGGGTGGACCAATGAAATCTTGCATTATTTCACGCGAAATACATGTATTTGTAGTGTACCTAGCTCCGTAAACTTTTATTAGAAATCTGTATATATATATATATATATCCCTAAAACGAGCTAGGCTCAAAACAAGGTTCGCCCGCCATCCTGACGTCAGGTTGGCGGTGGACCTATGAAATCTTGCATTAATTCACGCGAAATGTGTGTATTTGTACCTCCGTACTTTTATTAGAAATCGGCATATCTATCCCTAAAACGAGCGAGGCTCAAAACAAGGGCCGACGAATTCTGACTCCCGCCTCGTTGCGAATATTGCATATTGCACCCAAACTATGCATCCACCCGCCATCCTGACGCTCACCAAAGTTTTCCGTGACATTATAACTTGCAAATATAATATGTTAAGTTTGTATTGAAAAACTACCTGTTATTTTCGTCAGCATCACTGGATTCGGCGTAGGATGTCTGTCAAAACATACTTTTAATTATAAATTTTGTTCAAGTTTAATCTTTCGTCGAAGTGGTATAATGCATCTGTTCCAGCTCTGAGGCTTGATCGAGTTTAACACCGAAGTTCTGTGTAGAGCAAATAAATATTATAGGACATTATTACTCAATTTGACGAAGTCCCGCAGTATGCTCAATAAGGCTTCTGTTATGGGTACTTAGACAACAATATTATATGATATATAAATACTTAAATACATAGAAAACGCCCATGACTCAGGAACAGATATCCGTGTTCATCACACGAATAAATGCCCTTACAAGGATTCGAACCCGGGACCATCGGCTTCATATGCAGGGTCACTACCTACTAGGCCAGACAGGTCGTCAAATATGACAGTTATGCAGTTGCCATAAGGTACTTTATGAAATGCAAAGCTACAATAGTACCTAAACCTGTTAAAGAATTCGAGATCAGCCACTCGAGCAGATGTAGCGAGCCCTTCATATGCAAGGACCTCAACGGTAACGACGAAGCACGGAACCAGTTGCCCTTGCCGTTGCCCAAAACAGACAGTTATGAAGAATGTATTAATACTAAATAAATTTAAATTTGTGATATGAAATTTGTTTCTTGTATGAAATTATGCCAACAAGATAATTATTTGATTGACTACTCCTATCGTAGGGTCATCCTCGCCTAACCTGATTGTTAGTGATGTTTATGTATATACATATGTTTATGTGTATATGTTGCCATAAAACACGAGTTTTATATAATGAAACGAGCATTAAGGGTTTTTATCCTTTCCTATTTTGACACTAACATTAAAAAATAAAACTATAATATTATGCTTCATTTTTATAATTTTATTTATGTAACCTATGCCCGCGCGTCTTTCTCCGCTAAGAAGTCATTGATAATGATAATGACCCCAGTCCTACCTACCGTGGAACCCCCTACTATTTTTTTAAGCCCCTTTATCTTGATGGGGGAAGAATTCTGGGATATAAAATTAAAAAAACCGGTCAAGTGCGAATTCGTTTAACTCGCGCACCGAGGGTTCCGTGCAAACTTTAAATTTTCTCGTGTAACTATAATGACGAAAGACTTGACTAGAAGCACAATTGTAATGGCTAACCATAATTGTTTACAGCGCCATCTATCGGCAAATTGGCAAACTAATTTGCGTGACCTGAATGTATGTTGGTTTTTCAGGAATAACTCTTTATCATGTGAACCGATTTCAACAATTTTTGATTTATTTGAAAGAAGATGTTTATAGTGTAATCTCATAGAAATTTCAATTATAAAAAATCCCCGCAAAGAAGCGTAAATTGCAAATTAAAATAGTATTTTTTTTTTGATAATTAAAAAAAGTTTTTTTTATATAGTGATTATATTTTTCCTGTAATATTTATTATGTAAAAATTTCATAAGTTTTCGTTGGTAAACTTCGGAGATGGGGGGGGGGGGGGGGGGGGGAATGGTATTTTTTTTACATTTTCCTTCGTAAGTCCATTTTTTTTACTACGAAAAAAAAATCGATAGTTTAAGTAGTTCTCGAGATATTTAGCAATGTGACAGACGGACGGACGGACGGATAGTCGCACCATAAGGGTTCCTTTTGTACCTTTTTGGTACGGAACCCTAGAAGTATCCCGGCTTTACTTTACGGCTGGGACCGCAAAATTGCCGCGATCGCGATACAATTCTCGTGCGACAGTACGGTCCCTGACCCCTCGGTGTAAATTGTGTTGATGAAGCACCTAGGTATAGTATTAAAGAAAATAACAATCCTAGGTAGAGTAACACTGAAAACAATCATTTTTCGAGCAATTATTGGTCAAATATAAAAAAACATGCATGACTTTCGTGTGAAAATGATTACAGAAAATTAAAATAATATACCTACTTCTTGTAAATTAATATACCTGTGAGGCTCTCGTGTTATTGGGTGACTAATTAATGACTAAATAGATAAATGTTTTGGAGGATGGCTTATCTTTCTGTGAAATGTTTATATTGATGAATTTTACATTTGTAAAGCAAAGGTGTACAATTTATTTATTAATATTACGCATCTGTTATTATTAGCAATATTTTGCAACTTAAGTGTAATGAAATTATAACCTCTATTGTAATTATACAATTTTATTTCAGTTAGTAAATTTAAACAAAATTTGTACATACATAATAGGTAATATCCTTGTTTTGTCTTGATTGTTCTTAGATAGGTACTACTGATAAGATAATACAGCAGAAACATCACACAATACCTGAAAACAGAGTGATTACTTACTACAAAACACAGGGTTCTTAAAGGCTTCAATAAACCATAAGTTATTTAAATGAAACATTTATTTTCTACATTTATAATATTTATTGAGATGCCACATATTCCTTCCTTTATTTTCCATATTTGATCAATCTTTATATTTTTATCCTCAAGTTGTCCAAAACTGCCGCCAAACACCTAATAAACATCGCGGGCTCGAATAACCCGACATATTTTAAAGTTGTATTCTTGACCGCATTTAGAGACTAATGGAAATCGGTCTTGTTTTAAAGATAATGTAGTGACAATTCCTGTGAAAAATTGTTTCTGTGATAACTCAGTGAAAAACGTGTCGTGTGCCGAAACCATACACACAAAAAAAAATTTTTTGGCGACTTACCTAGTCAGATAATATTTTTTTTGCTCCTTATGACCTCAGGAATGCGTGGTTAAGAGTCCCGCTGGTTAAGCTCGGCCGAATTTCACCTTCTCATACAAACGGAGCTTCGTTCTCATTTTAAAACTACGTGTTGGATCGTAATGAAACTTTGCATATACAATGACATGAGGTATATCTATGTCTGTAATTAGTTTATATAGCTCCAGTTTATAAAACAAACGAAATAGAGCAAAAAGAAGTTTTGTATGAAAAACTTAAATTAACTGTGTTTTTTACTATGGTATTGGTATCTGAAGCTACATACTAATTACAGACATAGATATACCTTATCCTATTGTAAGTTCAAACTACGTTTGTATGGAGAACCGAGCTTGCCGGGGACTTAAAATATGTCTGGTTACTCGAGCCCACGGTGTATTATCGAACGGGCGAGCGAAGCGAAGTGGCACGGCTGGCTAGGGGCACGTCCGGGCATGCTTTTAAGGGCGTCCGCAACGTCGCGCGGTTGGATTGTAGGTAAAATCCGCCGCACGCCGCGTCAGTTAGCGGCGCTAATATTTCTCGTATTTTATTATCTTAACCCTTAAATGCATATTGTTGCCAAATGTATACAAAGCAATAATGATAATAATAATAAATAATAAATAAATAAATATTATAGGACATTCTTACACAGATTGACTAAGTCCGACAGTAAGCTCAAGAAGGCTTGTGTTGTGGGTACTTAGACAACGATATATATAATATACAAATACATAAATACATAGAAAACACCCAAGACTCAGGAACAAATATCTGTGCTCATCACACAAATAAATGCCCTTACCGGGATTCGAACCCAGGACCATCGGCTTCACAGGCAGGGTCACTACCCACTAGGCCAGACCGGTCGTCAAAATATAATTTAATAATGCATTTAAGAGGTATTTAATCTACGCAATATTTTTATTTATAAAAAATTACATTCGTTTTAAGACAAAATGTCGGAAAATTTGAAAAAATCCTGAATTTGATGAATTTTAGTAAGTGATTTTGGACGTTTTTTTCGGGATTTTATATTTAAAAACTTTATCATTGGTGTACGTGGCGTAAAACACCCTAATCTCAGCTGTCAAGCCAAACTTCGCCTAAAATAAAAATATTCTATTATCTACTTAAATTAGTATCAAACTTGACATATTAAACTAATAATAATAATAATATTGTGGCCTTGTGGACTGCGAAATACCGTACTACAAGTATTTACCTGTGCCCGTTCTCGAGAATGGTCGTGCCACGCTCTATTGGGATCGATCTATCATCACTGACAGGACTATTGTAGCCAATAAGCCTGACATTGTGATAATAGATCGATCGCAGCGCCGGGCCGTGCTCGTCGACATCACCATCCCCCATGATGAGAATCTCGTGAAAGCCGAGAAGGACAAGTCCAGTAAGTACCTAGACTTGGCTCACGAGATAACCGCCATGTGGGATGTTGATTCGACGATCATTGTCCCGATAGTCGTTTCAGCGAACGGTCTCATAGCGAAGAGTCTCGACCAACACCTTGAGAGACTCTCGCTAGGTGGTTGGATCAAGGGTCAGATGCAGAAGGCGGTTATCTTGGACACGGCGCGGATAGTCCGCCGGTTCCTCTCTCTGCGGCCCTGACCACCGGCAGCTTGGGCCTTGCCCCGCTGCCGGCGGTACCCTAGGTTAGGTTTTTTATAATGTGTTTATATATTTTTTGTAATGTTTTATAAGTGTTTTTGTATTTTACTTTTATATCCATATTATAAAAACCTAGCCTAAGATGAAAGATAAATAAAGAGAATAATAATATAATATAATATAGAAAGATGCATAAGACGCGAGTTGGCACAGTGGCTGGTAACAGCCACTGGGTAGAAAGCGGCGCACACCTCTCGACACCCCTGAGCCGCTCACACCGGTGTTGCTCCTGGTCGTCTTCACGACGGCAGTTTCAGGGGCCCATCTAGTCGGCGGCGAGTCACCACCTGCCTCGATAACGTGTACAGACATTGTTATGGCAGGTGTCCGGACCTCTCAGCAATAGCCCAATTTTTTGACCAGCCAAACTTCAATACCATAACCGGCACTCTTTTCCACTGTATTTATAATAGCCCCTACGCCTGTTGGGGCCGATTTACGGGTATCTATTTGTACCCGTGAATGGGTTCTAGCAGGTGTATTACATAACAGCAAACTTCTCCAAAGGGCCTCTACGTGTTGGATCTGTATCCCCACGCACGCCTATCAAATGACCGGGATGTTTATACCCGTGAGTTTATACGAGATACAAATAATAATAATATATATTTATTGCTTTCACATTGGTAAAATTACAGATGTTCTTAATCGATAATGTATCACAACATGACACCCTGTAAGGGTATTGCAATTTTATCTATCTACTCTAAACTAATACATATGTAAATTAAACACAGAGATAACATTACACAAAAGTTATACCTATCTAAGCTATGTATTACTTATATGTCTATTTATGGTATTTATTACAATCAAAATACTCTTGTATAGAATAAAAACAATTACTCGTTAAATAATTTTTCAAGCAGTTAACAAATTTATCATATTTTTGCTCTCCCGCTATTTCCTTTGGGAGACTATTGAAAATTTTATTGGGTTGACTATTGAATATTCTACCATATCTATTGGGTAATTTATTTGAGGCAACACTGCGGTTACTTTTTTGTGTCTACCTTCAGCTTGTTCACTTTTAGGGTGTCAAAGAGTGTTAGGTGTGACTTAGATTTTTTTGGTCATGAATACTTCTGTCTCCAGCGGCACATATTTAAGAGGTGAGTCAACAAAATACTTCAATCTATATTCGAAATTTAATGATCTTTCGCATGAAATAATTAGTTTTCACGTATCACTCGTAATTAAAATGTTATCTTGTAATATGTCGCCTGGGAGGTCAAAACGCCATCTTCCTTCCAAACTTCGCCTACCCTTAGGGTTGTCACTTTACTGGAAAAAAGGAGGTAGTACTCGTTGCTTTTTTTTGTATTTCAAAACATGTTACGCACTTAAGTTATGTTGTTCCTCACCACTCTCCCTGTCCGTTACATTGGGTAGTGTTATGCACACGTTATGCAAAATAGTAATTAATATGTAATTAAATTACAAAAGTATTAGTGGCGGGTAGTGGGTGTTTATGGTGTGAGGCTGTGGGGGTAGGGGGGGTTTGGGGTTGATCGGTTACTAGTCCGGATTTGGTGGAGCGGGGTTTAGGGATTGGTGGGGAGGGGTTACAGATGGGAGGGAGTAAGTCTTTAATTTTAGTCATAGGTGTTATGAAAAACATAAGTACCTATCACATGGTAGCAAATTTATATGCCTCTCGGACGTTAACTCTTGAATCCCTTACGCCCAGCCCAGGACTCTATTTTTAATTAAGGATTTAAAATATTCATCAGAATCAGAAACTGAACCCGAATCGTGGGATCAATATAAGAGTAATCTATTGGATTCAGTGAATGACGAAGAGCATATTGATGAATTAAATACGAGCGCAGAATCAATAACCGAAGTCACATCCAGGAGATTATTCCTCCTGATTGTTGGCGACACGTGAGAACTGGCGACAACCCAGCCAACTGTGGGTCGCGGGGACTCTTGCCGGACGACCTGATCCGCCATAGTAACTGGTGGTAGGGTCCATCTTGGCTCGTGATGGACAAGTCTGACTGGCCTAAGTCAACGTGGATGTCCTACACGAAGAGAGCAAGGTGGCTGTCCTCAGTGTCTCAGTGCAGGAGACGTGGACACACAACCTAATGAATAAGTTCTCGGTACTGAGGACACTCCAGCGTGTCCTCACATATTGTCTTCGTTTGGTGCACAACGTGAGAAACGAAAAGACGCCCAACAACCTGTTTGACGGCCCTTTAACGCCCCTGGAAATTAAGCACTCATGTTCCTCGTGCGGTTTGTGCAACAACACCACTTTGCTTCGGAGAAAGTAAAGAACAATCTTTCAAACTCTCTCCCGAGGGAATTCAAGAAACTGTCTCCATTCCTCATTGACGCGAATCTCTTGAGGGTGGGCGGACGCCTGTCGTGAGCCTCTCTCGAATTCGATGTTAAACATCCCCTCTTGTTATCGCGGCAATCGTCTAACCTCCCTCTTGATCGACGAGTACTATAAGCGTTTCATGCACCCAGGCCTTCAAACGCCTCATAATTTGTTGTCGCAGCATTTCTGGATACTGTCCCTGAAGCGAGCTATCCACGCAGTCACGTCGAAAAGCATGAAATGCTTCCGTGTTCGACCACTCGGTGCTTCTGCGCCATTCATGGGTCATGGGCGACTTGGCGTCTTATCGGGTAGCCCAGCTCAAAGCGTTCCTGAGCGCTGCTGTCGACTTCGGAGGACCTTTTGACATAGCTCTGGGTCGCGGGCGAGGACCTACAAGACTTACATTTGCGTCTTCGTGTGCACCTCAAAGGCTGTACCTGTACACTCGTCGCCCGTCGTGGTCGGGGTAATCGGTTGGTGTCCGACCAGGGGAAGAATTTTGTCGGCGCGAGCAACACCCTGAAACGTCTCTTAGGAGATGTTGCTACGCCTAGCGAGTTTAAGTTCGAGTTTAATCTGCCAAGCGGCCCTCACTTTTCAGGTCTCGCTGAGGCCGGTATCAAGGCTGTCAAATCACATTTGGTTCGAGTCATCGGTATATCGGTAACCAGTTGACGTACGAAGAATTTCTAACAACCTTGACCCAGGTCGAGGCTCTTCTTAACTCAAGACCTCTTACTCCTCTCAGTACCGATCCTAACGACTTATCGGCCTTCACTCCGGGCCATTTTCTCAACTTATAGTCTATCCCAGTAAAAACATAAAAAATGGAACACAAGAAACACGTGACTCGGCCATTCTGAAATAACTGAGACTCAAGTTATTTCAGAATGGCCGAGTCACGTGTTTAGTGCTCAGTTACTGAGTCATGTGGTGTTTTTGTTGACATGATTTTTTAATAGACCATTTGGAAATGGATTATAAGAAGTTATTTTCTTGTGTCGTGGTATTTTACAAGATAACTTGGTTCATGCTATAAAATATTTACTTACTTATTGGGTCCTACAGATCTTTGTTTTCAATCATGCACACTCAGCTGCATAATTGCGTGGACACTTGATTTGCATGTAGGTGCATGCAATTATGCAGCTTGCTTTATGTTTTATGACATAAAAACCAGAAATCCTCTTTAATTGCAACAGTTGGCTAAAAACATGATTTTTGACAACCCTGAATTATCGTCGTGATATATATAAAAACACGCTGGATGTCTTCCTATTTTCGCCTATGATGAAAAAATGTACGTAATAGGACCTTAATAACACCGGCGTACGATTCAATATAAATTACGTGAATCATACAGAGGGTAGAACTTAATTTTAATGGCTTGTGCCTATGTTCAGTCATGTTTGATAGGGTAGGCAAAATTAGGCAAAAAGATGAAACTTCGCCTATTGTCTTTGAGCTCCTTTTTTAGGTATAAATATACATAAAATTGGGTTATTTTTAATTTAAATGTAGATGTTATCATAATATATACCATTTAGACATTAGTGTTGACACAATAAACATGTACCTTAAGAGGAAACTTCAAAAATATGTCAAAAAGTAGGCGAATATAGGGTGGTTTTACAAATAGTGTACCTTTCTGATGTCAGTAAGATTTTTCATATATCTCTTGCTGAAAATTATATATTTACATAAATATGATTTAGCCTGTGCAACTTCTAACACTGATTTTTCAGTGAAAATCGATGTTATAATGTTTTTACAGTTTTTCCCATAATCAGCAAACAATTACGTGACACATATATTAATATCGGGCAAAAGGAAAAAAAACGTGCATTTAAGGGTTAAGAGGTTGAGATAATATTAACTATTTTGTAGTGCAATAGATATTACGCCCTACCTTTATATAACCTAGCGATTATTTAAAATATGCTATGTTGAACAAAAGAACAAAAAACACACAATGTTGGGGGCGACTTACGACTTACCACGACCTCTTAACGCGATTCATTTTAGGACCTAAACTGAACCGCGTCGCTATTTCCTACCACGACATTACCAGACCAACACTTTTCCAAACCGAGCTACAGCTGACCGATGAAGTTAAGTACTTAGGGCTAACTCTCGACAGTAAACTCAACTGGAACAATCACATCAACAAACGTATAGACAAGGCGGGAGTTGTCTTTTGGCAATGCAGAAGGATGATTGGTAAGAGGTGGGGACTCAACCCAAAAATTACTCTCTGGCTCTATAAGACCATAATCCGCCCCTTACTCTGTTACGGTGCTCTGGTTTGGTGGCCAAGAACAAACCTAGGCAACGTACGAAACAAGCTACAAAGACTCCAAAGGCTCGCATGCGCGGCCACCACTGGCTGTACGAGGTCCACACCGACTGCAGCCATGGAGGTCATGTTAAGCCTTCCACCGCTG
Source organism: Cydia strobilella (assembly GCF_947568885.1). Taxonomy (NCBI): domain Eukaryota; kingdom Metazoa; phylum Arthropoda; class Insecta; order Lepidoptera; family Tortricidae; genus Cydia; species Cydia strobilella. Next base: position 21,410,310 of record NC_086068.1, read on the forward strand.
CACCTACACATACAACAAGAGGCCAGTCTCTCAGCGGTAAGGCTGCGAGCCCTTAACATATGGTCCAACATCATAGGAGCTCTTCACACAACTTGCCTGGATAAGGTATATGACGAATTTCCAGTGCTCAATTCGGGCACGGATCGGATTCATAAACAAGCTATCTTCGACAAAAGGTACAAAATACAGTTATACGAGGACGACAATTACGAAGGACTCAATCCTCGGGAGCTCAGAATCTTCACTGATGGGTCCAAAACAGACAGCGGATCGGGCTCTGGAACCTTCTCAGAAGACCTGAACATGTCAATCACCACTCCGCTAGGAGCCCATAACTCGGTATTCCAGGCTGAGTGCATGGGCATCATAAACGCGGCGGCTGCCATTACTGCAAGGAAGGTAGTAGGATCCTCCATCCGCATACTCTCCGACAGTAGAGCAGTCTTGATGGCTCTAAAAAGCCATATAGTCACATCCAAACTTATACACGAATGCCACGAACGACTAATGGAGGTATGTCATAACAATAAGATCACCCTACAATTGATCAAAGGACACAGCGGATCCCGGGGTAACGATGCTGCGGACGAGCTTGCCAGGCAAGGATCGAGTGCGGAAGCGATTGGCCCAGAACCGATCCTCCCGATACCGTTTAGCAAGGTACGTTCAATGCTGCTGGCACGTACAGGGAAACTACACACAGAACATTGGCTAAACCAGACTGGATGCAGACAGGCCAAACAAGCCATGCCTGGCATCAACGGAAAGCTCACAAGGGTGCTCCTTCAATTAGGAAAGACCCGACTGAGCATGGTAACCAGTGTCATAACAGGTCATGGACTATTTAACAAACATCTTTTTATAACAGGTGTCACAGACAGTCCCCTATGCAGAGGATGCATGGAGACAGAAGAAACAGCCTCTCACGTGGTGCTGGAGTGCAGCGGAGTGGCCCCATACAGGGCAAAACATCTCGGATCCCCGAGAGACCTCCCCGAGGTCCTACTCAACATCAAAGGTTTGATAGGTTTCCTCGAGGAGCTGGGCTGGCAGGACTAGCCCACCCCCATGTCACGCAAAATAGGCGCCAGTCGTCGAGTTGCGGAAAATCGCCCGAACTACAATACAATACCACGACATTGTTATTGCGATCAAATTTCGGCCGAGCAAGCGATAAGCGACCCAGCCATTTCATTCACTCATCTCAAGTGTATTTCGTACCATGACCTGCCAGCCTGCCACTTGGGCCGAAACTGTGTCGCAGGAATGTCAAATTTAGCGATTCATAAAAAGTTACTCATTTGACGCATTATTCTGAATCGCTTGGTTGTAACATTAGTAATGAATGAATGAATGAATGAATATTTTTATTTCGTGTAACACATGGACACATTTTTATTAGTAGAACTTACAAACTAAGGGGTTAGTATGTACAACGAACTTAGATTTAAAATAATACCATGCAGATGGGGGAATGCAATCCCTCACAGTGCGACAAGGAGGGACAGTCTACCCTGTCCGCTATCATTCGTAGGATGCTGTTGGGACTACCACGCACCCGGCGCACCAGGGATGCTGCGCGTGCACGCATGGTAGTATAGAAACATTCCACGCAAGCCGTCGCGAACATCCCCGATGCGCTACAGAACCGAGGCAGCCCCATCAGCACCCGGAACGCATTATTGTACTGGACCCTAAGAGCCCTGTATGCCCGTTGCGTATACTGCGCCCACAGATTGCAGGTGTAGAGGGAAGTGCAAAACGCCTTAAACAGTGTGACTTTCACCTCTTTAGAGCACCTTGCAAATCTGCGGGCGATCATATTCGCCCGGACCGACAGGGCTCTTCGTTCCCTTTCCATTTCCATGTCGTCTTTGAGGTCGGGCGCGATCACATGGCCTAAGTACTTAAAATGGTCCACTCTATCTAATACTAAAAAGTTTCGTGTTTTTTACAAGGATTAGGTGCTGTAAAGTGTAAGTAAAGCAAGTTTAATCACCTAGTTAATTACTAAAGTTAGTTTTACGTTTGAATAACTAGTAAGTTTTAAGATTTTATTAAGTACCTAATGTTTTTAGATGTCGGACGAGCTACTTGATTTTTAATTTTTGGAATGCGATCTCGCAGAGAACGCATACCAAAAAAACCGGACAATTGCGAGTCGGACTCGCCCACCGAGGGTTCCGTAGCTACTTTTTAGTATTTGTTGTTATAGTGGGAACAGTAATACATCATCTGTGAAACTTTCAACTGTCTAGCTATCACGATTCATGAAATACAGCCTGGTGACAGACAGACGGACAGAAGAGTCTTAGTAATATGGTCCCTTTTTTACCCTTTGGGTACGGAACCCTAAAAACGGAGACTGTACTCGTAACCAGTGTGATCCCTTTGATTTGAGCAACATGGAGTTCATACGACAGTATCCACTCTCAAAGGAACTAGCGCTATAAATTTGCGACTAACTTAGAATTAGTCTAGCGATATAGAGACAAAGGGTAAAATGTTGTATTTTAATTTCTAAAAGTTGATTGCATTTTAATTTTAAGCGATATAGAGACAAAGGGTAAAATGTTGTAATTTTAATTTCTAAAAGTTGATTGTATTTTAATTTTAATATGTTATATTTGATATGTGATATATGGATCCCGAATTGTCCGAAATAAATGTTTTTTTTTTCTACATTATACATAACTTATTGCATTCACAAATCATCAATTTAGTGTTTAAACAATGATGATGATGTATATAAAATATTATTAAAACTTCCAAAACTTTATCACACTGCGATACCCGACCGCGAAGCAAAGCACTTCAAATAGATAAACAAAAACTTTATTATTACGTGCCAAGGGCGAGGCGTTTTGAACATCAGCTTTAACGAACTGACATATGAAACATGTTTTATGGTTATCTTTTTTTGCTCATAAAACATTAAATCCTATGCAAAGTTGTTACTATATTATTATTAATTATGCATTAAGATGTTTCCTTTTCCAACCCTAAGTAAAATAAACGTATAATTTAGTAAGTTAACTACAGAATGGTTCTGGTTTTCGAACGATCAATCGTCACAAGGATAAAACGAGATAGATTTATACGATTCCTATAGCGTCATCCTTTTCGTGTCAAAGCGATTCAGTTGCGGACCAGGGACAAATATCGGTCTTTCATTCACTTGTAAGCGATTGAGATTCGGCTCTGAATAGTTGAAGTCATGGTAGCAAATTGAGACGAAAAGTTTAGGTTCCTAAACTGAACTGCTCTGCGTTTGGATCGCTTTTAAAAAGATTGTGATAATTTAATTTGTCGATAACAACGACGTTGGGGTAAAGCGGGTGTTTGATGGCCTGTTGGAGCGGTCTTCGGGGGTGGATCGAGCAAGACTTCTTGCAGGGTCGAGACCGGAGTCGGGAGCGTAGTTGCAGGCACTTCCTTCCCCGCATTTAGGCACCCTGCTCGACAACGATTCGTTGCGGGTGGCTGTTGCTCTTCGCTTGGGCTGCGATGTGTGCGTACCTCATTTACGCATTTGCGGCACCATGGTGGAGAGCAACGGTCACCACGCTTTGAATTGTTGCCGATGTGCAGGAAGGTTCCCACGCCATCACGCTCTAAACGACATTATACGCAGAGCGCTCGTCTCGGCAAATGTGCCTTGCTCGCTGGAGCGACCGGGCCTTAGCCGGTCCAATGGCAAGAGGCCGAATGGCATGACGTTGGTGCCTTGGCAGAAGGGTAAGTGCTTGCTTTGGGACGCCACATACGTCAGCACTTTTGCTGCTTCGCACATAAGTCGCACAGTAGGTTTAGCAGGGGCAGCTGCTGAGATAGCCGCTCTTAGAAAACGGGAAAAGTATGCGTGCTTGGGTAGTTATTTGTTTGTTCCACTCGCGGTGGAGACCACTGGGTGGGAGCACCAGCTCGGAGGCACGGGCCTTCTTTAGGGAGCTCGGGAGTCGCTTGCGTGAGAGGGGTCTTGATCCCCGCTCCGGGTCATTCCTGGTGCAAAGGTTATCTATTGCGGTTCAACGCGGAAACGCAGCGAGCGTGTTGGGAACTTTTGCGCCTGGAATGACTCGGGGTGGGTTATTTGATTAGTTGTTATTTATGCTGCTTGTGCTTCTTTTTATGTTGACTTGTTTTTTTTTGTTTTGTAATTTAATAATTGACATTGTAATTGTATTCAGAATTATGAATTTTATTATTTATGTTTTGATTTATGTATTGCTTATTAAATTATTTGTATTTGTCGATATAGGAAGTCCCTACCTGTGAACAAAATTTGCCCCGCGGATTCCTATGTCTGATCATGACTGACAGTCGTAATAAAGTTGATTCGTAAACATTTCTGTTAGTTCTCTATTTTTGATATTCTAAACGACTTGGGAATTAAAATGAAATGATGAAATGTCGATGTAGGTATGACAATATCCAATGCGAGCGTATTATTTACGAAAAGTGCAAATTTGGGTGAAATAGGCGATTCTTAAATTGTGGCCAGAAAAGTTGTTTTGTTATAAAAGTTTCTGGGCCGCGAACGCGAGTGTGGAGTCTAGTTTGTTAATCAGCGAAATCGACTCCACACTCGCATTCGCGGCTTCGCGCCTCGTAGTCTGGAGCGGGCTATATACATACACGCGAAAGACATTTTTATGCTTTGGCCACAGAACTATATCAAGATAGAAGGAAAGAGTGTATGTACCTCGCGTGGCGAATCGATGACACGGTGTCACTGTTGCTCGCCGCGAACTTTAGCCTGCTCCCGACCGCGGTCTGCTTGCGACGTCAGGTTTTAAAAACAAAATGGTTTGTTGCGCAATAATTAACTGTTCTAACACTTCCAATAAAGTTGGAGCTGTTAATGGAGGTATTTTCTTTCATCGGTAAGCACAATTTGAGTCCAGGGGCGTAGCTAGAGGATATGGCGCTGGGGGCAGTCACCAAATTTGCGCCCCCTGACGACTGACAAAAGTTTCCCTGCTGCTGCCTTTTGCCCATTTTGGCGCCCCCTCTTGGATGGCGCCCGGGGCAGCTGCCCCCCCCCCCCCCGCCCAGCCCAGCCCTCCCCCCTAGCTACGCCACTATTTGTCCTTAAATATCTGTTATTAATTAAAAAACTATTTATTTTATTATTTTCATCAAAACAGTAGCGGGCGATTGTTTGCCAACGCTAGCTTTCCATTGCGGCTTAAATTTGACGAGCCAGACTTGGCGTGCGTTTAAAACCAGCGATGTAAAAATAAGCTATTCAAACCGTCGAGTCACGTTCAAGGTCGATTTCTCATTTTTTCTGTCAAAAGTAAGAATAGTGCTGTACACTGCACTGTACTGTGCTGTTAGTGCTGCCTCAGAATAATGACTAAAGCATAGAAGTCGGGCAAAAATGCTTCGCAAATATGTATACCCGTACTTTACTTCCTTACGAATTAAATAATGTGCCGAAAAGAGATGCATATATGCTTGTTATTTCTCATTTACGTACGGTGTCATAAGTTTGATAATTTGCTAGGGATGTAACTGTGTCGACTTTTTATATCGATAAATTATGCATAAGTTTATGTGCCGTGTAAAATAATAATCACGAAATTGGCAAATTGATAATAGTCTGGCTAATGAAAGTTGAACCTGAAAAAACGCGGCAATTTCAAGAAATCTGTTAAAAGGATTGCATAACTTTTACACTTTTTATAATTTTCATATTCTAAATCATTAAAAAGTATAAAAATTATGCAATCCTTGGAATCAAAGAGCCGCCTGATATGAGGATTAATGCATGTACCTAATATAGCTTTTATCTCATTTGCAGTCTACCACTCAGAACTGTCTAACTATACCTCTCGTTTTTTTATCATTAGAAAGAAGGCGAGCGATCTTAACGTGTCGTTTTATCGAAAAACACTTTGAAAATAAGTCACAACAAATATAATATACGATCATTTACATACTTTTGCTTTCATAAGTAAAATATTGTTATATTTATAAAAAAACTTGTCAATAAAAAGACACGTGGAAATGGTTTACCGTTTTTTCTAATGCTAAAAGACTAAGTATAGTTTCTAGTCATGTACAGTCAGCTGCAGAGAAAAGGCACCCCCCTGCATACAAAGTTCTGTAAATTAGTATGGACGTGGGGTACCTTTTCTCTGCAGCTGACTGTACCAAATAGGAAATAATAAAAAAAAACGTTCGTGTAATATTTTTTATTTGAGTTGAGTTTTGTGACCAACAATATTAATAAAAGGAACATTCATCAATGATCATTAATGTCTTTTTTATTAGGGTTCCGTACCCAAAGGGTAAAAACGGGACCCTATTACTAATACTTCGCTGTCCGTCTGTCTGTCACCAGGCTGTATCTCATGAACCGTGATAGCTAGACAGTTGAAATTTTCACAGATGATGTATTTCTGTTGCCGCTATAACAACAAATACTAAAAAGTACGGTCCCCTTGGTGCGCGCGTCCGACCCGCACTTGACCGGTTTTTAGTATTAAACTATAGTCTGGCAAACACAATCTGTCAGTAAGTAAGAACAAAGAAAACTATAGGTACAGTCGAAGGCAAAAATATCGATCCAGACAAATGGCTTAAAAATATGTGAACTTCACACGATTTTATTGTCTGAGCGTACACATATTTTTGAGACTTTGGGAATGTATATATATTTATGCCCTTGACTGTACTCATCAATTAGAATGAGACAGTCCTGGGCCATACTATAAGAAAGCTGTAAATGTCGATAGGTTATTGATCTGAGGTCGATACATCACTATGCCAAAAATATAACCTTTCATACTTAGCAGAAAAGTTCGAAAATATATGCAAAAATCTATATAGACTTGAATGCAAGTAATAATTACATAAACAATATATCGATTTCTATGTTTAGGGTCAGGTCCTATAAATAAATTTCTTCAAAATTGAACAAAACTCACCGATTAAAGGTTATCGGTTCGTGCGTATTTTCTTTTCTTCCTGTATGCGATTTACAGCCCTCGATCACACAAGACATTATCACAAAGGGAACTTCAAACCATTACAAATAAAAACTCAGCACGTTTTCCAACAATCTTTCAGGAATAGCAAAAATATAATTAAAATAAACCAAGATGACCGCTGAAACATCCCGAAATATTTCAACTAAAATAATACGACTATGTCAAGTTGTTACAGTTGACACCTACCTGTGAAATAACGAACATATATTTTATTTGGCTGGATTATATTATAGAACCACATAGGACCATTTGACATTTCCCTCAGTTTATCTTATGACAATACTGAAAAAAACGAAAGAACTTGCGGATTGTTGTCTCACTCACTCATAGACAAAAAGCAATAACGTGTTGTGAATACGATATCTTTTACCAAGCTTTTATTTTTGCCCGGCTTCTTTGCTTTAGTCATTATTCTGAGAGTGCTGCATTTTCTTACTCGATTATTAAAATCGATTTTGAAAACAGACGAAATGATAATGACGTTCTTATATTATTAATGTCACAACATCAATATATATATATATATATATGTCGGGGATCGGGGTGTGGTGGCCTATATGGCGGTAGGGGTAGTAGGCGCAGTACATCGATGTATGCCTACACAGCTACCACTGCTATCAGTGCATGAAATAATACTACGGACTCATCAACCTAGTGCCTAATCTCTTGACCCGAGAAGATTTAACCCTATAAATCACACGGCCATAGTCGGGGCGGGACGGGACACATATTTTCAAAACAACACTTATTTTCTAATTTTTACAATAGTAAACCTCTAATGACTCATAAGAAATCAAATTAACGCTTGGAATAAAACACTTAGCTAAATCATTAAATAACGTTGGAATCTATAAGCTTTCAGAATAATCCTTCAGGTGTAAGCCTTCAGGAACGTAGCGTAGTGAGTTTAGGCACGAGGTTGGTTAACGTCCGATATCTAGCACGGTCCGATCGAGAGTGAATTCAGTGAATGCCGCGGCCTCATCGCTCTCGCCAAAGTGAATGTAGGTCAACTTGCTTGACCAGTTACCAACAAAACTGCCAACTCGTACCTAATTTCACGCAAGCTAAACCACATGACGTTCCAAAGCCTGTACCTATCATCTTATTTCAACAAGAATGCCAATAGATGGCGTTACTCTCTACATAACTCGATAAATTACATTATCGACTAAGCAAAACTTTGCTAATTGATTGTATACAGGCGTCTAAAACTGAAATGTAGCGCTGCAAAGCGTCCTTCTGGAGTCACGCTCCGACATATATATATATATTAATACAGTTGCTCAAAAAGTGCTACTTTACGTAGCTGTTTAGCGTGCGGAAAGTTGGTTTTCGCGAGCTAGTGCTTTTAACTTTTCCGATTTTTAAATTTATACTTGTTCCAATTCACGACTACTTATTGATGAGTGTTAATATTAGTCTTCTTTAAACGTCGTACTCAACATAAAAACCTACTGTTAATGTAAGAAAACGAAAAATATACATATTTCATATTTTATTACTTACCTCTTCATCATTATAGCACGTTTATTTTTTAATATTGAATATTGAAACACCGTTCTTAATAAGTTGTCTAAATGGAGCGCAATAGCTATGGAAGGTAGAGGTAGGAATAGCTGCCGAAACGCCTGTCAAAGAAGAGGCGTTTTTTCTTACTGCAAGTATGTTTTAAGTTTCCAAAGGCAACATTCGATATTGTTTTTATTCCTTACTTGTTGTTTTTATTATTTTTCGCAACTGTATTAAAAAACGTCGATACACGTGCGGAAATGTCATTCTTCAGTAATGACATACTTTTTTTTTATGTGATATTCAGCAAACGAGCAGACGAGCCGCCTGATGGGAAGCAGTCATCGTCGCCCATGGACGTAAGCAACATCACAGGAGCCACTTAAGCATTGCCGACCCTTGAGAACCCTAAATACTTTCCGCACTAGCATCGAAATGTACTATTTTAATACAGTTGCTCAAAAATTGCTACTTTGTGTAGCTGTTTAGCGTGCGGAAAGTTGGTTTTCGCGAACTAGTGCTTTTTACTTTTCCAATTTTTTCCGAAGTGACATGCTCGCAAAATGCCCGCTGTAGTGCGACGTATGCCTATAACAAACCTTGGCCTCTTGGCAAGGTGCCCATCACGCAGGCAGCACTCCTGCGCTGTATCGCGAACGCGATAGCAAGCCTTTGTGCGAGAAAGCTGACCGCGCGAGGGTCCCCCGTTGCCTCCCTCAGCCGCTTTCCGAGCTAATGTTTCCCGATGTTATTTCTTTGTTTCATCGTTTGCAGATATAAAACCAAGCCACATCCTCATCAACTCATCCCAAACCCGAATTAAACTCTGCGGCTTCGACCAAGCAACCTACCTCGAAGACAGCAACCTTTTACCCAACACCGGCACTGTCAACTACAGGGCACCAGAGCTCATACTAGGCTATCCCGCCGGCTACGGGATAGACGTATGGTCGACGGCGCTAGTGATGTACGAGATGGCGACCAATAGGAAGCTTTTCCGGGGGGTTTATAATAATAGTATACTGTATCAGCAGTTGTGCTCGCTCGGTGTCGGTATACCTATGGTTATGTTGATGGAGTCAAAGTTTAGAAATGCGCATTTCAGGGGCACGGCGTTTATGAAAATAGTTGGGACTAAAGAGGTATTGTTTTTTTGAACACACAATTGTTTTTTATGGCGTCGGTCTGGCCTAGCCGTTAGTGGTTAGTGGTAATGACACTGTACTTGTACTTGAAGCCGATAGTCCAACAGTGGGCTACAATCCTGCTAGGGCATTTATTTGTGTGTTGACCACAAATACCTACTTGTTCTTGTTCCTGAGTCATCGTTAAACACCCTATCTATTTAAATATTTATATATTATATAATTATATTATCGTTGTCTGAGTACCCATAACAAAAGCTTTCTTGAGCTTCCTGTGGGGGCTTAGTCAATTTGTGTAGGAACGTCCCACATTCGAGAATTTCTGTTTTGCTCTATGGTTAACTGGTAGAGAATGCCTTAAGGCATTAAGTCCGCCATTTGTACTTGTTTTTAATTGTGCAATAAAGTTTAAAATAAATAAATAATATTAATTAATTAATTACACTTTACAAAGAGTTAAAGAGGTTTAAAGTCATACCTTTAGGTATTTATGTTTATTGTTTATTGTTTAGATAAAAAATAAAATTACACTATTATTTTTTCCAGTAAATCCTAATAAACGAGATAGAATTCAATGGGAGACTGAATACCACCCTATTCCAAGTGTACACCGCCGATGGTGGGAAAGAGAGAGACGTAGCGAGCAAGCGAGAGGATAAGAGGAAACTTCGTGCATTTTTGGACCTACTTAATAATATGTTAGTTATGCATCCGCGGTGGAGGATCGCTATTGAATTTGTGTTCGCGAACCCTATTATTTACGAGTAATTTGATGACTGTTAATTAGTTAAGTGAAGATTATATAGAATGTTTACGTTTGATTTGTTTAATTTTGTTATATGAAGATTAAAATAAGATTATGTTTAAGTTTTCTATTTGTCCTGTTTTATTTTCGACGTACCTATCCAAATTTGTTAATTAACCAAGATCACAGTTTTTAATGATTTAAGGGTTCACTAGACATATTGCCCGGGATATGGAGTTATGGACCGTGACATCGGGAGTTCAAAAACAATACAAAAGGTAATCAAGGTCCATATCCCGGTCCGGTCAATATAATAAGTCTATAGTGTTACCAAGATCATTCAATGAACAGGTAGAATTTATATCATACACGGACGCTTCATATGCTAGCGGACATTTCCTTGATATATAACATCGTTAGATGACAACCAAAACTCACTAATTACTACAAGTTCAGTGCCATAGTGCTAGGGCCTATCTAGGCCTATTTGAATAATGAATGTGGTAGATGTATAAGCAATTTTAACCTATCCCTACCTACCTGTACGGGCATTTCTGTGTGTCCATCAACACAGAATAAATGTGCCATTCTCAATCAAAAGGGTACTTCTCAAGCAACACAAGGATGCTGAATATTGTTTGAATAATAGAGCATGCCGTACTGTAAGCTGAATAATGTCTGTAACAGCGCTTTTACAGACGTTATACAGAAGGTTTGGGCACAAATTAAACAGCTTACAACTTAATAACAGCAATAAAATAGCTGTATAAGTGTGTTCATAGTGGTGAATCATCTGAATAACACTTGTATAGAGACTGTCAAACGCTTCTATACCGCTTTTAAACCAAAGTTATCCAGCTTTGTATACAATGAAACAGTTATTCACACGTTATTCAGCTTTTGGTTCATAAGTACATCTTTACAGAAAATATATTCAGATATTATCTCTAAAATACAGAAAATGTGTGTGATTGTAGCCGCCGTGCAGGTCTCAACGACAAATAAAAGACTTCGATTTGAAGTAAACTTATAATCATATAGGTGCTGGTTGCTTTACAAGGTACAGTTGACGTAAACGGTTAAAGGTGTAGAAGTGGTGGTAATAGTATGGAGGCTGATGTGAAAGTGGTTAAGTTAATTTTGAATGTTAAAAATGGTAGTCTAAATTTAGGTGCCTCCAATTGGCCGCGATACAGGTTATGTGGAGCGCTCCTATTGGTGCATTTAAATAAGCCTCCGCATAGTAAGCTAACCCGACGGCTGCGTTTTGCTAGTGCATTATACACATAAAAGGTTGCGTTCGCAACAGTGATTAAATCAATGTTTTCCGTCTTCCATTTTAATTTGTGAACTTGTGTGAAAGTTTTATAATAGTTTCTGAAGTGAACACAAAATGAGGAGATTTAATGTTTACATAACTTCAATTTCATAACGCATGCTACTTTACTGTAAATACATATATATATTTCAATGAAAATTTTAAAGCGCCGCGTAAATAATGCACTGTTTAAAAAATAAATATAGACATTTTACTAGTCCACTTTTAAATTTGTATTTTTTTTGCGGTGTTCAGGTGTTTTAGTGATAAAAAATGTACTTTAACAAGTTATGCTACGATAAAATTCGTTTTATAAATGAATAAACGTTGGTTTTTCAGTTCATTTTGAATTCTTATTGACTTGTAGAGGTTAGAATATGAGCAACCGTAATGGCGTCCGACCGTGCTGAATATAAGTTGCTGCCACAGATATTATTGTGCTAAATTTCTGAATAAGCATTCACATTAGTCGCGTTACTTAGCTACATTTTAGATAATGATGGTTTTAGAACAGCAAGTTTTGAATAACATCAGTATAATAGTAAATTGTTTTCTCAATATTAACGACCATTAGGGTTCTATACACAAATAGTAAAATCCATTGATCCTCTTACTAGTTTGATGAGAAACATTGTAGGTATGTAACACGGGCGATATTAAATCCTACTTCCTAGTAATATTATAAACGCGATATAATATTTAAGTTATTATATGATAAATATCACAGAAATCACACAAGTCGGTACGGCACTGTTTTGATCATGCTTTTTAGGGTTCCGTAGTCAACTAGGAACCTTTATAAGCCAGGAAATAAATGCCCAAAAAAAGGTATAGAGGGAAATGCAAGGAACATAATTTTTAACTTCATAGCTTTGTTTGGACCAGTTAGGAGATGAACATATCAAAAGTCCCCGGCCATAACCCTGCTGCTGGGGGGAAGAGGGGGGTTTGAAGGTTCCATTTTTCGGTTTTTCGATTATATCTCGGAAACTATGCGTCTGAGCGACTTGGCCACTTATACAAAATGAAAAGAGATTTAATTTGCTACAAGTTTTATTCAGTCATGTTTTTCGATATCTTGTATAGTTTTTGAAATATCTGCTCTTCAATGTTTATTTAGGGCTCTCATTTTTATCTTGATTATCTACATGGGTGAAGCTGCTAGGCCGGGTTTGGGATCGTTTTCGTATAAATCGGGGGTGCTGAATTCATTTATGGTATCAACATTGACACCATTCCTAAGTAAAAACAAAAAAAAAAACGATTTTTTATAAAACTCCTCTTTACGCTTAAACCGCCGAACCGATTTCGTTGAAATTTGGTACAGAGATGGTTTGAGTCCCGGGACAGTACATAGGATAGTTTTTATAACCAAAATCATCTTTTAAGGGTGTGAAATGTGGGGTGGAAATTTGTATGGGGAATCAATAACCGCAGAACCTATTTAAATAATATTTGGGATGGTCTACATGTTTGATTTAGTTGATAATGATACCAAACATGACTTCAAACTTAAATTTAAACAGTATTAACCTCAGGAATTCAACTTCGGCGAAGAAGCTGAATTCCCCTCACACAAAATTTCACACCTTCAAAGTATGATTTTTGAGATAAAAACTATTTTATATCCTGTCTCAGGACTTAAAACACCTATTTACCAAATTTCAACTAAATCGGTTCAGCGGTTTAAGCGTGAGGAGAAGTTAAAAAAAGTTATTTGTTTAAAGTTTATATGTTTTTACTTCGGAAAGGTGTCAATGTTGATACCATAAATGAATTCAGCACCCCGATTTATACGAAAACGTTACCAAACCCTACCTAGCAGCTTTACTGATGTAGATAATCAAGATAAAAATGAGAGCCCTAAATAAACCTTCAAGAGCGGATATCTCAAAAACTATACAAGATATCGAAAAACTTGACTGAATAAAACTTGTAACTAATTAAATCACTTTTCATTTTGTATAAGTGGCCAAGTCGCTCAGACGCATAGTTTCCGAGATATAATCGAAAAACCGAAAAATGGAACCTTCAAACCCCCCTCTCCCCCCCAGCACCAGGGTTACGGCCGGGAACTTTTGATATGTTCATCTCCTAACTAGTACAAACAAAGCTACGAAGTTAAAAATTGTGTTCCTTGCATTTCCCTCTATACCTTCTTATTGCTTGGCCTATTATAGTTTTGCCATATCCGTCCGTCCGTCTGTCTGTCTGTGTGTCTAAGGCTTTGCTCCTTGATCGTTAGTGCTATAAAGCTGCAATTGGGCATGATTATATTAATCCGACAGTCGTACAATAAACTCTATAAAAAAAAATTTTTTTTTCGTTTCAGCCCTATAGTGTGGGGTATGGTTGGATAGGTCTTTCAAAACGAATAGGGGTCTTAAACAAACATTTTTTGATATTGAAGTGTATATTTTCGGAAATAATCGCTCCAAAAGAAAAAAAATTGTGTCCCCCCGCTAACTTATGAGCCATGAGTCCAAAAAACATGAAAAAATCTTTGAAATAGAACTTTAGAAAGACATTAAACGAAAACTATAGCGAACATGATCAGTTTAGCCGTTTCTGAGTTATCGCATAAAATCTCCCCTTCATAGTAAAAAGACTTTGGCATTATTTATGTAAATAAAGTAAAATTTTAGATAAAATTGCTTGTTTTACTCGTTCAATTTTTATTTCATATTTAAATTCTCTAAAACAGTTCATTCATTGGCTGAATGAGTAATTTCGTTGACTATTGGCAGTTTTAGAACGAAAAAGTAAAAAATTAAAAAGTAAGACACAATCCCACTGATTTTCATACTTTATTTAACACATCATTTTAAAATTACTGCAGTTTCCTAAAATATGTATTTTTTTTTCAAAGATATTGCAATTTAATGTTTTTCGTTATGGATTATTATGACCAGACATGCAAATTCTCCGATTGAAAGTGTTCTATGGAAAAAGTCATGGCTATACGTCTATTAATTTAATTTTAATTACTGATTACGCAAATTTGCCTCGTCTTTTTGGTTTCCTCGTATGCGATATGAAAAAAAGATTGTTTAACTCGGGTGAAAGGCACCAAGCATCATTTCATCCCTTTGTTAACAATCTTCAAAACTAATAGCTCCAGTTTAGCATATTGTAATGAAAAGGTAACTACGGAACCCTACACTGAGCATGGCCCGACATGCTTTTAGCCCGTTTATTGCATTTATGGAATAAATGACCACCGCGCACTTGTTGTTAAGCAGTAGTTTGAATAACACTTCTCAATGCGTTCATTTTGCAGCTTTTAACAAGAAAAGATAATACATGTGTATATACTAATATCGCTATAACTTAGGTATAAGTGTTGTTCTAGTATTTATTATTCAGACGTTATGTCTATAAAAGCCATAATTAACCCATATATGTAGCTACTGGATAAGAAATAAGATGTGGATATCTATACAGCTTCCAGTAATAGCGTCAACCTTTATTCAAAAACTAGCATTAAAACAGAAACTGTAACCGCTTTTATACAGTAAAAAGTCTCCACGGACGCTTATTTTCAGCATTTAGTAACCACTATCACATTTTTTATAATAATAATATAATAATAAGCCCGCAGGGCAGCTTGTGGCGAGCTGTTGGGGAGTAACGACCCCACGGACCCGAGTGCTCCCGAGAGTCGGTCAGGGTCTCCGTCTCCGGCGTGTCTTCATCGGTCGGAGTGGACCCCAAGGGGACCTGCAGGACTCTCAGCTCTGGCTTGCCTTCATTGGCCGTCCAGAGAGGAGTCGCTAGAGCTATATGCTCCAGGGGTGGAAGTGAAAGATGCATAAGACGCGAGTTGGCACAGTGGCTGGTAACAGCCACTGGGTAGAAAGCGGCGCACACCTCTCGACACCCCTGAGCCGCTCACACCGGTGTTGCTCCTGGTCGTCTTCACGACGGCAGTTTCAGGGGCCCATCTAGTCGGCGGCGAGTCACCACCTGCCTCGATAACGTGTACAGACATTGTTATGGCAGGTGTCCGGACCTCTTAGCAATAGCCCAATCTTTTCACCAGCCAAACTTCAATACCATAACCGGCACTCTTTTCCACTGTATTTATAATAGCCCTTACGCCTGTTGGGACCGATTTACGGGTATCTATTTGTACCCGTGAATGGGTTCTAGCAGGTGTATTACATAACAGCAAACTTCTCCAAAGGGCCTCTACGTGTTGGATCTGTATCCCCACGCACGCCTATCAAATGACCGGGATGTATATACCCGCGAGTTTATACGAGATACAAATATAATAATAATAATAATAAACTACTGCGCAGAATATACACAGCTAATTGCTGCTAATGGCTCTATTTTGCAGCTTTTAGTAACCACAAATGCTTTAAGCTGAATAATATCTGACTAACTGTGTAAGAAATAAGTATTATTCAGCTTTAATATGCAAAACCGATACTATACAAAACTTATTCAGCATAAATTGGTATTCAGGCCCACATATTTTTTTTTTTAATACAGTTGCTCAAAAAGTGCTACTTTACGTAGCTGTTTAGCGTGCGGAAAGTTGGTTTTCGCGAACTAGTGCTTTTTACTTTTCCAATGTTTTTAAATTTATTCTTGTTCCAATTTATGACTACTTATTGATGAGTGTTAATATTAGTTTCCTTTAAATGTTGTAATCAACATAAAAACCTACTGTTAATGTAAGAATACGAAAAATATACATATTTTATATTTTATTACTTACCTTTTCATCATTATAACACGTCTATTTTTTTATACATTGAATATTGAAAAACTGTTCTTAATAAGTTGTCTGAATGGAACGGAACGCCTGTCAAATAAGAGGCGTTTTTTTTTCTGCTTTAAGTTTCCAAAGGCAACATTCGATATTGTTTTGTACAAGTTTAAATGTTACAAGTTTTTTTGTATAAATGTTCGATACACAATATATTTACAATTGTTTCTGTCTTATAGAACATGCATTAAAAAAAAACTTTCACTGAAGTGGGTTCAATAATAATAACACCCAGCTAAAAAAACACCTCTTCATAATGTCAATGATGTCACAAAATTAATAATATAAAAGTTTTGAATTCCTTACTTGTTGTTTTTCTTATTTGTTCGCAACTGTATTAAAAAACGTCGTTCGATACACGTGCGGAAATGTCCTGCGGCTCGTGGCAAGATCTCGGTACTCGTGATGTACTGACATACTTTCCGCACTAGCATCGAAATGTACTATTATTCCGAATTTGGTAATTTCCACTGCTTATACGCAAAATTTATGCAATCTTAATTTGAATAAGATGATAATTTTACTGCATTATCCTGCTTGTGTGTTGCTTGGGTTATTGTCGGTTGTCAATGAGGCGCTATTTCCATATAGCATTAATTTGAAATCAACCTTATCGACAAGCGACAATGTGGTACCTTTTGGTTGAAAACGTCACAAATAATAGTACTACCGCACAGAAAGAACACTTCCTACAAAACCATAGTTGTACAGCGATTCAGGGCGAATCATGCTGTCCCTTTCTAATGTATGGCACTATCCCTTTCGACTATTTAGGATTGTCAAAATTCAAGTCATTATCTTATCTGTGGTCGTGCACGCAAAGGGATGTCAAGTTGTGCCAACCCAACACACACATTATAAACAATATTGTTAAATATACACGTATGTATATATTTGCAGACAAATTGACTGTATATAGGTAAACGTGTAGTGGAGGGTATTATATTTTTTATTCATAAAATTATGAGCACGCTCGATCAAGGGGTTATGGAGCTAGAAGGCCCAAAAGCTATTTGTCATTTGGTACATAAGAGGTCTTGCTATGCTGGCCATCTCCGTCGCTAGAAGCGCGATTTCAGCCGAAGGGTAACTTTCTTGGCTAGGCCCCCAGGCACTGAGCTATACAAAGTATATACCTATATGTATATTTGAGTATAATGTCTTAATGTCTTTAGATTTAGCCTCTCGTTTGCTGAAAAAAATAATTAATTGTACCTATTTGAACTCGGCACTTTATGCTGGAGAGATGCTCTAACTAAAGCAATCCCAACTTCATTTGACTTTTACTCCCCAACTATAGAGGTCAAATTTACTGTGTTAAATCCTCAGGTAATAAAAAATGTCAAAACGCAATATGGGGTTTCCAGAGAGCATCACGTAAAATATTACTAATGTTTAAAAACTGATATTACATACATATTTTACACTTTTACAGGATTTGTGGTTTACGTCTCGTTCACGGTGCCACGTTCATTCTAGAGAAGTTTTTACAATAATATAGGGACCTACTTGCGACAGTTGCGACACTTTCATAGGCTAGGATAGGCCTAGGCCTAGATACCTATGTCAGTTCGAGTATCCAAAAGTAAAAACGACTGATTAGTCAAGAATAAAACTCCGCACGCAGTTGTTTATTTACATATATATGTATATATATTTAATACTTTGGCATGCGTATTCTAACAGTTTGGTACATTCAGTCTTAGTAGAACTTACATCCATAGGATAAAAATTGCAACTCGTCTAACGTTACCACAGAGATCAAAGTTTTGCAAATTATTTACATATTTATAGGTAGATAGAGTTAGACCAAGACAAGTCTGCAACGATTTTGATAGCACACGCAGTGCGTGTTATTTTAAACGTAAAACTTCATTAAATTATGACGTATAAATAACACATGCACTGCGTATGCTATCTAAATCGTTGCAGATTTTTCTTGGTCTAACTATAGTTACCTAAACAATTGCAACTTATTTAGAAAATAACATATTGAGGGTAATTCCACCGCAAACTGACGTTAAATTTGAAGGCAAGTTGCGAATTTCAATTTAAGATAATAATGTAATTATGCCTAATTATAAACTTTTAGAAATTGAATAATAACTGTAAATGTAATATAAAAATGCCCTTAATGTAGACACACAAAATAATAGAGAAGTGTTATGCATGTTTTGCAAAATATTGAATTTACTTGTTGTAACTGATGTTACAATGAGTAGACATGCAAGTATAAATGTTTCGGGACAATGTTATTTTCTCTGAAGCCTTTAACTGATAAAAATATATTATTAACCAATGTTTATTATTATCAAAATAATAAGCAAATAAACACACACATTCTAGAAAATCGACAAAATATACCGTAACTGGCGTTACCGGAAATTCGTAACTGATGTTACTATCAAAATCAGCAGTAACATACTACGTCCATATGCATATATATTATTTATTTTATCATACATGAACTTTGTTTATGTTCCTTAACAGTGCCAGTGGAATATTGCCATTGCCTGAGGAGTTATGTTGGAGGAAGTAGATGTAGAAGCCTCTGAACCAAAAACGCATAATTTCTTCATTAAACGACTTTAAGCTACTAGGTATTACAATCTAATAAACATTACTCACCTGTATGTTTGTATACAAAATAGACTTTCAATTGTAAAAACATTCTTATCATAACAATACATCAAGTCACTGCAAACACTCCCGGCAAACGAGAGTAATTTTGCACTAAATTAATTCCAAATGGGTTTAATTGAAATGTACTTCCACATTCAAAGCAAATTATGAACACAAAGTGTTGCTATCTTGCAAGTTGACATTTGGCTCATCATGTCCCTAGTTACGTGGAATTACCCGATAGATTATTAATCGAATATATCCGTTTTGGTTTCATTGCACCTAAATAGCATAATGCCGTTGTCTTTATTCGTCCAATATTTCAAAACTGCTTAGTCCCGAAATGCCTTAATGTCAAATAGGGTTGGCCGGTCGAGGGCCGGTCGAAGTATTTAGCAGATGGCGCCAGCATAGCTTGCCCTGTCAATCCCTAGAATTGTGTCAAATTTTTTTTAATGGAATTTATGTCCTGGATGCCAGCCCTTGAAACCAAATCTCATAGAAAAAGGGGCAAGCTATGATGGCGCCATTTATGCAAACCTTTGACAGTTGCCAACCCCATTGTTACCATAGACATAGTATATAAGAGGTATATACATGAAACCGAGCGACCAGGGGTAAGAGAAAGACATATATATTCATGTCATGTAATGACAGTTTCATGTATGGCAGCATAATCCCTTTTCTCTTTCACTCTTATAAATTTCGTTATTTCGCCATCGCCTCCTTGATAAAGACAAAGCATGGCACCATTTTCTCTTATAGGAATCGCAATAAGACTATCTTTCTCTATCAAAGTGTTAGGCCCTTGATTGTTACCTTCTGCAGTAAAACAAATACTTCTGCACAACACGTATAATTTGTTAAGCATTTCACTAAATTTAACATAAAACACCAAAAAAATCTACACATGGAATTTAAAAAAATATTATAACCAAAACAAATTATTTTTCTGACTGTCCGCTTTCCGCATTGGCGTGAACTGGTGTACGTGCGAAAGATAACGGTCAGAGAGCGAAACTTTGGAGCCGATGACAGACGTATGACGTCAAGCTAAATACAGAGTGTTGTTCTCTAGATTATAGATACTTAATCAAATAACAACTTATTAGCCTCTTTAGTTTACTGATATTGAAACTTGAGTTGAGAGTTTTTATACGTACTGGCCACGTACAAAAACAAAACTAACTGTCTTTGTCATGTTAAAAACAAGATTGTTGGAAATGAAAACCAATTTCTGTTTACTTATTTTTTGTGTAAATTACCAAGCATTTTCATAAATAAACAATTATATTATATATATCATCAATATTAAGAATCATTGACGTGTTACAATGTTGTTTTAAAATAACATCCTATATGCGACTTAACGTCATACGTCTGTCATCGGCACCAAAGTTTCGCTCTCTGATTAACGGCGTATACATTTAGCTGTAGAAGGAAAGAAATGGATTAATGAGATGGAGATTATGGACAATAATGGCTGTTTCAGCGGGTGATAGGTGCCTAAATTTAATGACGAATATTAGTTTCGCCTGACAATTAGGGGCAATTAGAATTTTGAAAATGCCGTAAAGAAATGCGGAATACGGATAACAGCGGCTTTACAGAATTAAAAGAAATATGGCACAAAAAATAACAATGAACAATTATAGGGTTATTAAACGGGAACCGATCCCATAACGTTAAAAAATATTCAAGCTCCGTAGACGATGACAATTTGCTAGTTCTTTTTCAAAGAAAACGTTCGGCCAACCAACGCTATACCGTGACCTATCGAACCACGCAGTATGCGGGCTCGTGTCCTCCGTGGGTCTGATACCTGACCGCCGGTCGACGACCATCCACTGCCGACTGCTCGTCGGCGGCTGTGCCTTGTCGTTGATACGGTCACCACGTACCACCGGAGCACTGCTCGACGGTGGCCTTAAAAGGGTCCTGGTGCAGGCAACTACGGCCAACAAGGCCGCGGAACGACGGGAAGAAAAGCGCACTCCAAGTTATTATTGGCAACTTCCGAAGAAAACGTTCCTCTCGATTAAAGGTTTACTTGACGGAAACAAGGAAAAAATTGAAAAAATATTCGCGGACCACAAAATGACCTTTCCACGTCAATCTCAAAATCTATCTGAAGTCCTCCGAAGAAAACAAATTTCTTCTTTCCGAATCAGAATTGAAATTCAAAATTTAACGCAATTGTAACCTGCCTACATCGAAAATATCTCAGTCCAAAAAAGGTTCCATGTGTTTTGATAAAGCGCCATCTAAGAGAATTCCGCGCTAACGATAACCCACTAGCCCTCGCGTAACAAACAACGAAAAAAAACCCGAAGAAATACGCAAACTACGTTGATATGGAAGAAGTTCCACAAACCACCGATAGATGGCAAAAAAATAAATATGTAGCGAACGCTACACTTCTTAGAATAACCGAATGTCGTAATGACGTTTATTCATATCGTTTGATATCGTCCAAGTCTCAAAATACCTAAACGTTAAAACGAATGTTACATCAAACGCCGAAATCCGATGGAACTGTTTAAGTATACAAGTTTAACTAGGTACATCTTAAATATACAAGTTTAACTAGAGGAACGTCTTAAGTGCAATTTTATAACCTTTGTCGTAATAATAATAATTATTTATAACAGTCTGTCTGTTGGAAATAAAGTCAATAATATCGGATAATATAGCAATTATTGTAGGTAATTCGAAATTTAGGTATTATGACACCATGTCGATTTGAAGTATAGGCATTTTGGGAATGCGGTATTTAGAGAAAAAATTAGGCATTCTGAGATACAGGCATTTTGCGTTTTAAGATCTAGGAATTTTGGTACATGGGTAAAATTAAATTAAGGTGCAATGAAACCAAAGCATACATACAGCAATGCTTCAAATGTTCTAGGATTATATTATATGTAGAACGATAATAGGTATTTTATGTCATTTATGTTATGACTCAACCAATTAGTTGCTACGAAAATGCTAGTAAATGTAAAGCCATTGTCAGGGTGGCGCTGTTCATTCTCATGTATAGGATGACAGTTCAGTATAGTATGAAAAATGAAATTCCGACACATGGCGCGTGATCATATATTCCTGGTCAGGCTTTATCATGTTATGTCTAGTAATATAATAGTACACTCAGCGTCAAATACTCTGTAACAGTCAAAGTGGCCAAATTGTTCGGTACACCATACTAAATATATGGTGTACCGAACTATTTGACTACTTTGGTTGCTGTAAAGTATTTGACGCTGAGTGTACATTCCGATACAAGTGCGAAAAGTAGGAAATTCTCAACGAGTGGCGATAAATTAAAACACGTCCGAAGAGAGTGTTTTAAATCGAAACGAGTTGCGAATTACCTTTTCGCACGTGTATTGTACAACGTTTTACAGTACAATATATGGCCCTTAAAATTTTCGACATATGCACGTATAAGTAGTGATAGTTACCGCACTAGAGCGGTAAATGAGCACAATATGTACTGTAAAATCACTTTACACTTCTCGGGCGTTCGTAATTATTGTAAGTTAGAGGTAACTAATGCAAAAAGCTTAACACACGTTCCTAATTAATTCACTTGGTAGAGCCGATATATTATATTCTGACAATAGGGATATTGACATGAATCGCGAATATATAAAATTTTATGTTTTTACCATAGCAGAGAATATTAGAATGCTGAAAATCATATTTAGTAAGTGTAAGTAAATATGCGTAATAAATTCATTAAAAATAATTAAAAGTATTTAAAATAATGCCCAGCATCACGTGACTGCAAACGCCGTCACGGTGAGAGAAACACGCGCAGACAAGTTGTCAAACCTGGTGGTCCACTGGCACCGACAGTCGTTTGTTTATCACCTCGTTACCTCATCTAGATCACGTGACAGCTTGGAGCGTTTTTGCACGAAATTTAAACAACTATTTTTTGTAAATTAACGTCGATTTTTTATTAAAAATTTATGAATATTTTTTTTGCAATAATTACGTGTCTATCTATAAAATGAAAACAGTTCTAAAAAATAGTCAACATCCCTATTGTTTTAGACAGAAGTTTGATCTCGCCCGAAAATTTGTATATTAAAAGTATTAAAACCACCTTCAAATTAAATAAATTAAATCTATAGGTACCTACTTAAACCTAAAACCAAACATAGGCGGAAGATTTGACTTACTTAGGTAAATACATTTGTAACAACGTGTATAGGAAAAATCATAATAACACTTTTTATAAATATTAAAATATCAATAATTATACGAACAGTGGTATTTAATGACATATGAATTACCAGTTTGTAATAGTTAAGGTACGAAAGATAAACTGAAAACGCACGCTATGTTAATATTATGGCCCAGTTAAATTAAGGGTTTCACCTCGGAATAACAGTTAATAAGCTGGAAACTCGTATACTTACACCTTCGTTATGACGTATTAAAGGTTCTCTTAATAATCTACGCATAGATCGTGTGCGCGTCAGAAGTTATTCAAGGTCAAATGTCATACATTTCGGTTTTTCGCGGATATCAAAATTTCTATAGCTCCGATGTTATTTACATGTAGGGAAGAGTTGTAGAGCATAAAATTTGCGACAATTAGGTACCTACCAAAAATGCTTCTATGATTAGTCGTTTTCAAAATATACGGCATAGAAGGCGCAGCGGCCAGCCAAACGCACTATGACGCAAGGTTAGCTGGTAATCTCTGTGCATACTACATTCTATAAAGTTAAAATGACACTTGTGGGTCATACATAGATTTTAAACCAAAAGTTGCCCCTCCTGTGGACATTAGTTAACAGCTTGTGTGTATATATGTAATGATTTTATGACAAAGTTTAATATAAGAAGGGTGCCCCTTTACACAGGTTTAATCAGGAAATTTAGCTTTATAGCCTATAACTTTAGGTATTTCTACAAACAAATGTTTTCACAAGCTTTTATTTAACTCCCGATAGTCCCGATGTTGGTATCTAACTATGAAAGTTGGCTACAAAATTTGCTCACCATTTCTCGGCTACTTAATGGTTTCAGATTGAGCTAAAATTTGGCATACATTATTAAAGACCGATGACAATGTAATAACATCGAGCTGATCTGTTGATGGGAACCTTAGATGGCCATAGGAACTCACTGTACGAGCGATTTCAATAATAACCTGTAAGAACGCCGTACGTATACTTACCTGGACACAAGCGGTTACTTATTATCTACAGGACAGACAACTTTTGAAAGCCGTATATGATCAATGAAAGATTATTAAATAACTTTATAGAAGGTATTATTAGGTATTATTCGCCGATATTCACGATTGACCTAGCCTCATAGTACGTATGTCTGATCACTACGCTTTCTGTGCCCTATACATTGAAAACGTCTCATCTCATGAAAAAATATTTGATACCTAACTTGTCGTAAATTTTATGCTCTACAACTCTTTCATACATGTAAATAACATCGGAGCTATAGAAATTTTGATATCCGCGAAAAACCGATTTGTATGACATTTGACCTTGAATAACTTCTGACGCGCACACGATCTATGCGTTGATTTTTAAGAGAACCTTTAATACGTCATAACGAAGGTGTATACGAGTTTCCAGCTTATTATCTCTCATTCCGAGGTTGACCCCTTTTTAGGCTTAAAATGACTGGCCCATTATATGAAGGCCCCCCAGAGGCTTTTACAAGGGACAAATAAAGACACGAATTTGAACTTTAATTTAAATGAAACACGGTTCCAAATAAAAAAAAAGCCAAAAGCCCCATTTAGACGGTTCAAGAACTTGCATGCGATTTTTGTAACATTGTGGTAAGTATTTGCTTACTTAGTATGTATCATCGAATATTGAATGCGTTGTTAAACAGTGTAAATGGGGCTTTAATTTGAACTAGAGCTGAGCGAGGCGAGGCGAGCCTCTTGCAAACAGGCTCACTCGCGGCGCGTTAGCTAAAGTAGAGCTGGACGCTCCTTTATAAATAGGTACCTCGTTGCTGATTTCTCTTTCCGTTTGATGTGCTCACCTTGTACATTGTGTCCAGAAACAATCGAGTATCGCGGGTCAGGCCAAATGGCGGCCGTTATCGATGTCACTGTTTTATGGCCACTACGTAGGTAGTACACACTCGGCTAGTTGAAATATTTAAAGCCTATATTTAACAGCGACGTAGACGTAAGGTACAAAAATCTACAATGAAACTAATAATCTAATTTTATCTTTGGCTTTTCAGTCTCACATAAAAATAAAGCGATTTTACCCCTGCAATTTTGGACGCTTTTAGGGTTCCGTACCCAAAGGGTAAAAACGGGACCCTATTAGTAAGACTTCGCTGTCTGTCTGTCTGTCCGTCTTCACCAGGCTGTATCTCATGAACCGTGATAGCTAGACAGTTGAAATTTTCACAGATGATGTATTTCTGTGGCCGCTATAACAACAAATACTAAAAACAGAATAAAATGAATATTGAAGTGGGGCTCCCATACAACAAACGTGATTTTTTGTCGTTTTTTGCGTAATGGTTCGAAACCCTTCGTGCGCGAGTCCGACTCACACTTTGCCGCTTTTGTTTATCAATCGTGGTCATCACAGTGACTGCCGGGTCAATCATTTTATTTATGCAACTTTTATCAATTATGTCCCTTGTTTGTGGCGTCGCTGTTGTCACTCGTGACTCGCTATCTCTGAATAGCGAAAGTCTCGACTGAACTATCAAAATGAGAAAACCGACAGACCATAAATCATATCGTATTGGACATCACTACTTGCCACAAGTGACAAGTGGCCACAGCAAAGTCTTGTCACTATCTGTTACTTTCTTGAGTCCAATAAGTATTGGACATCACTACTTGCCACAAGTGACAAGTGGCCACAGCAAAGTCTTGTCACTATCTGTAGTATCTGTTACTTTCTTGAGTCCAATAAGTATTGGACATCACTACTTGCCACAAGTGACAAGTGGCTACAGCAAAGTCTTGTCACTATCTGTTACTTTCTTGAGTCCAATAAGCCTCCAGGTGTAACGACATACATTCACAAACAAAACTTATTTACTAGTTGCAATAATTATTATGAGCGCTATCACAGCAATTATTATACAATATAACGAAAGTTCTACACCTACTCATTACTAAGAAAGTTTCTAAAATACATCCAAGGTTAACACATTCATTGCCACCCAGCCACACAAGACATCCGCGCCAGACGACAACAATTTAGTCAAATAAAGCTTAACACAACGATCCCGACTATCGGGTCGTCCGGCCTGGGAACGAAACCTTAAAATACCCGATAGTCGGGTTTTCGGCATTGAATTTGTTAAATCCCATATAATTTGATATGCCTAATTGGGGCATTTTCTATGAAATGGGACCTTATTGTCGATGGCGCTTACGACTTACGACGAACAGCGTCGCGCGGCATTGTATTTATATCGGAGCATCGTTAATAATGGCGTAAGCGCCATCGACTATAAGGTCCCTTTTTATAAAAAAATACCACAATTAATAATTATATGTACCTATTTTTAATTAACTAACCTAAGCTAAAAATCATAATTTTTATTGCACGTGAACTAATTTATAATTTGGTATTTTAGCAAAATAGAATTACTGGGGTGTACTTCTATTCTAATATGATTTGTTCTACTGCTATACTATACGGAGTAGAGATTCGTCAAAATATCGCCGGACTGTGACTCTCTTTGGAATAATAGAAAGACAAGCTAAAACAAACGAAGCATTCTTTACTTCTCTACACATTGGATTACTCAAATATATTAGGGTACATCGTCTATTACCACCTTCCAAAAACTGGACAGCTTATATACTAAAATAGCTAAATTACTCTTATTAGCTTCTATCATTAATTTTCAAGCTGAGCCAGTTTGAGATAAGTTATTCCCACTAATTACCATTAAATTGTCACCAGTAATAACAACTAGGAATTATTTTTTCGCACCTGTCCCCAGTGGTAACAACTGAGGGAAAAATCCCACTAGTTAGATTTTTTTCCCAGTAGTTACCACCAAAATTTTCATTTATTTATTTATTATATGTCGATTAGTGTTTCAGTAAACTGCTTTTAAAACGAATCAATAATATTAAAACAATTAGTTATGGAGAAATTAACGTTTATTAAAAAATATGTTATTTATTGTAAATTGAATTATTTACACGAACGAACAAACAAATCAAGTAATAAAAATAATTCGTATATCGGTTTGAATATAATTATGTATTGCCACGATCAGCAAGAATGCTATCCATTTTTTTTACACAATCGCGTTTTAGCGTTCAAAAAACCAATAATAATATGAATACAATCAATAACATAAATTTTCATATAAACATTAATTTCTACTTAACTACATATTTTAGTTTTGCACTTGTACCGGTAAATTTGTTTTAATATTATTTATTACAGCACTATAATAATTTTATACTATTCATACTAATATTGAACTAACACAATTTTGGTGGTAACTAACCACTGGGAAAAAAATTGACAGTTGTCCCCAATGTAACAACTGGGAAAAATAATTCCCAGTAGTTACCACCAACTCTATTTGGTGGGATTTTAGTGGGATTTTTTCCCCAGTTGTTACCACTGATGACAACTAGGTGGTAACTAGTGGGAATAACCCGTTTGAGATTGTATTAGTCTATCGTAGTAGAAACCACAAACTGGAGGCGTCATAAAAAAAGATGTTCAGTACGCCTTTTCTTATGGCGCCTCCGGTTTATGATTTCTAGTACAATAGATCTGGGGCCCATTTCTCGAACGGTATTAGACATATATTATTAGTCCACGAACTGTCAAGTTACCATGGCACCACTAATAATATTAGACGAATACCGTTTGAGAAATGAGCCGGAGATAGACTAGATATATATATAGTACGAATTATCTCAAATTATTTTTTCGCCCAAACTCTACGCCCTTAAACAAAAGGTATTGTTTCTTTTGTGCACCGCGGTGGCTACCTCATTTCTCATTAGTGAAAAAGATCACGCCCGTTTTAAAGGCAATTTTAGCGTGCTACACATAGGGCTCAAATTTATTTTTCTCAAACATGCTATGTAATATTGATATTACGTTCTTTATATTTGGCTGGGAAGTATCACGACTCCGGCGCGGCTAGACGAGGGGCCTGTAATGAAATTTCATACAAAGTTGCAGGCCTAGGCCGGGAAGTGGCTCTTTTTTAATTTCCATTTCACATATATTTGAGACACAGCATCATGGCATTCAGCTAAAAAAAAAATATAACCAATATTTGCTTATGGTTCGGAATGAGATTCTGCCAATACCCCTTAAAAAAAACAATAAACGATTATTAATATATTTTGCAGTTTTATTTTTATCGAATTTACAAAAAATATATAAATAAAACATTATTAACAAATTCCAATAATATTTAATTAAAAATTTACCTACAAATACAGATTTAAAATATAGTTGGTCAAACCAGTTTGTCAGTAAATAAGAACAAAAAAACTATACTCATCCTTTTCTTTTGGGTGCTAGTACCAGTGTAAGACAAAGATAGTATGATTATCTCTGTCTATGTTTGAAATGAGACAGTCCTTTGACAAACATATTTCATTTAAATATTAGCGGTAAAAATGTCTACTCAAACACGCGTTGGTGGTTTTTTAATCGTTTTGGAGGTAAAGTTGAACATTTTTCATTGTGTATCTGTAATTATATTTTATTGGATTTTTTGTGCGTTGTTTATTGTGTTATTTAATATGAGTTCCGACGAAAATATTAAATGAATACCTGTTAATTATACTCCATGTTTAAGGCAACGATGTCTGTGAAGCATAATATCAACATAAAAAACGATATAATCTTAGTTATGTGGCTAAAACTACAGTCAGAGGATACAAGGCGAAAAATCAAAGATACATAAATATACCTTTGAACATTTGTGTAATAAATTGATTAACTACATGTGTAAAATATACGACACGTGTGATAAAGATAGGTACAAGTGGTAGTTATATTTTGTGCCTAGTTTACTTTTAGTTTCTTTAGAATTAAAACTTTGATTTCGTGGAGATTTCTTTATTTATTTCATTGCATGTTTGAGAAAAGCACTATACATACATCGGCGTGAAAAGGGGTTGTCGGCCTCATAACTATCCGGCCTCACTACGTTCGGCCGTATATATGCATTCGGCCGGCAACCCCTTACTTCCCGGCCTCTGTAGTAATGTACTATAACAGCTTTTTGGTATCTCCGAATATTCTTACCTGTCGTCCTACATTACGACCGGTCTGGCCTAGTGGGAAGCGACCCTGCCTGTGAAGCCGATGGTCCTGGGTTCAAATCCCGGTAAGGGCATTTATTTGTGTGATGAACACAAATATTTGTTCCTGAGTCATGGGTGTTTTCTATGTATATAAGTATGTATTTATCTATATATAGGTAATTATGTATATCGTCACCTAGCACCCATAGTACAAGCTTTGCTTAGTTTGGGCTAGGTTGATCTGTGCAAGATGTCCACTGATATTTATTATTATTATTTGTCTGTCTTTCCATATCACGGGACCATGGGGTCCCGGGCCTTTGGGAGGCATGCGTGGGGCCGAAGCCAACAGCGCAGAGACCCTTTAAGACAATTTATTCTAAAAGCAAGGGATACACGTGGCGGATATCATTCCCGAACGCACAATGTGATACATCCGGAGATGGTCCCCGCGAGGTGCAAAGACTATTGTAGTGCAGCACTTTTGTGCTGCGATGGGAACGAAGGTCATGGGCTATAGATTTGAATGTTGGATGGACTGGATAATGGGCTATGGGAACGACTAGCGGACACCTGCCGTGACAATCAGTCTCAAAATTGTTAAAGACAGGTGGTGACTCGCCAACTCATTTAGTGGGCCCTACAACGGCCGCACGCACAGTGCGATAATAGAGCAACACTTCAGAGCGGCTGTGAGTTTGTCGAGAGGCGAGTCTGCGGTATCCCGGTAATCCGTTCAGCAGGCCGCCGGCGTTATGACATTTTACACTTCCAACCTGGAGCATAGGTCCCGCTCTTGCGACTCCACTCTGGCCGGCCAGTCAAGGCAAGCACAGAGGCGAGGGCCAGATAAAAGGGCCCTCTGGAATAGGGGTCCGTGGTGTCGCCACTCACCGCCAGCTCGCCAGAAGCTGCCCCCGCGGGGTTATTATTATTATTTATTATTATTACCCAAACGTGAACTCCGAATGCTATTATCTGAATTTGAACCATAAAAGTAGAACGCTAAAATTGCCTTTTCACTTCTCATGCTCGTAATGTTCTCCTTTGTGCTAGATGTAGGCTGCACAAAATGCTACTTTTATGCTCTAGTGCACAAAGTAATATTTTTTTAAAGACTAAGACAATCAAATCACTGCCATAGTACACAATAAAACATAATCGGATAATATTGTTATTCCACTTAATTTGGCCCGTTTTTTTTAATAATCCGTGTTTTATATATTACTAAATCATTAAAATCTTACAATACAGCATAGTTATTATAGAAATAAACTACAAAATGTAGTTATAATTTGGCAGTATGAATAAAGACTTAAAGCCCTCCACACGAATTGCGGCGCGAAGCCACGAACGCGAGTGTGGACAGTTCGCTAATCAGCGAAATCGACACCACACTCGCGTTCGCGGCTTTGCGCCGCGATTCGCGCACGAGTGTGCAGTGGGCTAAGGTAAATATCACGTGTTAAAAATTAAAAAAAAAAAGAAAAATAATAATATTGGCGGGAAGCTCTTGTTGCGGCTTTGCAATTTGTTGCTGTTTTACGATTGTTATTTTTAATAATGTCGTCGAGTGAGGAGGAAATTACAGTTTCGCCTAATACTTTAATGGAAAGGAAAGCGAAAAATGTTATTGAGCAGTTATTGCCGCAGAAATCCAAACAAAAATATCTCAGTATACGAAAATCCAATTTAGTTTTAGTCTTTGTTTTAGTTTTAGTCTTAAGTTTAGTTCGTTCTGGTGTTGGTTTTTTCTGTAACTTTCGTTATAAATATATTTAAAAAAGGCGGTTATTAATATTTTGTTTGTCTTAATTTTCTGTTTAATAATGTTTGTATTTTTATGTCAATGTAAATTTTATTTGTGTGTCGTTGGCGTACGTGTCGCCATTATTTTTAGATTAAGCCAGGTCCCCACAGAAAACCAGCGCCACGGTTTGCCGCGGCACTATGCTGAGTGGGGATCCTTTTTGGCGTCCAAATGTTTTTTTGTCTGCATGCTTTTCTTTTTTTTATGTACTATGTTGTGGCGTCAAATAAATGTATTTTCTTTCTTTCTTCTTTCAAAATATCATGAGTTGGAAAGCCGAAAAACTAGTCGATACTTTCTCGGAAGGTGTTTTCTTAACATATTTCGACGAATTGTCCAAGAAATTGAAGCCGCCTACATTATGGAGTGTGTACTCTATGCTTAAGAGAACGTTGCAGGTGAAAAACGACGTGAATATAAAACCCTATATAAAACTTACATGTTTTTTGAAAAGACTATCTAATGGGCACAAAACCAAAAAATCAAAGGTTCTCACGGCAAACCATGTGGAAACATTCTTAAACACCGCTCCCGATGCTCAATATTTGGCTACAAAAGCAATAATATTAATTTCCGTTTATTCAACATCTCATACTTTGCCTATCGAAATTCAAAATTTATTTTATTTGTTAGCCATTGTTTTATTTTACTCACAATCGAAGTGAAAAGCGGTGTGTATAACTCAGGCACAAACGCCTATTTTTATCCTCGGCTATATTGGTACAATCTACTATTTCAACGGGCGTGTTCCTTTTCACTGATGAGAAATGAGGTAGCCACCGCTGCGCACTAAAGAAACAATGCCTTTTGTTCAACAGCTTAGGGTTTGGGCGAAAAAATAATTTGAGATAATTCATACATACCTACAATCTCATACTGGCTCAGCTTGAATACTAAAGTACTATTATCTTCCTTTAATTCACCAGAATTAAAGATACAATACTGCAAAGATTTTGAGTTTCTTGCGGCACTAAATAAAATATTGCAACTAAAAAATACTGCATTTTGTAAAAATTAACATTTGAACCGAAGGTATTCGTGTAATTGCGCAACTCCGTAGACGAAGTTTATTTGGTCCTGAAATCATTCCATTTCATAAGATGATCCTCAAGACGTTGGGCATTATTTAGGCGTTCTTCGATACCTCTTCTCTTATCACGATTAACAATGTGTACTTACTTATACTTCAACAACTAATCACTAGTCCCACTTTTTACAAGTTTTCTTATTTTACTAAATAAACGGAATGTATTAGAGATCGGGATCAAATTTTTTTATACACCTACTTAACCATTCACATTCTTTTTACACGACTGCCCAAAAATAAAAAGAGTGTATTGTTTTCAGAGTTCATGCTTGTATGTGGGTATGTAATTTATTACTTTATAACATTGCACAAAATACGGTTGTTATGTTGTTTCAAATGAATCTATGTTTATAATAAATGTTATAAGACGTCACGGCATGTCTAGCAGCTAAACATGTACTGTGAACAACTTACCATAGCAGTCCCTCAAAATTGGGCCACAAAATAATAATATTTTGCATTAAATGATTGTGTTTTAATGCTCGCTCTCGAAAAAATTCATCAACTGTGGCTTATACCGAAATACAATAATGTCGGTGTTGCCTAATATGGCTAAAGACGATTGTCGATACCTACAAGTATGTAGGTTTACATGAAGCAGTCACAATCATGTAGCCTGTGGTCAAAAACATTTTTTATTTTATTAAATAAAGGTTTATTCTAAATTTCGTAAAATTTTTGACCAGTCGAAATTCCCCTACACTTGAAACAAGGGTACCTGCTACCTGCTAGGTAACCTTGTTTGTTAAAGCTATCTCACGTCACGTCAATACATAATATTAATAACATTATTTTTTATTTACCTAACAGTCTTCAAAACCGGATTTTGTAAGTTAATACTTCCATAGGATCTATCTTGACATCTTTCATTCCAGCCAGGAATTTGTAAGTTTTTAAGCCAGTCAAACTTACCGAAGTAATATTTTCTATACGCAAGCCCGTGAATGAAGTTTTAGATGTGAATTTGGTGGATTTGTCTTGTTGCGAACCTACATAGCAGCTATATCCGGGCCTCTGCAATACCATAAAGCAGGAAGAACTCGGGAACTGGTCCAAAATGTCGTCCGTGATGGTTCTGAGGGTGACCAGGTGCACCCCGGGCGGGAAGTTCTCCACGAATGTCTGATGAGTTTTTACTTCTACCTCTCCCACTTCACTTGTGTCCAGCAGGAAAGTATTCACTGGATAATTGAGTGTCCTGCTTAAATATTCGGCCGTTGGTGACGGCAACTGATATGTAGATTCTTTGGTATAAGGTTTTTGGTTCGGGCTGAAATAACGCTCATTGGAATGGCGGAAATCTTGCGCTCCGGCCTCTCTTACCGTCCCCTGTGACCCAGGCATCGGTTCAAGTAGCAGCCAATTCTGGAAGAGTGTAACTTTATTATCCACGACTCCTTCACCCAGACCTCGGTAGTCGTCGTAGAGTGTTCTCTTGTCGAGCATGACCTCCAGGCGGCCGGGCTCGAAGGCCGACGCGCCCTGGGCGTGATTCGTCACCAGCGTCAGCCTGGTCTCTTCGTCCTGCAACCACGCCATCGTAGTCATCGGATAGTAGTGAGCTTCGATTCCCAGCTTATCAACTTTAACACGTTTCTGATACTGGAATCCATTTTGATCCGTATAAAACTCTTGTGGGTCTCCGTTTTGTATGTTAGTTTGAATTCTCATAAAAAGTTCGGTTTCTCTGTTTTTCGGAGGGTTCTCGAAGTCGACCACGTTTTCCACATACAGGCCATGCGAGAGCGCAGGATCGTCAACGTTGTAAATCCTGAGGGTGTGGACTAGGAACGGCAAGTACATGGTAGTTATTTCAGTCGACACTGGGCCCGACACGATAAATATGTTGTCGTCCTGCTCGCTGTTCCCGTTTGAGTACTGCCCTAGCACATCCTTTTCTGGGTTGTCATTATCCGGCATGAACAGGTAAGCCCCGGAATGTCTCTGTGCGCTGTGATAAGCGCCGAATTGGATTTCTACCACATTTTTTCTGTTCATATCCTTTCTGTAAATTTGTCGCAAGAATCCCGTATTTCTGGCAACCAGCAGTTTCATAACACCGTTTTCCAGTTGTATATCACCTTGCATCATTCGTTTTGTTACAAAGTTGTCCATTTTATCAGAATCTGCCTTTTGGTTGGTATCGCAATCATTGCAAAAAACGGTGCAATGATGGGATCTATTCGTGTGCTCTTCCAGATTGTATGTGACAGCAGTGAGCGCGGGCAGTGTGGCTACGAACAGAACGTCGAAAGTGGTTTCACTGATGGAGCGGCGGCCGTCAGCGCCGACTTCTATATTTGGTGAGATCTGGTAAAGAACATACTCGTTTTGCCGTGTATCATACACTCTAATATTTGTCGTATTCGATCTGATAGTGATAATCTCAGTTCTCGATTCCGCGAGTGGATTAAACAAAATAATTTTCTTTTTATCAAAAAGTGAAACCTCAAGTTTCTTCAGAGGTTTTCCGTACGTCTCCCATTCGATTTCGCTTTGAAGTACGCTCTGGGAGTGCAAGCTCTCATCAGGGATCATAATGGCCGTCAAGGCCGCTTCCTGCAGGCGTATACAGTGATACAAACTTGTAAACAACTTCGTTCCGTAGTTGTACATAACGTTAGCTTTTGAAGTACCCGTTATAGCGTCGTGGTGCTGGAAAAGTCCTAAATTTCTTCTCGCATTTATCAGTTGTTCGTAAGATTTTTCTAATCTCTTCTCAGATGAAACTAATTTCCCATTTTTAGATTGCTTGATATAGTTGGAGACAAGAGTGAAAAGGATTTCTGATGATCTCAGTTGATGTTCCAATTGCCTGCCGAGGATCTTCAGGTACGGCCTCGTGGTGTAATAACCGGACCAGTAGGCGGGTTTGCCCTCGCTAAATATATCCGAGTAGACAAAGAAGTCACCTTTTAACGTCGGTATAGCCTTGTGTCGTTTCTTTACCGCTCTGAAATAGTCTAAGGGTGTCCCAAATTGCACATCACCGTTGAACATGTCTTTGCGGCTATTGATGTAGTTGAACATTTTCATGTAGTTGGTGTACTGCGCGTCGAACTCCACGGCGTACTCGTAGCGGAAGTCGTCCCCGAGCGGCACGAGCACCACGTTGTGTGGCGTCAGCGACCCAATCCGCTCGTATTCCTCGAATAGGGTCTTCGACTTGCTGTGAACATTCACGTCCGTGATTTCCTCCTGTTTCGCGGTATATTCCGAGTATTCCCCGGGTATCTTCCTAAAGTCAAAGCTCAGACAAACGGACGGATGAGGCCCACAAGTACTTTTGATAGAATAAATGTCGAAGGGTTGGTTGTGAACTATGAGAGACGGTTTTTTACCGGACCATCCTGACATCCAGTAGAACTCCTCTATTTGCCTCTCCGCCAGCCATTGCTTCCAGGCGTAATGGATCCGCTGGATGACGGCGCCCTCGAGTCCGCTCTGGTCCAGCAGGTAGGGCACGGTGGGGCCGTGGCCGAAAGGATCGATCGACCATCCGGTTTTAGGAACCACGCCCAGGTTGTTCTTCACCCACTGATGTCCTGAAAATATTTCATTATTATTGCCATAAATGCTACACGCTTCACTTTATTTATACAATGTACTTATCTGACAAGTCTTAATACAAGCTACGACAAAGTTCTAGAATAAAACTTGAGAGCGAAAAAAATGGTTCGAAAAGGCATATTTAACATTTATCAATAATAAAATAGTATAAAGTGGTATACCTTCGATGAGCTGGTCAACCAGTGCGTACAGATGTGTGCAGGCTTCGTCAGGCATCACCCAGCCCCCGGTAGTTATCTCCAGACGACCCTCTCTTATCAGCTTCTTCAGAGCCTGTCAAAATAACAACAAACTGTTAGAAACTAGTAGTTCGCTTCAAACAGATCCCTCACGATTTCGTAGTATACTAAAAAATACTTGTGAGTGACTTTAGGTAGGTACGTTATTGTGCCACAATACAATACAATACAATACCACGAGCGAAGCGAGTAGTTCTAAAATAGAATCCTAAGAAGAAGAAGTAAAATACATTTGCACCCGTGAGTAACACAAAACTTTTCACCTCACTATAGCGAGGAAAGTGCAACATGCATAAAAACAGCTCATAAAAAATAAGTCTATTTGTACAAATTATCATCATCTGGTTAATTATAATCATCAATATAGTATAACATTATGTAAAATTTATGTTCACTCGCTACGCTCAAGATTCTAACTTAGAATCACTCGCTTCGCTCGTGATTCAATTATGGATTCTTTCGCTTTCTCGGGACTCAAAAACACGAGATGTAAAATAACTTTGCTCTCGTGTTGCATATATAATTTTTCACCTCAGTAGTGAGAACATATTAAAGGTTAAAATGTATTTTGAATTACACAGAATAATACAGACAAAAAAAAATTGTAATAGAAGTATGAAGTGGCAATTCATGGCGTTCACTAAATTAAAAAGCTACATTGTTTCACTCCCTGGAGTGAGGAAAGTAGGCTTATTCGAGCTGCTGAGGTGAAAAATGTATTTCGGTTTAGACTTCATAATTATTATTATTGTTTACGCCAATATCAACATCATTACACCTTACAAAACAAAGTCCCCCGCCGCGTCTGTCTGTGTGTATGTATGTTCGCGATAAACTCAAAAACCACTAAAAAGATTTTCATGCGGTTTTTACCTATCAATAGAGTGATCTTTGAGGAAGGTTTAGTTACATAATTTGTTAAGGTTTTGCGTAACCCGTGCGAAGCCGGGGCGGGTCGCTAGTATCTTATGAAATTATTGAAATTGTTTGGGTTTTGAGAGAAATGGTGAAAGGCTAGTTGTGCGAAATCACGCCATCTTTTTGCCGCTATAGACCTAACCACCATTCACGTCCAACTTAAAAAAAAACCGGTCAAGTGCGAGTTCGTTTAACTCGCGCATAGAACTTTCAATTTTCTCATGTTAATATAATCACGAAAGACTTGACCAGAAGTATACTAAGCGCAATTGTGTACAGATGTTGGTTTTTCAAGGATACTTAATTTTTTTATCATGTAAACCGATTTCAACAATTTTTGTTTTATTTGAAAGAAGGTACTAATATTTAGTGTAATCTCATAGACATTTCAAGTATAACAAAGAAATTAGAAAATGTTTTTTGATAATTAAAAAAAAAATTTAAGATAGAGGTGTGATTATATTTTTCCTGTAATATTTATGATAATGTTATTATTATGTAAAAAATTTATAATTTTTCGTTGGTAAACTTCGGAGATAAGGGGGGGAGAGAAATGGTATTGTTTTACACAATGAAAAAATAAATAAAAAATTGTTTTGTAATGTTCAATTCGAGCTCTTTCAAATGATATCCCACTCGACCTAGTAACTAGACATTGACTTTTTGCCCCCTCTTTATATTGAGCATTTTTCATAATAATAAAAAAACACTTTAAATGTGTTAAGGTTAGCGCTGTTCATAACTACTCCAAATTTCAAATCGATAGCTTCAGTAATCAGTAGTTCTCGAGATATTTAGCAATGTGACAGACAGACAGACAGACGGACAGAGTCGCACCATAAGGGTTCCTTTTGTACCTTTTTGGTACGGAACCCTAAAAAGGGACGTGTGGAGGACGTGACGTATTACTAATTTACTATTTCCAATACCTCAATCCGTCTTTGTGACCCAAATGAGCTAACTAATAAAGTAATAAATTATTCACTAAGTACTACTATACTGTATAAAAATAGTTAATAATGCCTTACTTTTTGTTTAACAGGATGCGATCTCTCCCACCAGGCGTTCAGAAATGTAATCTCAGACCACACGAAAGTCATGTTAGAGTACTGGTTGAGTTTCTTGATGATGTTGTTAATGATATTCTTGGTCTTCCACTCGAAGTACTGTTCGAAGGTCTTAAGCCACCCGGGATCATTGTGCGAATGTGGGACCACAATAACCTAAAATATGAAGAAAAAAATATGTACCTATGTACTTATTAACAGCAATACTCTTATCTGGCCATCGGTGGACCTTATGTCTATGCCATAAGATTATATTATATCTGACATTACCAGTGTGAACGATGGTACGTCGAAGGCCGACGTAGTATTAAGCTTCTTAAAAAAATCTTGCGAAATAAAATCCCGACGTACGACCCCTTTGGTGTTATAAGCTTAACATGTAAACATTTTTTCACATCACCAATTCGAAAAAGGGGTTTTTCTTCCCCGCTAGGAGAGATCAAAGTAACACTTTTCTGTTCTAGGACACTATTTAAAAAAAAGTTTGCACATTATTTTTTTATGCCAGAAGAGGGGCGCGGATCCGGTAGGCCCAGACGGAGATGGCGGGACGACCTAGACACCTTTCTCAACAACTGGCCGGAGGAGGCACTATATCGGGAGTCGTGGAAGACAAGGGGAGAGGCCTTTGCCCAGCAGTGGGACACCATAATAGGCTAGTAAAAAAAATATATATATATATATTTTTAAGCTTAAATAATATTTATAACATCACAATCACCTCATAGATGATGTGAAAAGCAGTATGTGTCATATGGTAGCAAAATTATTTCCATCTTGGGCGTAACACACTTGAATCCCTCACTACGCTCACGATTCTATAATAGAATCCCTCGTTACTCTCGGGATTCTATTATAGAATCCTTTGCTTCGTTTAGGATTCAATGTACGCCCTCGCCGTAAATATGTCCTTTTGCTCCCTTGTAACACAATCTACTATTGTTTGTGTTCCAAAACGGAACGGAAAAATAATAAAAAAACCCTTAAGGCCGTTCCATCAGTTTGCCGCTATCACTGTCACATTTAGCAAGAAAGAACGGGAAATACCATGCGCGCCAAGTGTCATTTTTGATCGAATTTTGTCGATTATTATTTATTTAAAAAACGTTACAATATCGAAATTCGAAAGCAGTAAAATTACTATTTAAGTTAAGATTGTTTTTTCTTCTTTTTTTGTTTATAGTGTCACATAATAAATAACCGAGTAAAATTGGATTAAAAGTCCTAGTTAGAGGTTACTTTGGGAATTAATTGTATCGAGCGAAGTGTCATAATTCGTGTATCGGAAGCTTATAAAGCTTATAAAAATAATATCATCGAGAACTACATACATTTTTTTTCACGTCTACGAATATTAATGTCTCTTAGAAAAATATGATCATATAAGGAGATTTTTCGCCTTCTGGCTCAGGGAACCGCCTTAACCGTTTATAA
This sequence comes from Cydia strobilella, assembly GCF_947568885.1. Classification (NCBI taxonomy): domain Eukaryota; kingdom Metazoa; phylum Arthropoda; class Insecta; order Lepidoptera; family Tortricidae; genus Cydia; species Cydia strobilella. Next base: position 21,449,825 of record NC_086068.1, read on the forward strand.
GGCACACTTTAATATTATACTTACTGCAAAAATGACCAGCCTATAAAAAAAATAATCTGAATTTATCATCGTTGGAATTTATCATTATCCGTAAGGGCGCCACGTTTACCAAAAGAACTCATCTAACGAATACTAGTTTAGATATTGTATATGTACCTATATATAAGTTAACATAGATTTTAACCTTCAGCTTGGACCGCCGCCGTCTATCGTTTCGGATCTTGTCGTAGCGCTTTTAAAAGGTTTTAATTTATCGTATCGTGTACATCGTATACGTAAGGCCATAGCTTTTGGGCGTTTTCTAAAATACCTATAAATATTGAAAACCTGATTCTTTCAAATCTGAACATTCTTGGGCTCATTCTACTCAGAATCGACAGCATTCTCCATCCTGCCATTAAAAAAAGATGTCCCAAAATGTCCATTCCGTTACGTCATGTTTTAGTGTGAATTTTTTTTTTTCACTTGTATGTGCGTGACGTAGTAGAATGTAAAATTTTCATACAAATTTTTGAGACATTTTTTTATCATCAGGATTGAATATGCTAGTGTGATTCTTGAGTTGAAAGAATCCAAAAACACCAGGATCTATGAGAATCAGGTTTTCAATTGGTATTTATTTTAGAAAACGCCCTTTTACCAAAATCATCTGTAGGGCTATGATGGTCGGCTCTTTATCATATCATTCATATCATTCAATTTCAAAGTTCTAACAAATATGTAAGTGCGAAAATGCGACCATGATACCGACCGTTGCGATGAATATATTTGAAATATAAAAGTAAACTAAGTTACTAGTAGTAGTACCTACCTTTAGCTTGGGCCGCCGACTATCGTTCCGTATCTTGTCGTAGCGTTCTTCAAAGGTTCTATCCCAGAACTCTTTCGTGCGCATCCAGCTCGGCTGCAACAAACGCAACAAAAGGTTAGCATAAAGTATCCAGCAGTGCCACGCTATAAGTATAGTAACAATGGCAGATGTAACGCTCGTGAAAAACGGGACGATATACCCTTTCTAAGTATACTATTAGTTAGAACAAGTAAGGATCGTACTTATCCCGCGCAAAAAGTGTCATGCTGTCTCTTATCAAGACTATGGAACTCTGTGCGATCTCGGATTTCACCAATCACCAAGGTGCAAAAAGCCAGTAGGTAGGCCGTCACAGTACACGCTCGTTTTATTTTTACGACAAAAATGACTTCGCCTCTTAAAACTATCTACTATGTTATGTGTGTTTAATTTATCTTTGCAATGTATCATAAATTCCTATCGATGTAGATAGTTCGCAAAGATTTACAACAAAGTATTGCGAAGTGCATTTTGTAGTTTATTAAAAGAGCGTAAACACCATGGCTGCTGCAAGGACATAATATGACCTTTTAGAATATGCTAGTTGAGATTATAACCATTAACGAATAATATCAACTTTAAGTTTTCTTTTTATATATATATATATATATATATTAATATGATATATACATAGTTTATTCAGAAAATGAAGTAGTTAATATTACTAAACAAATATAGTTAAAATTAATTAATAAACAACTAACTTATAAAACTTAAAAACTAAAACTAAAAATAAATAAAACTAATCTTAAAATAAATAACTAAAAACTATTCCCCTGCGGCATGGTGCCGTAGACGCTGGCAGCATTTCTTCGCTGTATCGCAATGCTTACTCTTTGTGTGAGGAAGCTGCCAGCTCTACGATCACCGGTGACATCTATTATTCTTTTAGCCAATTCCTTAAATAATGAAGACGCGTTCGGACCCCACGGGCCAAGGGTCTCGACGCCATAAGGTACGAAATCGTATTCGGGGCCGAGACCCCTATATTTTGTCTTTTTTTAATTTCTCAGCCGCCTCTACCGCCGCGCCGGCTTTTGCAGTAGTGCCGTGGAGATGGGACGGGGCTAGGGTGTCTACACATGTTGCGTCCCACACCAGCACCCGTCCCATCTTCCACGGAATTAGTGACATTCCGTCCGGTCTCTTACCATCGTCTCTTACAATACCAAGAGCTGGCACGTTGACGCTGGCAAGAGATCGGCGGAGAATATCGTTAAGCGCGGCGTGCCTAGAAAAGTGACTTTAAGTTATATACGGATAGTGAGCTACTTTTTTCAAAGTTTAACGACCTACTACTCGCATATTTATTCTACTATCAGATGATTTGGAGGAAAATAACACGAGAAAACAATTCGATAAATGAAGAAATTCGTTCTATGTAAATGTAATTAAGTAATTAATTTAATACCACCGCAGTAACGATTTAATATAATAATTTAAAAATAGTAATTGTTATTTAGTTTACTCTGTTTACTTATTTGTAAAATAAATTTCTAAGCATACTCAACCCAAGCGTACCTATACCTATATACTTCGCCCGAGCGTTGAATATCGCTTCATTGCATCATTGCGTAGAACTGGTAGGTATTCGGTTTTTCAATAAGAGATACGTAAGAGATCTATATAATCTGTGCTTTTTCAGTTATTATTTATAGGTAAATTTATGTGGAATATCTACACTTCTCAGGCATGAAGTGTATAGTAAGGTCATATGGAAACTGACATCTAGCACCTCAGGTAAGGCTTCGCTACTACAAATAAGATCCCTAGATTAAAATAAAGTAGATTCTGTAGATTACTCCTACCGTAAGTAGTATAGGCGAATGAAGGTTATTTACAGGGTGGTACAAATGGAAATCAATTGTAGCAATGGCATAAATACGAATTTCTTGCAACTCCCAAAAGTCACAGATGTTTGAGCAGAGTAAGGCTACCTATAGGTAAAAAAGTTAGCTGAAGCCCCTCTTGCATGTAGTTGTGTACAGTTTACAAAAATGCAAATTTTGTGAAAATTAACTATGAGGTTGGCATAACTAGATAGTTTTGATAGATGCCGTAGGGAACACTAACTTCAACAACGGGTGCCCAACTTCGTTCAAGTAAAATATTAAATTAATATTTTTACCAAGAAAAAATACTATACTAATGGATTCACAATTAATGAATAGAGCTGCGTAAAATAAGATGTAAAGTAAAAAAAAAACAAATATTGTAAAATAATCTGACTTCTCCACCCGTTCCCAACTTCGCATGTCATTTTCTTGACTACATCTTATGTTGAATTAAGTACTAAACGACCATGATACATGTGTTAAAGTGTCCCTAGTCTCTTGCCTTGTTTAATGAACTTTGCCTGTTTATTTCTTGGGAATGCCAAGGAAGCGGTTTATCTTCGGTTGCTAATGTAATTGAAGCGTTTTCAAAAGGCTTATTTAAACTATACAGATGAAAGTCAAAGTAGTCGGGTAAAAAAACCATATTCTGCCATGTCCAAGCTTGAAAGTATTTAAAGGGTTTGTAGTTAATAATTGATTGTAAATTTCTGAAGTATATTTTATTACACGATCGGGTCTACTGCAATTTAATTTCATTGTTTTTAGCTTTAATTCCGACGTTTCTGTTAGGTTGCACTAGCTATGGTCACGGCAGACTAAACGTGTAATTAAATATGTGTTCAAAACGCGAGACTTTAAAGTGTTATAATTCTGAAACATTTCTGAACTCGTTTATATTTAAGTTAGAGCAGACACTAATATCACTTGGAATGTTATTACTAATCAGTGAGCGTCAGGATTAGTCAGGATGGCGGGTGGACCTCTGCGATTTCAACAAAATATTTATACACTTATTGTACCTTCAGTGTCCCTCAGTGTACCTTTAATAAAAACCAGTGTACCTCTCTCTAAAACGAGATATTTAACAAAAAAGGTCCACCCGCCATTCTGACGTCAATATGGCGGGTGGACCTATGAAATCTTGCATTATACCGCACTAAAAGTATGCAGTTATATTGTACCTTCAGTGTACCTGTGTAAACTTTCATTAGAAATCAGTATACTATATGTATATCCCTAAAACGAGCTAGGCACAAAACAAGGTCCACCCGCCAGCCTGACGTCAGGTTGGCGGGTGGACCTATGAAATCTTGCATTATTTCACGCGAAATGTATGTGTTTATAGTGTACCTTCAGTGTACCTCCGTAAACTTTAATTAAAAGCAGGCCTATGGAACTCTCCGCGCGAGCTCGGATTTATACCTACGACTCGCTTCCCGCCGGCGGGACTCAAGCTAGCCAGTTGGTTGCCACACGCGCTCACGCACGCACGTCACCGCGCGCTATTCCAAAGAAATGTTTTCGTCACGAACAAATAACACAGCTTGTAGTGTGGATGGATGCAGAAACAACAAAACAAATAAAAAATATAGTTTTTTCCTCTTTCGACGGATGAGGAAAAGTAAGTAGACATTCTCAATATCGGTACTTACACCTACTGTTATTGTTTTTACGATAGTTACAAGCTACGTAGGTACTATTAAATTGTTTTAAAAATGTAGGTAATGTTTTTTACGACACATTTATAGCTATATATCTACCTAAGACTACTAAGTATTTGAAAGAAGCGTCGGCAACCCTAGCGTTGTGCCGGCGCGCGCCGTGCGGGGAGCGGCGCGTTCAAGGTCACTCCATTGTATTTTTGTGTAGGTATTGTAATGTTGTCACACGCGTCGGGACGAGTGTGGCAGCATGTACGATCTCCCTCGGTCCAGACGGGACCTCGGGTTGTGTCTCGACAGCTCAGGGATGAGAGGACAGAGGGGTGAGTAAAGAAACACTGATTTATATCTCTACAATCTACGGGCTTTTATGCCGGTTTATTTATCAAACGGGTATGCTAGAGCCTACGCTAATGCGCACGGGACGGGATCCCTTATTCGGGATGTTAATGACGGGCGCGAATCCCTAATCTATCCGCGACAACCATACGGGGCTGTGCTGACCCTCGGGACGGTCGGCAGGGCCAGGCTTACGGTGTACGGAACGGGATCGGGGTTGTACCGAAGGGATAGAGTGCTAACGCGTAACCACACACTGCGCTGCTATTCCTTCGGGCGGAGTGACGGGATCTCGGGGCAAGGACAGTGTGCTGGGCGTCTACCACGCTCCCGGCACTACTGTCCTCAAGGGTAAGGTATAGAATCCTCTAGCAAGGTACCCGGGCTGACGCGTGAACCACACACCGCTCAACGTACCGAGGAAGAGGGGGAGGGAGTCTCTAGGGAGCTGACGCGTGAACCACACACCGCTCAGCTAGAGTGCAGTGCCCCTAGCAGCCGATCCGCGACTGCGAAGAACACTGGCCGATCGCTGCGAGTGCGCGGGGTTATATACGGTTCGGCGCGCGGGGTGCGGGGCACGGTCGGCGGTAGGGCGCGGCGCTCGGACAGGCGGCCGGTTCTGCGTGGCTGTGTGTGGTGCCGCCTTGTATGTGTGCGTGCTGTGGCGCGTCATCACAGTATCAAAACGGTAGGTATTTGCGTTTTCTTTGAGATAAGTATCTGTTCGTAAGAACTATTATACAACCCTAGCGTTGTGCAGGCGCGCGCGGTGCGGGGAGCGGCGCATTCAAGGTCACTCCATTGTATTTTTGTGTAGGTACCAAAACGGTAGGTATTTGCGTTTTCTTTGAGAGATAAGTATCTGTTCGTAAGAACTATTATACAATGTGTGTCCTGTAATAGGAGCAAAAAATTAAACTGTAGGCTGTACTCCTCATACCGACCAACATTTGTTCAGCGACTTTTAAAAATAACGTGTTTTGATTTTTAATGCACTTTAAAGTTTTTTCCAAGACGCAATGTATTGCGAATTTTGTTATGTTTAAGGGGTGACAGGCGACGTCAATCACAATGATACTGGCGTACATTGAAGGTAATATTTATTTTGTATGAAAAATACGAAGTCTAAAAAAGTCTTCATTATTTTTAAAAGTCGCTGAACAAATGTTGGCCAGTTTGAGGAGTATAGCCTACAGATTAATTTTTTGCTCCTATTACAGGCCACACATTGTATAATCTGTGACTGATGGTACACTACAAATACATACATTTCGCGTGAAATAATGCAAAATTTCATAGGTGCACCCGCCAACCTGACGTCACCTTGGACCTTGTTTTGTGCCTAGCTCGTTTTAGGGATAGATATACTGATTTTTAATGAAAGTGCGCTATAATGCAAGATTTCATAGGATGGCGGGTGGACCTCGGCCATTTCAACGAAATATTTATAAACATATTGTACCTTCAGTGTACCTTTAATAAAAACCAGTGTACCTCTCTCTAAAACGAGATATTTAACAAAAAAGATCCACCCGCCATTCTGACGTCAGGATGGACTCGTCTTAATTGGACTAACTATTACGCAAGTGGATAAAAATTCGTTGATTTATATCACAGGGAGAACATGTTATATTTAGTATGAAAATCATGTTAGAGTCAAGAGCGCACAACAGCGACATCACGACATGTTTTTATACCTATGCTGACAATGTATGTGTAAGTTGCTAAGGGGCCCACTGACTATCAGTTCGCCGGACGATATCGGCCTGTCAGTTAGAACAAAAATTTGACAGTTCCGAACAACTGACAGGCCGATATCGTCCGGCGGACTGATAGTCTGTGGGCCCCTTTAGGGCAGTCAGTCCCAGTGTGTAATAATTTGGCGTAACCATGGTAATGAGTTACAAGACAAAGTTGTTTTAACCCAAATAATAAACACATACTTTAAATGACGGAAAGAGGGATTGAAATGATGCGCTCCACTCACTATCTTTATAATCATTGATAGAGTCTGTGCGGAAAGAGAAGAGTCGTGGAATGTATTGGGCCCAATAGATTTCACGACTCTTCTCTTTCCGAACAGACTCTATCAAACTATTTTAAGAACTTCATTATCTTCCGTCATTATTTCTGTCATTCGTCATTCCATAATTACAAACACTACACTGTCACTTGATAATGTAATTTCTTAAAAGTAACGTGATAGCCCGTATTAGGACTACGAAGAAAATAAAGATCAATTTTTAAATACCCTCTCTCTGAGCAATTCCATTGTAATACGGATAATAGGAGGCATTGAAGCGTATACAGAAAGGAATGAATGGCATTGCTCGATAGACTATCGGGCGGTGGGCAGGGGCGGCAGGCAGGGCACATACCTGGAATTCGAAGGACGGGTAGACGGCCACGGTGTCGATGTCGACCGCGCTTTCGCGCAGGACAGGGCATGCCTCCGATGGCTCCTGTGGAACGTCCCGGAACACATACTTATAGAATACCTTCGAATATAATTATTAGTTTGAACGTGCCTTACAAAATATTATTGGTCAATGTTGACGACGTAACATAAAAGATAAGATAAGGTTGTAATGTCTTCAGAACGTTTTAATTCAATTAAGTTGAACGTTGAAGGTTTGTTTCAAATATATGTAGGTAAAAGGGTGGTTGCTACATGTTACAATCTACAGGGTGGAAAGGCACGAACATCCTTTCCGCAAAAGGGAGATTGTTTGGATTTAGTACTGTATTTCCTCTAAAGAAACTAGGCTCATATTCGTAACCGTTTTAAAGTTATAGGCAGTTAACTTTTAATGCAAAATACTGCAAGTGACAACCCTCATTAGGTTCAGTAACATATATGGTTATATCCTCTTTGCTTAGAACTGCTAATATCTGTGACCTAAAGACATTTCAGTGCAGGTGACAGATTTGACGTGCGGTCTGCAGCCGCAGTTGCAATAATACACTAAATACGCAAAAATGGCCATGCTACGTGCAGTCGGCCTTGTCATTAATTTTACTATGGAAATTGACAATAACACCGACGCGTTCAGGCCGCTGCAGTAGTGTCGGAGCAGTAATGCAGCTGCGGTTGGAAATGGACTGTCACCTTGATAAAACTTTTACCCGTGATAAAACCGTGACGCAAGTAAATTGCAAATTACGCGAAAAAACCTATTTTCAAAATGCCCTTGGGAGCCCGCGATTACCTAAATTTGCTTATGTTACACGGGGAGTGTAATTATAATGCCGCCGAGACGTTACGACGCTACAGACAAAGATATCCTCCACCACACCCAACTAGCCGTATGTCAATTTTATGTCAAATATTTTTGTAAACATAAGTGTCACATTACACTTACATGTAGGTTGATAGTACGTAGTAATAGTAGGGTTGTCACTAAGAAGAAGATTAATTAATTTTAATATTTTTACTAATTGTTCATAACAAAAATCTAAACATTACGAATCGATTCTCCATCACTTAGTTTCCCCTTTGCGAGAAGGATCGTCGTGTCTTTCCACCCTGTATAACAAATTTTATTTCGATATGTAATTGGTTTATAATAAAGAGAAGGACGCGTGACAAAGTTATCAAGTACACATACTTACATTTAACCCGCGTGATTGTAGGTACAATCAGGGACATTGCCGGTGAACCACTTCAGATTTTTTTTACCTCGATCCTTACGAGCGAGCTAAACTCCGCCTCCTATAGAGAAACACATTTACGACGCATTTACGATTCTTTATCTTAATAATGGAAAAGGTAAAAACAGGTAATGAGACAAACAATAGGCAGTAAGGACAGTTTATTAGTTGTTGTTGTTTAGGCTAAGCTTGCCTCCCCATAATTTGCAATGCCGCCCGTCAAAAAGACAATGCACGACAATAAACTTTACCTGAGCTAACCTTTTTTTTCAACACCCACTTTTTTAAGTGCCATGCTATTGATCATCACTTTAAACGATGTTTGCCCTTAAGGTGGATCACCGGGAATATCCGCGATTGTACCTATATATATATCGGTAGCATTGACGGTGAACCACTTGGGAAGAAATTTGCCTCGAACAATTAGGATGCATTTAGGATTCCATATCTTAGTTTGCCACTACAAAGACAATGAAAGCCATAAACTTTACCTGACAAAAACCTTTTTTTTAACACCCACATCTTTAAGTGCCATGCTATTGGTTATGGTTATGACTTCCGTGTTATCGCCTGACCGCCTGCAAGACGTTTAAACGATTTTCGCTTTAAAGGTGGTTCAACGTCAATGAATGTACGATAGTACATACTACATACATAGTAATAAAAATATGCATTCCCCAATCCGGCTTAGCCGCTGCTGGGTCAATTAATTTTTCACCTCAACAGCTCGAACAAGCCTACTTCCCTGCGAAAAAACAGTTCCCTTGGAGTGAATTGATATTTTTAGAAGCTTTCGTCATAATGGTTGACTTTACTTGATGTTGAATTTTTTCGAATATGTTCTCACTACTGAGGTGAAAAGTTGTATGTGTGTGAGAGCAAATTTTGGGTCCCTCGCTACGCTCAAGATTCAATTACCTATATAATCTTTCGCTTACTCGGGAATCAAAATCAACACGGCAAAAAAAAACCCTCTTGTTACACAAATAACTATTTCCGTAACCAACTCGATGAGTGTTGCACAAAATCATTATATCAAATAATAGTATATATGTAGGGCAAACCGAGGCGAAACGGATCAAAGGGCTATTGGAGCAAGATAAAAAATCCGTTGATACATATTTGAAATACTGCATTGATATGAACGCACCCGTGACGTCAGTCATAATAAGTAATCCTTTTAAATATCAACAGATTTTTAGCCCCGATTTGCCCTGTGATCATATCCGTCTCGGTCTACTATAAATCACAGGTCCCTGAGAATGCTTCGATTCAAGCAAACGTTATATTTACCTTTTCGTAGCGTATTGGTGGTACATGGCCAGAGAGCGACGGGAGTTTGACGAGGATATCTTCCGCAGCAAAGTGTGCTTCTGGAACAATCAGAACTAAGATAAAATACCTATATAAGTATACCTAAGTAAAAATAGACGCAGATAAATTATAGCCGCGAACGAAACGGAGTCAGTCGAATGATGAAGGACGTTATTGAGCAAAATGCACACAGTATACCTATAATACTTAAACGGAGCACACAAAACCCTGATGAAACCTGAAAACACATATAGTAATGTGATACTGGTTTCTTAAGCAATTACGAATGAGCCAACAAGTGCAGACGTTTGTTGTATCCCTGACAAAATAATTAATTTTATTATATTATGCGTTTTCGGTGTGAGTTCTTTGGAGCTCGGCTCGGTCAGAGACATAACGAGCTAATAATAGAGTGACAAGTGACACAAAGAATACAGTAAAATGTACCTATAGAGTGATATAGTGAAATGACATGACATGAGCGTAATGTAGAGTGCATGTGAAAAGTGTGGGTTTCTTATCACGCATACGCATAGCTAGTTAGACAAAATGGAGTATCTTCGCAGCACTTGTACGTCTTTTTACTAAGAAGGGAAGACTGCGAAAACTCAAAAACAGCTTAACTCATCGTATTCAAAATAGTTTTCATTAAAATACATTTATTTAAAATATTAATCTTTTCTCGTTTTTCTTTTGTCCCACGGTTCAGAAGTTAGAGAGGAAAAGGTATGACTTGGGATCCCCGAAACACCGGTCCGATTGCTCTAGCTGACTGGGCTATACCGAAGCTTGACAGACCCATGTGGCTTCCTTCTTACGCAGCGTACTACGTAGGCAAACAACACGCGAACTTGACGCGAACGCGAAGCGGCGCGGCGCGGCGCGGAACGGGGTGAATCAATCCTTTGATACAGCTATAGAAGTGTCCTACGAGGGCGATCTCGTTGCGAACGCAAACGCCTTGGGCCCGCCGCGCCGCGCCGCGCCTCTTCGCTTCGCGTTCGCGAGTGTTCGCTTACGTAAGACGCAGCGTTATAAGTTATAAGGAATGTAACGATGTATGGCTTAGTAATTACTTAGTTAAGGCCGTTCCATCGGTTTGCCGCTGTCTTTGTCACATTTCGCAAGAAAGAACGGGAAAGAACATACGCGCCAAGTGTCAATTTTGATCGAATTTTGTCGGTTTTTATTTATTTTAAAAACGTTACCTTACAATATCGAAATTCTAAAGCTATGAAATTACTATTTATGTTGTTTATAGTATCACATAATAAATAACCGAGTAAAGTAGGATTAAAAGGCCGAGTTAGAGGTTACTTTGGGAATTAATTGTATCGAGCGAAGTGTCATAATTCGTGTATCGGAAGCTATGTTGTTAAAGATAATATAGTCAAGAACTACATATATTTTTTCCACGTCTACGAATATCAACGCCTCTTAGAAAAACATGATAATATAAGGAGATTTTTCGCCTTCTGGCTCAGGGAACCGCCTAATTAAATCAATTAAATAAAAAAATATGTACATAGGTACTTAATATGCATAAAGTACTTATGTTTAATACCTTATGTCCATACCTTAATTCACTGTTATTTACCTACGTTCTTGTACTAATATAATCTTTATTGTTTTTGCTCAATAAGCAACTAACTTACACTACTTTGACCTACTAACACGAAATACCTAAGATACAAGTATTATGTTACTTAGTTTAGGTATTGATGTAAAATATGTTAAGAGCCAGTTACAATTTTTGCTTACAAGATTTTAAATTTTGTTTACTTTTCTAAACCATGATTGTACATTTATAGTATTTAAGTAACTATTTAAGCGTATTACGATTGTTTGTATTTTTGTACTATATTATTCAATGAAATAAATTTTATCTTATCTTATCTAATAGACACTCGATTTCGTGAAGTGTGAAAAACTGAAAAATAAAAATAAAGAAAATGCCAAATCAAAATTAAAGAAAACATTTATTTAGGTAATCGTTGAGGCAATCAAAGCAAACGTAAATCAAAATCAGTATAAAAAGTTCACTTTAGGTAGATTTTTGATAAGGAAACAAAGTTTATCCAAATTATAATTTGCAGCGTCGTTTTTTTTGCGCGCTTTTCAAACTATCATATCGGGTGAATACTTTATTTTTTATTTTTTACTTTCATCTGCCATCGGCTTTCTTAGCCATAATCAGATTGTATGTGCTATATTTTTTTCCAGGTGGTGGTCCATTAATCACCATTCCTTTTATGTGGGTTATTCTCTCTGGTCCAGTTCCAAGATCTGCCACCTTTTGAGTCTTGTGATGTTATTGGTGTTGTTTAGTAGGTCTCTGGCGAGTTCATTCTCATGATTTGCTAGTCTTTCTTTGTATTTCTTTGAGAAGCTATTTACTTCCTCTTTGATTGTTGGTATATGTAGGTAGTCATGTATTTCCGTATTTCGGGCAAACCAGGGTGCGCAGGATATTGTTCTGAGAACAATATTATGGAATCTTTGAAGGATCTCAAGGTTAGAATTGCTGGCTGATCCCCAGAGTTGTATACCATACGTCCATATAGGTTTTATAATGTATTTGTATACCAAAAGTTTGTTGCTTAGTATCAGAGGGGACTGTCTTCCTATTAGCCATAGTAAGCGCTTAAATTGTATGTTGGCTTCATTTTTCTTTGCTTTAATGTGATTGGCCCATGTGAGCCTCCTATCTAGGTGGAGACCTAGGTATTTAACACAGCATTCACTGGGTAGTGTCTCTCCTCGTAGAGTTGCAGGCGGGCAGTCTCCTTTTCGTAAGGTAAATGTTATTTGGAGTGACTTTGATGTACTAGCCTTGATTCTCCATTTTTCGAGCCAATGGTCGATCGGGTGAATACTGAATTTAAATCGGTGATGCCGATATATCGGTCTGCCGATTATATCGGCCGCTATATCGGTATCGTTACATCGCTACTTCTTATATATGTATCTTTCTTAATTTATAATGTCACTTGGAGACTCTGTCAGCGGTAACATTAAATAGACATTTAATAGTGATATATCATATCTGGGAGACCGAGCTTTGCTCGGAAAACATATAAAAACTAAAAAATGCGCGTTTTCCCAGAGATAAGACCTAGCTAGATCGATTTTTCTCCCCCGAAAACCCCCATATAGCAAATTTCATCGAAATCGTTAAGGCCGTTTCCGAGATCACCGAAATATACTCGTATATATACAAGAATTGCTCGTTTAAGACGATAGTCGCTGATGTGTCCTTGAGCGTCTCAGCGTCTCTGTACCCGCACCCCGCTGTCCCCGCTCACTGCGATCGTACGAGTACGTGAATTTACCACAACGAGGTTCAAAGAATAAGCTACAGCCCAGAGGCACGCGGTTGGAGCTATACTCGTATTTGTGTATCTTTTGCAGATATTTTGTCGTTTGAGTATGAGTAGATCATGCGTTTAGTGGAGGTCGTAAATTATAATAAAAATATATTCCCTCATGCATTATACTTTACAAGCCTCAATTAGTTAATTTGTATTTTATCTGTTTCTTACCAAATAAATACCTAAGTCAATTCGACAGATTAAGATTTATAGCTAGAGCTTATCAAGCTCTAATAATAATGTAATAATAAAATAAGTAATGTAGTGTATGTACTAAATTGAGGCGTACATTGTGTTTATGTTATAGTCATTTTTTTATCCGTAATAAATAAATATAAATAATGCCATTTAATAGTTAACTTATAAAATTAAAGTACCTACTACCTAGTCTACCTACATATAAAATTACACGTATTATTTTTCGAAATTCGAAGTTTTCTCAAACATTACGTGGGAATATCATCATTTTATACAAGCGCGCCACAGCCAAATCAGCGCTCTACAGTTTTTTTTATTTTTTGGCCACAATAATTCCGATATAGTGGTTGACGGCTTTGTATGATGAACCCCCGTGGACGTCAGCTGCCGCTCCGTTGGTGGATTGAGGAATGGCGGCCAGCGAAACACGCAAAAAAATATTGTCATCGCCTCCCGCTTGATACTTTGTCAGATGATAGTTTAGATGCTAATGTGAATAAAAAAAAATGATCAGCCGGTTGTATCTCGGTGGACCGTTAGCTGGTCACATGAACATGTAAAAAAAATATTTTCAGTCATCGCATTCCATTTCATGATACTTTGTCACATGGTAGTTTAGAATTTAGATGATATTGTTAATAAAACAAATCGTCGCCGTCGCCCGGTTGTATCGCGGTGGAAAGACCGTCAGCTGTTAAAACATTATTGTTAGTTTAAAAATAATATTAATTGATTTAGCCGTTAAGTAGAAATAAGCAGTTAGCCGCAAAATGGCCCGTTGTATTATTTTTATTACGGTGAAATTATAAATTTCAAGAAAAAAATTAAATGTTATAATTGTGGAACAATAAATAAAGATTCATATATATTTTTTTCATAATTTTTTTGTTTACCCATTTAGAAGAAATACGCTCTAGACCGTAACAGTAAGTAAGTATATAGTTTCTGAATTAAAGAGGTATTATTTACCATTATAATAATTTACCACCTCCACGAAATGCAAGGTCTATTCGTATCTGAACAAGAAAACATTTGTAAAATACGAACTAACTATTGCGTTATTAGCATAGGTACTCGTATTATCGTTGCGGTGGTAAGTAGTACGTTTGATTGTTTTCCTTTCGCCTTAATTTATAGTTTCGCCAAAAAAAATACGACAGGCCGTTTTGGTCTTTTTACTAAACGGCTTAATCAATTGTAAGGGTCATTATTTATAAATAGTTTATATTTGGGTTATGCCTACTCTCATTTATGATTAGCCTATAAAATAATATCAATTGACTCTTACTTGTCACTGTTCGTTTTCATCATCAATCACCACCAATCAATGGGAAATTACCCAATCTCCCAACACAATTAAAAAAAATTAAACTTAAAAATAAATAAATAAATATCTATATACAACGTCAATTGATAGCCTATATTAATCAATTAAATATTGTTTTGTTAGGAATCGAACTTTATTAAAAACGTAAAAATGGCAATATTGCATGTTAGAAAACTTTTATTTTTATATTTCAAATGAAGTTTTCTCAAACATAAGTGGAAATATTGTCATTATTTTCGTAATAATAGGCTGCGAAACACCGTGTTAAGTGCGCTAAAGGGCGTCAAAACCAAATCAACTTTCTGCAGTTATTTAGTCTTTGGCCACAATAACTCCAATTTTATTAAACTTGGCCTCGGCGCAAGCATACAGAGTACAAGGAAGGCACGGAGCGACGAGCGACACAGCCTTCTCATCTCAAAGCTAGCACACGACTGCCGGCCACGCTTTTTTCGAGCCACATACGCACAAAATGTTGAATAATATTAGATTTCTTTAAAAAAATACTATCTTTTAACATTATGAAACGTTGCATTTGTAGTGCTTGTAACTTTTAAATTGTATGTTGATATGGGTGTACAACTGTACGTGTTGCCTGAAATAAAACTTTATTTATTTATTTTATTTTATTATTAAAACATTTATTTTAGTTTAAAAATAACATTAATCGAATAAACCGTTAGTTAGTCGCAAAACGGCCTGTCGTAATGTTCCCTTTATGGAGAAACTATAAGTCACAGGGAAAAAGTCAAACGTTAGGAATGTTATACATAAAATGTAGATTAATATATATTTTTTTCATATTTTTTTGTTGAACCGTTAAGCAGATATATACTCTAGAAAGTACGAGTTTACGGCCAACAATAGCGACTAGGGCCTTAAAGGTATAAGATTTCAATGCAAGCGTGGAAAGTGTGTTATTATTTACGAGACCCGATGTCTATTATGAGCCGTAGGCGAAAAAACACGGGACAAGTAAATAATGACACTTTCACACGTACAATGAACGGCGTTTTTTAATACATTTACGAAAAAATCACAATAAAACAAATATTTGTTACATGAGCATTGCACTTAAAGTTACGAATTTTCCCTTGAACTTGAATGATATTGTATTTACTCCTATATATTATTCATATTATTTACTCATTTCATACAAAAACACTTATTTTAAGTGAAAATAGCGGGCGCCGGTTTTACTTTTTAATTTTTAATTTATTCTGTTAACGACAGCCAACGTGGCAATGATAATTCCATTCAGTCAAAAAATAAAAAGTTTTTAGTGAAATATCGTATTTACGTTTAATTTATATAATAACAAATAAATATTTACTTTATATCGTGTAACAATACTTTTTGTACGTAATAAATGTCTAATGGCAAAAGAAAAATACATAAAGTTTTTGAACATACACTCTTTGGTGTGGACGTATCAATTACGGTCAGAATTAAAAAGCTGAAAAAAGCATGAGTACGTATGAATGAGGTACTTGCACATGTCAACGGATTTATCGCATAAATCTTTTGCGTGCCGATGTTTATGTTTAGCGCATCACACTTGTTAATTTCGGGTGCCATCACATTGCGTGATGCACATTATTCTAGGAAACGTCTGTGTCCAGTTTTCTCTCCCATGAGAGACACAACTTTGTAACATTATACATATATATGTAACTAGCTGTTGCCTCCGACTTCTTACGCGTGGATTTGTATGTTGGTGGTTATATATTTTACATGAGCATAGACCCTACTGATATCTTTTGCTGCATAACAAAAGATATCAGTAGGGACGGTTAATCATTTGTTAATAATTATACAACGCATGAAATTTGTCTTTCACAAACTACGAAGTTTCAAGCCCCTACCTGAAAATAATGGTTCTCGATATAATCCCTCTCAAAGTCTCAACACTTAGATTTTCAAGTCCACTATTTAAAAAAAATGTTCGCGCCCGATGCAAACTTTATCAATCAGTTTTCGTCTATTTTAATATAATGCCCTTTTACCAAGTTTTATGTTCCTAGCTTAAAAGAAAACTTGAATCACATATACATACACATCCCCTTCTTAAACCTCTTTGAATTTGGGTTGAATTATTAAGAACGTTGAAATAATTTTTTTTGTAATATTATACAATGCCTTTCTAAGAAGTTTCAAAGCATTTGTAATGGATTCAAACTTTCAACCCCTTTTTAACCCCTTTAGGGGATGAATATTTAAAAACGATTAAATTACTTTTCTTGTATTCTAATAATATGCCTTTATACAGTTTATACAAAGACTGAAGTCCTGTACTCAAAAAAAGGTTTGATCTCCATACAAAGTTTCAACCTCTTTTTTACCACCTTGGGGGATGAATTTTGAAAAATGCTGAAATGAGTTTTCTTCCCTTTTAATTAAATATTTTTCTACGAAGTTTCAAATTTTCTAATTTAGGGCCCCTACAAATTTTCAACCCCTTTTTAACCACTTTACGGGATGAATTTTTAAAAACGCTGTTATTACTTTTCTTGTATTCTAATAATATGCCTTTATACAAAGATTCAAGTCCCGCACGCAATGAAATGTTTGATCTCCATACAAATTTTCAACCAAATTTTCACCACCTTGGGGGATGAATTTTCAAAAACGCTGAAGTCGGTTTTCTACTCTTTTAATGAAATACCTTTTTACAAAGTTTCTAATTCCTAGCTTAAAATAAAATTGGAACCCTATACAAAGTTTCAACCCCTTTTTAACCCCTTTAAGAGGTAAATTTTTAAAATCGCTGAAATTATTTTTCTTCTATTCTAATAATATGCCTTTATACAAAAATTCACCAACGGGTGCCCAACTTCGTTCAAGTAAAATATTAAATTAATATTTTTACCAATTGGATTCACAATGGCAAAATATATCCATTGGATTCACAATTAATGAATAGAGCTGCGTAAAATAAGATGTAAAGTAAAAAAAAACAAAAATTGTAAAATAATCTGACTTCTCCACCCGTTCCCAACTTCGCATGTCATTTTCATGACTAAATCTGATGTTGAATTAATACAAAAATTCAAGTCCCACACTTAGTAAAATGTTTGATCTCAATACAAACTTTCAACCCCCTTTTCACCACCCTGGGGGACGAATTTTAAAAAACGCTCCGTCCTTGAGTTATAAATGGCAAAGACAGATATAACTCCGTATAAGTTACTCTATGTAAATGGTGTAGCTAACCTGACTTTATTTTATAGACTAGCCTTTGCCCGCAACTTCGCCACCTAGAAGTAGTTTAAATTCGCATTTTCAAGCCATCATGAGATTGAATTTCCTAAATGTTTATACTATTCTAAACTAAATGATTTATTTTGAAGAACATATGTACCTATACAGTTATAATTTCCAGGTCAGTGGACAGTGTATAACACGACAGTTTAGGTGTAATATTTGTTTTGTAGTGGTAGTGTGAGTAATTAAACATGTACCTGTTTGTAATAAAGAACGTAGAGCAGGGAAAATTTACACAATAGCAACAGTTTTTCTTCATGCTATTGTCTCCGATTACAAGACGTGAAATATCGCAACTGCCGCAGTATTATACCACAGTTGTTATAGAACCTATAAGTACCTAAACATATCGCAACCATGCCCATCAAAATTTACTTAATTCAAACATCATGCTTTTGTAAATAAGTACCTATATTTGTTGTTTATTTTTTTACTTCTGAATAAATAGAAGGCTAAGTAGGATAACTTTGCGGTAGAACTCATATGTCTCCATGACTCATATGTTTAAATAGTTATGTTACAATCTATATTTTTTACTCTAGTTTGCTGGTTATCTCAGTTTTTGATTTTAGAAGAGGCGTAATGTATATGTATAAGTATAATTTTTAAGAAAAAAAACCGACTTCAATGGGGGATGCCGTTGAAAGGTTACTTATTGTTGATGGTGCACTCCAGACAATGAAATGAAAAAGACAGCATCTTTTGCCTAACTAAAAGGAGGTAAAACCACCCACTTTTCTAGTAGCATTTCGTTTCTGTAAGGGTCACAGTTCTAACCTAACCTAACCCAATGTTCTGAGAGCATTTCGTTTCTGTAAGGATCACAGTTGTAACCTTTTTTTTTTTTTTTTTCGTTGGAAAAATGCTTTATGCATACCCACACCCTCGGGGTAGAAAGTGCGGGTTATGTGGGACTCCAACGGTATGCCTGCGCGCCGCCAATGGGGCGTGGACACGGGTTCTCTTAAGTACGCAACCGTGACCACGCCGGCGCCGCTACAGTTCTAACCTAACCCACTTTTCTGATAGCAGTTCGGTTCTGTGAGGATCGCAGTTCAAAAAAAAGTCCAGGTCCAAGTTTGGGTCTGGGTCCATAACGAAGAGAATAAATCGCTAAACGTGAACTATATGTTGTTGAAGAGTTCCACTCTGATCATCCTCAGCAGTTCCACTTCATTAAATGTCACTTTTTTATGTAAATGCTGGATTTGTTGATGAAAATACAAAAATAACTATATGTATGCCTTTCACATTTGAGGAGTTCCCTCGGTTCCTTATGGATCCCATCATCAGAACTCGAGCTTGACAAAAATGTGCCTTGAAAACTTAACTTGCTTAACAAACATAAAAAAAAGACAAATCGCCAAACGTGAACTATGCGTCATTAAAGAGTTGTGTCTTTTTCACTTGTAAAACTTGAACCCCATACAAACTTTCATCCCCTTTTTAACCCCCTTAGGGGTTGAATATCTCAAAATCGCTTCTTATCTCTTGTACACATTATAAATGTAACCTGGTGTGCAAATTTCAACTTTCTAGCTTTTGTAGTTTCGCCTCTGCGTTGATGAGTCAGTCAGTCAGGACACGTGCATTTATATATATATATAGAAGATAGATAGATAGATATTTGATTTGACATTGCAGCACAGTAAAACCAAATATTAAGGAGTTCAATAACAGACACAGAGATCAGGTAATTGCTCTTGCTTGTATGTAAGCTGCATGAGCGCGCGGTGCCATTCGTGACAAGCCACTAGCGCTACATTGTGATCTTGCTAATTGCCTTAACCTTAATTCAATAATTTCTCTATGTCTGTGTTGCTTGTCTCTTGTCGTCAGGCACCTTTAGTATATTATATAATGTTTGGCGCAAGACTAATCGAATTACCTCTATATCTTGGAAGCTTTTGACTCAGAATAAAAATTTCAGGTCTGTACTTTTGACCCACTTTCCTTCTCGATTTCCGATTAAGCTGAAAATTTGCATTCCTACATTTGCATGTAAGTCGGGTGACAATGCAATATTATGGTACCATCGAGCTGACCTGATGATGGAGACAGGAGGTGGCCACAGGAACTCTGTGATGAAACAACGCAACCTAATATTTGAGGTTGTTAAGGGGCCCACTGATTACCAGTCCGCCGGACGATATCGACCTGTCAGTTGTTCGGAACTGTCAAATTTTTGTTCTAACTGACAAGCTCATTTAGTTTAGAATAGTATAAATATTTTGGAAATTCAATCTCATGATGGCTTGAAAATGCGAATTTAAACTACTTCTAGGTGGCGAAGTTGCGGGCAAAGGCTAGTCTATAAAATAAAGTCACGTTAGCTACACCATTTATAACTCAAGGACGGCTCGACCGATTTTAATGATTTTGGGTTTGTTGGATTCGCCTCTGCCCCGATTAGCAGAATAGCTTGTAATTGGAAAAATCATGGAGGTACTTTTTCGTGAAAGTGTTTCGTAAAATTTCATTATGATTTCGTTTTCTATGTTTAGCGGGGTGTTGATTTGGAAAATTATGACATTCATTGATCCGGAATCGCTAGTAGGACCGCTTTAAATCCAGTTTTTCTTTATCAGTTAGTTTAGGTAATTGATATCGTAATCATACACTTTTTATACACGACAATAAATAATGCAACAATACGACAATGCCTGAATAATTCGTCTTGTAATATTTTGAGTAGACTCGGGTAGCATCGGGGTATTTCTTTTTTTATTAAACTCGTAAACAAGCCAAGCCGATATCGATAACATAGTACAAACGTCAGTTACTTGTAAATGGACATGCACCCTATCACGGGTCCTGGGCCTGGGTCAAATACTGGTCATGGTCATTATCAGCTGGCGTACTAGCAGTAAAACTCTTTAACTGCTCACTCGTGGATCTTTTGTTTTTGAATTAAGCCAAAGATAGATATAACTCCGTAATAGATGGATACAGTCTAAGGAAAAAACGTGCCTCGAAAATCAAGAAAATTTGTTTCTCGATCAGATGGCGCCACTACCTTTGGCGTACTCTCGGATAGATGGCGTTGACGGTTTTGTTTGTTATTTAACAATTTTAACGCATATCAGTGAATGAACATGGGTCAAAATCATATTAAATAATTAATGCAAATAAAAAGAATAATTTATCCATATATAAATACATTTTATTACATTTTATGGTATTTTTATACATCTTCATTTTTAGTTTTAATCGTGTGTCGATAGATGGCAGTGAATTTACTGTGGTTACAAAATTTACTATGACAGTACCGCTCTATGCTATTATATCCTCTTTGATTAAGTTTTACGAATTGTCATCAGTGAGGACGATGATAACATGGTCGCGCCGTATTAAGTATTAACAAGAATCATGAAGTTATATATTTTTTTGTAATCCTGTTTATTAACCCTGTTCAGCTGTAAGGTATACTTCAGAGGGAGTAGCTTCGCGACTTAAGCCCTATTTAGACGGTTCAAGAGCTTGCATGCAATATTCAATAGGTAAATACATTGGTAGCTACATAGTACTTACAGTGAATTCAGTCGATCGACCAAATAACGCAATGTAACGAAAATGGCATGCAACTTCTTGAACCGTCTATACCTAAACCCTGTTTATCCTGTTAATGAGTGGTAAGTACGTGTATCAATGCTCTCATGGTCATAATTTATGTAACGGCGAGAAAAAAAGGAATATACCTAGAACTTTAATCCGCTGGCTATACATAGTACCTAAACATAAGGCTGCCGATGTTTTGGAGTCAATAAATTTATTGCGTTTTGCTGTTAGCGTCGAATAATAGCTATAAAGTTTGGTTGATTGCCAATTAAGTTTAATCTGTAAGTGCTTATTCGATTTTATGGCCTAATAGGAAAAATTGTGAAGGTATTTATTTTATTTTTGTATTTATTCCTTAAACTAACACTAACAGATAGGCTATACCTGTTACTTGTACAGGAGGGTATAAACATAAGGTACTTATCTAGAGCAGTGATAAATATCACGAGTGAATGGAACTTGAAGTCGTGATAGACTCCAAGTACCGGCTGCTAATGGAAATAAATTGCGATTTAGTGCTGTAACAGTACATTACTACAGAGGCTGGGAAGTAAGGGGTTGCCGGCCGAATGCATATATACGGCCAAACGTAGTTTTCTCAAACATATACGCAATGAAATTAAAAAAATCACGAAATTAAAGTTTTATTTCTAAAGAAACTAAAAGTAAACGAGGCACAAAATATAACTACCACCTATACGTTTCTTTATCACACGTGTCGTATATTTTACACATGTAGTTTATCAATTTATTACACAAATATTCAAGATATATTTATGTATCTTTGATTTTTTCGCCTTGCATCCGTCTGACTGTAGTTTTAGCCACATAACTAAGATTACATAGTTTTTTATGTTGATATTATGCTTCACATACATCGTTGCCTTAAACATGAAATATAATTAACAGGTATTCATTTAATATTTTCGTCGCAACTCATATTAAATAACACAATCAACAACGCACAATAAATCCGATAAAATAGAATTACAGAACGAAAAATGTTCAACTTTACCTCCAACACGATTAAAAAAATACCTACGCGTGTTTGATTTGAGTAGACATTTTTACCGCTAAAATTTAAATGAAATATTTTAAATCTGTATTTGTAATTATAGTTTGTCAAAGGACTGTCTTATTTCAAACATAGACAGAGAGAATCATACTATCTTTATCTTACACTAGTACTAGCACCCGAAATAGTCATACTTGTTATGAACAAAATGCTGCACTTCATGATAAAAGCAAGCCGCTTTGCACAGTGATAGTAGGGACCAAACTGAGCGATTTGACCCGCAGCAGCGGCAGTTTCACCTCTTAGGAACAGAGATGGCGCCACTTCTTTAAAAAATATTTTAAAAAAATTCTACAAACTAAACCAATGAACCCATTTAAATATTTAATATCTCAAATGAAAGCTCATTATATACATTACCTATAAAAAATACTCAAAAAACATATACTAAGTACTTTTGGCAAAAAACGGGATCTTAAGTTTTTTTTTCTTACTCGATTGATAGTTTTTACTTGATTTCTTAAATAAAAAATATGGAACACGAATAGTTTAATGCATGTATATATTACTGAATAAATAACAAGTATTATAAAAAAAACCCGACACCGATACCTTTCATTCTTCACGAAATATTTAAGTTCAATTATGCACGCTCTTACAAATAAATTTATTTAAAAGAAATCTTCAACCGCAGTAAGTGCACTGATTTTGATATGAAATGTGTCATATGAAAAGAAATCACCCAATTTATTTTAATAAATAAAAAATAAATAAATAAAACCTGAGTAAAGTTTTTTTCCTGGTGACGCTCCTCTGAAACCAGAAGTTTCCATACCATGTACATCTTCTTAGGGATGGACTAAGGAAAAAGAGAGTTGCGATGCAGAATTGCCGGCAGCTACAGGGATTTGGTCGCAATTAAGCCTCTTGGACCATTGTGGCTCCAAATCTGTCTGCGAAACTATGCGTTGTGGGTGTCGACTGTCGTCGCATCAGCTTACCATGCGCAGCCCAGTGTAAATCATGCAAAGGTGGCTGTACAAATCAAAAGTAAGTTAATGTAATCCTCAATTCAGGGTTATTTTGCATGCTGACCACTGATTATAGGTCTGGCACAAAATTATAGGGGTAATGGTAATCAGCTAGGCACAAAAATAATTCAACAGTAATCTACAGCAACCAGTTCATGTATGATCGGTGATTTTGTAATATTGAAATGGTACAAGTACTTTAAAACGACTTTTCTTTTTCAGTTCTACATCTACCGGTGAGCCCGAAGAGGACATTTAAGTTTTTTGTTTACAAATGTAGTCACTTTAAATAAGAATAATTTCTATTTTGTTATATTTTTTTGTGTAATTCAGCACCAGGAAAAAACTTTATTCAGTTTTTATTTATTTATTTTTTATTTATTAAAATAAATTGGGTGATTTTTTTTCATATGACACATTTTATATTAAAATCAGTGCACTTACTGCAGTTGAAGATTTCTTTTAAATAAATTTATTTGTAAGAATGTGCATAATTGACCTTAAATATACATTTATTAAACTATTCATGTTCCATATTTTTTTTTTAAGAAATCAAGTAAAAACTATCAATCGAGTAAGAATAAAAACTTAAGATGCCGTTTTTGCCAAAAGTCTTCAGTATATGTTTTTTGAGTTTTTATTTGGGATATTAAACATTGAAATCGGTTCATTGGTTTAGCTTGTAGAATTTTTCGAAATATTTTTTAAAGAAGTGGCGCCATCTCTGTTCCTAAACTTGCGCTGCTGCGGGTCAAATCACTCAGTTTGGTCCCTTCTAGCACTGTGCAAAGTAGCTATAGCGGTTAGCAAAATGAAACTGCACTTGATGCAGAAAGCAAGCCGCTTTGCCCAGTGATACTAGGGACCAATCTGAATGATTTCATCCGAGGAAACACAAAATTCATCCACTAGAATTCAAGATGGCGGACCTTTTCCAAAATGGCGGCTGCAAAATTTAAAAAAATTGTAGACACAAAACGGGTGCACCGATTTTAGTGATTCATATATCAATCAATTCGTATTAACACCTGTAATCGGAAAAAAAATATACCATTTAAGAAATTAAAGATGGCGGCCGAATATTAAGAAAATTATGTTTTTTTTTCTTCATTTTTTCCTTCTACTGAAAATAACAACTAAATGTTCTATAGTATAGTCACATATTCTTTCATTTAAATGAAACCTGATAATATTAGCTACAAAATAAAATAAAAAACTTGACAATCCGATGAGTAGTTTTTTAACTATACGCATTACAAAAGGCGCGTAACTCCCGTCCGAAACGGCCCCCTCGCGTCAAAACTGACAACTTTGATGATATTTATTTATATTTAAAGGTAAAAAAGAAAATAATACTTATTTACTTTATTTATTGAGCTATAAATAAATGTATTGCCGCTTATTATTTGTGACGTTCCACGGAAAAAGGAACCTTATGGAGGCTGGCGCTTACGTTACGTCGCATAGCACCGCGATAGTATTGGAGGGCAACTGTTACTTGGGGGGCAACTGTTACTCGCGTCCGCAGGATTTACCTACCACAGCCCTGCACGTGTCCCCTGGGTGGTGCTAAAGAGTGACAAACTACGAGGCGAAATAAACTTTCTACTAAAATAATTGTTCTGGAAGCGAAATTCACATGGCAAGAAGTGCTGTTCCCAAAGGCCCTTCCCAGGGCCTTTCGACTAGAGATGTCGGACCTTCAGTCCGCATCATGCAAATTAATATTGAAGGCATAAGTTCAGCCAAAAGCGACTACTTGCAAAGGCTTTTGCACGAGAAACACATCGACGTGGTCAACATTCAGGAAACTCACACGAAAGATGACTCAGATCTGGAACGAAGAGCCCATTTACTGGGGTACACATTGGTTAAAGCTGTACACCACCCAAAGTATGGAATAGCTACCTATGCAAGAGCAAGCCTAGATGATGTTCAGCTGATAGATACCAGTAATTTTGACCAAATTTTCACCATCACAATCCGAGTCAAAAATCTCACAGTGACTAATGTGTACAAACCACCAAAAGTGAAGTGGTCAATAAGGGTCTTACCCAGTTTCCCACACCCTTCCATGTACACTGGAGATTTTAACAGCCACCATACAACTTGGCGGTATCATAGCGTAGACGATAACGGAGCGGCACTTGCACATTGGGCGGATCTTTGTGACCTACACCTGCTGTTTGATGCTAAGGATAGGGGCACCTTCCACTCTGCAAGATGGGGCAAAGACTACAACCCCGATTTGACCTTTGTCTCAAAAGACCACCTTGATCAGCCCCTGCCTACAACACGCTTGGTCCTAGGCAATTTCCCGAATAGTCAGCATAGAGCGGTCGTCTCAGAGGTAGGTCTCAAGATACCACTGACTAACTCAATACCAGCCCCTAGATGGAATTTTAACCGTGCGGATTGGCATGGCTTTAGAGAGACGCTGGATGCGGGGCTTGCAGCTGCAAACTTGGACCCTGTCCCGGCAAACTACAGAATATTTGTTGAGCTAGTCATCAAAGCAGCCAAGAAAAATATCCCAAGAGGCTATAGAAAAGAATATGTGCCAGGCTGGAACGCCGACAGCGAGAAATTATATCAAGAGTATTTGGAGACAGAGGACCATGGGACTGGAGCCACATTACTCCAATCTTTGGATCATTTTAGGAAGGAGAAGTGGGAATCCACAGTCAATAGTTTGGATTTTAAAAGATCAAGTCGAAAGGCTTGGAAGGTCTTGCACCGTCTGTCAGGAAAACAACACCCACAAAGATCTGGTCAAAACGTAAAGCCTGACGCTATAGCAAATCGGATGGTAGAAGTAACCAGAGCTAAGCGGGATAAGATGTTCACAAAACAAATAAAACAAGAGCTGAGGACTGCTAGGAGAAATGCCCCAACGGGCCAGTACCTTTCAAGACCCTTTAGCATAGGTGAAGTCGTGGAAGGCATAAAGCTCCTAAAATATAGTAAAGCAGCAGGACCGGATAACATGTATAACGAATTTATTCGAGCCATGGGTCCAGCAAGCGTAAGCTGGCTTACTGCCCTCTTCGGCTACATTGTACGGAACAACTGCCTTCCAAGGGAATTCAAGCTGGCCAAAGTCATCGCAATCCTGAAGCCTGGCAAAACGGACGACAAACCCGAAAACTTTAGACCCATATCCCTTCTCAGTTGCACCTTTAAGCTACTGGAACGCCTCATTCTCTCTAGAATCACACCGCACATAGACGCTATTATCCCACCAGAGCAAGCGGGTTTTAGAAGAGGAAGGAGCTGCACGGACCAAGTTTTGGCACTGACTACACATATTGAAGCGGGTTTTCAGAAACAGCTAAAGTCTACTGCAGTCTTTGTGGATCTGACTGCGGCATATGATACTGTCTGGAAGCAAGGCTTGATTTGTAAGATTCTCAAGGCTATCCCAAGCAGAGAAATGGCAGACATAATCATGAGTATGCTTAGCGATAGAGAATTTGAGGTCTACCTTGGTGATGCCAAAAGCCGCAAGAGAAGACTGAACAACGGCCTACCTCAGGGCTCTGTCCTCGCTCCAAGTCTTTTCAATCTTTATATTCACGACTTGCCATCTACTGAGTCCACTAAATTCATTTACGCGGATGATATAGCACTTGTTTACCAGAGTAAAGATTTCAGGTCAGGTGAGGAAGTGTTGTCGTCAGATTTAGTGAAACTCAGTAAGTACTTCAGTGCATGGCGCTTAATACCCAGTGCAAGCAAGACGGAAGTGGCATGTTTTCACCTTAACAACCGGTTTGCCAACTACCAACTGGCTGTATTTCTCAATGAAAATCTGTTGAAGCACAACCCGTATCCGAAGTACCTTGGAGTGACACTGGATAGAGCGTTGACCTACAAAGAACATCTCCATAAAGTGGCTCTAAAGGTTGCCTCGCGGAACAACATCCTCCACAAACTCTGCGGCACTACTTGGGGCGCATCCGCTGATTGCCTACGTACGTCGGCTACAGCACTGGTCTTCTCAGCGGCCGAATATTGTGCTCCAGTATGGCTAGAGAGCGCACATGTTCAGAAAGTGGACACCAAGCTGAATGAAGCAATGCGATGCGTATCAGGCACAATTAAATCAACGCCACTTCATTGGCTCCCGGTGCTCAGCCATATTGCTCCGCCGCATCTGCGTAGACTGCAAGCGCTAAAAAGAGAAGCGGCAAAAATACAAGCGCAACAGTCTCTACCTTGCCACCAGCCCTTCTGCCACCCCCCACCCCAGCGTCTTAAGTCCCGCCACCCAGCATGCGTTACAGCCCAAAAACTGAGTGGTTTTGACGTCAACCAGAGCTGGAAGAGCGAGTGGAGCAAAGCTACTGCTGGAACTACCCTACAAGCCATAGATCCCACAGCGAAACCAGACGGGTTTGGCCTGCCTCGAAAACTCTGGTGTCGTGTAAACAGACTGAGGACAGGTCACGGACGCTGTAACTACTTTCGTCATAAATGGGGTTGGCGGGACTCTGCTCTCTGCGACTGTGGTGAAGAGGTTCAAACCGTTGAGCACATTATACAGCGCTGCCCTCTGCACTCATTTGCAGGCCCCCCGGAAGATCTGTTTAAATTAACACCTGACGTAATCTCGTGGCTCGGGACCCTGAATGTGGACTTATAATTATCTTATTCAGACTATTATCCAATTTTATAAAGAATGTTTATGTATATACGCCATACGATTAAATAAAAAATAAGTATTGGAGCGGCGTATTAATAGCTTAAGCGCCAACCGCCATAAGGTACCTTTACCCGTGGGACGTCACATTTACTCCTCTTTATCATCTTCGTCCGATGTGGTTGAACTGTTAAAAAAGGCAATTCATATGAAATCATAACAAAATATAGCTACCTAATATAATTAAATTGAATACATAGAAATGAACTACGCCAAAATGTCCCTCCATTACTATTTCAATGTGTGTAGTATTGAGGTTTCATGAAGTACCTGAATAGTATATAGCATTAATTCAGGATATGTATACCAATGTCACCACCCAGATAGTAATCCAGCTGGAACCTGTGAAAAGTTTGAAATAAGCAACGGAGTGCATCAAGGGTCAATATTAAGCCCGTTATTATTTAACGTCACCATAGATTACCTAACAAGGGCTGACCAAAAACCAGTGCCATGGAACATATTATATGCTGATGACGTCGCCCTAATATCAGATAATGTCGAAGACCTCCAAAATCAACTAACCATTTGGACTAAATCATTAGAGGAAAATGGTTTGAGAGTAAGCCGTAAGAAAACAGAACACATGTCATGTTTGTTTGACGGTACAACAGATCCCAACTCAATCAAGCTCTACATAAATGATGTCCCACTGCCTACAGTGAAAGAATTTAAATACTTAGGGTCGATAATCAGCAACGATGGTAAAATTGATATAGACGTAAAGCGAGGTTTAGACTAGCAAGAACTTGCATGCAATTTTCATTACATTGCGGTATCTGGTAAACATGTTGAATGCAGTTTACCTTAGTAGTCAGCAATGTAACGAAAATTTCATGCAAGTTCTTGCTAGTCTAAACCTCGCTTAACTCATAGAACCACAGTAGGCTGGATGAAGTGGAGGCAGTTGATCGGTGTTGTGAGATAACAGAATGCCTTTAAAAATAAAGGGTAAATTATATAAAACCGCTGTGCGACCCCCCATACTTTATGGAACCGAATGCTGGGCATCAACAAAACAACACGTTCAAAAACTGCATATAACAGAGATGCGCATACTTCGCTGGTCAGCTGGAGTCACCCGGAGGGATAGGAAAATCGCTCCT
This sequence comes from Cydia strobilella, assembly GCF_947568885.1. Lineage (NCBI taxonomy): Eukaryota > Metazoa > Arthropoda > Insecta > Lepidoptera > Tortricidae > Cydia > Cydia strobilella. The sequence continues at coordinate 21,479,053 of NC_086068.1, forward strand.
ATTGAAGAAAAGCTGAAGGAAAAGCGACTACGCTGGTACGGTCAAGTAATCAGGCGGTCTTCAGATCACATGGTACGGGTGGCATTGGATCTACCAACGACGAAACGGGGCCGTGGAAGACACCCTGCTACTTGGCTGACAACGGTCCAAAATGACCTGAAAAACACAAATATTGACGCCGGAACAGCACATAATCGTCCTGTGTGGAGAAAGAGGACAAGGAGAGCCGACTCCAGATAATGGGAAAAGGCTTAGGTAGAAGAAAAAGAAGAAGAATGTGTGTAGTATTGAAATAGTAATGGAGGGGCGGGACGGTTTGGCGTAGTTTATCTGTAAGTATCTTTCGTTTTTGCCATATGCCATATGCTGCATTCTGCATTGCACTGTGCGGGGTAGACCCACCCTCCGACACGTGCAGCACATTGTTTCGCAACCTTTTTTACAGCCGCAATGGTTCTGGTATGATAATTCACGCCATATCTCCCTGGATTCAGACCATTGCGGTTCCCAACTGTCATTAGATGACTTCGAACCCCAAGAGGATGGCAATGGCACAGAAGCATCATCTTGAATAAGGGCATTGCCCCATAAGTTCACCTGCTACCTATATGACCCTCAAACAGCGCACTCGTCGGTGAACTTGGTACGCAAGGAACTATTTGCTACTAAAAATAAATTGGTAGGTAACCAGCATCCCACCAACATCGGCACTCGGCAGCGATACATAAACACGCGCTCCGTGTCACATATCAAGCTGGCCACTTATGGGGCAATGCCCTTATTCTTGATGATGCCTCTGTGCCATTGCCATCCTCTTGGGGTTGGAAGTCATGTAATGGCAGTTGGGAACCGCAATGGTCTGAAGCCAGGGAGATATGGCGTGAATTATCATACCTGGACCATTGCGGCTGTAAAAAAGGTTGCGAAACAATGCGCTGCACGTGTCGGAGGGTGGGTCTACCCTGCACAGTGCAATGCAGAATGATTAACTACGCCAAACTGTCCCGCCCCTCCATTACTATTTCAATACTACACACATTGAAATAGTAATGGAGGGGCGGGACAGTTTGGCGTAGTTCATTTCTATATATTAAATTTAATTAGATTAGGTAGGTATATTTTGTTCTGAGTTCATATGTTTTTTTTTTAACATCGGACCAAGATGATAAAGAGGAGTAAATGTGACGTCCCACGGGTAAAGGTACCTTATGGCGGTTGGCGCTTAAGCTATTATTAACGCCGCTCCAATACTATCGCGGTGCTATGCGACGTAAGCGCCAGCCTCCATAAGGTTCCTTTTTCCGTGGAACGTCACAAATAATGAGCGGCAATATATTTATTTATAGCTCAATAAAGTAAATATGTATTATTTTCTTTTTTTACCTTTAAATATAAAGAAATATCATCAAAGTCAGTTTTGACGCGAGGGGGCCGTTTCGGACGGGTGTTACGCGCTTTTTGTAATGCGTATAGCTAAAAAACTACTTAACGGATTGTCAAGTTTTTTATTTTATTTTGTAGCTAATATTATCAGGTTTCATTTAAATGAAAGAATATGTGACCATAACATAGAACATTTAGTTGTTATTTTCAGTAGAAGGAAAAAAAAGAGGAAAAAAAAACATAATTTTCTTAATATTCGGCCGCCATCTTTAATTTCTTAAATGGTATTTTCTTTTTCCGATTACAGGTGTCAATACGAATTGATTGATATATCAATCACTAAAATCGGTGCACCCGTTTTGTGTCTACAATTTTTTTAAATTTTGCTGCCGCCATTTTGGAAAAGGTCCGCCATCTTGAATTCTAGTGGATGAAATTTGTGTTTCCTCGGATGAAATCATTCAGATTGGGCAAAGCGGCTTGCTTTCTGCATCAAGTGCAGCTTTCGATGCAAATATCGCCGTAACCGCTAGTACTAAAGCGGCTTGCTTTTATCATGAATTGCAGCATCCGGGCAAAAAATGGCCATAACAAGTATGACTAAAAGAAAAGGATGAGTATAGTTTTTAGTGTTCTTATTTACTGCCAATTTGCCAATTTGGTTTGACCAACTATAAATTTGCAATTCAATATTATTGGAATTTGTTAATAATGTTTTATTTATGATTTTTTTGGAAATTCTATACAAATAAAACTGCAAAATATATCAAATATCGTTTATTGTTTTTTTTTTATTCGTATTGGCAGAATGTCATTCCGAACCAAAAAGCAAATATTGGTTATAGTTTTTTTTTAATGGCTGAATGCCATGATACTGTGTCACAAATATATGTGAAATGGAAATTTAAAAAAATGCTACTTCCCGGCCTAGGCCTGCAACTTTGTATGAAATTTCATTACAGACCTCTCGTCTAGCCGTGCCTGAGACGTGATACTTCCCAGCCTAATATAAAGAACGTAATATCAATATTGCATCGAATGTTTGAGAATAACATATATTATACAGTTTGCTGTCGCTGTCCAGTATATCATTGAGAAGAGTGTAGTATAAGGCATGGTGGTGGAGTGAGCACGAGTCCGTGCCGCTGGGACAGCAAATAGAGATTGTCGACGGGGACGGAGTTCTATGCCAGTGATACGAGTAGGACGCACTTTCAGTGAAGTGAGAGACAACAAGGGTTAGTAATTTGGCCGCGTATTAAACGAAAGAAGAACTTTATGAGGGACATATTCCTTTTGCACTCTAGTGAAGTATAGTTTACCATTCCTAGTACATAAAGAGTAGGATAAAGATGTGGATAGTACCCATAGAGTTAACGGAAAAGAAAGCGTACGAATAATTTTTGCACCCTATAAGAGTGTATTGAAGTTCATGGGGGCTCCATATTGTCGCGTTTAATTCAAGTCGGCTTCGAACATATATGTTGTTATAATATACTAAGGGCATTTTGCGAGTCAAGAAATTTATTTACATTGGCGGATTACAAAGCCCAACGATTTTCTTGCGACATTACAAGTAGCAACAATATGATCATTAAAAGTTAGATGCGGGTCGAACCATGTGCCTAGGTAGCAGAGGAGACTTGTTGGAGAGGCTGGTTGTCAATCGTGTAATTGAAAATGGTAATGTAGGCGATGGTAAGCACGGGTGTACGTCATGACTGAGCATGTATCTTCATTGAAGGCCAATTTATTTTGAATACTCCACGCAAAGACATTGCTGATGTCCTCTTGCAATTTAATACAGTCTTGGTGAGCATGGGCACTAATCTGTTTAATTAATTTTAAATCATCAGCAAACAGTAAGAACGTGGAGTGTTTCACAGATGCTGGGTCGTTAATAAGAATGAGAAATATGAGAGAACCAAGGGAACCTTGACCTATTCCAGATAAAACTGAGTAAGGATTTGACCTAGATTGACCGTACTGGACACACTGCTGTCTACCCTGTAAAGTAGTTCGCTAACAATTCCAATAGAGACTGTGTGAAACCAGCATGTGCCAATTTGACTAAGTGTGTCGTTATTCGTTATTCAAATGTTTTTCGGTAGTCGAAATAGGCCACATCTACTTGTTTCTTTTCATCTAGGTTATTGGCATTGGCAATAACAGTCGTTGCATTTATGAGGTTAGATGAGGTCGATAGTTTTGGTTAGAAACCGTGCTGCTCGTCACGAAACCAGCTATTGAGCTGCTGATACATGCGAGAGTATAGAATTCTTTCAAATATCTTACCGAATACAGATTGGCACGGCAATTGGTCTGTAATTCTAAATGTCAGCCTCAGAACCGGATTCAAATACTTTTGTTGTTTTTCAGAGGGATGGGTATGTTTTTACAAGCTTTTATTTTATTTAATTTTCAATGTATTTATGTAAGTAAATATGTATGTATAGTTATGTAACTATGTTTGTATTGTACGGGTCAAAGTTTGCGAGTTAAAATTGACCCACTTTCCGGTTTCCGATGAAGCTGAAAATTTCCACTCATATGTAAGTCGGGTGACAATGCAATATTATGGTACCATCGAGCTGATCTGATGCTGGAGACAGGAGGTGGCCATAAGAACTCTGTAATAAAATAACGCAACCTAATTGTGTTTCGGGTTTTTAGAATTGTCTCAATGAGTATTAGTTGCCTGTGGAAAGAAAAGTACAGTCAGCGATAAAAACCTTGTACCAAAAATGATTTTTTTGCCAAAAACTTATTTTACAAGCTTTTATTTAACTTGCAATGTACCTATGTATGTACGGTTCAAATCTTGCAAGTTAAATTTGACCCCCTTCCCGTATACCGATGAAGCTGAAATTTTGCACACATACGTAAATCGGATGACAATGCAATATTATGATGACAAGGAGCTGATCTGATGCTGGAGACAGGAGGTAGCCATAGGAACTCTGTGATAAAACAGGGTGGATTTCAAAATCCGGTGAAAAGTTATGGTTCGGTCTTTATAAAAAAGAACTAGTAGGTTGTGCGAGTTGCAACTTTTTTATATGTTTTTAAGAACTATTATCTACATGTTCCTTCAATTACTATGTCCAATAACTTAACAGTTTTTTTATATAAAATGTTTCATGTGTCTAAAATCATCTTCTTGTTTGCATTATCAATCTGGACCTTTTTCTTTGCAGTGAACATTATCGCATACCTATCGTACGATTGCGATTTTCTTTTAGATATATCTTTTCCATGTTGTTGTTTAACACATAAAAAAATATGCAATAATTCCTTCACAGAGCTTATCTCCGTGTATGAACAACAAAATATCGCTAAAGGTACTTGCCTTATTTTTCACTTTAGTATAAAACGCAAAAAATGATTTCACTATAAATTGACACGATTGAATCGTGAGAGATATTACGAACAAATTTGTAAAACGTAGTTTGTCACAACAGAGCATTATCACCGTTATGCTTTGGTTTAAAAAAGTTACGAATGATATATTAGAAATAATTACTGTAATGAATGGGAAACTACATGAAGTTCATTGTGTGGCATGGACATTAACTACTATTATTCGTATTCTAGAAATATAAAAACTTTTATAAAAAAAAGATAAACCGACTTCAAAAAGGATGAAATAAAATATTATCCTTTTTAGGGTTCCGTGTTTAAGTATATGCGTTACCAACTGATATGTTTGAAGTCGGTGCCAAGCCAAATTTTAAACCATATAATCATAGGGATTTTGGTGCAATTCGATAAAGATGCGGCTATATAAGTATGTACGTTGGATTACCTAACGCAGCGTACTACGTAGGCGAACAACACGCGAATGCGAAGCGGCGCGGCACGGCGCCTTAATTAATCCTTTGATACCTATATAGAAGTGTCCTACGTGGGCGATCTCGTTGCGAACGCGAACGCCTTGGGCCGGCCGCGCCGTGCCGCGTGCCGCGTCGCTTCGCTGCGCGTTCGCGAGTGTTCGCCTATGTAAGACGCAGCGTTACACGACGACAATAAACGAACTTTATGTACAGCGGCAGCGCAGTTCGTACCATGCTTGTCGGCACGTTAGTGTAAATGTAATACGTTTTGACGCTCGCTCGCACACTGAACGCGTCACTATCGTGCTCAAGCTAAATTGTGAAATTAATAATACAACATGTCTAAAGTGGACAGTGAAATTGTGAAAAATGCTATCATGGAAGCTATAGAACCGTTAAAAAGTGAAATCCAACATTTAGTTAAAAAGTTCGACGAAATATCGAGTGAAATACGGGAATTAAAATCCGTTATTTCCACTAACAAAACAAGCAACGCAAAAAATTTAGCCGGGTTATACAACAACAGTGTAACCACAACACCGGCTGTGTCAAGCTGCGCATCAACTCCCACCACTAGCCGTCCCGCTCTCACGCAGCCCCCCGTGCGCCCGAAGCGAACTACGGCAGCGCGCACGAGAGAGAAGATCACTGCGCACAGCCAACAGCGCCGTATTACCCGACCAAATAACCTAGCGTCCTCGCGCAAACCGACCGCCATCGCTACCGTAGATTCTAAACCACAAACCGAAAAACACGATGACAAAGCAACGAGTCAAGAACAAAGGAATCAACCTCAGACAATTAGCACGAAAAACGAGCGACTACCAATCGATGAAACAGAAGGAAATGACAATGACGACGGCCAGAGCCCTGACGAAAACAATGAAATACGCGAAAATAAGTGGAAGACAGTGCATCACAAGCAGCGCCGCCGCAGCCTCAAGCCCAACATAATAAAGGGAACCGCAATCAACACCGGCCTAAAAGGTGTGGAAGTGTTAAAATATCTCCATGGGTGTTTCTTCGAGAAAAACACTACTCCTGATGACATTATCGCACACCTGAAAACCATCCAGGCCGACACACGATACACCGTTGAGCAAATAAAATCAAAACATAATACATACAATTCTTTCAAAATTGGGATACCAGCGGCAGTGTACGACAATTACCTTTCGGCCTCAGCTTGGCCCGTGAATGTTAGCGTTTCTGAGTGGCAACCCTTTCTACGCCCACGACGAGACCATATCGAATGATCTAAATAACATTTCGCCGAAGAAGACTGAAGGTAAATTAAATATACTACATCTCAACATAAATAGACTTGAAAACAAAACGTATAGACTAGAATGCGAACTGCAAATGCAAGACTGCTTCGATGTGCTGTGTTTCACGGAACATTGGCTTCAACAAGCCCAGCTTTCTACGATCAACATCCTTAACTACAACCTCCGCGCCCAGTATTCGAGACAGGCAAAGAAAGGTGGTGGAGCCTGTATTTTTACAAGATCGGATATAATCACAATGGAACGCAAGGAGATCGCTGAGTTATCCATCGAGGCCAACTTCGAAGCCTGTGCCATCGAGTGCATCGGTCTGGACCTTATCATTGTGTGTATCTACCGCCCGCCCAATGGTGATGTACCTTTATATCTTGCTAAGTTAGATGAATTATTAAACCTAGAAAGTATACAGAATAATAATGTTGTACTGCTAGGAGACATTAATATTGATCTCTTAACTAAATGTTCTAACACCAGATGTCTCGTAAATAAAATTAAACAGCATAATTTTAGACAACTTGTAACCGTACCTACTAGAATAACAGCAACATCAAAAACTTGTATTGACCATGCATATACAAACATACACAAGAGCATGATTTGTAATGTAACTTGTAAAGAAATGCACCTGTCTGATCACTTGAGTGTAAATGTAATCATAAATACTAATAATTCCAATTCTCCGATAAAGTATACAACTAAAAGAATTTTTTCAAATCAAAACAAATATAATTTTATACAGAGCCTTGAGTTACATGACTGGGATTGTGTTTTTATAAAAAATCAATGCCCAAATAAAAGAACTACATCAGTAATAAATATTCTTAGACATTATTATGACATTCACTTCCCTAAGCGAAAACAACCTATTAAAAGGATTGTAAACACCTGGGTTAATGACCTCTTACGTAAACTACGCCATAAATTGCGCGCAACTAAGGTAAAGTTATCTAAACAACCTAATGACATCGAGTTACATTCGAGCCTATTAAAATTGGAAACAGCGTATTGGGCTACATTACGTAATGAACGTGTAGAATATATAAATAGCAAAATAGTGTGTGGTGCAGGTGGTAGTGTGAGTCGGGCTATGTGGAGCGTCATCTCGTCGGAGACATGCCGGCGCAGTAGTGGCAGGAGCGGACCCCTGAACGTGCTCGTGAGCCGCGCGCCGGGCGACTGCGAGGCTGCGCGCGCCGCGGCCGCCGCCGCCCAGCTCAACCACTACTACACTCACACGAACAACGACTCGCACCCGTGCGTTGATGATGCACACGCATATCTCGACAGATATCTGCCACAGGTACCATCCGCATTCTTATTTAAATCGTTTACTCTTGAGGAAATGTTGAAGACATGTAAGGATGTTAAACGTAAACAATCTCATGTCAATGACATCAATGATATGACGACCTATGTCATCGACCTGCTCCCGCCTAATATAATATCCTTACTGCTTTTTATATTTAATGCATGTGTTAGTGCAGGTGTATACCCCGACTCGTTAAAGTTAGTAAAAATTCAGCCTATCTATAAGGGAAAGGGTGAAATGCATATACCTAAATTCTATAGGCCGATATCCCTTATACCTGTAATATCCAAGATCTTTGAGCGTCTATTGAGTACGCGGATGATGCAACATATTACATCAAACAATCTTTTAAATAGCCAGCAGTATGCTTACCAGTCGGGTCGTTCGACCACGGACGCGGTGCGCGATGCGGTCGCGCGAGTGATGGCGCATCTCGAGGGCGGGCGGCAGGTTGCAGCGATATTCTGCGACCTGTCGCGCGCCTTCGAGCTGATCGACCACTCATTGCTTCTCTCGAAATTAGCCCGCTACGGCTTTGAGGGCAACTTTCTCAACACGATCGCCTCATTTCTGAGCAATCGACAGCAAAGCACTACCGTCCTTGGCGTGAAGTCGAACCTTGAACCCATAGGGGCTTGTGCGGTACCTCAAGGATCGATGATGGGCAATAACCTTTTCTTGGTACTAGTTAACGACATTATGACAGCGTGCTCTGAGCCTGAATATATTATGTTCGCAGATGACACGTGCATAATAGTTAACGCAGATAATTTCAACAACTTAAAAATTAAAGCAAATAAAGTAATTCATAACATTTCCAAGTGGTTCTCGTCTAACGGCATGCTTCTTAATGTTGAAAAAACTAATATTATGCATTTTCAACTTCGTAATACTGGTATATGTCCACTAGAAATAGTCGTAAACAATATAAAACTCCCACAGGTCCAGCAGGCAAAATATCTTGGTTTTACTATAGACTCGGGACTAACCTGGACCCCCCATATAGATGCGGTCTCTGATAGGTTAGCGTCGGCGTGCTTCGCCCTTTCTAGACTCGCGCCATCTCTAACGCCTCAAAACCTCAGAATAGCGTACTATGGGTATTTCCACTCAATTTTAACTCAAGGTGTAGAACTATGGGCTACTGCAGCTGAATGCAGTAGACTATTTAGATTACAAAAACGTGCCCTTAGGATAATTTCAAATAAACCTTACGATTATCCAGCGCAGTCATTGTTTAAAGAGCACAAAATACTTACGCTACCATGTGTTTACATACTAACAGCCTGCAAATATGTAAGGTCTAATCTGGGGTTATATACAACTCGCGGGCAGAACCATGGCCGCAACACGCGCGGCGAGCACCTCCTGCTGGTCCCGCGCTGCCGTCTGGCCAAGGGTCGGAAGTCACTCGGTGTCATGGGTGTAAGGATTTATAACACCCTTCCCAAAGAGGTCATTGACTCAGCTAGTGATATTTGTAAGCAAACTTAAAAAAATGCTAATGTGTTTAGCTTGTTACACAATAAACGAATTTATATTCAGAACTGCTGATGTCCCAAACTGATGTAATTTCAAAAATAAATTAAAACAATGTATTCTTGTGATAAACTGATGTAATTTCAAAAATAAATTAAAACAATGTAAAATAACTGAATAATTTAATATTGTGATAATCTACTCTATTATGTATTATTGTGATAATGATGTGTATGCTGTGTGACGTGTAAGATTATTTAATAATTTTATCAATAAATTTCTCATTCTCATTCTCATTCTCATTCACGTCGTATTTTTTTAAAGAGCATTTCTAACTAATTCTTGAACAGTCATAGCACGCAAGTGTGGGATTGGGACTGAGTTATTTTCTGTCGCTTATCCAGAGGACTACATTTCAAAATATAAAACAATTCAAGGAACCTTCATGCAAAATTTCAGCTAAAGCGGTTCAGTTGTTTAGCCATGAAAAGGTAACAAAGAGGCAGACATAATTGCTTTCACGTTTATAATATTTGTACAGTTGTAATGGGATTTATAGCATAAAGCTGATTATTTTTGACTGGTATTGTTACTACTTGGAGTACTTGGCTTGGCACCGACTTAAAAAATATCAGTTGGTAACGCATATACTTAAACACGGAACCCTAAAAAGGATAATATTTTATGTCATCCTTTTTGAAGTCGGTTTATCTTTTTTTTATAAAAGCTTTTATTTTTCCATTTTTAGTTGTAAGACATTGTTAAGAGCGTGACACATGAATGAAAAACATAATCATGTTTAACTGTAAATTCGTAAACTTTATTAAATAATCAGAATTTTCCTCGAGTCCGTCTGGGAAATCATTCCTGTGACAGTGAATCCTGTCACTAAATCCATTCTCCGCCCCGCCATTGACCCAATCCCTCAAACCCCCCGATCACTCAACCTCACAGCACATCAACCCCTGATCACTGAACCCCTCGACCCTAAACCACCAACCCTTCAACCGCCATTCCCCGACCCCTAACCCCAGACCCCTTAAGTCCTAACCCTAACCCCCAATCCCTTAACTCCCAACCCCTCAGTCCCCGACCCATCAACTCACCCCCCCTCAACCCCCAACCTCAAACCCCCCAAACACTAATACCCTCTAACTTCACCTCTCAGTCTCTTTGGTTGTTATCAACACTACCTACATCAAAAATCATAATACACATACGAGGGACGTTATCAGTAGCCTTACCACGATTTTGACATTGATATATTCGCTATCGTGTGCGTAACTTACTGTTTATGCATCTCGCTCGTACTGGCATATTAGTGTACAAAGTAAGTTACGAAGAATATTTAGTGTCAAACTCGTGGTTAGGCTACAGTTGCACTACATCAAATTGGTGGTTTTGAGGAGGAAATGCTTGAGTTACTTTAGAAAACACCGAAATTACCATACACGTGCCTTTAAAAATTGAGGAGTTCCCTCAATTCCTCACGGATTCCATCATCAGATCAAAACCAAAAATATTAAGAAAACACCTTGGAGAGGTAACTTCTTTCAAACAGAAAATGAATAACTCAAATCGGATCATGGGTGCCGGAGTAATCGCTGAAATCATTATCATCAAAACAATCATCATCATCAGCTCCACTTCATCAAATTGGTGGTTTTCGAGAAAAAATGCTCAAGTTGCTTAAGAAAACGACCGAATCACCATACATGTGCCTTTAAAAATTGAGGAGTTCCCTCAATTCCTCATAGATCCCATCATCAGAACAGCACCAGATTAATGTGGGACCACCTTGGAGGTAGCGCCTTTCGAACAAAAAAAGAATTACTCAAATCGGACCACGGGTCTCGGGAATAATCGGTGAACATACATAAAAAAATAGCCACAACCGAATACAAAACCTCCTTCTATGAAATTGAATTCGGTTAAAAAACATGAAATTCTAAAATCGTGAACACCATAGGTACCAATGTGATGATTTCATGTGTATGGTGATGATGGTTCTCAGAAACTTTTCTAGTTATTTGGCTATAATTCATTATAAAATTAAGCTGTATGTTTGAAAAACGTTTTCTGTCTTCTACCACTATATAATGTCTACCTTATAAATGTAGAAAAAGACATAACTATTTCTTTCACACTAGGATGGTTAGGTTTTAAATAACATTTTGACTAAGTAAGCAAAATTTAGGCCAGTTAGAACACACAATTTGTTTTTTTATACTCTAATACACGTAAATCATGAAACTTATAGACTGCAATTGCACGTTAGTCGTGTTATTATACTTCGGTTCAGGTTTTAAAGCATATAAAACATTGTAGCATATAAACAAGCAACATCTATTAAGCTTTAAGCGACTATCATAGGCTACGGTACTGGCTTATTATCGTAATGGCCTTATGTTTTTTGATAATATTACATTAATTGATGTATATAATTATAGCAATTAATAATTATACCATTGGGTAGTCACCGGACCCATCAATACCTAACATTTTGTAACTTATGACATGCATTAAAAGTAGGGATCTTATAACATTTAAAACTTTCGCGGTTTAAACACATATTAAATCACATTTAGAAACGGGTCTATCGCGAATTTATTTTGTTACCTTTATTTACCGCCGTTTCGACACAGGTTTCACTGGTCGTGGTCGCGGCTAACTGAACAGTTATTTTTGCAATGCTTTTCTTCTTTTTATTTGCATTACAATTTGCCATACGTTTCGGAAATTCTTGATAATCTCCGAGACGCAAAGTACCTGTCCAGCGTTGACCTTTCTAAGGCGTTCTGGCAGATCCCCACTGTAACTGAACAGTTAGCCGCGACCACGACCAATGAAACCTGTGTCGAAACGGCGGTAAATAAAGGTAACAAAATAAATTCGCGATAGACCCGTTTCTAAAAGTAGGGATCTTGCAAATTATAAAACACTGTTTATTAGGCTTCCGTCCCCAAAGGGTAAAAACGAGACCCTATTCCTAAGACTCCGCTGTCTGTCTGTCCGTCTGTCACCAGTCTGTATCTGTATCTCATGAACAGTGATAGCTAGGGAGTTGAAGTTTCACAGATGATGTATTTCTGTTGCCGCTATAACAACAAATACTAAAAACAGAATAAAATAAATATTTAAGTGGGGCTCCCATACAACAAACGTGTTTTTTTGCCGTTTTTCCGTTTTTGAGTCCGACTCGCACTTGTCCTGTTTTTATATAAATGTATAGGTATTAAACAAAATTTATATTGTTTTATATAATCAAAAAAAGTAATATATCATAAAAAATAAGTTATGCAGTAGATAAAAGAAGATGCGAGTTTAAACTGATAATAAGAGTACAATATTGATAATATGATTTAACATTGAAAACCCAAAAACAATAATAATACATAAATTGGTTATTTCGGAATATAGATTATTTAAAATTATACAGTACAAATACTTGTTATATATTTATTTATATGATATTTGTTCAATACGTTTTTAATACGTATGTCGCGATTGTCGCGAATAGGTCTAAGTAGGGTTAAGTATAAATAGAATAATGTATATAGTTAGATGTCTATTTTTCTTACGAAGCATATTTTGATATTTCTGTGTAACTTTCTGTACTTTTAATCTATGAGAATTTCGTGTGTTTTATTTTGTTATTTGTGCGTAGATTTAAGCAATAATTTTATTAGTTATTACAAGAATGTCCCACAATAAATATATACCCATTCCCTACGTAATGTAATAGCGTAAGCTGATTGGTCAATAAATTCTAACTGACTCTGCACAACTCACCCACGTGACGTAGTGGGCGGGGCACGGTCGCGCACCCATATAAATATGGCCGCCCGACCGAGGCATACTCACTTCACTTCTACTTCTCCATCTACACTCTACAATTTACTAACTTTAAATAAGTGTTCTTATTAACCCTCACACTAACCCGGTAACATGGTGGTGGTATTTTGGTGGTAATCAGCAGCAACAGCTTCTCTTCGGCCAGCGCGTTCCAGTCTTCGGCGTACGAGCTTCGGGAAAAATAGTCTACGCTCAACGATTATAGTCCTTCGATAGCCGAATAAAGAACAAAGAAACAAGTACGCGCTGAGTGTCGAGAATTTCTCCACTCAGAAAGAAGAAAGAAACAAGTACGCGCCGAGTGTCGAGATTTTTCTCCACTCAGATAGAAAAAAGAAGCTTGAAAAACGAACGCGCTGAGCCTTGAAGTACGCTTCGGCTCAGACCCTTACCTAATTACCCCTCTATACCCCACCATACCGGCTTGCCGGTCGGACCGTGCTGTGTTGTAGGTTTTCCTCCACTCACGCGTCCTGGTAACTTTCGTTGCATGTGTCACATGGTGATGCCATCACACTGCTTTCGAACGCTCTAGGCATTGCACTTTGTCATTGCGGGAGATTCAGTGCACCGAGGGATTTACGCTTAGGGGCACTGACGTTGCGCTCTGTAGCGTTAGGGCATAGGCTTTAGGCAGGTAAATTTGTATATAGTTAGGGACCCCCCGCGTGTGTTTCAAGAAAGAAGAAGATGTCTACGAAGAGTACGAGAAATCTTCGACCGCGCACCAAGGGCCCGCCTGCCCCCGCGCCCACCGACACCCCTACCCCCTCGTCCGGCTAGACCACGTCTACCGAGACACATACATGGAGCAAAGGCTCCAGCGGCAACCAAGTGAATAGCGGTGGAGAGATGGAAGACAACAAATCGGTACACTCGGACGCATTCGAAGATACGGTAGTAATACGCAGTAGGTCGAATACGCTAGTCAATAAAGACCCCGTGGTCGTGCCGCCGCCGCCGCCGCGGGCGCCGTCTGTTCGTGGATCAATCATAGGTCGCGAATCGGTAAATAGGGATCGTGATAGTCAATTATCGGTGCTCATGGCCGAGCTGGAGGTTCATAAAGCCGCTCTAGTTGTCGCTCAGAAGCAGTCCGATACTGCCAAATTGAAGCTGCAGATCGCCGAATTCTGACAGAGGCAGTACCGTGGCTGACGAGTCTGAGCGGCGTACTAGGAATTGGGTAGGCCACAGCAGCACGACGTCGCGATCGAGAATAAAATTCTCTTACCGAAGGAGACCGCGCCGCGCGCCGCCGTCGTTAACCGGGCTACAAGTAGGCCGCAACCGCATTATTTAGAGGTGCCACACGGCAGTTATGCACCCATCTACCATAAGCCGCCCGAGTTACCCTCATTCGGAGGAGATATAACCGAATGGATTTCGTTTAGGGCAGAGTTCGAGGACACGTCTCCCATGTTTAGTGCCGTCAATAACGTCAGTCGTATTAGGCGCGCGCTCAAAGGCGAGGCTCGGACCGCCGTGAAATCAATTATGTATACAGTTCAGGACCCGTACGAAATTATGGAACCGCTAGAACGGCAATTCGGCGACCCGGAGGAAATTGTGTTAACAGAGTTACATAACATTAAACGTATGCCGCGCTTGTCAGAGGACAACGCGAACATAACTTCCTTCGCCGCACATATTGCGAATGCCGTCGCAACCATACGTTCGCTACGGCAAGAGCAGTACCTACACGCGCCTGAACTTGTAAACAAAATCGTGGACAAACTTAATCTGATTGTGCGTTATGAATGGGCAAAGTATAGGCAGTCTAATAGCCAAACTCCCGGTCTAGTTCTTGAACGAAATTAGCACTGCAGCCAAACGCATCAACCGACATAGGCCAGCTACATCGCGCTATACTGTAAATGCGGCGTCTTTTGAGCGCGGATCTAAGCGATCGAGTCGTACTCTCCCTAATAGGTCTCGCGCCCCCGTGTCTACCCGCGATAGTAGTAGTAGTAGTGGCTCGGAGTCAGATGTTCACGAAACTCATACACGCGAGGATGAGTAAAAATCTAAAAATAAAAATTATACTACCGTCGCGCTCGCGAAACATCGCGATAGTAGTCGAATCTAGACTCCGCCAGGAATTGTCCGAATCTACTCCGCCACGCAATACGTGCCCTATCTGTGAAAAGGAACATACAGTAGACACGTGCGCACAGTTTACGGCGGCAGCAATTCCTGAAAGATGGGAGCTAGTGAAAGAAGCGCGGCTGTGTTTTAATTGTTTAAAATCTGCGCATCGTAGGTCATTTAAATGTAAATACGTCGCGTATGGCGTCGGCCAATGCGAGGCGGGCCACCATAAGTTGTTACACGGTTTGAACGAGGCCAACGCGGCCGCGCCCGCGAACGGTAATAACACAACGAGCGCAGTAAACACTATTTCTTTCGCGTCGAATAAGCCCGCAGTAATATCGAGCGTAGGCAGTGGGGCAGGCAACACGTCTTTCGCATTGGGGAGCGAAAACTTCCAAGACCCGCTCAAGAACGTGCCCACCACTCAGATATTACCTACAAAGCGGGAAATAGCGTCATTATTCGACCGAAACAAACCCGCTCAAATAGGAGCAACCTCTCGGTGGGTTGTAGAACCCGAACCTAAACGCGATTATAAGCCGCGATCGTCTACATTACGCACGCTCGCGCCCGTCGCCGACAACGCCGCGATACGTCATAAGCGACAACGCGTGTCGAAGTCCGTTCGCCCAAATAGGAAAACTAAAAGTAAATTCGAGTACCTACCTGAGGTAAACAGTTTTTCCGAATTCGCGCATTTAGTTAGGCCCACGGCTAAGGTTCTGGTTGCCGCCGAGGAAGATACCTCTACCGAAAAATTCTCCGCTACGCAAGATTGCCATGAAACTAGATGAATATGGAGTCATCGTGACAGACGTCGGAAGCAAGCACGTACCCGTCCTGCACGCTAAGGAAGACTTCGCCAAACTGTTGATTCATCATTTTCACGCGCTGTGCAACGGCAATCACTCGACAGTGATAAGCGAGTTAAAACAAAGATTTCACATAATCGGACTGCGCGGTAGTATTCGTTACAAATCACGTAAGCGCCAATGGTGTCGGACCTGTAGCGGGGCAACCTCAAGGTTCCCGTGGGCGACTTACCATTAGAAAGGCCTCAAACGAATTCACGATCATCTACCGCTGCAACTTCATGTATACCCGACTCATCACAACAGGAAACAGAAATTGCACGTAGGCGACAGCGTCACGATAAGAAACCGCTCCGTGCCACAATGTACATGGTCTAGAGGCGAAATCGCACAACTCTTTCGCGGCCCAGATGGCCACATAAGAGTAGCCATTGTACACACAAGCGCCGGTGACGTCCGCTGCCCAGCTTCCAGGCTTATTCCTATACGCTCCTCTACTAAATACGGTGTTGGCACACGTGGGGGAGAACTGTCGCGAATAGGTCTAAGTAGGGTTAAGTATAAATAGAATAATGTATATAGTTAGATGTCTATTTTACTTACGAAGCATATTTAAAAAAAAAAAACCGAGGCATACTTCACTTCTACTTCTTCATCTACACTCTACAATTTACTAACTTTAAATAAGTGATCTTATTAACCCTCACACTAACCCGGTAACATGGTGGTGGTATTTTGGTGATAATCCTTCTCTTCGGCCAGCGCGTTCCAGTCTTCGGCGTACGAGCTTCGGGAAAAATAGTCTACGCTCAACAACATATATAAATAGAGTCATTATCTTGCATTTTTATTTGCCGAAAGCGATAACTTCAAATATCAAAAAAAGTGTAATAGATGTCATATATTAAAGAAAAAGTTGACGAAGCCCTCCAGTGGTGAAGGCCGGATTCGAACCGGGGTCTAGCTATCGCGGCTAACGCCATGAACCCCTAGGCCACCTCGCCACGGCGGTACCCGTCCCAATTTCTCGACTACATATATGCCATCTGACCATACCACCAATACCATAAATATCCTCAATACACAGCCCCCTATTACTTTAGATAGTTAGAATCGTGTTAAATGAAACGTTAAAAAACATTGTAGGTGAAATTTTTAGTGATGAAATCCACCCAACAACAAACTAATTGTGTTTATGGTTTTTAGAATTGTGCCGATGATTATATTTGCCTGTGGAAAGAAAAGTACAGTCAGCAAAAACTTATTGATATTGTCATCTGAGGATGTTAACAAGCTCATAATCAATGAGCTTGCGTATAGTGTCTTAACCACTTTCGGTACCTACGCATTGAATAAGTCACCGAAGTTACATAGGTATGCTGACTTTCAGCGCAATTGGATATCGGGAACTTGTCCAAGATTTGACGTAAACAAACAAAGATTACAAATGATAGTCTAGTATAGTGTTCGAATGAGACAGATACTTAGTCGGCGGGCGCAGTAGCCGGCTGAGCTCGCGGCGGGTGAGTTAAATGAATGCCGTCGGCAGCGAGCAGCGACTCGATTGATATTTCCTGGTTGCGGTAATGCGGTGGCTCGCCTATACTACGTAGAACGTAAGTACGTCAGTTATCTACGATAAGCAATTTTAAATTAAACTATTATATCATCATGGGCATCGTGACAGCTACTAACTAACTATGTAAGTACAAACATAATTCAAAACAACAATTTAAATTTGAATACCAGAATTCAGAGCGAACAGTTGTATTTATGTTACAGTTTAGATCGCGCGTGTGCACGGAGCGGGCGAGCTGGTTAGCGAAAAATAGTACGAGCGCCGCTAACTGACGCGGGCTCGTGCGGTGAATTTTAGCATTTTTACTGAAGTTTTAAGTTAATCATAATTTTTGTAAGGAAAATAAAGCCCAACGCCGACTTGGATAGAATCTAATAGGTAAACATCCATGGGTAGATAAGGTAAGCCGCGAAAAGTGTCCCCATGGGACGATTGCGTCTATTCAACTATTGCAGGTATGACATAAGGGTATTTATGAAGTTCTTTCTTGTGAAAACATTGTTATGGCAGGTGTCCGGACTTCTTTACAATAGCCCAGTCTCATTGTCCACCCAAACTTCAATCCATAGAACGCTATACTGTTCACTTTTTCTACAATAGTCCCAATTTCCAATGCCTGCTGCGACCGGTTCATGGGTGTCTATTGTTGCGCCCGGAACGGGTTCCAGCAGGCGTTCTACATTATAGCTCTCCAAGGGGCCTGTACGTGTTGGATCAATATCCCCACGCAAGCCTATCAAAAGACCGGGATTTATACCGTGTAATCTAAGGAAATACAAAATAATAATAATAAACCCGCGGGGGCGGCTTGTGGCGAGCTGACGGTGAATGACGACACCGCGGACCCCTATTCCAGAGGGGACTTTCATCTAGCTCTCGTCTCTGTGCTTGCCTTAACTAGCCGGACAGAGTGGAGTCGCAAGAGCGGGACCTATGTTCCAGATTGGAAGTGTAAAATGTCATAGCTTCGGCCCCACGCACGCCTTCCAAATGTCCGGGACCCCATGGACCCCATGGTCCCGAGATTATGTAAAGGACGAACATAATAATAATAAAAGACGTTTGTTCAAAGAGTTTGAACATAAGTACATAATAAAAGTACACGATAATGCTTACAAACTAATTGAAAGGGAAAGTGGCTCAGCTAATGTCTGTGCCAAAAAGGGTTCAGGGCACAGCAGCCCTAAAGACTTCCAGCAATGGACGCTGTTATTCTGCCACCGCCGTATTTGTATCTAGCTAAGGACAGTTTAAACATTTACATACAGGACAGGATAGCAAAAACCGAACAATGCGCAGTGAGTAAAAAAGTGCTAACAACTAAAATTTAATACATATATTTGTTGTTATAGCAGCAACAATCATCTGTGAAAATTTCAACGGTCTAGCTATCACGGTTTATGAGATACAGCCTGGTGACAGACAGACGGACAGTGGTCTTAGTAACAGGTTCCCGTTTTACCCTTTGGGTATGGAACACTAAAAAGTAGTTATTCAATTTTTATTTTTATCTTATTTTGTAATAAATTTGTGGTACCTAATTATAACAAGACTTACCTGGTTTTCGGTAAGTATTGGGAGATGCGCTGTGGTAGTAGCAATAGGCTCCCAGGGCCGCCGCTAAGAGTAGGAGAGCCACAACTCTGCTGGTGAACAAGCGGCAGCGGGGCACTCGGACCCTCATACTTCAACTGTCAACAAACAACATTATCTTACACTCCCTACTAACATTCTAAATGCGAAACCTCTTCACTCTAAACCTGCTAAATCAGACAGATGCTAGTACATGTTATATACAACATGGGCAATGGGCATACCGTCAATGCAGGCAGATCCAAGCATGACATATTTACAATTCTGTAAGTGTATGAAGTTTTCAGTTATGAAATCCTCAACTCCCCATGGTTTAATAATAAGGTCAATGCGGGGAGGACCATCTATAAGGGAAGACCGTCCACAACTCTTTTGTTGCTTTTAACCCTTGTGTTTTACACATACTCCACTTACAGAAGGTCGGTAAAGCAGAAGGAGTAAAGCCCCTGCTCCTCCCCATCTTGTGTGCAGTGAAGTCCTTTCTGACAGTGTCTGAGCGACGAATGTATACAAATACGAGAGTTCTTGCCCTATGACAATCAATTTTCTATGTCAGTCTTCTCTATATTCACCGGCCATGACATACGGAGCCGAATGCTGGCCACTCAAAAAGCGGCACGAAAATCAATTACACTGCGCAGAGATGAAGATGCTCAGGTGGGCGGGTGGTGTAACTAGGCTGGATCATGTCAGAAACACACACATAAGAGGCACCTTCAAAGTGAGACCTATCCCAGATAAACTACAGGAGAGCCGTCTGCGGTGGTACGGACACGTTATGAGGCGACCACATGACCAGGAAAGTGCTAGATATCGAAACTAAACCCCGAGGACGAGGGAGACCCCGAAATACATGTTCTCAGTCTTCTCTATATTCAATCAATCAATCATTGACCTAGTTAATAAACCATAGAGAGTTGAGGGCCTAAGCCAACAGGTACTCCACATCAACATTTAAAGTGAGTCCTGTAAGTATTGGAATAAAGTTTTGTTATTTTTATTTTTAACCACATCCGTGAATAAATATTATGGAACAATTTTCTACATAAATCTACGCTATAAATCGTCAGGTCTAATTACTAAAAAATAATTAAACAAAAATCAACCTTAATTAGCTATTAATATGAATATGGTTCACTATGGCTATTAAGTTGTGGTAATAATTAGCGAGTTGGATTTGGTTGTCACCTGACAATATCTAGCCCGTAAGTAAGATCAATAAGGCTTGAAATACTTAACTTTTTCAGATGGCCATTCATGCATTTATTGAAATTACTCAGATATAATAATTGATGTCCTTCTAGGTCCAACCAAACGTATCGATTATTGTTTTGCTGCTAGCCAGTACCAATAAGTTAATGTTTAATACACAGAAACAAATGAATTAATAGAAAAATAAATACGTACCAAGAAATAAATCCTGTTCGTCTATGTAACACAACATAGACATTAATTACATTGTAAAATTCCTCATTTCTTTTAAGAAAATATCACGTATATATTGAATCCGTAATTCTAATAATGTTGCAGAATAAATATTTTTTACCGCAACTCTGTTGCGTCCGTTACCTAATTTTCCTACTGACTACTGACTAGGTGACTACTGACTAGTAACTTAATGACTTAAGTGAGTACTGATTGGAGATTGGATTGGATTGTATTATTATTATATGATTTGTGTGTGAAACGAACAGCGATATGTGAAAACGCTTTTGAAATTATGTTACCAGCCCTGAAAATACAAGAATTGACGTGGAATTGACGCGTTGTGGTTATCAATTTTAATGCGCAATAAAAGACATATAGTTGGTCAAGCAAATCTTGTCAGTAGCAATGTAAAGCAAACTAAAGTAGGGCAACACTCAAAGAGCAGTATTCATGCAGTATTGCGCTAAGAAAAGCAGCAATGTACTTCGAAGTCATTGAATCACAATGTTTTTTTTTTCGCTGAGCGCGCTCTTCGTATATACGTCAACTTAAATTGCCGCTCGCGGTTTATACTTTATTGAAACATTTTGAAATTGTTATTATTATGGAGTAAAAACGATGTTAATATTGTTAATTAATATGATTAACAGGTTTGACAAGATCAAAAAATATTTAGAATGTTGGAAAAAAGAATGTGAAACAAATCATTGTTTCCGCAGGTACATATCCTACTGGAATTTAATATTTTATTATGCTTACTGGGCGGCTCCATCCCCTTAGATCATTTTGTAAAACTAATTTATTAAATAAAGAATTTTGTATTTGAAATAAAACTATGAAAACGGATTATATCGCGTATATTGAATTTATAATACATCCCGACGTTTCGAACCCTTTACAGCGTTCGTGGTCAACGGGTGACTGAGGAAAAATTACAAAGTGCAAAAATACCCACATACTAAAATAATGAACAATCATAGACTAAAAACTTTAAGGCTGGTTGTACATGCAAAATCGGTTCATAAGGCTAGTTATACACTACAATTATTTTCAAGTAAAGATATATATATATACGCGATAAAAACTACGCCGGCTCCAACCCTACACCACGGACCCGAGAAGATTTAATTCCCTCCTAAATTGTAGGAGGGTACAATATGGGACCGGCAACAAACTCGCCGGGACACATCTTTTCAAAACATATTATACTCAGAATGTCCAACATCATCCAACAATGTAACGCTTCTCCTTGGCAAGAACCAGAGGCTTATCAAACTTGATTGAGTGATTGGCTTTATCCATGACATGCTCACAGACTGCAGACCTAGGTCGACGGTGCTTGACATCAGCTATGTGTTCCTTCACCCGAGTGGAAATGCTCCGTATCGTCTGCCCGACATATGATAGGCCACACTCACAGTCCAGCCTGTACACTCCTGCAATCTGTAGACGGGTTATTGCATTTTACAGGCCTCAGGAATTGTGACATCTTCTTCATTGGCTTGAAATATGTTTTTATAGAAGCACGCTTCAAGATGTGGCTGATCCTGTCCGTGACCCCCATGACAAAAGGCAGAATGGCAGGCCTGCGCTCGACTGTGGGGATCTTAATGTGGGACCTCTGGTTGACCACGCGATTTTGGAATTATTCGAACCTGAGATTCGAACACAGTGTTGCTAACCCGCGATTTTTCAAATTTGCCGCCTTTTTCTACTGACAAGATTTGCTTGACCCACTATATATAGTTGGTCAAGCAAATCTTGTCAGTAGAAAATACCGCGAAATTAAAATTTTCTATTAGATATTCCTTTGCCCCTACATTTTTTAATTTGCCGCCTTTTTCTACTGACAAGATCTGCGTGACCAACTATAGTTAAACCAGATTGTCAATAAATAAGAACCAAAAAACTATACTCATCCTTTTTTTTTGGGTGCTAGTACTAGTGTAAGACAAAGATAGTATGATTGTCTCTGTCTATGTTAGAAATGACACAGTCCTTTGACAAACTATAGTCTGTCAAGCCACTTCCGTGAGTAGAAAAAACCGGCCAAGTGCGAGTCGGATTCGCCCACCGAGGGTTCCGTACAAATTTACCTATTTTTAGGGTTCCGTACCTCAAAAGGAAAAAAACGGAACCCTTAAAGGATCACTCATGCGTCTGTCTGTCTGTCACAGCCTATTTTCTCCGAAACTACTGGACCAATCAAGTTGAAATTTGGTATGCATATGTAAGTTTGTGGCCCAAAGACGTACATGTAAAGTAAACAAATGAATTTTAAACATGAGGGCCACTTCTGGGGGGTAAATCAGAAAATTAAAAAATAAAGTTTTTCAAACTACATCGTGTTATATATCAAATGAAAGAGCTCATTGTGAGAATCTCAAATATATATATATTTTTTTATAATTTTAGGATAGACAGTTTAGAAGTTTTTCAAGAAAATATGCAAAAAATTACCATTCCCCCCCCCCTTTATCTCCGGAACTACTGGGTCTAAAATTTTGAAAAAATACACAAAATAGATCTTTACCTATAGATCACAGAAAAACCTATTAGAAATGTGCAGTCAAGCGTGTCGGACTTAATTACTTAGTTTTTGATCCGACCCCTACAGGTTTTTTAGACATTTCACTCACGATAATACTATTACTATTCTGTGCTCACGTTTAGTGATGGGTGGCGGGTAAATACCCGGGCTAGATCTACCCGGTATTTACCTTTTCTACCCAAATGAGTGGACCCATAAATAAAAGTTGGAAACGGAGTAATAAATTGAATTGAGATTATGTAAATAACAGTTTTTTTAACCGCCTTAAAAAAAAGGAGGTTCTCATTTGACAGTCATGTAGTTCTATCAAAAGTATAATATTCGTATTGACTAAGAAATTCGTCAAATGTTTAATATATTATCTTAATATATAAGTAATTCTCCTGTACGTGTGTTTGTCACCCTACTCCTCCTAAACGGCTCGACCGATTGCGATGAAATTTTGTGTGTATATTTCAATGGTTTCTTGAATAGTTGGGAAAAATAAATGGACCCGGTCCCCCGGTGGCACTGCTCTCGGTATACATATAACAAATTCGATTTACTGAAACCGATTTGGATGAAATTTTGTGTGTATATTTCAATGGGTACCTGGATTGTACGCCGAATCCAGCAACATAAAAACTAGTTTGATGTATTAAAAAGGTACTTAAATACAAAATACAGTACGTAGCGCGGCCCCCTCTTTTAAATATGTCGTTAAATTTAAATTAATCACAATTATTTAGCAGTGGCGCTAGTGAGCACGTTAATGGACTCTTAACTTAAAAGTTTGATATTTTCACAGCCTCAAGGGACTGTAGACCTGAGCATTTGGTACTTATTTCAACTCGATTCCTCCACGCGGTCCCGAGATAGAGGGTCTTGACAGACAGACGGACGGACGGCCCCTCTGGACGGCCAATCAAGCAAGCCAGAGCTGAGAGTCCTGCGGCCCCTGCGGGTCCCATTGGGGTCTACTCCGACCGAGGATGACACGCCGGAGGCGGAGACCCTGACCGACTCTCGGGAGCACTCGCGTCCGTAGGGTCGTTACTCCCCAACAGCTCGCCCCAAGCTGCCCTGCGGGCTTATTATTATTATTGTTAAGCGAGGATTAGACTAGCAAGAACTTGCATGCAATTTACGTTACATTGCTGACTACTAAGGTAAACTGCATTTAAAATGTTTATCAGATACCGCAATGTAATGAAAATTGCATTCAAGTTCTTGCTAGTCTAAACCTCGCTTTAAGATTCTTGCTTATCTCGCCGAATGCGAACGTGACCACTGTGCTGACCCGCAAGCGAGTTGCTAGTGGGAGTAGTGGGCGTACGGTCCGTTTCTAACACAAACATTTTAATTTAAAATGAAATACAATATTTTAGGTAATACTGATATGAAGGTTTCCCATGTTAGCATGGGAGGAGCATCTTTCAGCAACATTTACGGGTAAGTAACTACCTGATGAATTCTACTTGCATCCATATAAAATGAAGCCGATTTAATGTTTATAAATGATTATTTACCTAATACCTAGTGTTTAATTTATACGATGTATTTAACTATTTATAACAGCGTTATCACTTTTAAGTATCTTTAGTCCATGTTTTCTTACAGTCGTTTGTTTTAACTTCACTTTTAGTAGGTAGGTATGTAATGTACCTAATGTACCTACCTAACATCACAATCTTACCCGAGTCCAGAGGTTTGTTTTTGTATAAAATAACTTGTATGAAGTATGGATCAACTAAGCTGCGCCATCACACTTACATTTAATATTCCATTCCTTGAAAATTACTGGACAGATTTTGGTGAAACTTGCACTGTTCCGTAAATTCCAATAAATTAAAGTCAATAAATAAACCGGAGTAGTGCGGGTCGGACTCGCTCACCAAGGGTTCCGCACTTTTTAGTATTTGTTGTTATAGCGGCAACGGAAATAGATCATCTGTGAAAATTTCAACTATCACGGTTCATGAGATACAGCCTGGTGACAGACAGACGGACAGAGGAGAACCCTAAATAGATTACAGCCCGAGCAATAGTTTCGAAGGTACTTATAAGTTCGAAGTCGGAATGAAACGACTTGGTAACAATATCAGAGCTCGGAAGTTACGCGGCAAAACAAAACTGTCGCAATCATGCTAGAGTTAGAAACATTTTTTTACAGTTCACATGGTGCTACTTTCTCGCACTAGTGCATAAAGAGCACTTTTCGTGCATATGTCGAAAGTTTAAAGGGCCATATGTACTGTAAAACGTTGTACGATACACGTGCGAATAGGTAATTCGCAACTTGTGTCGATTTAAAACACTCCCTGCGGTCGTGTTTAAATTTATCGCCACTCGTTTCGAATTTCCTCTTTTCCGCACTTGTATCGTAAATAACTATTCTACAGACCTTCGAAATTACCCCACTTGCTTTCGAAATTACCCACTCCTTAAAAAATGGTTTCCAATTTTTTTTTTTTTTTATTTACATTTATTTCCAAAATCAAGCAAGGTATTAAAGCAACGTATTAAACCGTTGACCAATATATCCAATTTAGCAAAGATCTCATTACTTGGAAGGAATACTTCTTAGGTTCTGACTTACGAGCCCAAACCTTAACATATGTACTCTACACTCGCCTAAAAATATGTCGAATATATCCTATACCTAACTATTTACAAATCGTTTAGCACCGAAACGTCATATTATGTTTTGTCGTAATTACTTTGAGCTTGGACAATGGCCGACCGCTCACACAACCGTTTTTGTTTAACAGATTACCGTCTTAGGCGTAAAAATCATTTGAGAAGATTCATACTATACGTATCAGGCGACCAGAACCTGAAAAGGACAGAAATGTGAAAACCACAATAACCGTAACGTCATGTTAATTCCTGGGTTGACAACCTCTAATAATGGACTATGAAAACCTAGTTTGGGGTTATTTCGAAAGTACATTCATTCAAAGTTCCCCCGTGGGGTAAATTCGAATGCTTTTTTAAAACTACAGATAGACCGTTATGCTGTACTCATTAATACGACAAAAATAACAATCTAACGTAAAAACAAACGAACAATGATTTGACTTATCAGGTTCCCGAGTTATGTGCTATGGGGTAATTTCGAAAGTCCTCATAAGGCACTAAATCGCACTTTTTTTATTTAATCGACCGCAGCAAACGTGCGCTCACGACTAGCGATGCGAAGTGAACTGAAGCGGGGGGCAGATAAACATGGCGTCATGACAGGTGGTGCCAGTGTAGAAATTGTTTAGTAGAAATGTGTGATTTTCGACTTATCCCCATTTTCGAATTTATCCCAAAGCACCCTAATAAGAAAATTTACGTAAGGTTTTTATAAAATTATATAGAAACAGATGCAACTTCTTCTTCGAAATATACGTCAGTACACACAGCAGCACATGACATTTTATTTGGTTTGTGACAGTGATAGGAGTAGACAATCATTATCATTAATTTCTCAAACTTCTCTGGGAGTAAACAGTCGTTTATCACTATAAAGCCATTTATGTATACTGATAAATTATGTATACTACTTATAGGTAATTGTATCTGTTAGTTTTTTTTTTATATATTGTTTTTATTTGGAGTGTACACATGAAAAGCATGAATTGATAGCGTTCGATTTGTCGCGATTTATATTGTATGGCGCAACTATTAAATTTAAAACAACTTAAGTATATTATTCTTTCTCAATATTTCGAATAAATTGATTAACCTTTTTTAACCAAGTGGTTGACTTCATTCCAGATCATTTGATGAAGAAAAAAGTCTACAACTTATTAAGGAAACTCTAAGTTTTGGAGTAAACTACTTGGAAACTGGGCCGTGGTACGGTCAGGGAAGTTCAGAGAAAGTTATAGGCAAGGTACGTGGTACATCTTTATTTTGCTCATACTATATATTAATATTTGGTTTCCAAGATAAGCACTAAGCTGATCTTGTCACTGTCACCACAATTTATCAGAAGATTATGTAAGCATAATTTAATCATTACATATCTAATTAGTCTAATTATCTACGCACACTAATGATTGCGTTTATTATGTGGCATAAATTGGTTTATTACACTGGTTCTGGTACACTCAGCGTCGAAAACTCTGTAACAGTCAAAGTGGACAAATAGTTGACTACTTTGGTTGCTACAAAGTATTTGACGCTGAGTGTACATCCTATAGTGGGTACGCGCGGTAAACTTGCTGTTAAAGACCGTATCGTTAATTATGGGTACAATTACTTAAACATATGTTTAATTAGTGCTTAATGAGAGCCAAGTTCAATATATTATATATGCCTTGGTTGTGAATTCAACGACAAAAGAAGTGAGATCTAAATGGGTGCGAAGTTCAATGGTCAGTCCTGAAATTTATTTATAACAACATAAAAAATCCTATAACAACTCAAAGTATCATTTCTTTTTAACCGACTTCAATTTCATAGAAGGAGGAGGTTCTGTATTCGGTTGTGGCTATTTTTTTTATGTATGTTCACCGATTATTCCGAGACCCGTGGTCCGATTTGAGTAATTCTTTTTTTGTTCGATAGGAGCTACTTCCAAGTTGGTCCCATATTAATCTGGTTCTGATCTGATGATGGGATCCCTGAAGAATTGAGGGAACTCCTCAATTTTTAAAGGCACATGTATGGTGATTTGGGTGTTTTCATAAGCAACTTGAGCATTTTCTCTCGAAAACGACCAATTTGATGAAGTGAACCTGATGATGATGATTGTTTTGAAGATAGCGATGATGATTTTTTTAATGTAGGATGTTCAGCGATTACTCCGAGACCCGTGGTCCGACTTGAACAATTCTTTTTTTGTTTGAAAGGAACTACCTCCAAGGTGGTTCCACATTAATCTGGTGCTGTTCTGAGGAATTGAGGGAACTCCTCAATTTTTAAAGGCACATGTATGGTGATTTGGTCGTTTTCTTAAGCAACTTGAGCATTTTTTTCTCGAAAACCACCAATTTGATGAAGTGGAGCTGACGATGATGATTGTTTTGATGATAATGAATTCAGCGATTACTCCGGCACCCATGATCCGATTTGAGTTATTCTTTTTCTGTTTGAAAGAAGTTACCTCTCCAAGGTGTTTTCGTAATATTTTTGGTTTTGATCTGATGATGGAATCCGTGAGGAATTGAGGGAACTCCTCAATTTTTAAAGGCACGTGTATGGTAATTTCGGTGTTTTCTAAAGTAACTCAAGCATTTCCTCACCAAAACCACTAATTTGATGTAGTGCAACTGTAGCCTAACCACGAGTTTGGCACTAAATATTCTTCGTAACTTACTTTGTACACTAATACGCCAGTACGAGCGAGATGCATAAACAGTAAGTTACGCACACGATAGCGAATATATCAATGTCAAACTCGTGGTAAGGCTACTGATAACGTCCCTCGTATGTGTATTATGATTTTTGATGTAGGTAGTGTTGATAACAACCAAAGAGACTGAGAGGTGAAGTTAGAGGGTATTAGTGTTTGGGGGGTTTGAGGTTGGGGGTTGAGGGGGGGTGAGTTGATGGGTCGGGGACTGAGGGGTTGGGAGTTAAGGGATTGGGGGTTAGGGTTAGGAGTTAAGGGGTCTGGGGTTAGGGGTCGGGGAATGGCGGTTGAAGGGTTGGTGGTTTAGGGTCGAGGGGTTCAGTGATCAGGGGTTGATGTGCTGTGAGGTTGAGTGAACGGGGGGTTTGAGGGATTGGGTCAGTGGCGGGGCGGAGAATGGATTTAGTGACAGGAATGATTTCCCAGACGGACTCGAGCAAAATTCTGATTATTTAATAAAGTTTACGAATTTACAGTTAAACATGATTATGTTTTTCATTCATGTGTCACGCTCTTAACAATGTCTTACAACTAAAAATGGAAAAATAAAAGCTTTTATAAAAAAAAGATAAACCGACTTCAAAAAGGATGACATAAAATATTATCCTTTTTAGGGTTCCGTGTTTAAGTATATGCGTTACCAACTGATATTTTTTAAGTCGGTGCCAAGCCAAGTACTCCAAGTAGTAACAATACCAGTCAAAAATAATCAGCTTTATGCTATAAATCCCATTACAACTGTACAAATATTATAAACGTGAAAGCAATTATGTCTGCCTCTTTGTTACCTTTTCATGGCTAAACAACTGAACCGCTTTAGCTGAAATTTTGCATGAAGGTTCCTTGAATTGTTTTATATTTTGAAATGTAGTCCTCTGGATAAGCGACAGAAAATAACTCAGTCCCAATCCCACACTTGCGTGCTATGACTGTTCAATAATTAGTTAGAAATGCTCTTTAAAAAAATACGACGTCAAAACGTATTACATTTACACTAACGTGCCGACAAGCATGGTACGAACTGCGCTGCCGCTGTACATAAAGTTCGTTTATTGTCGTCGTGTAACGCTGCGTCTTACATAGGCGAACACTCGCGAACGCGAAGCGAAGCGACGCGGCACGGCGCGGCCGGCCCAATGCGTTCGCGTTCGCAACGAGATCGCCCACGCAGGACACTTCTATATAGGTATCAAAGGATTAATTAAGGCGCCGTGCCGCGCCGCTTCGCATTCGCGTGTTGTTCGCCTACGTAGTACGCTGCATTAGGTAATCCAACGTACATACTTATATAGCCGCATCTTTATCGAATTGCACCAAAATCCCTATGAATATATGGTTTAAAATTTGGCTTGGCACCGACTTCAAACATATCAGTTGGTAACGCATATACTTAAACACGGAACCTTAAAAAGAATAATATTTTATTTCATCCTTTTTGAAGTCGGTTTATCTTTTTTTTATAAAAGTTTTTATTAATACTTAGGATAATATATTGAAGCCTAAGGTTCGACTGACCATTGAACTTGGCACCCATTTAGATCTCACTTATTTTGTCGTTGAATTCAACAACCAAGGCATATATATGAAAATGAAAATGAAAAAATGAAAAATTGTTTATTTCGTTTAAGAATTACTTATACAGGTAAGCGTTGGTGCCTCTTTTTAAGTAAGAAAATACCTGTGTTAAGAGGCACCGCTCTTCCTTAAAATTGGTAATAAATGGTTTTAAAATATAAATATAAATTTAAAGAAATAAAAATGAACACAAGCTTATAGCTTAATTTAACCTAATGAGAAGATGGACTTGCAAGTCCATATGAGTGTGCGTGTGTGTCTGTGTGTGTGTGTGTAATGTGTGTGTGTGTGTGTGTGTGTGTGTGTGTGTGTGTGTGTGTGTGTGTGTGTGTGTGTGTGTGTGTGTGTGTGTGTGTGTGTTCGCGTGCGTGTGCGTGTGTGCGTGTGCGTGTGCGTGTGCGTGTGCGTGTGTGTGTGTGTGTGTGTGTGTGTGTTTAGGTTCCTAAAACATTTTGAATTAAGTTTTCTGTATCATAATAACTCTTACATTTAAGCCAGTCTGTTATAATTTTTTTACATTCATAAAATGGTAAGTGATATATATTTAAGTGCTTATGTATGACATTGTATAATTTGCCGGATTTATAGACAAATTGTCTACTAGCGTATGTGGTATTTATTGAAGTGGTTGGAATTATGTTACCGTTTAAACTAATATATTAAACTTGGCTCTCATTTCACATTTATGTTTTTGATGGAGTGTTTCTATCGACCTGCTCTTGTCATGGTTTAACGCCATGAAGGCTTTGGTTTTTGGTAGATTATTTTAGCTGTCTGCTTCATTCCGCTTGCGTCAGAAATTGACGGGAATCCAAAATGTTGCGTGAAAAGTCGTTTTTATGTAAAAATATAAATTCACCACATTTACACATTTATTTTGTGGATGCTCAATTGAGCAATCATGAAGAGGACCCTTAGATAACATGTTTTGGCAGCATATTAACCTTTTGTTTCTTTAAATCGGACCAAGGAGTCGGAGAAATAGTCTCAAACTAAGATCGATAGGCTTGGTAAAATTATATTTGCTACGCGATATTAAAAGCATCATAAAGTCCCTAAAATAAAAATAAAAAACCTTATATCAGATATACCGTAAAAATACCCTCAGACCATACCCTAAGAACATAGTAATACAAATATTACACATGTATTCATAGTAATATAAATAGTTAGACCAGGTTTCATCTGATGTACCCATAATTAACGATATGGTCTTTATGTCCTTTCATGCCTATAGCAATTCAGCAGCTGTCTATATGTAATTATCTATTCACTTCCTTATAATTGGAAAAAGTCGACCATTCAGCTGTTAATCAAATAATCACTGTTTTTTTCAAGCCATCAGGCAATGTTATCAAGTATACGGCACATGTTAATTTCGTTCTATCCGTTTTAGGCGCTCAAAGAAATCCCAAGAGATACGTACTTCATCGGCAGCAAAGTTGGACGCTACGAGAAAGATATCCGAAAAATGTTCGACTTCTCTGAAGAGAAGACAGAAGCGGCCGTGGATAACACTTTAAAACTTCTTGAACTTGAATACGTGGATCTGATTCAAGTTAAGTTACTTACAAATTTTCTCTTCAATCTTTCAGTTATAATCTCGGGAGAAGAAGTAGAACGTGTATCGGAGGCACGCAATCTGGGATTAATAATGGATGAATCTTTGCGTTTCGATGGGCATATTGCGGAAATTACAAGAAACGCATTTTATAGACTCACAATACTATATCGAATTCGGAATTTTATCAGCGTCGATCTGCGAATCAAACTTTGTAATTCTTTAGTACTTTCTAAATTTGATTATGCGGACATAGTCTACGGTCCACGTTTACTAGCCCGCACTGATCGTATAGTGCAGAGAGTGCAGAATGCATGTGCTCGTTATTGCTTCGGAATTCCGCCACGAGAGCATGTGACACCTTATTTGAACTCAGCAGGTATTCTCAAAATGGCATTTCGCAGAGAACTGCACCTGACATCTTTGTTGTTTGGAGTTTTTAAAACATCAGAGCCAGAGTATCTGTTCGATAAGTTCACTTGGCGCGCAAGCAGGTCGAGTTTGTATGGCATCAGATCGGTTTGTGACGAGTTGGTATTACCACGTCACCATACTGCTGCATTTCGAGGTAGCTTCAAATATACAGCAACGAAATGCTGGAATAATATACCTCCACCCCTCAAAAACTTAAATACAATAAGTAGTTTTAAATTGCGGTTTAAACAATATCTTTTAGCAATACAAAACTCGCTACCTCTTGGTACTAGACCCACGCCGTCATATTTAAAATGATTATATCTATGCACCTTATGTCTTTATTTATTTTTATCTATATTAAGTATTTTTGCACTCATATCTATCTATCATAAGCTTTGTTATGTTGTTACTAAGCCTACTTCAGTTTATTGGTATCGATTGGTTCAATCGATAATAGGCTTTCCGTCTTTGTAATAAGGTGCTGTAGTATAAAGGCGCTGCAACTGATCACCTATTTACGGCCGCTCGTCATAACTCACCGTGGTCCAGTGGCACGCAAGCTGGACTCGTAAGTTAGAGGACTGAGGTTCGATCCCCAGAACGGGGGAGCTTTTTGTATGTTTTTTCGTTTGTATTATCGGGGGATAATATGCAATTTAAAACATCAGGTTTGCGGTCAGTACGAGAAAAGAAGACTGGCATTTAAACTTGCAAC
Source organism: Cydia strobilella (assembly GCF_947568885.1). Taxonomy (NCBI): domain Eukaryota; kingdom Metazoa; phylum Arthropoda; class Insecta; order Lepidoptera; family Tortricidae; genus Cydia; species Cydia strobilella. Next base: position 21,511,849 of record NC_086068.1, read on the forward strand.
GGCAAGTAATGTAGACATAGACATCCTCCGCTCGGTTTGTGATTTAGGATTGTAAATGTAATTATCGAAATAATTGTGTATCGAAATAATCCGGACATCCTACCAGCGGACGTTGATATATTTTTGTATTGTGAGTGGCCGTCTTAACTACATCAAAGGGGTAAGTTTTAGTACTAAGAGTAGTGGAGTGTTCAATTTGAAAATAGTCGATAATATTAGCTATTTAGTGTTGTAGCGGAGAGTAATGTTAATTGTGTTTTGTTTTAGCTTAACGTCATGCCCTTTTGGTGTACGGCTATAATTATTATAAGAGAATAAACGACGGAGCTAGCTTTTGCATTGGCAGCGGTTTGGTTGAGTACCTCGTCGGTCACCAGACGGAAACTCACCTGGCGTCCAACATTTAGTGTTATAAGATAGTTTAGTTAGTCTTAATAAATATTGTTAATAATTTCACTGTGGCCTTTATTAATTCCCTTGTCAACCCGTAACAATTTGGCGCCTAACGTAAAAAAAGAAAGAAACGGTTGATTGGCAAGCGGCCGTCACAGGTCCAAAGGTCGTTGAGGTGAATTTCAATTTTTGCATCGTAATCCTCGCGTTGTAATTTTTAATTATAGTTTTTTTTTTCATAGTTAAAGTATAGTTGATGATTAGGTGGTTTTGATTTTGTATTAAGAATATTAAGATAGTATTAATATAATTGTTATTAAAATAGTTTCTTAGATAAGTAATTTAGGGGAATTACATTGTGACTTGTTGCATTTTCGTAAAAATTATTGCTACGGTTAATGTTAATCTGGTTAAAATTGTTTTTTTTATCAGTGTGGCTATTCGCAGATTGTCTTGCGTATTTTTTTTATCCTAATTACTGATTTTTGTTTGTGAATTCTATTAAGAATGGATCCAAATTTTTTATTGAAGGATGAACTGGAGTTTGAGCTCGCAAGCCGAGGTATTGTTTTAAAATCAGCGACAGTGCCGGTCATGAAAAGGCTGTTGGCGGAACTAATGCATTCAGAGCTGGACAAAGGTTCAGGTTTAGAACTTAAGGCACACAAGTCAGGTTCTGTTCAGTATGACCTTGAAGTGTGTTCGGCAAAACTGCAGGTTCTGTCAAATTACATCGCAGAGTTGACTGGCAAACCAGATAGGACTTTGTTTAAACGGTTGATCTCCAGACTTTATCACGTTCAAAACAGGTTATCTTTAATGAAACAGGTGACCGAGGATGAGGGCAGTCGCAAGGAGGGCTTACTACAGCAGTGTCAGGTTCTGGTAGATAAGCTGGAAGGGCAGGACGACATTATAGAGGGCGAGGACCTGACTGTAGACGATAAAGAGACATTACAGAACACTTTAGGCGATTTAGGGCGTTTAATTATACAAAACTTGGAGGGTCAAGCTGGTGCAGCTGGTGTTCCTAAGGAAGCAGGGGGCGCTTCGGCGAGTAAAGTGGAGTGCGGGCACGGGGAGGTTTTGGATAGGTGTGATAGGAGTGTTGCGTTTTCAGCTGATCAGTGGGAGCAGAATAGAGGTACTAGATCTAGGTTGATGCGTCATTCGACCATTAATGAGGATGATGTGCTACCAAAACGGAAGTTAGTGCCGGTGCATCAGTGGGGTCTTAAATTCGCGGGAGGAAATAAAATGAGCGTGAACGCCTTCTTGGAACGAGTAAGTGAGTTAAAGGAAGCTAGGAATGCAAATGACATGGACTTATGGCGTTCCGCGATTGACTTTTTTGAAGGGGACGCTTTAGTCTGGTTTAGGGCCAATAAGGAATATGCAAATAGTTGGAATGAGTTGGTCATTCTTCTGAAGCGTGCGTTCCAGAGACCGTATTATCAGGAGGAGCTTTTAGCGGAGATACGGGCAAGGACTCAAGGAGGTGACGAGACGGTTCTGATATATATTGCTGTGATGCAGAACATGTTTAACCGTTTGCCTAACAGGGTCACGGAGCGTGAAAAGGTCCAGATAATTCAGAAAAATTTATCACCTTACTTCCAGCGTGCCATCTGTAGGGATAACTTTGATACACTTGCGGATATGATAAACGTGCTGAGAATTGTGGAACGAACGAAGTTGAACTGTGATAGTTTTGAGCAACCCAAAGTGTCTGTGAATGTCTTGGAGCCGGATCTGGCGTATAGAGGTGTGGCAAATAGTGTAGACGGAGCAGATAAACGGGTAGGAGAGATTGCAGAAATCAAGCCAACACAGGGCCAGGGACCGGTTCAGGCAGTAAGGCGTTGCTGGAACTGTCGAGAAGGTGGTCACGTTTTCAGGCAGTGTTCGATGCCGAAACAGCGATTATTTTGCTACAGATGTGGGAAGTTTGGAACAACAACAAAAGATTGTGGTTGCCAGGGAAAAGAGCAAGGGGGAAGTTCGAGTCTTGCCAACTGAATTTCTCCCTAGGACGTGAAAGTTGTGAGTGGCAAACATGGTTGGACACAATAAAGAACTTCTTCGCCCATAATGATGGTGATTTGTGCCCGTTAGTAGTAAAAAAGAGTAATGATAATAGAAATTATGTAGTTTTAAGTATTTTAGGTTATGATTGCGTGGGATTGCTCGATGGTGGAGCATGTCGCACGGTTACTAATGCAAGATTTGCAGAGACTCTTACGAGACTTGGGTTAAAAGCCGTTAAGAGGGATCCGATTGAGATGTCAGTGGCTGATGGAGTGGCACACCCGATCACGGAAGTAGTTGATGTGCCCATAAACTTCGACAATCAGTTTAAGGTAATTCCGGTTATGGTCATGCCAGCCTTAAAGCAGGATTTTGTCTTGGGCCAAGATTTTTTTGATGAGTTCGGCATTGGATTGCGGTTTAGGGGTAAAAGCATAGATAAAAAGGTGGAATTAGCTGCGATTACGGTAACAAACGCGCCGGTAATCATAGCTAGAGAAAACCTCACTTCGAGTCAGCAGGGGTGTTTGGAAGTATTGATAGAAGAGATGAAGAACTCAGTCGGAAATGGGTTAGGGAGAACGGACATCTTAAAACATAGTATAGACACTGGGGGAAGTAAGCCGATACATCAAAAGCAGTACAATTTCTCGCCTATTGTAAAGCAAGCGATTGAAAAGGAATTGGATGACATGCTGGCCAAAGACGTAGTAGAACCATCTTACAGCTCTTGGTGCTCGCCGGTGCTAATCGTTAAAAAGCCTAATGGCGAAAACAGATTATGTCTGGATAGCAGACAGCTAAATAAGGTTACCAAACGAGATACGTACCCTTTGCCTAGAGTCGCAAATATATTGGACAGTTTACGTAATGCTAAATTCTTGAGTACTATCGATTTAAAATCTGCCTTTTGGCAAATTCGACTAGAGGAAGGTAGCAAAGAGAAAACAGCTTTCGCGGTTCCGGGCAGAGGGCTGTTTCATTTTAAGGTGATGCCGTTTGGGTTAGTGAACGCGTCTCAGACTCAGCAAAGACTTATGGACATTCTGTTTCAAGCTGAGGAAGGCAAAGTCTGGGCCTATCTCGACGACATTGTTATATGTTCGGCGACATTCGAAGAGCACTTACGCCTATTAAGGAAAGTTATGACGGTTTTGAAGAAGGCTAACCTAACAATTAATTAACTTATCCAAAGTGTAAATTTGCTAGGCCTAATCTAAGATACCTTGGATACATCGTAGACAAGGATGGTCTTAGAACAGACCCGGAAAAGGTGGAAGCCATATTAAACTTTGCTAGACCCAAAACGTTTACGGAATTGAAGAGGTTTATAGGGCTTGCAAGTTGGTACAGGCGCTTTGTTAAGGACTTTGCAATGGTGGCAGCTCCACTACACGACTTGACCAAGGGAAAGAAGAAGAAGTTGGACTGGACTGAGGAAGCTGAAACAGCCTGGTTAAGCCTAAAGACCTTGTTAACTTCAACACCGGTGATGACGTGTCCCGATTACACGAAGCCGTTCGTCGTTCAGTGTGACGCCTCCAGTACAGGCATCGGAGCTGTTCTTTGTCAGCGAGTGGCCGAAGTTGACCAGCCGATAGCTTATTTAAGTCGGAAACTAACTGATACAGAGGCAAAATATTCGGCTTCAGAAAGGGAACTACTGAGTGTCGTTTTTGCAATAGAAAAATTTAGGCCGTACATTGATGGGACTCATTTCACGGTTGTGACGGATCATAGCGCGCTACTTTGGCTTCATAAGATGAAAGACCCTCATGGCAGATTGGCACGCTGGGCTATGAAGCTACAGCAATTCGACTTTGATATCATTCACAGACCGGGAAAATGTCACATAGTTCCTGATGCGTTATCTCGAGGTGTACCTCAGACAGATGAAATTGACGTGTTAGAAATCCTAGATAGTCACAAAGACACCTGGTATAGGAATAAGGTGGCGAAGGTAGCTACTGAGGGGCAAGAAACTGGATGGATGGTTAGCGATGGTCTCCTGTTTAAAAAAGTTCCAATGAAGGAATTTCCTAATGACGAAGATATGTGGAAACTTTTCGTGCCAGAGCCGCTACGCCAGAAGGTTCTACAAGAGTGTCATGACATTCCCACTTCTGGACATTTAGGGATAAGGAAAACATACTTCAGGATTAAGCAGAAATTTTTTTGGCCCAACTTGTTAGATGACGTGAAACAATATGTGAGGGCGTGTGAATGTTGTGCCAGTCGTAAAGTTTCCCAAGAGCTGCCTTTAGGTCATATGGGGCAGCACAGAGAAGTAAAGTGGCCTTGGGAAGTAGTAGCCATGGACTTTATGGGTCCCTTTCCAAAGAGTAAGAAGTGTAACACCATGTTATTAGTAGTAACTTGCTTGTTCAGTAAGTTCACCGTTTTATTTCCTCTGCGTACGGGCAAGGCGGATAAAATGTGCGACTCTAGAAAAACTATTTTTATTACTTGGTGCACCAAAAGTAATCGTTTGTGATAATGGAAGACAGTATGAGTCACATTCATTTAAGGACTTAGCTGCAAAATACTGTATAGAAATTAGGTACACTCCACATTATCATCCGCAGAGCAATCCAACCGAGAGGGTGAATCGCGTGGTAGGGACAATGATTTCTTCTTATATAACATCCAAGAAACATAATGAATGGGATAGCAACATAAACGAGTTAGGTCATGCAATCAGAACGGCAGTTCATGAGACTACGGGGCGAACTCCTTCATACTTATTTCTAGGTAGGGAAACTACGGTCTCGAATTTAGCTCCCATGCCGTCAGCTCAACCGATAGTTATTCCAACCGATAGTGTCGCCATTAATACGGGACCTTATCTCAACAGTCTGGAAGAAAGAAGGGCTATATTCAGAGAGGTGCAAGATAAAATAAAAAACGCACATCTCAAAAGTAGTTATCGATATAACCAAAAAACAAGAGAGGCAACCTTTGAGGTGGGTGATATAGTCTGGAGAAGAACCAAACATTTGTCTAAGGCCAGTAATAAATTTATGGCAAAATTAGCTCCAAAATTTGACAGGGCTGTCGTAGTGGAAAAACTTTCTGATATTGTGTTTAGATTAAATAATGCTCATGGCAAGAACATAGGTGTATGGCATATCAAAGATTTGAAACCCTACTATGTAAAAAAATAAATAAATAAATAAATTTATTTATTTTTATTGAGGGACGGGGCATGTTATGTTGTTACTAAGCCTACTTCAGTTTATTGGTATCGATTGGTTCAATCGATAATAGGCCTTCCGTCTTTGTAATAAGGTGCTGTAGTATAAAGGCGCTGCAACTGATCACCTATTTACGGCCGCTCGTCATAACTCACCGTGGTCCAGTGGCACGCAAGCTGGACTCGTAAGTTAGAGGACTGAGGTTCGATCCCCAGAACGGGGGAGCTTTTTGTATGTTTTTTCGTTTGTATTATCGGGGGATAATATGCAATTTAAAACATCAGGTTTGCGGTCAGTACGAGAAAAGAAGACTGGCATTTAAACTTGCAACGGCAAGTAATGTAGACATAGACATCCTCCGCTCGGTTTGTGATTTAGGATTGTAAATGTAATTATCGAAATAATTGTGTATCGAAATAATCCGGACATCCTACCAGCGGACGTTGATATATTTTTGTATTGTGAGTGGCCGTCTTAACTACATCAAAGGGGTAAGTTTTAGTACTAAGAGTAGTGGAGTGTTTAATTTGAAAATAGTCGATAATATTAGCTATTTAGTGTTGTAGCGGAGAGTAATGTTAATTGTGTTTTGTTTTAGCTTAACGTCATGCCCTTTTGGTGTACGGCTATAATTATTATAAGAGAATAAACGACGGAGCTAGCTTTTGCATTGGCAGCGGTTTGGTTGAGTACCTCGTCGGTCACCAGACGGAAACTCACCTGGCGTCCAACATTTAGTGTTATAAGATAGTTTAGTTAGTCTTAATAAATATTGTTAATAATTTCACTGTGGCCTTTATTAATTCCCTTGTCAACCCGTAACAGCTTATATACTTCCTTTAATACATATGTAACTATTAAATTCTGCTTACACACTATACCAGCAATTGTTCTGTCCAAATTCTAAAACATAGTTTACACTCATACATACATGTTAACATAATTCTAAGCCATTTAGTTTTCGACTAACAGCGAGTAAGGGATAATGTATCAAGGGTCTGCCTGAAAACCAGCGTTGTAGTAAATACACTGCAACATTATGCTGAGGCAAGCTCCTATTTAACACGCATGAATATTTGTCTCTGATGTGCAACTCAATTTCTTAGTTTTGTAAGTCTAAATTTAAGGTTTATCTATAAAAAATGTACTACGCTATCTGTTAACTCTGCCATTTCATGTGATGTTGAATAAAAATGTTCTATTCTATTCTATTCTATTCTAAATTTTGCTTACATTTTTTAATTTAATCAAGGACTAGATTATCTGGCACAAACCCAGTCGCCGTGCCGTGACCGAAACCGGCCAAGGCATAATAGTCCGGTAGCCGGCTGCATGAAACCCTACCTGATAATAAAAATATAAAATACCTACCTACTCTGTGGGGGTAGCTGACTTTTAGTGCCTTCAACTGCTCTTGGTCGGCCGCGGCTTAACTTGGAAAAGTACAAGAATTCATCAAAAAATTACCTCATCGGAAAATCGAATGAAACTTGTACGGTCTTTTAACTTTCTTGAAATTGTCTTGTCGTCAAGCTTAATATTTAAATTATTACTAAAGTCATCAAAGGAGTGCTGAGAATCGTCATCAGTCCCAAACTACTTCTTGCCCGCCGATTTAAGTTTCAAACAGGATAATTTGTAAACAGACATAGACAAGCACACTTCTTTATCTATAATTTTGTTTTCGTTTTTCAGATGCACGATATCACTTTTGCACCGGACATTTCAATCATTCTAAAAGAAACCTTGCCAGCATTGGACAGAGCTGTGAAAGATGGCAAAGCCAGATATATCGGAGTAGCTGACTATGATTTAGATTTGATGAAGGAGATAATTGAAGAGTCTGACATCCACCTATCTACAATTCTGTCATATTCTAAATCCACGTTAGTTGACAACCGATTACAAAATTACACAAAATACTTTAAGGTGTGTACATTGTCCCTATCATTTCGGATGTTCATATATTATATTTAGTGGGGCTTTTTGGTGCAGCAAGGTGTCTAAAAGCAAAAAAGTAAGGACGTTTCAGCCTTAAATACCATGCCTTGTCCTTGTATTCGTAGTAGTACGCCTATTTATTAGGGGGTATCGAAAACTAGTAAGTGTTAGATCTCGGATTACGCATACCATACGCATAGTTGTTAGAACCTGAAGAGCTAGCGATAGTTGCATTGCAGTATCTACAAATTGTGCCCACAACTACAGATTGTACCTTTATTTGTGGGCACAATTTAATTTCTATCTTAATGATAGGTAGGTACCTACATATAGCATGTTTGTCTTTCTCGCTATTCTTGTCTGGTCATCCTCCTCGTACATATCCATTCCGCAGAGTAGAGGCGTGGGCATAATAAACGCAGCGGCTACCGGCATGGGCCTTCTGACCAACCGCGGCCCGCAGCCCTGGCACCCAGCAAGTGATAACATCAAAGCTCTTTGCCAACGAGCGTCTAATTACTGCAAGGTAGTGCATGATTTTCTCGGATTTCCATTGTGCTTGTACATCACACATCACACTATTCACACTACGCTACTACTTAGGTCTAGTACAATGGTACTTATATGGGTACCTAAATAGACATAGGCTTTTGGTTACAGGAGTTACAGATATATTGGAAACAAAAATCTACCTATAGATCGCGACAGTACTTAATTTGACTAAGGCGACTCGAGTACTATTTTTTTATACAAATATCATATAATTACCTACTACTAAATTATTTAATTACTAATATTGTGATTTGTAGGATCAAGGGGTGGAGCTGGCTCGACTAGCAACATGGTTTACCTTAAACCAACCAGACGTTGATACGAACGTGTGCGGATTTTTCAACATAGAGCAAATGGAGGACACCTTGAATGTCTCAGATAAAGGGCTCACTGAACATGAAAAGGCGGTGTTAGCTCATCTGCAGTTGAGGCAACTATTTTTTTATGTATCTATGAGTATAGTTATGAAATACTAATGATTAAATTAAATACTAATACTAATATTAATTCATTTTAATGACCTAATTCAACATTAAATCATTTTACGGTTTAGACTCACTTGTTTTAGTCACTCGCGCGACATGTTTCGGAGAGCCTAGGTCTCCTAGGCCTAGGTTTAAATTCGACCTAATTCAACATAAAATTTATATACATTTGTTTGTATTTGGTTTTGGTGGTAGTTGCGCGATATTTGTATTTAGGTACCTACCAGATTACTCTTTATTTGTAATCAAATAGGTACATCTAATCAAGATTAGGAGAGAATTTTCGAAATCGGTATTATTATATGCGTAAATATAGGTACTACAGTTCCTATTACTCTACTATCTGCCTACTTAAAAAATAAAACCATACAGTTGATATTGAAAGAAGGCTAGGAAGGAATATTATGGTTAGGAATATATTGGTATGTAATTTATGTCTATATAATATACTAGCTTTTGCCCGCGACTTCGTCTGCGTGGACTTAGTAACGGCACTTAAAGTATAGCGCCTGGAAAAATTCTCATAGCAATTATTCAATTTGAGCATATTATATATAAAATAAAAAAAATAAAAATAAAATAAATAAACCGAATTTAAACTGTTGTGAGACATACTAATATTAAATCATTTTACGGTTTAGACTCACTTGTTTTAGTCACTCGCGCGACATGTTTCGGAGAGCCTAGGTCTCCTTTCTCAAGCACTAATAGTGCGAGCAGCGTTCACGACGACCGTGTGTTGCGTACTCACTACTACGCTCTCCGAAACATGTCGCGCGAGTGACTAAAACAAGTGAGTCTAAACCGTAAAATGATTTAATAAAAAATAAAAAAATCATTTATTTCGGACAATTCGGAATCCATATACAATTTACATATCAAATATTAAAATATTATAATTAAAATTAAAATTAGAATTAAAATTAAAATACAATCAACTTTAAAAAACTTAGATATCAAATTTAAAATTTAAAATAGTACTATAAGGTAAGGTAAGGTAAGCTAAGATAAGATAAGATAATATAAGGTAAGGTAAGATGTCATAAGATAAGATAGGATATGATAGGAGAAGAGAAGAGAATAGAGGGAAATTTTTGGGGTCTCCGGTACTCAACTACTTCCATACCCAATTTCATGTAAATCGGTTTAGTGCTTATTGATTCCCCATACAAATTTCCACCCCCCTAAAGGGCAATTTCTGGAATAATCACTACCCTATGTCCTTCCCCGGGACTCGAACTATCTCTACGTCAAATTTCAACTCAATCGGTTCAGCGGTTTTCAGAGGCCTTATTCCTACAAACGAGCATATTTTGCAAAATGCTTCCTTTTTCATTCAACATTACGACGTAACTATTAGTATTTTTTCAAAAAACTGTTAACGTTCTTAAATAATCATTTCCTAAACTAGCGGCTGAAATAGTTAAAGTTTTCATTTTCTCTTTTTAAACCTAAAAAAAAAAGAATTACGCAAATCGGACCACGGGTCTCGGAATAATCGGTGAACATACATAAAAAAAAAAAAAAAAATAGCCACAACCGAATACAGAACTATTCTATGAAATTGAAGTCGGTTAATAAATGAGTTTTCCTGGGAGTATTTTTCAAAATTTGCAGTGAGAAGTGTCGTTTCGGTTGCCAATTTTGCAGTAAACAAGAATCATTTGGTATACATGAATGATTACAATTCAATTCACCATATCTTGTACGAGGGGCTGAAATGATTGAAAAACAAAGATTCATTTAAAAAAATTGATAAAATACCTTCCGAGTTTTCTTCATTTTTTCGGTGAAAACAGGGTCGCATTATATTTTTTTATTGCAAATTGTACTTACATTTTGCCCTCAAAATAATATTATAGCAAACTAACTTTATGTGAACCCATAAAAAAAATCATAACTATAGAACCTATTTTCCCGTAAGTTTAAATATTTTTCAAAGACGTATAAATCACGCTGCACCGACACTGCACGCTCAGTCTCCGCCGAGCGCGCTTAGGGGACGGACCTGTGCTCGATCGTCAGGCGTTTGTTTCGTTCGTAACCAACGAGCTAGTTCCGAGAAGTGGTGTATACTGCGATTAGAAAATCTTGATCCTTAGGTGATCAATGTGTTTATAGGTACATTTTATATCACAAATATTAATTTTTTTCGCCTAGGTGATCGGGTCTGTTCAGGGTGCCTAGCCAAGATGCCAACCGTTTAGGTACCTATAGTTTACATTAAAACCAAATCTGTAGCTGGCCTCTGGATGGGTAGTAGAAACGGGTTCCGTATGTCTTTCCTTTCCAGATGACCAAGGTGCCTAGCCAAGATGCCAACCGTTTAGGTATCTATAATATAATTCACATTAAAACCAAATCTGTAGCTGGCCTCTAAAATGGGTAGTAGAAACGCGTTCCTTATGTCTTTCGGTTTCCAGATGACCAGGGTGCCTAGCCAAAATGCCAACCGTTTAGGTACCTATAGTCTACATTAAAACCAAATCTGTAGCTGGCCTCTGAATGGGTAGTAGAAACGCGTTCCGTATGTCTTTCCCTTTCCAGATGGCCAGGGTGTCCAGCCAAGATGCCAACCGTTTACGCTCCGTAGCGAACGAAACGCAACTGTATCCGTTCGATTTAGTATGTAAGAGTGATAGAGAGAGATTACCCTATCGTTCGCTGAGGAACGAACGACACGGACGACATGAAAACGTATTATATCGCGTATATTGAATTTATAATACATTTTCAAAGTTTTATTTTATGAGTAACTATCGCGGTAACCGAAGACAATTTAATAAAATAGTAGATTGTGTCACAAGGGAGCAAAATGACATATCTACGGCGAGTGCGTACAACTGAATCCTAAACGAAGCGAAGGATTCTATAATAGAATCCTGAGCGTAGCGAGGGATTCTAACATAGAATCCTGAGCGTAGTGAGGGATTCAAGTGTTAACGCCCAAGGTGAAAATAATTTTGCTACCATGTGACACATACTGCTTTTCACATCACCTATGAGAAAATTACATACATATATTAGGTTTAAAAACATTATTATTTTAAGCAAAGATCGATACGGACAAAGTGCCAAAAATATGTATACACGACCTTAGTATAGGTACAACATACTTCTGGCACTTTGTCCGTATCGATATTTTCAGACGTGACTGTACTGACAAATTAAAAGTACCTACAGCTCATAATTATGTACCTAATATCTTTTTAAAGACAGCAGCAAACACCTAAAATGAAACAATGAAAATCAAGTACATTATTTTTGTTGATTTTTCTGGTAACAAATTAGCTCTTACCCCTGTGAACCAAATCTTCGGAAGAACACTATGAAGACTGATATCACTTATACATATTTATTATTATAAAGTTATTGATTTAAACTAAGTATTTACAAATTTATACACAATACAGAACCGCATAATTATGCTTTGTGAAATATTAAATTTGAACAAAACTTTTTAAACATAAACTTTTTAAATTGCATAGACAAGTATGGCTGCGTTTAAGGAGACCTAAAATGTCAAAATAAAATTAAAATTATTAAACTAATGTTTTTTACGTTTCTTTGTAAATATTACGCTAATTAATTAATTTACTTAATTTAAATATGCCAATAAATTATTTAAAATACGCTAATTACATTTATTGTTTACAATTACAACAAAATATTATTTAATTTAGAAAAATTGTATGCACGCAATCGATTATAAAGAAATTGTAATCGATTATATGCATACTAATTTTATATGTCTTTGTGTCAATATTTCATACTATATAAATTGTCCTTGAAAAGAAAAGTGCCACTTTGATCCCTCCTAGCAGGGAAGAAAAGTTCCCTTTTCGAATAGGTGATGTGAAAATAATGTTACTTGCTATTGAAATCGACAACGATCAAGATTATTCTTCTCTGCGTTCAAAACGCGTTATAGTTGCCTGCGCTCGCGTACCGCGCGTCAACGACAGACAGACAGACAGACAGATTTTCGCATTTATGGATATGGATGTATTTACTTATATTGCGATGTTAAATTATACATTTTTTTTAGGTTTTTTGACAATGTTACACTACACTGGGATGAAGTGGAATTGAATGCATACAAAACAAAATTAGAGAACATTACTACATAATAATAACTTAACTTACCCTGGGCAAATAGAGGTACAATCAGCGACAGAAACTTCAGATTGCCAAGCCTAAAAACGGAACCTGACACCGATTGTTTACAAAATTTTCTAAATTAAACATTATAATCAGATAACCACTGTTTTTTTTTTCAAGCCATCAGGCAATGTTTAGCAAGTATACGGCACATGTTAAGTGCGTTCTATCCGTTTTAGGCGCTCAAAGAAATCCCAAGAGATATGTACGTACTTCATCGGCAGCAAAGTTGGACGCTACGAGAAAGATATCCGAAAAATGTTCGACTTCTCTGAAGAGAAGACAGAAGCGGCCATGGATAACACTTTATAACTTCTTGAACTTGAATACGTGGATCTGATTCAAGTTAGTTATTTAGAAATTTTGTTTACATTATTTAATTTAACCAGGGACAAGATTAGCTGGCACAAATCCAGTCGCCGTGCCGTGACCGAAACCGGCCAACACATAATAGGTAGGCTGCATGAAACCCTACCTGATAAAAAAAAAACCTACTCTGTACAGATTGTTTTCAAAATTTTCAAATTTTTACATTGTTGCAAGCGTCCACAACCTGGAACAGAGCATATCATTTTAGGAACCGTATAACCACCCAACTATAGTACAAACTTCCAAAGCTCCCAACTATGGTCTATAAATAATTCTTAATCTTCGTTTAGGTGGGACTATTATTTGAATATAAGTATTGTAAGTAGTTCTATGATTAAATGCATACTTATCTATATATATAAACGTAAAAGTCCTGACTAACTGACTGACTGACTGACTCACTTAAATCAACGCCCAGCCCAAACCGTTGGACCTAGAGAGAATAGATAGACAATAGATAGCTTTTATGACGTTAGTATCCACTAAGAAGGGGTTTTTCCAAATTCATCCCCTAAGGTGGTGAAAAAGGAGTTGAAAGTTTGTATGGAGATCATAATTTTTTTTGAATTCGGGACTTGAAACTTTGTATAAAGGCATATTATTAAAATACTAGAAAAGTAATTTCAGCGTTTTTGAAAATTCATCCCTTAAGGTGGTGAAAAAGGGGTAGAAAGTTTGTATGGAGGTCAAACATTTTTTTAAGTACGCGACTTGAATCTTTGCATAAAGGCATGTTATTAGAATGCAAGAAAAGTGATTTCAGCGTGTTTAAAAATTCATCCCCTAAAGTGGTTAAAAAGGGGTTGAAATTTTGTCGTGGTCCTAATTTTATTTTAAGCTAGGTATTTGAAACTTCATAGAAATATATATAATTAAAAGAGAAAAAAACTTATTTCAGCATTATTGAAAATTCATCCCCCAAGGTGGTAAAAATGGGGTTGAAAGTTTGTATGGAGATCAAATATTTTTTTGAGTGCGGGAATTGAATCTTTGTATAAAGGCATATATTATTAGAATACAAGAAAAGTAATTTAAGCGTTTTTAAATATTCATCCCCTAAAAGGGTTAAAAAGGGGTTCAAAGTGAATCTATTACAAATGCTTGGAAACTTCTTAGAAAGGCATTGTATAAGATTCCAAAAAAGTTATTTCAACGTTCTTAAAAATTCAACCCCTAAAGGGGTTAAAAAGGGGATGTAAGTTTATATGTGGTACAAATTTTCTTTTAAGCTAGGAACTTGAAACTTGGTAAAAAGGGCATTATATTAAAATAGACGAAAATTGATTACTTACACCGTTTTTGAAAAGTTTGTATTAATAGTTTCGGGAGCGATTTTTTTTTAAATAGTGGACTTGTAAATCTTCTAAGAGGGTCGAGAGGGATTATATCGGGAACAATTTTATTTCAGTTAGGGTCTTGAATCTTCGTAGTTTGTGAAAGACAAATTTCATGCGTTCTATAATTATTAACAAATGATTAACCGTCCCTACTGATATCTTCTGCTGCATAATGTTCTATATTATGCTCATGTAGAATATATAACCACCAACATACAAATCCACGCGTACGAAGTCGCGGGCAACAGATAGTTAATATTATAAATGCGAAAGTGTGTCTGTCTGTCTGTCTTTTACCTCTTTACGCTTAAACCGCTGACCGATTTAGTTGAAATTTGGTATACAGATAGTTTGAATCCCGAGGAAGGACATAGGATACTTTTTATTCCAGAACTCACCCCTCAAGGGGCTGAAAAGGGGGGTGAACCTTTGTATGGGGAATCAATAACCGCTGAACCGATTTAGATGAAACTTGGTATAGGGATAGTTTGAGTTGTGGGGAAGGGTTAAGAATATTTTTTATCCCCGAAATCATTCCTTTAAGGTGTAAAAAATGGGGTGGAAATTTATAGTGGACCAAATTGGGGGTGAAAAAAAAAGGATGGATTTAATAGCAGATTTGTTTAAAAATGTACCCAAATTACTATTTCCACGCAGACGCAGTCGCTGGCAAAAGCTAGTGTTTGTATAAATGGAAGAAACTGCTTAGAAACAAACAAAGGCTTGAACTTGTGGACTATCGTTGCAGTAGGTACCTACTTCAGTACTTATTGGATTAGGTATAGTTTAGGACTTAAAAATGTGACTGCAAAAACAGATTTTAGGTCTTAAATGGGGCATAGCACTCGTGTACCAATTATGGATCGGACGTTTAAAGGAAACTAATATTAACACTCATCAATAAGTAGTCGTCAATTGGAACAAGTAAAAATTAAAAAAAAATCGAAAAGTAAAAAGCACTAGTTCGCGAAAACCAACTTTCCGCACGCTAAACAGCCACAAAAAGTAGCACTTTTTGAGCAACTGTATTAAAAAAAAAACTGCTCGGCGATTATAATCTGTGTATTACAACTTCATATGCAACACTACAACCTTACTATTTTCAACGTTGGATAGTCTATGGCACTTCCGACTCGAGCATAAGAATATGGAAGGTTGTGGAAGAGGTAGAAGGTAGAGAATTGTAAGGCTGACAATCTCTTATGGCAGAATTGTTGCAAAAGTAACCGCTTTCAGCTGTAAATAATAGTTCCTAATCTCTCCGGTAGCGCTAGGTAGGCTCTGAGACCAAAGAGTATTGTTATATATAGGAGACTCTATCTCTGACATGAACCATAGAGGTATAATAATGTAGCGATGAAATGGGGGAGGGGCAGCAAATAACCCGACCAAATTACGTAGGTTGTTTCTGGTATGTTTTCAGGAATGTTAAAACGTGTTTTTAATTTTGTCGCATTGCGTATATGTTCTGTCCCTCACGGTCGCGCGGGTACACATCTATATAAAATACTAGGTGTATGCTCTAGGTACTTCAATACGTGTATGGTGGCGCCGCCTATTTACTGTTTTTAGGGTTCCGTAGCCAAATGGCAAAAAAAACCCTTATAGATTCGTCATGTCTGTCTGTCTGTCTGTCCGTATGTCACTGCCACTTTTTACCGAAACTATAAGAGCTATACTGTTAAAACTTGGTAAGTAGATGTATTCTGTGAACCGCATTAAGATTTTCACACAAAATTAGAAAAAAACAATAAATTTTGGGGGTTCTCCATACTTAGAACTGAAACTCAAAAACATTTTTGTCATCAAACCCATACGTGTGGGGTATCTATGGATAGGTCTTCAAAAATGATATTTAGGTTTCTAATATAATTTTTTTCTAAACTGAAAAGTTTGCGCGAGAGACACTTCCAAAGTGGTAAAATGTGTGTAACTTCTAAAATAAGAGAATGATAAAACTAAAAAAAATATATGATGTACATTACCATGCAAACTTCCACCGAAAATTGGTTTGAACGAGATCTAGTAAGTAGTTTTTTTTTAATACGTCATAAATCGTAAACTGCAATTTACCTTTCACTTACGTTCCGTTACGTTACGTTATTACGTTTTACATAAAAAATACATTGTTGAAATTGTGGATTGTGGATTGTACGAATATATATATATATATATATATATATATATATATATATATATATATATATTCACTTAATGCACTTACACCGAGAGGAAAAAAAAACTATTAGAACTATCATAGAGTAACTTATACTAGAGCGGTACTGTCATAGTAAATTTTGTAACCCCAGTAAATTCACTGCCATCTGTCGACACACTTTAAAACTAAAAATAAATATTTATAAAAATACGACAAAATGTATTTAAATATGGATAAATGTTTTTTTTATTTGCATTAATTATTTTTATATGTTTTTGACCCATGTTCTTTCACTGGTATGCGTTAAAATTATAAATAACAAACGAAACAGTCAACGCCCTCTATACGAGAGTAGGCCAAAACTAGTGGCGCCATCTGATCGAGAATCAAATTTTCGTGATTTTCGAGGCACGTTTTTCCTTAGACTGTATCCATCTATTACGGAGTTATATATATCTTTGGAACTATCAATTCATGTAATGTTTAGTTTTAGTTATAATATTGTCAAACCTATTTTTTTTTTTCTACTCGTCGAGTATAATCTGTGTATTAGAACTTCATAAGCAACACTACAACCTTACTCTTTTCAACGTTGGATAGTCTATGGCACTTCCGACTCAAGTATAAAGGCCCATTTACATGGTGCGAGTTCCTCGCACGTTTTGGGGCGAGAAATCGTATGACATTATCGTATGCAATAATCGCCAGGCGAGTATCGTATAAAAATGTTTACATTCATGCGAGAAATATAAACTCGCCTACGATTATGTCATTCGATACTCGCACGGAGATTATCGCCAGGCGAAATAGTTTACACGAGGAGCCGCATTCTAGGGAGATATTTGCTTACGATTTCTCGACTCGTCTAAACTCGTTCTCGTATGACATTTTTATCGCACGAATCGGTCCGAACCGATTTTGATACGAGTTTTGCCAGTCATCTTACGTGATTAGTTGCTAATCATTTACCACTAGGTATACGTATACCGTAAATATTCGTAATAATATTTCTTGTTTCTCACAATATTTTTGCAAGCTTTTATTTAACTTGTAAATGTTTGTTTGTTTGAATATGTTTGTTCTGGTCAAATCTTGCAAATTTAACCCACTTCCCATTATTCGATTGAGCTTAAAATTCCTATACATATGTGAGTTGGGTGACAATGTAATATTATGCTACCATTGAACTGGTCTGATTATGGACACAGGAGGTGGCCATGGGAACTCTATAAAACCTAGATGTGTTTGGGTTCGTTAAAATTCTCTCGATGAGTATTAGTTGTCTGTTAAAGAAAAGTACAGTCAGCGATAATATCTTCTATCAGAAATGTTTTTTTTTTTAACAAAAACAAATTAATTTAATGATTTTAATATAATTTAAGTTGCATTTATTTTAATATTGGCTCTAGGCAGGAAATAGTTAGCTGCATTTAAGTACCTATATTCAAAGAAAAAAATTGTTGAACGTTTTGAAAATGAAAATGTAAAAATAAAATTTAAAACGTATAAAGTACCAACACAATCAGAACAGCCTCTTGCAATGCACTCATGATGATGACTGAAAAGCATATAAACTCGAAATACGATTCTCGCATTTAAGTTTTGTTTACACGGAGACATCCAATCATCAAAGGCGAGGAGATTATCCCCCCTACTTGTACGATATCGTACGTATAGTTTACATGATGCCATATTTTTTCTTTTTTCACAAACATTTTTTGCATTCCCGTTGCCAGGTGTCCCCCCCCCCCCCATAACTATTACTATTAAGCTACTCTTATGCTAAACACCTCTTAAGAATGTACCCCTAAAACTTGGCCATGTGATCGTCTAGATAGTAGTTAGAACCCCTCGAAGTGTACCGCGGAACCCTAGATTCTTTAATGAGTATCGACTAAATTTTGGACTCCGGTATTATTCTATTATTACCTATATTTTAAAGAATTTTTATATTTATGGTACTGAAGATATATTAATATGAAACTAAAGAATATTTTAATAGTTACAGTAGTAGAAATAGTAGATTGTGTCGCTAGGGAGGAAATTGACATATTTACGGTGAGGCCGCACATCGAATCCTGAACGAAGCGAATGATTCCATAATTGAAAACTGAGCGTAGCGAAGCATTCTAAAATAGTATTCCGAGCATAGTGATGAAATTAATATTACAATTTTGTTAAATCTATTCGTGTAATGTAAATGCTGTTAAGCTTACTACATATGACGTTATTTAGGTAATTGCAGCATACATGGTTAGTATATGAGGTTAAAAATGTTGTTGGTAAAATGAGTTTAAAAATGTTTTTGGTGAAGTCCCGCTACGCCTATTAAGCCTTCGGGATAACATACGAAGCAGCACTCCCGGGATAAGCCCATTTACACCCTAGCTTTTTAGGAAAAGTTATAATTATACTATCACCTTCTAAACGATGTGTGAGTTCACACGTACTGCTTCACATGCTCGATGCGGGTCAGAAGGCCTTATCCCGTTTTAAAACATCATTCGGGTCACCTATCCTAACATTGTAGTCAGACGGGCTAAGACCAACGCTTCACAACCTAAACATTCCTAGATGATCTGATGAAAGAAGCGCCAAGTATCATCAGTCAATCAAAATTACTTCTTTTTTATGTTCAAAAGCTAGGGATACTAATCCCTTTTCCCAATTCCCAGAACTAAAAGTACCTATATAGGCTAAATTTCTAGTCTTTTAGATGTATAAACGAAGCACTAATGTCATTTGCTATATTTTATGAGACTGAAATATCAAGTTGAGCATTATTCCACTCAAATTACCATTGGACTGCTCTTGCCTGCCAAGGGGTCCCTAAAACAAACCATTCTTCTATCCCAGAACGATCTGTATGCCTAAACCCATCTTGATATTTTAAGAATTTATTTTGTAAATACCTTAGAAACCTGATTGCAAAACTCAGTACCTCGTCTTTACTCCAAAAACCAGAAATTTTATAGATAAAAATAAAGATTTCATAGGAATTTTATTTATTTTCCCCAGATAAATTAAAAGATTGAAAGATTTAGGCAAAAGAATCCTTTACCTTTTAAATACACATATTTTAGGTAAATGAAGCTATATTTTTAAGTCTTTAAAAGAAGAATTTATATCAACCATGTCAGATTCTTAGACCAAGCATAAAAGAGACCCTACACACAAATACCTACAGACAAATAGTGTATGACTCTACCCTATTTATAATCCTACCCTCTGGCCCTACTCTATGTACACCCAAAGCACAGATCGCACTTACCATTGACCTAGTGCCTTGGAATATACACAAGTGTATCCCTACTAGAAGCTGGAAAGTTCGGTAGACCAAACCGAGATTAGCAAAACTAATGGTCCGTGTATTTGACTCCCCCTCCTATGCTCGCAAGCCAAAGAAATAGGAGGTAAGTCGCCCTATTCCGTGTCTATCAGTGGATCAGCACCCCTTGCACACACCAGCACCAACCACATGAGAAGTCCTGCAGCAACTAAGACTAAGTATATAATAATAGTCACGACAGAAACCTTCCCCGCAATCAGCACTAGCATGCGCCAGAGCACCGAAATATATAAATATATTTAATAGGGGACCAGATCCCAATTACTGCCGACTTTAGTGAGCTCAGATTACTCCGAATGGCACGCACGTGATGCCCTCACTTCCATCTAACAGCTGGGTTTTGAGACCTGGGAGATAGTTCATCTCTTATGTTGGTAAAGAAGAGATGCCAGGCCCTCTCAAGCCTGGAACTAAAAGACTCCTAACCACCCATCACCTTTAACACCGCCAGGCGTGATGAATGTTTAGTTGGACAAACTGTCAGTCCAAGCAATGATCTGGCTTCAAAAATAGCAAAAGACCCCATAGAAAAGACACTAAAATAACTAAGAGTAATTTTACTAGTATAAATTTCTCACAAAACAAACTAAATAAAGAAGTGAAATTCCCTTAGGCACCATTATCCAAGCTTAACATCACGAAAATTACTTCTCGCAAAATTAAACCTAGACACAATTTCAAGTACCTGCTATGCAACGATATTGTCCCTGCATAACGTGGCGGCACTTAGAACAATACAGTGTAGAAAATTTCACTTCACGGCACTCAACACTACACACAACACATCAGTAAAGAATCTCCACTATAGTCCAAGTTTAGCGTTACGACGATATTGTCTCCGTAAAACCAAACACAGACCAATTCCAAGTCCTTGCTATGCAACGATATTGTCCTTGCATAACGTGGCGGCACTCGGAATAATTCAGTATCGAAAACTTTACAATAAAATAAAACCCATACATAGCAGCAAAGAATCTCCACAATAGTCTAGGTTCAGCGTTACGACGATATTGTCCCCGTAAAACCAAACGCAGACTCAAATTCTAAGTTTAAATTTACCAAGATAATTCCAAGTAAAACAAACACAGAAAAAGTAGCAGAGAAACTTCGCTTACCAGTACGAAAATTACACCCATAAGCCAGAGTCACGACTAGTCCGATGGTTGAAGAAAGAATGAAATCCCCCCGTGCCCGCTCCGGCCTTTTATACCTTTTAGTAGCGACAGGCGACTTGCGACAGGCGACAGGCGACAAGCGACCAGCGACCGGCGACTGACGACAAGCGACCGACGACTGGCGACATAACAATAGGATATTGACGACAAGCGACCAGCGACAGGCGACCGGCGACCAGCGACAAGCGACCAGCGACAGTCGACAAGCGACCAGCGACAGGCGACTAGCGACTAGCGACCAACGACAGGCGACCGGCGACCAGCGACCGGCGACAGGCGACCAGCGACCGGCGACAGGCGACAAGCGACCGGCGACAGGCGACCGGCGACAAGAGACAGGCGACCGGCGACAAGCGCGACAGGCGACCGGCGACAAGCGACAGGCGACCGGCGACTTATTAAGACAAACATTATCCAAAAAGTACCAGGATACCAGAATTGAGAAGGAGGTCGTTCGCCCCATGGCACGTAACGGCGCTCGACTCAAGGAGAAGGTCATATGTCCAATTGTGTTTACTAATCCTTACGGCCTATATCTTAACGTTTACAATCACTAAATGTCGATTCCCCCGATATCTATCCCTTTCACGCATGCGATGTTTTAGAAAGACAGAGACATTTACAACGACATCCACATTTCACGCACACTTAGATAGCAGTTCAGTTTGAGGAGCCCAAACAAATAATAAAAGAAGGAGCGTTCTGAAATCCATTACGTATGAATCTGATATATTATTTTACTTTATGATATTTTTAGTTTATTTCCGAATTCTTCGCTCACTTCAGCGTGTTTTACGTTTATTAATAACAAATATGTTTAAAACAACTTCCGGAAATTAAGATTTAACTATCTTTTACACGTAAGTTTTACGATCAGAATGTAGTATCAAAAACGTTATTGCATGTCATATTGTACCAGGAGCACCTAAACGTCAGTTCGACATCCTGTCAAGCTGTCAGTCTCCGTGTCATTGTCAGCGCGCTGCAATTTGTTATTGAACCTTTTTGTTTATTTCTAAGTTAAAATACGGATCAATTTAACGAGAACACTAGTGTTAAATAATAAAACATGGAATTAAGTGCTTCAAGTTTCATCTGTCAGAATATTTAGTGGAATTATGAACGAAATATGCGACTGAAGAGGATTTCAGTTTTACAAAGGTATATTTTCCCATCTTCTATGTTTTTGTAATGAAAAATGAGCTTAATACTAGGCTATAGGGATACGACCAGTCACACAGGGAGGTTTTGGGACTATACTGAGCAACTTTTACTATGGGACCAACCAAAAATCGGGAAAAATAAATTACCCTTCCATAGTAAATGGACCAGCCAAAATGTATGAAACAGCCAAACATTTTTTTGAGATTTCGGGGTCGGTCGCATAGTAAAAGTTGCTCAGTATAATTCCAAAACCTCTGGAAACGGTAATGCACCTATTTTTTAGCCACCGTGTATATGATATCTTACATTTCTGATGTTTAAAAGTCACTTGCCAAAATATAGCCTTTTCATTTCTCATGCTATGAAAGTGGGTCGTTGTTGTTCGAAAGTGTGCAGAAAATTATACGTTTCTGCTCTAGAGAACTTTATTTTTTAAGTACGTTTTTTTTCTTTTTTTACGATAAGCAATAAAAATTTTGGTATTAAATGGATTTGTTGTACAATTTCCATTCTAATAATTAACTCCCCATTCCATAAATAACGATATTTTTACCTAAATTGTTAATTGAAAGTACCCTCAAGAAATATTTACTTAGCTGAAGTTTATACTTAGCCGTGTTTTTTTAAATGTACATGTATTTTACTTTCCTCGTGTTCGAAATGAAAAGTAGAGTGTTTAACTCGGGTGAAATACACCATTTCAGTCTCGGATTATTCGCGCTTTCACTGCGTTCGAGCGTCAAACTACTTCGACAGAAATGGGTGCCTTTCAGCGATTGCTGTATGAGAATATCGTACCTAAATATCTATGGGGTGAAGCGACAAGAACCGCGACATATATAATCAACAGACTACCTACAGATGGAAAAGAGGTTACACCCTCAGAGCTATGGACTGGTAAAAGACCGGATCTGAAGAATCTGAGCTACTTCGGAAGTCAAGCTCACAGTAAAATACTTGGAAACCTGAGTAAATTAGACAAAAGATCTGAGAAATTCCTTATGGTCGGATACTCCCCTACTTGATACCGTCTTTGGGATGAAGAAAAGCGACGTATCATAGAGCGAAGAGATGTAATTTTCTCAAATCTAATACAAAGATCTTTCCAACCTAAAAATATAAAACAACAACCTGTAGTAGAACTGGAAATAATAAACCAGAACAGAAGAGAAGAAGAAAGAAACGAAGAAAACCCAAGACAAGAAGAAAGAAAAGAAACTCTATACCAAGATAGAAGAGAAGAAGAAAGTAACTAAGAAAACCCAATACAAGAAGAAAGAAAAGAAACTCTAAACCAAGATAAAAGAGAAGAAGAAAGAAACGAAGAAAACCTAATACAAGAAGAAAGAAAAGAAATTCTAAACCAAGAAAGAAGAGAAGAAATGCCAAACAAAGAAGAAAGAAGCAAAACTCAAAACCTCCAGAAAAGAGAAGAAACACCTGTAACAATTCGAAGGTCTGGAAGAATAAGAAAACAGCCAGCAAAACTAAACGACTATTTCACTTACCTTACCTACAGCGAAGCCACAACCGGTTCTGAAAAAGAAGAATGGATAAAAGCCATAAACTCTGAAAAACAATCATTGTAAGACAACAGAGTATGGGAACTTGTTGATAGAGCTGAAGCTGGAACAAGAAAAATCTTGAGCAATAGATGGGTCCAGAAACAGAAAAGTGATGGAAAGTACAAAGCTCGATTGGTGGTGAGAGGATGTGAACAAAAACCTGGCATTGACTATGGAGGAACTTTCAGTCCTGTGATTAATAACAGTTCTATTAGAACTATGCTAGCTATTGCTGCAAATAAACAATACCATATCATGAAACTGGATATAAAAACTGCTTTCCTCTACGGAGAGATAACTGAAGATCTGTACATGCAGATACCGCTATGAAAAAGAAGAAGGAAAAATATGGAACCTTAAAAGAAGCCTATATGGACTATAACAATCTCCTCTGAAGTGGAACCAAAAGTTCTCAATGACCCTAAGAAGAAGGGATTATGCCCACTTAACACAGATCACTGTATTTTCAAAACAGAAAATGGAGATATTATCCTTGGAATATATGTAGACGACGGATTTCTGGTAGGAGAAAATAAAGAAGAAATGCTCTCATTGTTGAAGAAACTTGAAGAAGACTTTGAGATGACTTTTGTAGAAGATCCTACTTCCTTTCTAGGAATGGAGATAGTTAGAACAGAAAAACAAATAAGAATTGGACAAGAAGAATATGCCAAAAGCATAGTGGAAAAATTCAAGATGGAAAACTCTAAACCATGTCCGACACCATTAGTAAAAGATCTGAAGGAAAAAGACAAAGAAGATACAGAAGATGTGAGATTTCCCTACCGAGAAGCTATAGGTTCTTTAATGTACCTAAGTAGCAAGACTCGACCGGATCTGGCATTCTCTATTAATATTGAAAGTCGAAACATAGAAAAACTACCAACACTGATGTGAAAAACGTAAAGAGAACCCTAAGATACATACAAGGAAGTAAGAATATAGATATCGGCTATGACACAAACTCAGACCTTACCAATTTAGAAGCCTACAGCGACTCCGACTTTGCTGGAGACCTGGAATTAAGAAGAAGCACTACCGGATACATTATTATGTACTGCGGAGGTCCCTTGCAATGGCGTGCAAGGAAACAACCTATAGTCGCACTCTCAAGCTGCGAAGCTGAATATATAGCTGCTGCAGAATGCAGTAAAGAAGTGCTGTATCTAAAAAGCTTAATAGAAGAAATGTTACAAATAAAAGTGCATGTGAATTTAAAAGTAGACAATCAAAGTGCTATAAAACTGATAGAGAATGGAGTGTTGAACAGACGCTCTAAACATATAGACGTTCGTTATAAATTCATTCATGAAAATGTTGTAAGAGGTAATTTATGTGTAGAGTATGTACCTACTTCATATAACTGTGCTGACATTCTAACCAAGCCATTAGAGCCTGTTAAGTTTAAAAATGTTTGTGAACTAATCTACAATTAAGGGGGAATGTTAAATAATAGTCTGTAAAACGTTAAAAACATTTTATTTTGATAATTGTAGTATTTGTAGTTCGTTTCTGAACGCAACCTATTGAAAGAATCCTCTGAAAGAATCCTGTAGAATCTGCCTGTCATTCTGTCTCCGCTTTTTTCAATGTACACGAAATAATGTGTTTCATATAAAATAAATAAGTATTCAAGTATTAAAAACCTCTGATTTATTATTTAAAAAACCTCTCAGTCAAAGCCGTAGCAAATGAGTCAAATGACTTTGAATTTAGGATTAGCAGTCGCCAATGTCGCCATCATCATTACTCTGTGTTCAAATTATTTATGATTATATTTTTTTACGGTGACAACTCTTCGACGATTGATAGGTACTTAACTAATAAATTGTGTGTGGATGAAATTGATGTTATCCGTCTCCGATATTTTCTACTATTTACTACGAAATACTTATAGGTACCTACTTATCAGTCTTATTACAAATTGCGAATTTATACACGAAATTACCTTTAGATTTAATTTAACTCTTTCTACCCAGCTCTATCTACTATATAAATTTCACAGATGCCTTTCTTCCACTTCTCACCTATCCTATCACAACATTAGTAGTTTCCAGTGGATATCACTGGATTTGATACATCCCTCAATTACCTAAAGCCCAGCGGTGCCATATGGCACCCTCTTTTGTTTTGGAAAACTAAACTAATATGATAGAAAATATACCTATCTGGCCTAAAAAAAATCAGTCGTTAATAGGTTAACATTTTACAAGAATATTAGGTAGGTACTCTATTGGACTGATTAACACATTCACTGCCAAAAACACTCTAGGTTTGTTAATTTTATATTGGAAATAGGGCGTTTGGCACTGAAAGTGTTAGGATTATGAAGAAAACAGTTAACCGAAAAATGTGGGAGTGTAGGTAGGTACATACAAGTGAAAGACGGAACCATTAGTAGAAAACCGCTTAAATCTTTAGATTGTTAACCAAGGGATGATGAAAGGCACCCATTTCTGTCGAAGTAGTTTGACGCTCGAACGCAGTGAAAGCGCGAATAATCCGAGACTGAAATGGTGTATTTCACCCGAGTTAAACACTCTACTTTTCATTTCGAACACGAGGAAAGTAAAATACATGTACATTTAAAAAAACACGGCTAAGTATAAACTTCAGCTAAGTAAATATTTCTTGAGGGTACTTTCAATTAACAATTTAGTTATAAATATCGTTATTCGATATCGACCAACCCCGAAATCTCAAAAAAAAGTTTGGCTGTTTCATACATTTTGGCTGGTCCATTTACTATGGAAGGGTAATTTATTTTTCCCGATTTTTGGTTGGTCCCATAGTAAAAGTTGCTCAGTATAGTCCCAAAACCTCCCTGGCAACGGGAATGCATTTATTTTTAGCCACCCTGTATAAGATATAATTTTAACCCCTTTTTAGGGTTCCGTAGTCAACTAAATGGTTTCGCCCTGTGTCGTCTGTCCGAGACTTTGCTCCTTGGTCGTTAGTGTTAGAACGCTGCAATTTGGCATGGATAGGTATGTATATAAATTAATAAATACGATAAAGTGGTAAAATAAAAACCTTAAAAATAGTATTTTATACTTGTTTTATACAATCGTGATATAATAGAGAGCTTTTCAGTCGAGTACCGTGTTTAAGCAACGAAGCTTGCTGAGTTGCTTTAAGTAAGGTACGAGATTAAAAAGCTTGATTATATCACTATTAGCACAATCGGATTAAGTCTCACCTCGAAATCCTTCCAAAGATATGAAATTTGGTATGTATGATTTTAGATTTTAGATTTTAGATTTATTTATTTCATAATATTAAATTACATTATAAATTATTTTAACTTAATCTATACGAATTTATATTATGATCGTCACTTATTATACACAAATGTCATCATGTCCACACTATTTGACATTTGGGGACCTCGAGGAATCGCAGCCATCTTGGAAAATGTGTACCATCCTGGAGAAATTTGCGTTTTACTCTAAATATACGTTCTCTATGAAAATATGGTGTAAGGCGATATGTCATTTTTTTAAAAATCCGTCCAGTATCCTGAGCTACAGGGTGTACTGATTTTCAGTATTTAAACCCATAACCCTACTTTCTGTTTAAGTCGCAGTCGAGTAAAATGTTGATATTGGAGTAGAACGTGTACAAATGTATAGACAAAAGTGGAATTCATATTCCTCCAAGTTTCATATTAAGAGAATATCCCCTGAAAGGGTATAAGCGCTAAATCTGGATTCAGCTATTATTTTCTATAACAAGATGTATTTTTTCCGCAAAGTTATCTAGGACTTTTTTGTGTAGAATTTAATAAGCTTTAATGTTGCCTTACACCATATTTTTATAGAGAACGTATATTTAGAGTAAAACGCAAATTTCTCCAGGATGGTACACATTTTCCAAGATGGCTGCGATTCCTCGAGGTCCCCAAATGTCAAATAGTGTGGACATGAAAAAGAGACCTTTAATTAACATACATACCAAATTTCATATCTTTGGAAGGATTTCGAGGTGAGACTTATTGTGCTATATTGTATACAATACTTTTTCTAAGAGACAAAAAAATAATACTTTCAACTAGTAGAATCATATAGGTAATAGTAGTTTATGTGACTGCTACATAATGAAAGGCATTAAAACTCGAGTGTGGGTTTATGAAACGAACGTAATGAGTTTCATAATAGAATCACACGAGTGTTTTAATACCTAATTATGTACAGTTACATACACTGCTTTATCTACACACATCTTATACACTTTTTATGATATATTCACTAACCTCATATTACAGCCGACATTGGGGCATAGTTGCTCTCTGGCGGAATTCGCGGATATGAGGTGGCATCTCCGAAATATTTTTATAGCACATTTTACACGAAACTTGCTAGAGTTACTTTAAAAATAACAAAACACATTTTTTACTTACAAACGAATTAAAAGATAAACTGCACGTCAAATGGCGGCAATGAAAACTTTTTTCACGCATAGGAATAAGTTTCAAACATGAGCTAGCGAATGGATTCTATCGTTGACCCGTGTTTCGAAAATTAGAATCCTGAACGAAGCGAGTGGTTCAAAAATATAATCGAGCGTAGCGAGTGTTGCAACACACGAGACCTAAAATAACTTTACGGCCGTAACACAAGTCTTTTCACCTCACTAAAGCGAGGAAAATACTCCATAAGAATAACAACTGAAATATGTAAAATCAGCCTTTATTTTAACTAACACACAAATATAAGTAACACGAATTGGCAGGTAATCGTATGTACAGTCGGCAAAACTATTAGTTAACTATGAAAAAATATGTAGGTATGCAAGGGAGCTAAACCACAGAAACGGCGGAGTCGGTGGATTCGGAACAACTGCCGGTACGGGTACTTGCACCATGTGGGTGCAAGTATAATATGCGGGCAGTGGCCTTCAGGTATCTGATAAATAGGATACTGAAGATTCCTTAGATGAATTTTGGGAAGATGTGGTTCAGGTTGTAAATAAATATAGCTAAACTATGGACTTACATTTTATTACCACTTAATTTTCATTCCTTTCATAATAGCCATTTTTATACACAAATGCTTAGGTACTTAAATAGTTTTAGTTCATAATAGATGCAGATGATTGTGTCCATAGTTCTTACTTAGTAATAGTAGTAATAGTAATAGCCTTTATTTCATGCTTCTTTTTTTTTACAATTACATAAATTTCAATTATTATTGGTTTATTATTTGCATGTCGCTTGAGCGGAAAAGGCCTCCCCCAGTTTTTCCCATTCCTTCCTATCCTGTGCTGTTCTCCACCACTATCTGTCGAAGTTCACTAGCTCATCTCTCCATCTTTTATTTGGTCTTTTTTGTTTTCTCGTTATTCCTATTGGTGACCATTCTGTGACACGTTTAGTCCACCGGTTATCCGTTGTTCGACATATATGGCCAGCCCAGGCCCATTTGTTCTTTTTTATTGCGTATATTGTATCTTTTACACCAGTTTTCTCTCTTATGACTTCGTTTCTGATTCTGTCCTTAATTTTAATTTTTAACATTGACCGTTCCATAGCTCTTTGACAGATTTTCAGTTTATGAATATGTTTCTCAATGGGGCTCCAGGTTTGGGCACCGTAAGTTAAGGTAGGTAGGACAGCAGTATCAAATACCTTTTTCTTTATGGCCATCGACATATCACTCTTCAGAATTGATTTTAGAGACCAATATTTTCGCCACGCTCTACTAATCCTGTAGTCTACTTCCTTGTCGAGTCTGTTTTTGAAGGAAACTAGTTGTCCCAGGTATGTGAAATCTTCAACATATTCCATATTGTTTCTTCCGTGCTTTATTGGTATTTTATCTCCATTAGTAATGATTTTGCATTTTTTCATGTTCATTGCTAAACCTGCTTCCTTGCATGCTGTGTCAAATTCTGAAATCATTTCTTCTAGTATGTTCGGTTTTTCGGCAACAATTATGACGTCATCTGCAAACCTTAGGTTGTTTATGTACTTCCCATTAATATTTATTCCTTTGTTTTCCCATTCCAGTACTCTAAATATGGCCTCCAGGTATACATTGAACAGTGTCGGAGAGATAGGGTCTCCTTGCTTTACACCTTTTTGCAACCAGAATGGTTCGCCGTATTTATCTGTTTTTATTCTCGCCTTGCTATGTTGGTATATCTGTTTTAGTATGTTAACATATTTTACCTCTAGGCCTTGATCTTCTAGTGTTTTGAATAAAAAAATATGGTCTATCGAGTCAAAGGCCTTTGTAAAATCTATAAATGCAATGTATATATCTTTATTTTTGTATTCTGTGCTTTTTTCTATAAGTTGGTTAAGCGTATGTAGATGGTCCATTGTACTGTAATTTGACCGGAATCCAGCTTGTTCCACTGGCAGGTGTTCTTCTAATGTGTTTTGTATTCTTTTGGTCATCACTGTCATGAACAGTTTATAGACGCAGGATATGATACTTATAGGTCTGTAGTTGTCTAGATTGTCTTTATTTCCTTTTTTATGTAGGATAGAGATGTTGGAGATATTCCATTGTTCGGGTATGATTTCGTTCTTTATTATTTCGTTGAACATGTTAGTAATGACTTTGTGTAGTTCGTAGCTTGAGTATTTTAGAATTTCGCTGCAAATCCCATCTGGTCCTATCGCTTTCTCGGTTTTAAGTTTCTTTATTGCTGATGATATTTCATCCGTGAGAAATGGCTCCACTTCATTACATGTTTTCCTGTTATATATTGTTGGGTCGTATTGTTTATTTAAGTATAGCTGTCTAAAGAAGTCTGTTGCGGTGTCAACTATCTCTTTTCTGCTTTCGGATTTCTTACTTATGTTTTATGCTAGCAATGAGTTCTTTCCCTAGTGTCATTTTCCTTTCTGCTCCTTTTACAGCGCATTTAGAAGTCAGTAGCTCTTCTACTTCTTTCATTTTTTGATTTTCAATATCTCTCTTTGTTAGTTTTCTTG
The DNA here is from genome assembly GCF_947568885.1 of Cydia strobilella. Taxonomy (NCBI): domain Eukaryota; kingdom Metazoa; phylum Arthropoda; class Insecta; order Lepidoptera; family Tortricidae; genus Cydia; species Cydia strobilella. Next base: position 21,542,663 of record NC_086068.1, read on the forward strand.
TTTTTCTATTTACTGCTTTTATTCTGTTTTTGACAGCCCTGGTTTTCTTTTCTTTTTCTTGCAATTGTGTCTTCAGTTCTAAGAATCTTTTTGTTTCGCTGGAGTATATGTTTATGTCTTTTTTCTCTTTTATTTTAGTTGACTGTTGTATACCCTTTTTAAATGCTTCTTCAATCTTGTTGTATTTTTCCTGTACTGTCTCGCAGCCTTTAACATTGATGTCTGTAAATAACTTTTCTGTTGCATTGTACACTGCGCCTGCGGAGTCACTTTGTATGCGTTGTTGTCGTTGGATGATCTTTCTTGGGCTTTGGTTTGTATTTATTATTATTTCGTCTGGTCTGTGATCTGATATAAAGTTAATGTTTCTTATCACTGATATGTCCTGCACATTGTTCTTGTTCTTAATTAAGAAGAAATCTATTTGGGCTTTATTTATTTGGTTAGGGTGTGCCCAAGTCCATCTTCTGTTTGGTCTTTTATTGAAAAGAGTGTTTCCTACTTTGAGATTCAATGTCCGTGCCAGGTTTATTAGTCCATCTCCTCTTTTATTTCTTGTGCCAAAATTGTACGGTCCTAGTATATCTTCTTCACCCAGTTGTCGGAGACCAATATGACTATTGAAATCGCCCATGATGTATTTATTATTTGTTTTGCTACTCCAGTAAGCGGATTCGATCTGCATCATGAAAGACTCCACTTCCAGGTCTGAGGCGCTGCTGGTGGGTGCATACGCTTGAATGAAAGTATAGGTTCTCTTATTTATTGCCAGATCTACGGTTATTATTCTGTCAGATATATGGGATATCCTTGTGATGTGCGGTTTGATTTCTTTGTTTATCAGAAATCCCACTCCGTGTAGTCCTTTTTGTGCTCCATAATAATAAAATAGATGTCCGGATTGTAATTCCATTAGACTCTCTCCTTCTCGTCTTACTTCGCTTCGTCCTATTATATGCCATTCCAAATTTTTTAAACTAATCTCGAGTTCTTGTAGCATGTAATTATGCATGAGTGTACGGACGTTGTATGTATAGTTTTGAATTGCTCTGGGTATTTTTTGGGGGGATTTGGTCGTTGGTAGTCGCCAGACTGACCAGGATACCTGGTGACTGATTTAAATTGTTGGTTCTATTTAGTTTGTTTGATTCACATTGTTTTGATAGTATATTTTGTTGTTGCTTGTTAGCTGTTGTTTCTACGTTACTGTTTTGCTTCCGGGGTCTGTTGTGCTGTAGTTGCTATTGGTTGCTTGGAGATGATAAGGAGTTTGATCTTGAACGGTTCATAATGGTGAAAGCATTTGTTTTGTAAATTTTTGCGGGGGCTAACTGCTTTGTCTCTTCTGAGGGCTTGTTAGTATTATCAGATGTTGGTGACTTTGTTGGGGATCGTTTTCTTTTCTCGTTTGCTTTGTCTTAATTTGTTTTTTCTTTTATTATGAGTTTGTCATATCTGATCATGGCAATATTGCCCTTTTTAATTTCTTCTTGCCTTTTAATGTTAAGCTCTTTTCTTATTAGAATGACATCCTTAGGATAGTCCTCGGAGACGGAGGTATTTGCTGGTAGCTTTTTACCGTTCTTTAGTACTTGCAGTCTTCTCCATGCTAGGGTTAGTTTAACTAGTATGGGTCTGTGTTTTTTATCCTTCTTTGTAGGTAGCCGGCGAACTTCGCTTATTTCCCACTTGTCAAAACTCTCTATATCTCCATCTTTTGTTACATTGTTTAGGGTTTTTTGAACCAGTTCTAGTAATTCGGTGTCATTTCGCTCTGATTCTTCAACACCATGAAGTATTAGATTGTTTTTTCTTACTTCTCTTTCTAAGTTATGTACTTTGTTCTTGAGCACTGTTACATCTTTTTTCAGTTTCGAGTTTTCTTCCATTAGCGGAGCTAATTTTTCTTCTATGGCGGTTGACATGTTTGTGTTGAAGCTTTCTTTTAACGAGTTAGTATGTTTTTCAAAGTCTTTCCTTATTATATCCATGTTTTCTTCCATTCTCTTCATTAGTGCTTCGAGTGTCGTTTCTGTTGCCATGATGTTTCAATTTACTACTAATTTGGTAGACGAGGAATATTCTGGTATCACCGATTTGAGGATGGTATCCCTTTTTTGAGGTAATTTGGCATTTTTAACTAGCAACACTGCGTTAGCCGTCAGCTGTCACTGTCACGTTAGCGGATGTGACTTCAGTGCGTCTGTTACTTATGTTAGGTTATAATGTATAGTTATAGTTATATATAGTTTGCAATGCACTTTTTGACACTATTTTCCTTTAAAATGCACTGTTTTTCCGCGGATTTTTAGTGAGTCACAGTCTTTGGGCTTAGGGCTTGACGTATTTCGAGGTTTTACACTGCAACACTTGTTTTTTCACTGGTTTTTTATTAAAAACTTCTGACGACACTTAGAACGGTTATTACTTGACAGATGCCAAACCGGAAATCTTACTTATTAATACATATATTCATTCTAGAGATCTAGAATATCAAATCATACATGTATACGGACCATTTTTACCAAGAATAGCAGAGAACACAAAGCAAGTGGGCACAATGATGTTTAATTCGTTACGAACGAGAACCAGTGTAACTGGAACTAACCATTCATACCTGAAAAGTATGTAGAGAGAGTCAGACTTCGCTGGTTAATGCTCGGTACTCGCGTACTCGTAGAGAAGATTAGTTACTACTAATTAGTAGTCATCATTCGATTATACTTATATTCATTACTAATTTCCAATTCGAATACAGAGATTAGTAATCGCTAATCATTCGAATAGGCAAATCATTCGAAGTCGCGCATCATTAAGTAAAACAAGTAATATTTTTCAGAAAAAAAAACCGACTTCAATGGGGGATGCCGCTGAATGTTTACTTATTGTTGATGGTGCACTTTTAGATTCCAGACAATGAAATGAAATAGACAGCATATTTTGCGTAATTATCCTAATTCATCTTTTGACTAATTTTGCCTAATTGCCTAATTATTATAATATTGCCTAATAATGTAGAAAAGGAGGTAAAACCACCCACTTTTCTAGTAGCATTTCGTTTTTGTAAGGGTCGCAGTTCTAACCTTTTTTTTTTTTTTTTTACATGGGGAATGCTTTTACGCATACCGCCGGGCCCGGACGGTTATGTGGGACTCAGGGCTGTATAGAGGCCCCACTACCCACTAAACCCCATGGTGTCCTCTCGCCGCTGTGGTTGCGGGGTTACGGGGAAGCTCACGCAATGCGTCCGCGACCCCGCAGCGGCTATCCTGCCTAGGATCCATACTCTTTTTTATTCCCCTGACCTACCCAGTGGAAGCGCTTCCAGGACACTAGGTCGCGCTTACCATCTCGGGAGCCAGCGTCATGGGCGGGGACGCCCCCGTGTCCACCGCCCGCTGGCTCTCATTAGGGCGGCAGGTTCCGCTCATGAGCGGCACGTCTGCGGCCTATGCGGCGGCGGCGCATTGGGTCAGCCTCGGCCTGGACTTCCCGTTCGCGCTCGGCCGCCTCCTTATCTCTCATGACGTGCTCGCAGAACGTGAGCACAGTCTCCCACGCACTTTCGCTGCCTAGCATGGCCTGAACTACGGCTGGCAGCGAAAGGTCTAGGCCTACTTGGGCGACCAACTCCTCCCGTTCCTCGCCAAAAACTGGGCACTCAGCCAATGTGTGTTGGGCCGAGTCTACGCCGGCTCCGCATTGGTGACACTCCGGTGTCGGTTCCCGCTGGGCAACCTTGTGCAGGTATCTGCCGAAACAGCCATGCCCCGACAGTACCTGCGTTAGTCTGAAGGTAAGGACACCGGAGCGTCTTTCAACCCAGTCACGGAGGACTGGTCGTACCGCCTCTATAGTGTGGGAGCCAGCCTTCGGCCGCTCTAGCCGTTGCACCCACGTCTCCGTCGCGTCTTCTAGCAGTTCAGTGTGCCGCTTCGCCACCTCCTGAGGTGCTTTCGGGTCACCTCGGGCTCGCGCCTCCCCGCGCCACTGGTACAGCGCCGCGAGGACCCTCGCGTCCAGGTCCCAGGGCAGAGAACCGGCCAGCACGCACGCGGCCGCCGCGCTCACTGTGCGGTATCCTCTGATTACCCTCAGCGCCATTGCCCTCTGCGGTCGTCGCAGTTGGGCAATGTTGTGGCTGCTGAGGGAATCCGCCCATACTGGGGCACCGTAAAGCGCCATCGAGCGCACCACACCTGTGTATAAGCGGCGACATGAGGCCTTGGGCCCTCCCAGGTTGGGCAGTATATGCCCAAAGGCCGCCGCTGCGCGCAGTAATTTGGGCGCTAAACGCTTGAAGTGAGCCTCGAAGTTCCACTTGCTGTCAAGCAAGACGCCGAGGTAGAGTAAAGTCGGCTTGACAGCAATTGGAACACCTCCCACAATAATTTCTGCGCCGCCTGGAGGCGCTCTTCGCGGGCCGAAGAAACAAATGGCCTCGCACTTCGCTAGCGCCACTTCTAGCCCTAGACGCCGGATTCGGGCCACACAGTGGGCGACTCCCGCCGTCGCAAGCACAGCTGCGTCGCGGTAACTGGGTCCTCTGGCCGTCACGAGCGTATCGTCAGCGTAACACGTGACGTCTACTCCACGCAAGTTTTCCCCCCGTAGGACCCAGTCATAACCTATGTTCCACAGGAGTGGTCCTAGAACTGACCCCTGCGGAACTCCACACGACATACTCCTTCGACTCCAGTCCTGTCGCCCTGGCCAGACTACAGCCCTCTCGCTGAGGTAGGCGGCTATGATTCGCGACAAGTGTGGGGGCACCTTGTGGTACCGCAACGCCTCCTTTACGGTTTCCCAGGGCAGGGTGTTAAAGGCGTTAGAGATGTCTAATGACACCGCCAAGACGACTTCGCCCCGGGACACAGCCTCCTTAGCCATGGCCCGAACCCGCAATATGGCATCTACCGTCGAGCGGCCCCTACGAAAGCCGAACTGGTAGTCGGCAAGATCCGGCCCTACGCACTCCAGGTGCTTGATGAGGCGAGCTGCGATTATCCGCTCGAAGAGCTTGCCCACCTCATCAAGCAAGACTATAGGACGGTAACCAGATGGAGAGTGAGCCGGCCGCCCGGGTTTATGCAGAAGCACTAGCTTCCCAGTCTTCCAGTCCCTTGGAAAGCGGCCCTGCTCCAGACACGCGGTCAGGAGCCTCAACAGTCTTGACCCTAGGGCGTCCATGGCCAGGACCCAAGCACGGCCCGGAATGCCGTCAGGCCCGGGGGCCGTGTTCTTGGCACGGAGCCGAAACACCGCCGCGTGGAGCTCAGTGGATGATACTGTTGGGACTTCTTCATCCTCTCCTGCTCTCATCGTTGGCGGCACCATGGTAGGCGGCAGATGTGGCCCCCTTTCGGGGAAAAGCGTCTCCACCACGCGGCCTACAAGCTCCGGCTGGAGCGATTGGGTTAGCGGGGGTGCCCATGGGCGCAGCTTGCTCCGGACGAGCTTGTATGGCCTCCCCCATGGATCAGCATTGAGGGTCTCCAGGAACTCGGAACGACTCGCCTCAATTGCCCGTCCTATGGCCACCACAAACTCCGATCTGGACGCCTTGTAGTGATCATACAGGCGGCGCTCCTCGTCCGCATCAGGTCTCCTTCTCCTTCTCTGACGCATGTACCGGCGCCGCGCGGCTATGCAGCCCTCACGCATCTGCGCGAGCTCGGCGGACCACCAGTACACTGATGCTCTTGGTGGTAAAGGTTTGGCCCGGGGCATCGCCGCGTCACAAACGTGTGTCATGGCCTCCCGGAGCCAGGATGCTTCCGCCTCTATCGAAAAAGCCTCCCCTTGTACTGGCAGCCAGGCCTGAATGATAGCCGCCTCCTTGAGCAGTTCGCGGTCAAGTTTAGTAAGGGCCCATCTTGGGCCACCCCCGACCGGACCAATCCGACTTAAGTTACCTGGGGTCAGTGAAGAAGTGGCAACGTCGAACCGTATGTAACGATGGTCCGACAACGTCTCCACTCCCACCATGACCTCCCAACCTTGGACACGGCGCGCCAGGGCGGCGCTCGCGAACGTGATATCCACGATGGAACCGCCCCGTTGCCGCACGCACGTGTGTGCCGTTCCCTGGTTTATAACTGCCAGACCCGTCGCCACTGCCCATTCTTCTAGGGTCGCGCCTCGCGCGTCTGTCGCCGGAGAACCCCAAGCCGTGGATTTGGCATTGAAATCCCCAGCAACGATGATCGGACGTGGAAGGAGTTGACCGACTCGAGCCCCTATTTCGTCCAGGAACCGCTCAAAATCGACCAGACAGCGGTTGGGCGAGAAGTACGTCGCAAGAAAGAAAATTTCGCCGCAGAGGGCGCCCACATATCCCTTTCCCCTGAGGACGTGAGTGAGTGGCGAACCACCAGTCGCCGTTCTCACAACAAGCGCCACGGAACCGTCCAGATCTCCCACCCAATCGTCGCGGGGAGGGATCGAGTAAGGCTCTGCCAGCACAGCAACGCCTATCATCCACTGCGCCATGGATTGAAACAACAGGTCCTGGGCCCTGGCGCAGTGGTTGAGATTCGCCTGAAGCACCCGAGTAGCCATACTAATCTGTGGCCATTCGATCCTCCTCCGGAGCGTCCAACCTGCTGCTGGGTGGCTGGGCAAGCTGGGACATGGCCCGGGAGCCAGTTCCAGCCTTCTTTCTCATCGCCTTCGGGCCAGGAGCTAGACAAGTCTTGGAGCCCAGCCTATGGTCTGCCTTTTTACCTGCGCTTTCACAGACAACGCAGTGTGGCGGCGCGGAACAGCCAGCTGCTTTGTGGCCGGATTTGCCACAATGATAGCACAGATCAGTGCGATCAGCGTCGCGGGTGCATTGTGCCCTGACGTGGCCCTTTTCAAGGCACTTGAAGCACCGCATGGGACGCTGATCGAGCAGCTTCACTGCGGCACGGACCCATCCTACCTGGAGTCGTCCGCGGTCAGCTTCCATCACCTTTTTGGCTGCCGTGACCGGGCAGCGAAGCCAAATTGTACCGAGACCGGAGGCATCTTGGCGGATTTCCCCTGCCTTTATCTGGCCCTTTGCGCAACCGCCGATTTTAGCGACCGCTGCGACAACCTCGCCAGGCGACACCGAGTCATCGAGCTCCGTGAGGCGCAGCTCCGCGCACTTTACCGGCCTAGAGACTCGAACGATGTCCTCCCCCAGCTTTTCAGCCAGCTCTTTGGCCAGCGAGTCAGCCTTCTCGTCATTGGTTGCTCCCGGCACTTCAAGGATCCTGGCGCCAGTGGCAGCCCGCTTAAATTTTATGGCAGTAATGCCTAGCCGCTCCAGGTCGATGTTATCCTTCGCCTTGGAAAGCACCTGCGCGTACGTTACTCCCTTCTCTTCAGCGTCCGGATGTAGCGTCAAAACTACCGCCGCCGAGCGAGGCGGGCGGAGTTTACGCGGCTTGGGCTTGGTAGCCTTTTGCTGCTGTGGTGCTGGTTGGGACGCAGAGCGCGATTTTTCCGTCGCCTTCTTCTTGCCTCGGCCTACCACTTGCCAACCCACGTTTATGGACGCAGGGACTGATAGCAGGGGAGGAGGAGCTGGTGTCGAGGGAGGAGATGAGTTTGTGGTGGCCTTAGCCGCTGTTGGGGCCGCGCTTTTCTTCCCTTTTCCCTTTCCTTTATTAGATTTGGCTTTTATGCCCTTTTGGGGCTCTTCGGTGAGATTCGGAGGGCCTCGCCTCGGAGTGGAGGTTGGAGCCGACCGGGGTCCACCTACCGCCGTTTTATTAATTACGGGCGCTGGCCCCGCCGCCGCCTGTACGGCTTGTTGCTGCCTGTCAGCAACCAACGGGGGCCGCATTGGCTGGGCCGGCAGGAGCCTACCCTCCAGCTCGAGAGCTCCAAACCGAGCGTCGAGCATCAGCCCCACTTGAGCCGTCATAGCCCGCACCATATCGTCCACACTGGGACGCTCGGGGGAACGGGAACGGGCGGGCTGTGCCTGTTTCTTCGGCGGAGACGGGACCGGTGGCTGTCTCCTAAATTGAGCCCGGAGTTCCGCTCTGAGCTGCTCCATTTCGGAGCGGAGCTCCTTCATCTCTGCTCGCAGACGGTCATTTTGCGCCTGTAGACGCCGCGATTCTTCGGAGGACGTACGATCTTTGATTTCCTCGAAAGCGTCTCCTATACACGCGACGGCATTTTTGAGGGATTTTACAAAAGTACCCTTTAGATTCGCAGTTCTAACCTAACCTAACCTACTTTTCTGATAGCATTTCGTTTCTGTAAGAATCACAGTTCTAACCTAACCTAACCCACTATTCTAGTAGCATTTCCGGGTCCGGGTCTGGGTCCGGATCCGAGTCCGGGTCCGTGTCCGGCTGTCCGGGTCGCGTATTTACAAAAGCTAAACTATTTCAGTCACGCCTCAGATTATAATCGGGGAGCTTTTGTTTATGCATATTAGTTAACAATATCTATACCATTTCGGTAAAAAGTAGTCACTCAAATGGATTAGCTTTTTGCTTACATATTTTCAAATATTATTCACGACGAAACCTAGTCGAGTTTAGTAACGTCAGTATGGTTTGAATATGGTATCTAAATTTTAATAATACTTATTTACTCAAATGGATTATTCCTAGCCACGGTTGGCAAATGTTTTGTACCTAACTGTCTACAAAATAGGAATCCAAAATTACACTAAATCAGTAGGTAGGTTAGGTTCGTTAGGTAGCTTTAAATGCCCGAAGGGCAAACCGCCCAGAAATAAGAGCCCCGCGAAGCGAAAAAAAAAACCTCCTTTTGAAATCTTGAAGTCGGTTGTATTGTAGTTCGGGCGATTTTCCGCAACTCGACGACTGGCGCCTATTTTGCGTGACATGGGGGTGGGCTAGTCCTGCCAGCCCAGCTCCTCGAGGAAACCTATCAAACCTTTGATGTTGAGTAGGACCTCGGGGAGGTCTCTCGGGGATCCGAGATGTTTTGCCCTGTATGGGGCCACTCCGCTGCACTCCAGCACCACGTGAGAGGCTGTTTCTTCTGTCTCCATGCATCCTCTGCATATGGGACTGTCTGTGACACCTGTTATAAAAAGATGTTTGTTAAATAGTCCATGACCTGTTATGACACTGGTTACCATGCTCAGTCGGGTCTTTCCTAATTGAAGGAGCACCCTTGTGAGCTTTCCGTTGATGCCAGGCATGGCTTGTTTGGCCTGTCTGCATCCAGTCTGGTTTAGCCAATGTTCTGTGTGTAGTTTCCCTGTACGTGCCAGCAGCATTGAGCGTACCTTGCTAAACGGTATCGGGAGGATCGGTTCTGGGCCAATCGCTCCCGCACTCGATCCTTGCCTGGCAAGCTCGTCCGCAGCATCGTTACCCCGGGATCCGCTGTGTCCTTTGATCCATTGTAGGGTGATCTTATTGTTATGACATACCTCCATTAGTCGTTCGTGGCATTCGTGTATAAGTTTGGATGTGACTATATGGCTTTTTAGAGCCATCAAGACTGCTCTACTGTCGGAGAGTATGCGGATGGAGGATCCTACTACCTTCCTTGCAGTGATGGCAGCCGCCGCGTTTATGATGCCCATGCACTCAGCCTGGAATACCGAGTTATGGGCTCCTAGCGGAGTGGTAATTGACATGTTCAGGTCTTCTGAGAAGGTTCCAGAGCCCGATCCGCTGTCTGTCTTGGACCCATCAGTGAAGATTCTGAGCTCCCGAGGATTGAGTCCTTCGTAATTGTCGTCCTCGTATAACTGTATTTTGTACCTTTTGTCGAAGATAGCTTGTCTATGAATCCGATCCGTGCCCGAATTGAGCACTGGAAATTCGTCATATACCTTATCCAGGCAAGTTGTGTGAAGAGCTCCTATGATGTTGGACCATATATTAAGGGCTCGCAGCCTTACCGCTGAGAGACTGGCCTCTTGTTGTATGTGTAGGTGCAGCGGTGGAAGGCTTAACATGACCTCCATGGCTGCAGTCGGTGTGGACCTCGTACAGCCAGTGGTGGCCGCGCATGCGAGCCTTTGGAGTCTTTGTAGCTTGTCTCGTACGTTGCCTAGGTTTGTTCTTGGCCACCAAACCAGAGCACCGTAACAGAGTAAGGGGCGGATTATTGTCTTATAGAGCCAGAGAGTAATTTTTGGGTTGAGTCCCCACCTCTTACCAATCATCCTTCTGCATTGCCAGAAGACAACTCCCGCCTTGTCTATACGTTTGTTGATGTGATTGTTCCAGTTGAGTTTACTGTCGAGAGTTAGCCCTAAGTACTTAACTTCATCGGTCAGCTGTAGCTCGGTTTGGAAAAGTGTTGGTCTGGTAAAGTTGCCAAGCGCTCTTTTATTGGTGAACATTACCATTTCTGTTTTGGTGGGGTTGACTGATAGGTCGAATTCTCTACACCAGCGTTCTACAATCCGAAGAGCAGCCTGGGTGAGATCGCAGACTGTACTGGCAAATTTACCTGATATTAATATTGCCAGATCATCAGCGTAGCCTATTGTGTAGAAGTGTTCCTCGTTCAGTTTGGTTATAAGGTTGTTGACTACTAGGTTCCACAGCAGAGGTGACAGGACTCCCCCTTGAGGGCATCCTCGCACCGCCGCCACGGCCTGCGGTTCACCTGCATACCTTATAGTTCTTTTGTTTACCATGTTCATAATCCACTTTGTTAGTCCGGGTTCCGCGCCGTGGCTATCCAAGGCATTCCCTATGCTGGTAAAGTGGGTCTTGTCGAAAGCGCCCTCGATGTCAATGAAGGTGCCAAGGCACAGTTCTTTGGCATGGATGGCTCTTTCAATGCGGCTGACGACCATGTGTAGTGCCGATTCTGTGGATTTACCTGAGCTGTACGCGTGCTGGTTGTTGTGCATCGGTGTGTTCTTTAGCGTTCGATCCCTCAAATCCCTGTCGCACAGTTTTTCCAGTGTTTTCAGCAGGAATGATGTGAGACTGATGGGCCTGAAGGATTTAGCCGCCGTGTAGTCAGTCTTACCTGGTTTTGGTATGAATATCACGTTCACATCCCTCCATCTCCTGGGCACGTACCCCCAGGCTAGGCATGCTGCCATGATGTTGGTCAGGGTTTCCTGGATGAGCTCTAGACCCCACTGTAGGAGAGCAGGGAAGATCCCATCCGGACCAGCCGCCTTGAAGGGATGGAAACTGTTTATAGCCCACCTAAGTTTCTCAGCGGTGACGACTCTGTGCGCCATTTGCCAGTTGTTGTCTGCTGTACTGTATACCTCATCCTGCTGATCTTCATCGGCGAGACTTACGCATCCTGGAAAGTGAGTTTCCAGGAGAAGGCGTTGGGTCTCTGCAGGGGAAGATGTGTACGTGCCATCGGGTTTCCGGAGTGAGCCCAATTGTGATGTGGTCTTGTACGCTAATGTTTTCCTTACACGGTTGGCGTGGTCTAGTGTTTCGATGCTGCTGCAGAAGTTCCTCCATGATAAGGATCTCCAGTACCGCAGTCTTTTTTTGTAATTGGCCTTGGCTTCATAGTAGTTGTCCCAGTCTACCTCGGCCGTTGTGTTCATGGCCCTGTTGAAGAGTCTCCTGGTTTTCCGTCGGAGTCTTTCCAGTTCTGGACCCCACCACTTGTGTCCCGTTATGGCAGTCCTTGCCGGTGGTTTTAAGGGACACGCCTTGTGGTAGCTGTCTACGAGGGCATCGGTTAAGATGTTTACCTGCTGTTCTATTTCAGTCGGTTCCCGGAAGTCGTCCCTCGGAGGAAGCAGGTCGAGGCTTTCACCTAGGACCTTCCTGAAGGTGGCTCGGTCCGTTTTCCTGGGATTCCTTCGGGCGGTTGGTGTGTCACTAGATGCTAGTAGATTGAAGCGAATCCATCTATGGTCTGAGCAAGAGGCCTCCTGGGAGACGTGCCATCCCATGACTAGTTCACTGACCTCCTCCGAAGCCAGAGTCAGGTCAATAATCGTCCTGCATCGTTTGTTTACGAATGTTGGTTCGGCACCTACATTTAAAATGTTTAGATTAGTAGTCACAAGATATTCAACAAGTGTCTTACCTCTGTTGTTACTGGTCTCCATTCCCCACAGCGGGTGGTGTGCGTTGGAGTCGGCCCCGATGATTAATGCGAGGCCCGCTCTCTCGCAGTGGCTGACCAGTCGTTGTAGTTCGGCGGGCGGCGGCTCGTCCTCTCCGGGCATGTACGCCGAGGCGAGGACTAGGTCGCGACAGCCTGTTGGCAGTGGAACTTGTAGTTTAATCGCACACAGGTCTCTGGAACAGAACTCAGTGAGCGGTTGTGCAATGATATTGTTAGTGGTTAGGATACAAGCCCTAGGGACGGCGTGTACCGTGGAGTAATAGAGCTTACCTTTCGTGTCGGAGAGCCCGCGTATGTGACCGTTGCCCACCCATGGTTCTTGTAGGAGGGCAACGGCTGTTGGCAAACCTACCAGGCAGCGTCTCAGTTGGGCCGTAGCGGCCACGCTGTGCTGGAGGTTTGCTTGTAGGACACTAGCCGGTGTCCATGTTGTCGGTGGTGGGGTCTCCGTCTTGCATCTCCCCTCCCTCCTTCAACATGTCGGCCAGCCCCGTCTCTATCCAAGCCGACAGGTACTCACCGTCGGATGATGTCCCGGCTGGTTCATCACCAGTGCCAAGGAGTTCATCCTCCGAGGGTTCGGCTGTCGTTGGCTTGGGCATCGATGGGGGGGCAACTTCCTCTCCGGAGGCAGATTTACTCTGACCGGGGGTGCCCAGGGCCTGTCGACTAGGGACCTGTGCTCCCGTTACCCTTAGGGTGGAGTCCTGCAGGGTGGGAGGCTGGTCCAGGTATTTGCCTCCGGGACCCCTGAACCTGAGGTAGACATTACCCACTCCACAGTTCAGGGATCTCCCCCTCTCCATAAAGGCGGGGACGAGGTCTTCGGGGATTGTGAAGGCGACAAACCACCCCTGGTCTTGCCGCAGTATCTCAATGATGGACCAAGTGCCGACCTTGGCCCATTCATTCTGGTACTTCAGTCCGTCAGCTGCCTGACGGACGTCTTCCCAGGACGAGTTGTTTATGTTGGGTATAAGGAGCCCGCACTTAACTCTCCTTGCCATCTCCGACTGGCGAACTGCCGTTAGGGAGATGTCTGGCAAGGTTAGGGACTGGATGCATCGCTGAGACCAGGCGGCCGAGTATTCGTCCTCTGCGAAGACCCTCAGCTGCCCCTCAGCGAAAACCGGTTTACCCTTGAATTTAGGTGGCCGGGCTCCCACGATGTTCTTCCTCGCCTCCACCACGATTGCTTGGTGCAACCCGCGGAGAATGGCGTGGGATGTTTCAGCGGAGATCTAACCCGACTTCGCGTCCGTGATGACGATCGTCAGGTCAGATGCCGCTGCTTGTGCGTACGACGCTTTCGGTTGGCTGGGGCTCACTAGTCGCTGCTTTTTGTTATCACCTTGCGGGGAGAAGGACTCTTCTCGCGTCCTTTTAGCAGCGGCTCGTGCGAACTTGCCTGGCCGTCGTTTGGGTGGAACTGCAGTCGGAACAGCAGGGCTACTGGCCGACCTTCCTGCCTTAGGGTCGTTGGAGTCCTTGAAGTCGGTTAAAAACAAGTACAACAGTAATACGATTTCTCTGTGACATGTGGCAGTGTTGAGAGAAGCTAAAATAAAGAAAAACGATGGAGATACCAATTACGGCAGCGGAATTAGCCAACATTCAACGCCTGGAGGACGCCGAATCGTTCCCGATATGGAAATTTCAAGTCGAAATCCTATTTAAAAGCTACGGTTTGTACGAAATTGTGTGCGCATCGACAAACGCCGTCGAAAGTGCCGGTTCGTCCCAACAAAGCCTTAAAGATGCGCAAGCTCAACGCATTATTATGCAAACTATTGATAAAAAACACAACCTTAATTATGACATGTGAAAGTGCCTACCATATGTATAAGAAACTATGTTTCCTATTCGAAAAATCTGATGAACAACAAAGGTGCAAATTAATGCAGAATTTTTTTCAATGCCATTATAAAAAGGGCACTTCAATGACAGAACACTTGGGTAATTTAGAAAATCTGTCATTTAAACTACGAGGGCTCGGTGAAAAAATCGAAGAAAAAATGATTATCTCAAAAATCATATCAAGTTTACCTATCGAATATAACAACTTAATAACTGCGTGGGAAAGCACTTCTTTTGCCGATAAAACTCTAGAAAATCTACAAGCCAGAATACTGAGTGAAGAAAAGAGACTGAACAAAAGCGAGCTTGATTCATCTTCATCCGAAAAAGCGGCTTTCAAAGCATTTAGAAACAAAACTAAGGCGTGTAAAATCTGTAAAAAAAACAAATCATCTAGAAAAAGACTGTTTTTACAAAAAGAAATGCAGCATCTGTAAAAAAACAAATCACGAAGAAAAAGACTGTTTCTTTATAAAAATAAGACTAAGGAGAAGGTAGCATTTCTAACAACATTTAATAAAACAAGGAACCTTGACGCCGAAGAGTTCGTCGTTGATTCAGGTTGTACTTCACACATGATCAAAAACAAAAATATGTTATCCGAGATTAAAAAAGAAGAAACCAGCATCCAAATTGCTAAAGAAAATGAGAAGATAATATCCACTGGAAAAGGTGTAATTAATTCGGAGAATGTAAACCTGACAGAAGTACTATATGTTCCTGAACTACCAGAAAACCTGATGATTTCGAATGATTTTCAAATTAGTCGAATGATTATAATAATCGACTAATCGAATTAGTATCATTCAAAGTCGCGCATCACTGGTTTTACTGGTGAAGAACCACGGACCTCTGCTACCATGAGAGGTTTTTTAAATAATAAATCAGAGGTTTTTAATACTTGAATACTTATTTATTTTATATGAAACACATTATTTCGTGTACATTGAAAAAAGCGGAGACAGAATGACAGGCAGATTCTACAGGATTCTTTCAGAGGATTCTTTCAATAGGTTGCGTTCAGAAACGAACTACAAATACTACAATTATCAAAATAAAATGTTTTTAACGTTTTACAGACTATTATTTAACATTGACTGTCCAGTTAGCGATCTTGTATAGTCAGTCACATATCGATACTTACACAAATATATACCTTACCTACTGTTCATAACTAATAATAGAATTTTGAAGCCCTACACAGGTATTGTTTCTTTTTGGGAATATGAAATGAGATACCAAAATATTAGAACTAATATTCATTCAAAATATAAAAATTATAATACCAATCCAATTAAATATTTGTCATAACGCTGATCTCACAGGGAAATTATAAGTACCTATGTTCACATTAAGAAGGGCGTACAGGGCCGCGTGCCGTGTAATTGCTGTAGATTAGGCCGCTCAGCACAGTTCAAAATGTATGAGAAATCTACATTAATTCTCACATCAGAGATTTTTTGAGATGTGATTACCTATGTTACAAATAATATATTTTGAAAAAAATCTCCACAAAATATGTCAATATTTTTTATAAATCCATATTATTACTAAAATAGAAAAATAAACCAAAACATCAATCCCCACACTAGAGATTTTCTAATATGCTGTTCTCAAGCATATACTCATTAAATATTTAGTTTCTTCCAGCTTGACACAGAAACCTGCTCCCAATAACTTTCTTTATTAATTTTTTTTATATAAAAATAACAACTAATAGCACAGTTCAAAATGTATGAGAAATCTACATTAATTCTCACATCAGAGATTTTTTGAGATGTGATTACCTATGTTACAAATAATATATTTTGAAAAAAATCTTCACAAAATATGTCAATATTTTTCATAAATCCATATTATTACTAAAATAGAAAAATAAACCAAAACATCAATCCCCACACTAGAGATTTTCTAATATGCTGTTCTCAAGCATATACTCATTAAATATTTAGTTTCTTCCAGCTTGACACAGAAACCTGCTCCCAATAACTTTCTTTATTAATTTTTTTTATATAAAAATAACAACTAATGTGTACATAAAAATTACATGTTAATTAAGCTCTTTATAAATTTATTCTAAGCTTAATAGCATCGATCGCAGACGTTTCTGCTTGTTAAAAATTAAGCTCTTTACATTTACTATATTCTACAAAAAAATCTCTAACGTAAATGAATCCGTTTAATTACTATTAACCATTTTTGTTTCGATTTTTTTTTGTTGCTTATAGAAAATGGACACGACTTTTGTTTCACCTTCATAAATCTCTTACTCATGTTAGTGTAATAACAAAAAAATTCTCACGTATATGTAATATTGTATGGAATACAACCATAATTATTACGACGTCAAAGCTATTTAAATTACCCACGCAGACACTAACTGACGGGTACTGATTCACTGTAGAGAACGTTTGATCGACTTCCATATCTCCGTCTCACTTCAATGTTCGCGGTAGACGATCGGTCCGCTTGAACAGCCGAGAGTTCGCGATGCGGTCGACCGTTAATTCTCCCATGACTAACTTACCCAGTTTCATCGGTACGCGTAACGATTGTTTACGCATGTTTAATTTTGATTGCGCGCTTACTTAACACACCTCAGGCAAAGCTCCGATAAAACGCGCAATGCATTCATTGCGGCATATATCTCACGTATGTCAGCTATGAGGCTATGACATAGCAATGACAGATAGTGGCAGTTAGTGCCTCAGAATAATGACTAAAGCATAGAAGTCGGGCAAAAATGCTTCGCAAATATGTATACCCGTACTTTACTTCCTTACGAATTAGATAATGTGTGAAAAGAGATGCATATATGCTTGTTATTTCTCATTTACGTACGGTGTCATAAGTTTGATAATTTGCTAGGGATGTAACTGTGTCGACTTTTTATATCGATAAATTATGCATAAGTTTATGTGCCGTGTAAAAGAATAATCACGAAATTGGCAAATTGATAATAGTCTGGCTAATGAAAGTTGAACCTGAAAAATCGCGGCAATTTCAAGAAATCTGTAGCAGGCGGCTCGTCGAATACAAAGATTGCATAACTTTTATACTTTTTATAATTTTCATATTCTAAAAATCATTAAAAAGTATAAAAGTTATGCAATCCTTGAAATCAAAGAACCGCCTGATATGAGGATTAATGCATGTACCTAATATAGCTTTTATCTCATTCTACCACTCAGAACCGTCTAACTATACCTCTCGTTTTTTATCATTAGAAAGAAGGCGAGCGATCTTAACGTGTCGTTTTATCGAAAAACACTTTGAAAATAAGTCACAACAAATATAATATATGATCATTTACATACTTTTGCTTTCATAAGTAAAATATTGCTATATTTATAAAAAAACTTGTCAATAAAAAGACACGTGGAAATGGTTTACCGTTTTTTCTAATGCTAAAAGACTAAGTATAGTTTCTAGTCATGTACAGTCAGTTGCAGAGAAAAGGCACCCCCCTGCATACAAAGTTCTGTAAATTAGTATGGACGTGGGGTACCTTTTCTCTGCAGCTGACTATACCAAATAGGAAATAAATAAAAAAAACGTTCGTGTAATATATTTTTTTTATTTAATAATAGGGAATATTACGCGAAACTCGGCGTAGGTGGCGCCACTATCACAATCTGAGGGTCTATCGCGAAACAAGAAAATCGAACTTTCGTTATCTAACATCTCTGTCACTCTTGCGTATTCGAGCGATAAAGAGGCAGCTAGATAACGAAATTTCGGATTCGAGTTTTCCGGTAGGTCCCCTGAAAACTTGTCAAAAACCTGTTAAAGGTACAGTATGAATAAATTACTCTACGGTGCACTAAAAAAGCTAGTGCTGCACTCTGGTGGCAGAACATTGCAGTAATATCCCCTATTCCTCGTCCTTTGGAAATCTGAAATAAAAAGTTGAGTTTTGTGACCAACAATATTAATAAAAGGAACATTCATCAATGATCATTAATGTCTTTTTTATTAGGGTTCCGTACCCAAAGGGTAAAAACGGTAAAAAAGGGTAAAAAAGGGTAATAACGGGACTGTCCGTCTGTCTGTCACCAGGCTGTATCTCATGAACCGTGATAATTAAAGGTTAAAGGTTCGTGCGTATTTTCTTTTCTTCCTGTATGCGATTTACAGCCCTCGATCACACAAGACATTATCACAAAGGGAACTTCAACCCATTACAAATAAAAACTCAGCACGTTTTCCAACAATCTATAGCGAAGGTGCTGGCTATGGTGGTTCAGAAGGTTTGTAGCTGAAGTAAAACACTTGTCTATGTACAAGAATTGAATGAATTTATTTACAGAATACACGGTTTATATACAAAAATGGTGGAAAGAAAGAAAGAGACATATTTACATAGAAGAGTGAAACAAGAGATAAGGAGGTACGCTGGTACATGCCGCAGGCGCGCGCGGCGCGCCTATAAAACTGAGTGGCCCGCCTTCGCGAGTCCTTTCGCTCGCCGGCCGCTGTGGAGTCAACATCGTGTCGTCGGTCCGCCGTGCCCCGCTGCTTGGAAACAAGACACGACGAGTCCGACGAAGATGCTGCAGGATATTCCAACTGTCCTTCTCAGGACAATCCAAACTGCTCTTATCAGAGCAATTTCATGTTTCTCCGCCTAACGGCGGAGTATGTCAATCGCACCGTTCCTCAGCCTCAGCACACGGTGTCAATCGATGTATCTTCACTTGTGTAGTGTGTTCCCACAAATCTTTCAGGAATAGCAACAATATAATTAAAATAAACCAAGATGACCGCTGAAATTCCCGAAATATTTCAACTAAAATAATACGACTATGTCAAGTTGTTACAGTTGACACCTACCTGTGAAATAACGAACATATATTTTATTTGGCTGGATTATATTATAGAACCACATAGGACCATTTGACATTTCCCTCAGTTCATCTTATGACAATACTGAAAAAAAACGAAAGAACTTGCGGATTGTTTTCTTACTCACTCATAGACAAAAAGTAATAGCGTGTTGTGAATACGATATCTTTTACCAAGCTTTTATTTTTGCCCGGCTTCTTTGCTTTAGTCATTATTCTGAGGTTAGTGCCAAATTAGAATACAGACTTTTCTACCAACCATAAAGTTTAGTGCAAAGAGAATTTTAAACTCCTTAGTGAAAACCTCACGGTTTGTGCGAAATTGCGCGTTAAGCTATCAATAAAGATGATGGTGTGATTTACGGAAATGAATAATAGACACTGATTTAAACTTTCACGATTTTTACTCATTATTATTTATCTCCACGGGACTTAATCGCGTAAAATAGTTTTAAATTTACCTCTGACGTTTCGAGGACGGCGTTGTCCCCGTGGTCTCGGAGAAGACTGGCTAAAGTTGACATCAACATCTTCTAGGCGCGCGAGTTTTTCGAACTACCCGCACTTAGTCTTGTTTATTAACTTGAACGTTTTGCGCACTAGGGATGCTACCGGGTCAACACACAACACTCACAATATTCGATTTTTCAACTTTCGATATTTGGTTTCGCTTACACTTACTAATGACTGGGTTCCATGTGGATGAGATCTTAAAACCTTCGTCTCGATTGAAATTTCTATGTTTCTTGATTTCAATGGCTTCACGGATTTTTCTACTATAAAACCCACGATCTGTAGAAAGTATTCTAGGGTTGTGAAGCTCAATCCAGTGGTTTGGCCCTGACTCTAGTAAATGCTCAGCAACGGCAGACTTGTTCACCTGACGGTTCTTGACAGCTGCGATATGTTCCTTAACTCGCTCCGCAATGGTACGTTTCGTTTCCCCGATGTAGGAACTACCACAACTGCAATCGATCTTATAAACGCCAGGTGACTGGAACGGGACAACGTCCTTCGGTGACCTCAGGCTTCCTGCAATTTTGGATAAAGGTGTATACCGTACTGTGCCAACCTTATCCGTTACTCCTTTCACATAAGGTAAAAATGCCGGTTGCCTGGAGACATCAGGACGCTTCACTCTTGCTTTTCGTCTGGGTTGCCACTTTCTCACCTTATACCCGTTCCACCTAAGTACCTCCTGAATATGCGACATCTCGCTCTTTAAATATTCAGGGTCACACAGATCTTGTGCTCTGTTCACCAGCGAGCTGACAACTGATTGTAAGTGTCGGGGATGGTGGTGAGAAAAAAAGCGCTCAAATACCTATCCGTGTGAGTTGGCTTCCTGTATACAGTATGCGTCAGGGTTCCGTCGACTCGACCAATCACTTTGACATCCAGAAAAGGCAAACTGCGCTGCGATTCCAATTCATACGTGAATTTTATCTTAGGATGAATTGAATTCAAATATTGGAGTAGTTGCTCCAATTCCTGCTTTCCACCTTTCATAACACAGAAAACATCATCAACATATCTCTTCCACAACTTTACTGCCCATGGCTGCAGGTCTATACTGGCTTCGATATGCTCCATCCAGATATTTGCCAAAACCGGTGCTACAGGGCTACCCATGGCCACACCATCGATCTGGAGGTAACGCTTCCCATTATACAAAAAATAGCTACCTTCTAAGCACTAACTAAACTATTTTACGCGATTAAGTCCCGTGGAGATAAATAATAATGAATAATAGATATAATTTATTTTATTGTATAATACATTCCCGTTTCATTTATACCCAATATTATATCTTTTTCCGTAATAAAATGCGTTTATAATTACTGTAACCGTCTGTGTAGTGTACCATAATATACGCGATGGTTTGTCCTCCGGGCCCAAAATCGATGATCCCCTTTGATTATTTATTTTAAATGAACGTCAAAATCCAGACAGGAAATTTGATTTTGACATTTACGGCTACTGCCGTTCAATATTGCTGCAGTCGACTGCATTGCTGCAGAAAACGTGAAAAGGGTCATTCAATTCAATGGGTAGTAGGGTTATGACATGAAATGACGCAATGCCCAAATGAAATAAATAGTACATTTCGATGCTAGTGCGGAAAGTATGTCATTACTTCACGAGTACCGAGATAGGTATCTTGACAAGACTCGGGACGAGTGAAGAATGACATTTCCGCACGTGTATCGAACGACGTTTTTTAACACAGTTGCGGAAAAATAATAAAAACAACAAGTGAGGAATAAAAACAACAAGTAAGGAATAAAAACTTTGGAAACTTAAAACGCCGCTTAGTAAGAAAAAACGCCTCTTTTTTGACAGGCGTTTCGGCAGCTATTCCTTTAAAGTGATATTTTCCAGAATGAACAATAAATGGGCTACATTGTCCATTTTTTTATTTAGTGCAAATCGCCACACTGTAATTGTAACAGGGAAAGTTGTCACAAAAAATTACATAACATTTAAATTTTTTGTAAACAACTCATTTTTTTTGTATGGAAAGGTCTAATAATTAGTTCAAAAATGAATTCCTCGTTCCTAAATTATACGAAAATGATATATAAGTTGCCCTAGTTGCTAAGAACAGGAAGAAATATAGCATAGATTGGACTTGGTGAGCCGACCTTTTCACCCCCCTTTTGGGGGGCGTTACGATCTCGTGGCTACCGGGCTGAATCAGTTTTGTTTGCCCTAAGGAACAATCAATCGTGCCAAGCGGCATCGCCTGAGACAAAAGTGCATACTCAATGCGCTTACTTACCACTATAATTTAATAATCAAATTAATGGGCCCTGGAGGGAAATTCTCTGAAAACCTTAAGTTAGCTCATTTTACTTAAAGGAGACATTCTTTTATTTTTAAAAAGAATCTAAACTGCATTCAAAGGTTTTAAATTTTTTTTTTCAATTTTGCTTGTTTAAAAATATTCTTGAGTACTAAATAATCGATTTTATGGAAATTTTGTACGACAGACGAGTGTAAGACCTAATGTTTCTTGAAGAAATGTTATCATTAACATTAACTGTATCGACTAGTAGAATAAAATAGGGAGTGTTTATTGTTTAGAATTTTTAGTGGGTTCGATTCCCAGGCGAGACAAGCGAATTTCAAAAAACCTTTGAATGCAGTTTTGTTTCTTTTTAAAAATAAAGTGAGCTAACTTAAGGTTTTAAGGCACTTTCCCTTCAGGGCCCATAAAAAATGTCCACACTGTATATTCAGAGCACGTCTTATTCTCAACTGTTAGACCTTAGACTAATATAACTTGATCCCAAGTTTCCTTACAATTATACGTAATCGAGGGCCAGGTTCATGCTGGTTTCATGTCGCGATGCGCTCGCTGACAAATACCAAGCGGTAAGAATTGCTGACATTTGCGTCTTTTCACTCTCACAGCTCCCGCTACTAAAAGCATCGGATGACAGGATCGTTGAAAAGGGACAAACATATCGTTTGACGTTACGTTACTCTTCTCGTGAATTGTCAAAATTTAAAATTCGAAATTAGCTTTATAATTTGTCCGGGCGGCTATTCGAAGTATAACTAGTGTTGTTAAAGTTAAGACTTTTGAAAGCTAGAGCGTTAAAGGTTTGCTCACAAAGCGGTTTAGAACCTTAACGACTCACTTTTTATCACTTGTCAAAATGAAGTCTTTAAGACTCGGGCCTCATAGGGAACTCTAGCTTTTTAACTTAAGCTCAAGCCCCCGAACCTTAAAAGCTTGTGTCAAGCTTAGAGCTCATACGTTGAGCTCTCTTTGCAGAAATTATTTGTGTGTAGAGTATATCGGAAGAGTAACTTAACATCAGTTAACGCATTTACTGCCTGCAACGTATACAGGGTGGACCATTTAGAACCGTGATTCTCTTGCGTATGTACATCCAGATTTCAGATACATTTTCTATGAAACTATATTTTAAAATTTTCCCGTTTTGTTCCGTCCTATATGAGTGAGTCATAACTGTCATAAGAAATAAAAATAAAAGTATTTAAAAAAAGATTTATTACTTAATTAAGACTGGGTGATTGCTTGAAGATTTTTTTTTGTTTTTGCTCGAGCACTCTTTGTCAGCGTGTTCACATTTCACAACACATACCTATTCATACCAAGTTTCAACTTTCTAGTACTAGTCACTGAGCCAACCCGCGGACTGACAGACAAACGAACGGACAGATGGCGAAACTATAAGGGTTCCTAGTTGACTATACGGAACTCTAAAAACGCGATAAGTCATAATTATCTTTTTCTCTTTTTCCCTATTACACAAAAACGTATTAAATTTCACCCTACCTTATAGCATAGGTTGATCTTATTTGTTAAACGCTTTTACTTTTTGCTCCAAAACCTTCAAAGATTAGGAGGCTTTAAAGCTTGAGGCAAAAAGACTCGAGGTTTCTTTGCTCGTAAGCAGCAACACGAACTCTTAGTTCGAGTCGTTAAGGTTCCGAGGCTTTAAGGTTCGAGGCTTCAAGGCTCAGCAGTCGCGACTCAAGTCTTGTAGTTTACGCCTCAAAGCTTAAATCCACAACACTAAGTATAACTAAGTGGACAGTCGTTACTTACCAGTAAGATTCAGATCAAGCATAATAGATAGTTGTAAGACTTCAAGGGTCTATTTATATCTGACACAGCATCCAGTATTCTAAACGTTTTGTGAATAGATATAAAAATTTGACAGCTATCGTTTTTCATATAAAGACAGACACTTAATGCATTGAACTATTGAACCTTAACGCAATGCCATAAGCCATAAGGTATACTTTCCTAATATACCTTGAGGCTAATTCGAACTTTTTTATTAAAGATGTCATTTTTTTAATTTGCGTGTGCGTTTCGCTCCTACTAGTTAAAATATGTTTTGGTGCGAGCGAGACGGTCGGGGGCGAATGATAACAAAATTATATATTATTGACATCTTAAATAAAGTTCGGATTGGCCTCTGTGAATGCCTGGAAATGCCGCATACTTTTTTAATTTTTTATGCTGGAAATTGATTTAATTATCGAGAGAAAAATGTTATTCTTCCATAACTTGTGCAGTTACTGGCAAAAACTAGAAATGTCCATTAATTGTGCAAAACATTATTTGCTGTTTGTTTCCAAAATCTTGCTGCTATTCTACAAATATAGTAGTGACTCGGGAGATTTTTAAACATGATCGATACAACTACTTCATAACCACCATAGTAAACTTTTCTCTTGGTGTGGGAGTTCCTCGGTCATGAAAAACTTACAAAATAATAATTTGATTCAATAAATCTATAATTTACATTATTGTCGAGAGATATTCTTACCGTGTAGTCGTATAAGCTTCATAACCCATTCTACGAAAAATATCTTGTGGGAATTATTGTTTAAGTAGTATAAAAGATTTAAAAAAAAGTTTTATTTCTCAAAAACGGTAACTGATATCAAGTTATTACTTTAGAGACGGGTATTCAATATGATATAGAAATTCACCCATGTAGAAAAATTTGAGTGTGCATTTAATGTAACTTAAACTTTATATTGACTCCACTAGATGGCTATATTTATTATTTTTGCACTATAGCTAGCTGCATTGCATGTACGTATAAAAACTAAATGTAGGAAGGTATACCTTTAAAACGTAAGATACACTTGCCTGACCAATGCCACAAGCACAAATGACAAAACTGTAATGAAAGTATTGTAAAGTATTTTAGGCATGGATAGATATTAAAAGCCATCTTTAGCAGGGATAAAAAGTACGATTAATTTACCCTTTGAACGGCACGCGTATCGTGCGCGGCGCCGGGGCGTCATCGTGAACGACATGAACCTTGGCGGAATTATTAATGCACGAAGCTTGATATGAAGGCTGTAGCTTCGCGCGTCACTTGACAATCTTGACATCTTTGGCGGTCAATGGGTTAATTTAAGATACCATTACGTCTTGCCAATCTTAAAATGCAGTGATAATGATAATGTGTCGTTTTCAAGCAAAAGGTACCACATTGTTGCTTGATTGAAAACGTAACTTATTACATAATTTCGTCTACAACCGTGTTAAGGCACGCGCATTGAATGAAATATCGTTTTTAATACAGTTGCTCAAAAAGTGCTACTTTTCGTGGCTGTTTGGCGTGCGGAAAGTTGGTTTTCGCGAACTAGTGCTTTTTACTTTACCATTTTTTTTTAATTTTTACTTGTTCCAATTCATGACTACTTATTGACGAGTGTTAATATTAGTTTCCTTTAAACGTCGTAATCAACATAAAAACCTACTGTTAATGTAAGAATACGAAAAATATGCATATTTCATATTTTATTACTTACCTCTTCATCATTATAAGTATTATAACACGTTTATTTTTTAATGTTGAAAAACCGTTCTTAATAAGTTGTCTGAATGGAACGGAACGCCTGTCAAAGAAGAGGCGTATTTTCTTACTGCAAGGATGTTTGAAGTTTCCAAAGGCAACATTCGATATTGTTTTTATAAATATACGATACACAAATAATCATAAATAACGATATTTTGGTAATAATAGTACAATGTTTTAAAATTTACAATAGGGTATTTGACAACATTAAAAATATATAACGAATTGCTGTCATCCTGAAAGATAATAAACTAATAAAGTATATTTCACTATATTTGAATGTAAATTATGTTTAGTTTTTGGAAAATAAACGAAAGAAAATTTAATATTTTTTGAAATTTCATCAGGGACGTGAACGCTCTGTGATTGGTCAACGCTCGGATGACGTCACACGCGGGTAAACATTCTTGATTGCCTTGAGTGTTTTAACTGTTTTATTTGTATTTAGTTAATTTCAGTTATTGTTCCACAGTTTTCTGATATATTCCGATTTATCCGTATATCTAGTAGCACAATATTCATAAGAATCTCAAAATGAAGCCGAAATATGTGAAAGCTGATAGCGGCAACCTACCAGACATAGACGCATTAATGGTTGCACTTTTCTTTAAAGATAATCCGGATTACTATGCTGCGGAACTTAGAAATGTAAAAACAGCTGTGCGAGTACGTAGAAATTGTTTATTTACGAACATTTCGATTTCGATGATACGAATACGACGACGATATATATATAGAATACGATGACGAGAATAGTTACAGTATCTCCATACTGCACTTACTTTGAAAGAAAAAGTATGCTACTAACTACCTACTAATGCTGAAAGAGTTAAGTTATGAGGTTATGTAGTAATACATTAAATACCTAGATCTTGTTTCGTTAAATACAACAAAATCCGCTGCTTTAACTACCATATTTATTTACAGTTAAATATTACTTACATCGAAGTGGACTTCACACATAAAAACATTTGTATGCGCTAAAATGCTCTTTGGGTCTCTTCGCGCTACTTTTAACCACATTTTTCTTTTTTTTGGGATTCGTTGGAACGGAAACAAACAATTTGTCTGGATTTTTTTATAGTCGTACTTGAACATTGCGGCACTATACACCATTTATATACCATTTTACAGTGAAATAATCAATTCAATGCACATAAACCATAAGATTTACTAGGTCATTGACCGAGTCCTCAGAATAATGACTAAAGCATAGAAGTCGGGCAAAAATGCTTCGCAAATATGTATACCCGTACTTTACTTCCTTACGAATTAGATAATGTGCCGAAAAGAGATGCATATATGCTTGTTATTTCTCATTTACGTACGGTGTCATAAGTTTGATAATTTGCTAGGGATGTAACTGTGTCGACTTTTTATATCGATAAATTATGCATAAGTTTATGTGCCGTGTAAAAGAATAATCACCAAATTGGCAAATTGATAATAGTCTGGCTAATGAAAGTTGAACCTGAAAAAACGCGGCAATTTCAAGAAATCTGTAGCAGGCGGCTCGTTGAAATGAAATGAAATGCGTGGAATACAAGGATTGCATAACTTTTATACTTTTTATAATTTTCATATTCTAAAAATCATTAAAAAGTATAAAAATTATGCAATCCTTGGAATCAAAGAGCCGCCTGATATGAGGATTAATGCATGTACCTAATATAGCTTTTATCTCATTTGCAGTCTACCACTCAGAACCGTCTAACTATACCTCTCGTTTTTTTATCATTAGAAAGAAGGCGAGCGATCTTAACGTGTCGTTTAATCGAAAAACACTTTGAAAATAAGTCACAACAAGTATAATATACGATCATTTACATACTTTTGCTTTCATAAGTAAAATATTGCTATATTTATAAAAAAACTTGTCAATAAAAAGACACGTGGAAATGGTTTACCGTTTTTTCTAATGCTAAAAGACTAAGTATAGTTTCTAGTCATGTACAGTCAGCTGCAGAGAAAAGGCACCCCCCTGCATACAAAGTTCTGTAAATTAGTATGGACGTGGGGTACCTTTTCTCTGCAGCTGACTGTACCAAATAGGAAATGAAAAAAAAAAACGTTCGTGTAATATATTTTTTTTATTGAATAATAGGGAATATTACGCGAAACTCGGCGTAGGTGGCGCCACTATCACAATCTGAGGGTCTATCGCGAAACAAGAAAATCGAACTTTCGTTATCTAACATCTCTGTCACTCTTGCGTATTCAAGCGATAAAGAGGCAGCTAGATAACGAAATTTCGGATTCGAGTTATCCGGTAGGTCCCCTGAAAACTTGTCAAAAACCTGTTAAAGGTACAGTATGAAGAAGTTACTCTACGGTACACTAAAAAAGCTAGTGCTGCCCTCTGGTGGCAGAACATTGCAGTAATATCCCCTATTCCTCGTCCTTTGGAAATCTGAAATAAAAAGTTGAGTTTTGTGACCAACAATATTAATAAAAGGAACATTCATCAATGATCATTAATGTCTTTTTTATTAGGGTTCCGTACCCAAAGGGTAAAAACGGGACCCTATAACTAATACTTCGCTGTCCGTCTGTCTGTCACCAGGCTGTATCTCATGAACCGTGATAGCTAGACAGTTGAAATTTTCACAGATGAGTATTTCTGTTGCCGCTATAACAACAAATACTAAAAAGTACGGTCCCCTTGGTGCGCGCGTCCAACTCGCACTTGACCGGTTTTTAGTATTAAACTATAGTCTGGCAAACGCAATCTGTCAGTAAGTAAGAACAAAGAAAACTATAGGTACAGTCGAAGGCAAAAATATCGATCCAGACAAATGGCTTAAAAATATGTGAACACGATTTTATTGTCTGAGCGTACACATATTTTTGAGACTTTGGGAATGTATATATATTTATGCCCTTGACTGTACTTATCAATTAAAATGAATGAGACAGTCCTGGGCCAAACTATAAGAAAGCTGCAAATGTCGATAGGTTATTGATCTGAGGTCGATACATCACTATGCCAAAAATATAACCTTTCATACTTAGCAGAAAAGTTCGAAAATATATGCAAAAATCTATATAGACTTGAATGCAAGTAATAATTACATAAACAACATATCGATTTCTATGTTTAGGGTCAGGTCCTATAAATTAATTTCTTCAAAATTGAACAAAACTCACCGATTAAAGGTTATCGGTTCGTGCGTATTTTCTTTTCTTCCTGTATGCGATTTACAGCCCTCGATCACACAATACATTATCACAAAGGGAACTTCAAACCATTACAAATAAAAACTCAGCACGTTTTCCAACAATCTTTCAGGAATAGCAACAATATAATTAAAATAAACCAACATGACCGCTGAAACATCCCGAAATATTTCGACTAAAATAATACGACTATGTCAAGTTGTTACAGTTGTCACCTACCTGTGAAATAACGAACATA
The DNA here is from genome assembly GCF_947568885.1 of Cydia strobilella. NCBI lineage: Eukaryota > Metazoa > Arthropoda > Insecta > Lepidoptera > Tortricidae > Cydia > Cydia strobilella. Next base: position 21,571,183 of record NC_086068.1, read on the forward strand.
TATTTTATTTGGCTGGATTATATTATAGAACCACATAGGACCATTTGACATTTCCCTCAGTTTATCTTATGACAATACTGAAAAAAACGAAAGAACTTGCGGATTGTTGTCTCACTCACTCATAGACAAAAAGTAATAACGTGTTGTGAATACGATATCTTTTCCAAGCTTTTATTTTTGGCCGGCTTCTTTGCTTTAGTCATTATTCTGAGACCGAGTCTACTCGCGTGTGACGTCACACGTGTCACGTGATTAGCCCCTTTGCAAAAACAGCGTTTAAGGCGCGTTCAAAATAAATAAACTAACATTGTTTTTTTATATTTAATACAGTAAATTTCACGGAAATATCAATGTAGTGTAATTATTAAGTCATAGACAATCAATTAAAACCATTTTCAAAAATTAGTCAAATAGCCTATTGTTTCTGTCTTATAGAACATGCATTTGAAAAAAAAAACTTTCATTGAAGTGGGTTCAATAATAATAACAAAATCTATTCTAGTCGAATAAAAGCTAGAAAAACACTTCTTCATAATGTCAATGTCAATGATGTCACAGAATTAATAATATAAAAGTTTCGAATTCATTCCTTACTTACTTCGCAACTGTATTAAAAAAACGGCGTTCGATACACGTGCGGAAATGTCATTCTTCACTCGTCCCGAGTATATCTCGGTACTCGTGTAATAATGACATACTTTCCGCACTAGCATCGAAATGTACTATTATACACCTGTCTTTGTATAAATATTTTCCTGCCTTAATAGGCACTATCAAAGATCGCAATTTTTTTATCGATTACCATGGCTGTTAAATGTAATCCAATATGTACTCAAACTAAGGTTATAATCTTAAAATCTGACCAAATTACACATTTACACACTTTCAGGTAACAAATTATAAGTTATTAATAAATAAAAATAACCATACATACAGGTTGATTCACATATCGTTCTATACGAATTTTATTACACCTAACTTTTTTATTTATAATTAAAAAAATATTATTTTCTCAAACATGCTATGTAATATTGTTATTACGTTCTTTATATTAGGCTGGGAAGTATCACGACTCCGGCGCGGCTAGACGAGGGGCCTGTAATGAAATTTCATACAAAGTTGCAGGCCTAGGCCGGGAAGTGGCTCTTTTTTAATTTCCTTTTCACATATATTTGTGACACAGCATCATGGCATTCAGCCAAAAAAAAACTATAACCAATATTTGCTTATGGTTCGGAATGACATTCTGCCAATACCCCTTAAAAAAACAATAAACGATAATTAATATATTTTGCAGTTTTATTTGTATCGAATTTACAAAAAAATATATAAATAAAACATTATTAACAAATTCCAATAAAATTGAATTGCAAATTTACCTACAAATACAGATTTAAAATATAGTTGGTCAAACCAGTTTGTCAGTAAATAAGAACTATAGCGGGTGTAGGTATAATAATAACCGGCACTGAAGTTAAAACAGTTTATTAAACTTAAAGAACACGGTTTATGATACAACACAGTCCACTATACAGGTACTTTAAAATTACTAAAAAACTATTACAATTTAATGTTATGATACTCGTGATCGGTCGTAGGGTCGGATACGCGCACACGTCTATACACAAAGGTACCGGCTATCGAACCGAACTGAACTCGCGCGCAGCGCTGTTGCCTTCCGCGCGATACTCAACATGGCCGCGCACGCGACTACTATAAATTGACCCGCGGCTTAGTCTGTTAATACCCGAGCCGGGGTCTACTTAGATTAGCTCTATTGGGAAGATGCCCACTAGGCGTGCTATCTCGTACTAACGCACGCTTAGGCATCCCGTCTCTGTCACACGCTATAGAACAAAAAAACTATACTCATCCTTTTCTTTTGGGTGCTAGTACCAGTGTAAGACAAAGATAGTATGATTATCTCTGTCTATGTTTGAAATGAGATAGTCCTTTGACAAACATATTTCATTTAAATATTAGCGGTAAAAAATGTCTACTCAAACACGCGTTGGTGTTTTTTTAATCGTTTTGGAGGTAAAGTTGAACATTTTTCATTGTGTATCTGTAATTCTATTTTATTGGATTTATTGTGCGTTGTTTATTGTGTTATTTAATATGAGTTCCGACGAAAATATTAAATGAATACCTGTTAATTATACTCCATGTTTAAGGCAACGATGTATGTGAAGCATAATATCATAGAGTAACTTATACTAGAGCGGTACTGTCATAGTAAATTTTGTAACCCCAATAAATTCACTGCCATCTGTCGACACACTTTAAAACTAAAAATAAATATTTATAAAAATACGATAAAATGTATTTAAAAATGGATAAATGATTTTTTTTATTTGCATTAATTATTTTTATGATTTTGACCCATGTTCTTTCACTGATATGCGTTAAAATTATAAATAACAAACGAAACCGTCAACGCCCTCTATACGAGTGTAGGCCAAAACTAGTGGCGCCCTCTGATCGAGAATCAAATTTTCGTGATTTTCGAGGCACGTTTTTTCTTTATACTGTATCCATCTATTACGGAGTTATATCTATCTTTGATAATATCAACATAAAAAACGATGTAATCTTAGTTATGTGGCTAAAACTACAGTCAGAAGGATGCAAGGCGAAAAATCAAAGATACATAAATATACCTTTGAACATTTGTGTAATAAATTGATTAACTACATGTGTAAAATATACGACACGTGTGATAAAGATAGGTACAGGTGGTAGTTATATTTTGTGCCTAGTTTACTTTTAGTTTCTTTAGAATTAAAACTTTGATTTCGTGGAGATTTCTTTATTTATTTCATTGCATGTTTGAGAAAAGCACTATACATACATCGGCGTGAAAAGGGGTTGTCGGCCTCATAACTATCCTCATGTATATGCATTCGGCCGGCATCCCCTTACTTCCCGGCCTCTGTAGTAATGTACTATATTTGCTAACACATACCGACTAAGTAAATATAACGACTCTTACCTTGTCTCATAAATCTTCCTGTATAATTCAGGATTTATCGACAGTTTATTGCCAATTTATTTCTACTTGGCCTGAGATTTAAGCTATATTGATTCAAAATAAAATTAAAGTATATATTATCTACGCGGTCTCTTATTCATAGTCAATTTTAAGCTTTGTGTGTGTATTACATTAATTTCAATATAAGCGCTATTGTTTTTATAATCCTTATGCTACACTATGTAGAATAGCAGCCGGCCTAGCCAAGGTGACAATCGCTATCGCTTCGACAACGAAACGCGACAGTTGCGTTTCGATCGCTACGGAGCGTAAGCGATTGGCATGTTGGCTACGCGGCCTGGTCTATCCTGGACAGGCTGGGATCTAGCCCATGGGTTTAACAGGCCCGGGTATGTCATACAATTTGCCAAGCTTCCAAAAAAAAATCATAGGAAACAATAGAAACTTTCATTTTGGAAATGGAAAATTTTAGATTCTATACAAAAATATGTTTCCGAAAAATGTTCAATTGGAAATTAAGCAATTTGGAGACTCCGACGGCACATCAGTAAACCAGGGTATTGTTTGCAATTATAAAATTACATTTATGCAGGTAAGGTCAATACGGGTAAGTGTGGCTGGCCGTCACATTGGGCCTGTTTAGGTACACATTCATTTCATTATTGCGAGTTCATACATTGGCTACTTGCGTTTAATGGCAAATGTATGAACCCGCAATAAACACTAATAAGTGTGTAAGCAGGCCCCAATGTGAAGGCCAGCCACAGTGTTGGCCGAACGTTAATGCCATTGACCATTAAAAATTAACCATTGAAAAGGTTAATGGCCATTAACCATTGACGGAAAATGAATTAGTAATGGCCATTAACATCAATGGCCATTAATATTAATTTATTTCAAACCATTAACAATTAAAACGAACTAATGGTTAATGGCTTCACAAATCATTAACAATTAAATCAATTTTTAATGAAAATTAAAAATGTGATTGATAATTAATCACGTGCCCTATGAGGTACTGTGGGAATTATAACTATAACGGTCATAATTGTCACTAATAAATTAAATACAATGGCTTATCTTATTATATTACTACTTATATTGTAGTTTAAGTATTCTTTCTTGTTTTGTTATGTTGTATATGCTGAGCGAGGAATACTGTGCCTTGGTCGTACCGTATAGTACCACACTATCTACCGCAGTCTATAAATACTCTTATTGTAATTTTTAACATGATTTTAAATTGATTATTTTTAATTGCTATTATTATTATTGTACGAGACTAATAAAATAAACCACTGTAGCGTAGAATTACAACCGTACCGTAGGTATTGCACATTCTGTAACGCTTAAAACGGCATTCCTACACTCAATAACAATGGCAACGGGTCATTGTTTAGAGATTTTCATACAAAATGACCCATTTTCCAAGTGTAACTGGAAAATCAATACTTCATGCACCTTTTAGTTACCTAATTACAGAAACATTATATATATGTCAATATAAAAGTTAATAGTGCTTAGTATTTTCTTCATGAGCGAATCTCATTCTTTATCGTTTCCTAGGAAATCTTGTTTCGTTGGAGATCGATTCAGCTTAGGTATACCGCGCAGTGGCGGAGCGTCCAGACAAACAGTTATCCACCGGCTCCCCTAATTTAAGACCATTGAGCATCTTATTTTTATCTTTTTTAGAAAAATCAGGCCAACTTAGCACCGGCTTGCCCAATGGATATGCATGACGCCCCACAACTAATAATGAGCAAGTCCACCGGATGTTTAACTACATATTTAGTATCTTAGAATGGATGATTTAAAGATTATAGAAAACCTTTTTAAAAGGAAATTTATTTAATATTAAGAGATTCAACTAAGTGTTGTTCTTTTTTAACTAGCCACATAATATATATGTTTTGGGTAGGCTAACGAGTATAATAACCTCTCCTTAACCTAAGGTATATCATTTTATATACACTTACATAGTAACATTTATAAATTTAAGGTTTATTGCACAAAAAATATACGAACTAAATTAATCTATCTAACTTATTAATTCTAGTGCAATATCTCACCGATTTGGACGTATATAAGTGGTATCGTGAATCAATTCCCTAAACAGTGCATACTGCGAACAGTGTGCCAACTCTCACACACAAAACACTCCGTATTCGTATAAGTATAACATAACATAAGACTCCTTCCTTACTAAGTAACCTCTATCTATTTGTTCCAGCTTACCTACTCGTACGCATGTAGTAAAAACACGTGAAACGCTTATTTTGGCTACGAACGTGTTGTCACACTATAAATACCGATTACAACATTTAATTTACTACTAGATATGTTACGGGTGTCCGTAACCGACGACAATAATAGTAGTTATTAGTATTACGATACAAGTGCGAAAAATAGGATATTCGCAACGAGTTGCTATCAATTAAAACACGACCGAAGAGAGTGTTTTAAATCGACATGAGATGCGTATTAGCTATTACCCTTATATGGTCCTTTAAATTTTTGACATAGTTAAGTAATGTGCTAATTATCGCATTAGTGCGGTAAAGTAGCACATATGAACTAAAGCCTATTTTTTAATTGCGTAGACTAAAATGACATTTCATGTGTTGCTAGTTTTTTACATCTTATAAATAGTGATGTGCTACAACCAGTACTAACCGAAAATAAACTATTGGGAGGTAATATTGTCTTCGGTTACCGCGATAGTTACTCATGAAATAAAACTATGAAAACGGATTATATCGCGTATATTGAATTTATAATACATCCCGACGTTTCGAACTCTTTACAGCGTTCGTGGTCAACGGGTGACTGAGGAAAAATTACAAAATGCAAAAATACCCACATACTAAAATAATGAACAATCATAGACTACAAACTTTAAGGCTGGTTGTACATGCAAAATCGGTTCATAAGGCTAGTTATACACTATAATTATTTTTCAGATATATATATATATACGCGATAAAAAACTATGCCGGCTCCAACCCTACACCACGGACCCGAGAAGATTTAATTCCCTCCTAAATTGTAGGAGGGTATCCCAATATGGGACCGGCAACAAACTCGGCGGGACACATCTTTTCAAAACATCAGAATGTCCAGCATCATCCAACACTACGGTCTCACAGTCTATGTCTCGCTTGCTCCTTTATCAGGTGGACTACAGGATCCCAAGCTGGTGGTAGAGAAAAGCCATCTTCCCTATTAAAGTTTGGATATTTCTTAATCTCAATGGCCAGAGGTCCCACATTAAGATCCCCACAGTTGAGCGCAGGCCTGCCATTCTGCCTTTTGTCAGGGGGGTCACGGACAGGATCAGCCACATCTTGAAGCGTGCTTCTATAAAAACATATTTCAAGCCAATGAAGAAGATGTCACAATTCCTGAGGCCTGTAAAATGCAATACCCCTCTACAGACTGCAGGAGTGTACAGGCTGGACTGTGAGTGTGGCCTATCATATGTCGGGCAGACGAAACGGAGCATTTCCACTCGGGTGAAGGAACACATAGCTGATGTCAAGCACCGTCGACCTAGGTCTGCTGTCTGTGAGCATGTCATGGATAAAGCCAATCACTCAATCAAGTTTGATAAGCCTCTGGTTCTTGCCAAGGAGAAGCGTTACATACCCAGAATGCTGCGCGAGGCCATTGAGATTAAGAAATATCCAAACTTTAATAGGGAAGATGGCTTTTCTCTACCACCAGCTTGGGATCCTGTAGTCCACCTGATAAAGGAGCAAGCGAGACATAGACTGTGAGACCGTAGTGTTGGATGATGCTGGACATTCTGATGTTTTGAAAAGATGTGTCCCGCCGAGTTTGTTGCCGGTCCCATATTGGGATACCCTCCTACAATTTAGGAGGGAATTAAATCTTCTCGGGTCCGTGGTGTAGGGTTGGAGCCGGCATAGTTTTTTATCGCGTATATATATATATCTGAAAAATAATTATAGTGTATAACTAGCCTTATGAACCGATTTTGCATGTACAACCAGCCTTAAAGTTTGTAGTCTATGATTGTTCATTATTTTAGTATGTGGGTATTTTTGCATTTTGTAATTTTTCCTCAGTCACCCGTTGACCACGAACGCTGTAAAGAGTTCGAAACGTCGGGATGTATTATAAATTCAATATACGCGATATAATCCGTTTTCATAGTTTTATTGGGAGGTACTTATATTTGTTGATGAAGTGTCTGTAACACAATGAATGGATAATCCGTGACGTGCTTAAAGGGGACACTATGAGAGGTATTAAAAAGGGTGAAATAGTGCAGGTAAATATGTGAGGTGAGGGCTTCTTAAGGGATGAGTTCTGGAATAAAAAGTATCCTATGTCCTTGTCCCCGGGACTCAAACTACCCCTATACCAAATTTCAACTAAATCGGTTCAGCTGTTCAAGCGTGAAGAGGTAACAGACAGACAGACACACCTTCGGATTTATAATATTAAGTATGGATTTCTTATCATGTAGCGAGTAAATTTCATTTATTGTTTATTTTGAATCTAAAATTAATTTAATATTTATCGGTTATTCACAAACCGAAATCAAAGTTCAGCACTGTTTGTTTTAAGCTGGTATCTTTATTTCTACGTTTGACATTTGTGTTTGTCATTTTAGTCTACGCAATTTAAAAAAAATAGACTATGTACTGAAATAGTACATTGTGCAACATGGGGCGTAAGTTAAATATTGCAAACGAGAGTATAGTTATATCTCGATATAGATTTATAGACTCGAGTTTGCAATATTATTACGCCCCGAGTTACACACAATGTTGTTCATCACACTTGCGATACAAAAATGCAGTATAAAGATAAAATACTGTTAATTATAATACTAGAAACTCCCTAGGGAAAACGCTTTTTCTATAGTTCCCGCTAAGCCTGCGTGCAATTCCACATTTACTGAGCGAGTGTGATGAAATAGTTATTTACGATACAAGTGCGGAAAAGAGGAAATTCGAAACGAGTGGCGATAAATTCAAACACGACCGCAGGGAGTCTTTTAAATTGACACGAGTTGCGTACTACCTATTCGCACATGTATCGTACAACGTTTTACAGAACATATGGCCCTTTAAACTTTCGACATATGCACGAAAAGTGTTATTTACGCACTAGTGCGAGAAAGTAGCACTATATCTACTGTAAAAAATATTGTAAGCTCAGTTGCTAACAAAAACCGTCAATAATATATTTAAATAAATGAAAGTGTACACGCGCTTCATTTTTTAAATTAACAAATGTTATTATGTCTATCTTGACATTGAAAAAGTACATTAAACAAGTAAAATTAGATTTAACAGGCTTTGTTAAGACAAATGCAAAAGGTGAAAACAAGGATAAACCAAACATAACTTTGCAAACAAATTTAATAGCTCCTCTACTAAAACTAAAAAACAAATCCTACGAGATTGATAAATATTCGATAATAATTGATACTAATCATAAAATATTAATAATATGTTAATACCTAGTATCTTTTAGAGATTCTACTGCGATTTAATTCAGAGATTCTATAATTATATAAGGTAGGTTTAGATCAAATAATACAAAAATTATTGCAACCAGTTGTAGCCAAAAAAACTATCCTCCTTAATAATGAGACGTACTTTTGTTTGTAGGTACAGGTACCCTTTGTTATTGCTTTTATCGTATCAAAAAAGTCATATAAAAGTACGATCCCTTCGCTAGACTAACGTAACTGTTCAAATGGTCCACCGTATACCCGCATAAGTTTCCGTAAGAGAGTGTCTCCGCAAAGCGACTTGGAATATTTTTCCCTTACGTCGTACGTATACCTAACCGTGGAACATAAAGAGATTTAGCGCTATGTAGTTAAACGTGGGCTAGCGCTATGCGTTACCCATAGATTATAAGTAAGTAAAAGGATTGAAACGAATTACATTATTTAGGCAACTATTCGTAATAGTAGGGTAGTTAAGTAAGCGCTTTGAGTATGCACTTTTGTTTTGTCTCAGGTGATGCCGCTTGGCACGATTGTTCCTTAGGTCAAACAAAGCTGATTTGGCCCGGTAGCCACGAGATTGTACCGTTTTTTTCTTACTATAGCAATATGGGTAACAAATGAAAGCTAGTGAAAAGACCATTTCAAAAATATATGTAAACAGTCAGGTTTTTTGTTTTAACACTCTCAGCGCCACGTGGGCCGCCGGCGGCCCACAAATTTTCGAGTACAGTAGGCCACTATGATTTTTGAGTAACTTTATCAGCGGGCCACGTCGTCCGCCGGCGGCCCACAAGCATACGAGTGCAGCAGGCCACTATATTTTTTTAAAGATTTTACGAGCAGGCCACATGGAACGCCGGCGGCCCACAAAAGTTCCAGTGCCACAGGCCACTATGATTTCTCATCAGTTTTAATTTGCTTTATCAGCAGGCCATGTGGGCGGCCAGCGGGCCAAAGTGTAAACTTTACCGGCAGGCCACGTGGTACGCAATGATCCCACAAAAATTGAATTACCATCCTTTCATCTTGCGACTCCTCTTCTCGTATAATGCAGATGCAGAATAGGCACACGCGTGGTACGGCGTCAATAATAGGTAACTTTCCTTCTGTTTTGAAATAATGCAATTTTATTTGTGTCATTTAAGGGAACACCCATATATTCCGAAAAATGTTTTTCCGATTTTTATAACCACGATTTTCATAATCCCGATTTTTTGTAAGTCCGAAATATCAAAATTACGATTTTAAAAAACACGATGGAATAAAATCACGAATGTGCTACTTCCGAAAACTTAAAATCCGATTGTCATTTGACCGAAAGCTTAAAGTTCCGATTTTACACTTTTCCGAATTCTTAACTCACATTTTAGTAATGGTTACAGGTCGTGCCGCATCGATTTTCGGTGGTTAAATTCGGCATAAAATATTTTTGGCATAAAAATTCGACATAAATAAATTCGGCAGAACTGCGACCCTCAACATAACGAACGTCATAGATAAATTCTGAACCGTATGGTTTATAAAATTTTTCAATAGGTACTACAAATAATTAAGGAAATTTAGTCTAAAAACAAAAGGGGTGATCAACAACAAATCAAGTGTGTGTGTGTGTGTGTGTGTGTGTGTGTGTGTGTGTGTGTGTTCTTTTTGTATCTGCGCACTGCCTTTACATGCTACGAGCTGGGGTGGGGAATACAAAATGTATTTTTTTTTCTAAAAACTGTGCATACGAGTATATCCACGCGGATTTACAGTGTTGGTTTACGCACGTGTCCGTCCGGTCGCGTGAAAAAATTTTGAATGCCGGGTTAAAAAAATTGGCCAATGGAAATTTTGGCCTGCTGTGTTAAAACTTTGACTTGTCAAGGACTAAAAATGTATTAGGATTATGAGTTTCTGCTTTTGGTACGCCGGCGACCCACGTGGCCTGCGGGTAAAGTTGTTAAAAAATCATACTGGTCTGCTACAACAGAATCAATGTGGCCCGCCGGCGGCCTACTTGGCCTGCCGGTAAAGTTACTAAATATCACAGCGGCCTTCTGAACTCGATTTTTTTGGGGCGGCCGGCAACCCACATGGCCTGTCATAAAAACAAAATCGTGTGTTCTATGGCGCTGAGAGTGTTAATAATAGTTGCAGTTAAATGTAACAGAAAATTATGCTGTTATTTAACTTAATGTACTTTTTTTATTTTTGGATATATCTGGTTATTTATTATTAACATTATATAGAGGATATTCACAGTTACTTGGTATGTATTAAGGAATAATCCATTAAGTAATTTTCAATTTCAAAGTCAACTGTGGATTGTGAAAATTTTGAACGTTTTCTAATAATTTGTTAGACCAAGTATAGGCCAGGAAATGAATGCCCAAAAAAGTTAGAGGGAAATGCTTGGAACACAATTTTTGACTTCGTAGCTTTGTTTGGACTAGTTAGTGGGTGAGCGTATTAAAAGTCCCTGGCCGTAACCATGGTGCCGGCGGGAGAGGGGGGTTTGAAGGTTTCATTTTTCGGTTTTTCGATTATATCTCGAAAACTATGCGAATGAGCGGCATGGCCACTTATACATGTACAGTTTTTGAGATATCCGCTCTTGAAGGTTTATTTAGGACTCATTTTATTTAAATCTTGTTTTGCTACATCAGTGAAGCTGCTAGACCGGGTTTGGTACCGTTTTCGTATAAATTGGGGGTGCTGAATTCATTTATGGTATCAACATTTACACCATTACTAACTAAAAACAAAATTAAAAAACAATTTTCAGCTAAATCGGTTCAGCGGTTTAAGCGTGAAGAAGAGTTAAAAAAAAGTTATTTGTTTGTATGTTTTTACTTCGAAATGGTGTAAATTCGATACCATAACTGAATTTGGCACTTGCGATTTATACGAAAACGATACCAAACATGGCCTAGTAGCTTCATTGATGTAGATATCGAAATAAAATTGAGAGCCCCAAATAACCTTCAAGAACGGATATCTCAAAAACTATACAAGGTATCGAAAAACTTGACCTAATAAAACTTGTAACAAATTAAATCACTATTCATTTTGTATAAGTGGCCATGTCGCTCAGACGCATACTTTCCGAGATATAATCGAAAAACCGGCCAAGTGCGAGTCGGACTCGCGTTCCAAGGGTTCCGTACATTACACAATTTAAACAATGTATTTTTTATGTGAAACGTGAGTGAAATGTCTTTAAAAAACCCGCAGGGGTCGGATCTAAAACTAAGTAATTAGGCCCGACTCACGCTTGACTGCACATTTCTAATAGGTTTTCCTGTAATCCATAGGTAAAGATCTATTTTGTGTATTTTTTTCAAAATTTTAGACCCAGTAGTTTCGGAGATAAAGTGGGGGAATGGTCATTTTTTGCCTATTTTCTTGAATACCTTCTAAATTGTTTATCCTAAAATTAAAAAAATATATATATTTATGATTCTCACAATGAGCTCTTTCATTTGATATGTAACACGATATAGTTTGAAAAACTTTATTTTTTAATTTTTACATTTACCCCCCAAAAGTGGCCCCCATGTTTAAAATTCATTTGTTTACGTTACATGTTCGTCTTTGGGTCACAAACTTACATATGTATACCAAATTTTAACTTAATTGGTCTAGTAGTTTCGGAGAAAATAGGATGTGACAGACGGACAGACAGACAGACAGACAGACAGACGCACGAGTGATCCTATAAGGGTTCCGTTTTTTCCTTTTGAGGTACGGAAACCTAAAAAGCGAATTATGAAACCTTCAAACCCCTCTCCCTTGCGGCACCAGGGCTACGACCCAGTGTTGGCCGTAATTGTTAATTTTAATTAACCATTGATCAATTGCATTAACCATTAGTTCCGCCATTAACCAATTGCATTACGCACCAAATGCATTAGTTAATTCGAATTAAATTTTTGAGACGTCAATGGCCATTAAAGTTTCAAATAATTAATTAGAATTACTCTCAATTGCATTAACGTTTAATACAATTAAATTCGTGATATTTTAAAATGAGACAGCAAAATGACCCTGACTGAACCCTGGCAGTAGTAGCAGTACCTACTACCTAGTGGAATTCAGGTTTGGTGCAACCATGGTGCAACATAGACATACGCGGTTTTGGTCATTTGGATCGTCTTGATGAGCACTTCGGAGAGCCGTACCCATGATAGAGCTGATGCTGAACCCTGGCAGTACATAGAGGAACTAAGGTTTGGTGCAACATAGGCACACGCTGTTTTGGTCATCGGACTCGTCTTGATGAGCACTTAGGAGAGCAGTACTCATGATAGAGCTGATGCTGAACCCTGGCAGTACCTAGTGGAACTTAGGTTTGGTGCAACATAGGCACACGCTGTTTTAGTCATCCGACTCGTCTTGATGAGCACTTAGGAGAGCAGTACCCATGATAGAGCTGATGCTGAACCCTGGCAGTACCTAGTGGATCTAAGGTTTGGTGCAACATAGGCACACTCTGTTTTAGTCACTCGACTCGTCTTGATGAGCACTTAGGAGAGTGGTACCCATGAAAGAGCAGATGATGAACCCTGGCAGTACCTAGTGGAACTAAGGGTTGGTTGACATACCAGTCAAAATTGTCAGTTTGACAGTTTTTGTCGTTTTTAGTGAAAATTAGCATGTTTTGTTAGTTTGGTACTACGTGACATAGTTTAGTGTTGTTTGGCATATCAGTCAAATTTGACAGATTGACAGTTTTTGTCGTTTTCAGTGAAAATTATCCTTTTGCGATAGAATTTAGCACCCAGTGACATTGTTAAGTGTAGATTTATACTATCTGTCAAAATTGAGTTTGTGACATTTTGACAGTTTTGGATCCCAAATCGAAACGGCTTGTCCGATTTTGATAGGACCTTCAACATTAGTCATGGGATGGAAAATGTAGTTTGAAACATCTGTCAAAACTGTCAAAATTGACAGTTTTTGTCATTTTTAGTGAAAATTAACATGTTTTGTTAAAGTTTGGTACTAAGTGACATAGTTTAGTGTTGTTTGACATATCAGTCAAATTTGACAGACAGTTTTTGTCATTTTCAGTGAAAATTATCTTTTTGGGATTGAGTTTGTGACATTTTGACAGTTTTGGATCCCAAATCGAAACGGCTTGTCCGATTTTGATGGGACCTTCAACATTAGTCATGGGATGGAAAATGTAGTTTGACACATCTGTCAAAACTGTCAAAATTGACAGTTTGACAGTTTTTGTCATTTTTAGTGAAAATTAACATGTTTTGTTAAAGTTTGGTACTAAGTGACATAGTTTAGTGTTGTTTGACATATCAGTCAAATTTGACAGATTGACAGTTTTTGTCATTTTCAGTGAAAATTATTTTTTTGGGATAGAATTTAGCACCTAGTGACATTGTTAAGTGTAGATTTATACTATCTGTCAAAATTGAGTTTGTGACATTTTGACAGTTTTGGATCCCAAATCGAAACGGCTTGTCCGATTTTGATGGGACCTTCAACATTAGTCATGGGATGGAAAATGTAGTTTGACACATCTGTCAAAACTGTCAAAATTGAGTTTGACAGTTTTTGTCTTTTATAGTAAAAATCAACATGTTTTGTTAAAGTTTGGTACTAAGTGACATAGTTTAGTGTTGTTTGACATATAAGTCAAATAATATAATAATAATAATATATAATTTTCACTGAAATTGACAAAAACTGTCAATCTGTCAAATTTGACTGATATGTCAAACAACACTAAACACATAGTTTAGTACCAAACTTAGTACCAAACTTTAACAAAACATGTTAATTTTCACTAAAAATGACAAAAACTGTCAAACTACATTTTCCATCCCATGACTAATGTTGAAGGTCCTATCAAAATTGGACAAGCCGTTTCGATCTGGGATCGAAAACTGTCAAAAATGTCACAAAATGTCAATTTTGACAGATAGTATAAAACTACACTTAATTTATTTATTTATTTAATCTTTATTGCACAAAAGAAAACCTTACAGTACAAAAGGCGGACTACCAGTCAACCTTAAGGCTAAGCAGAGAAATTGTGGGCGGTGCTACAAATACAACAGCAAAAATAAAATAAAAATAACATATAATCACATATATACAAATATAATATACATACATATATATATATATATATATATATATATATATATAAATAACGATGAGACTCATTATGAAACTAATAAAAATACACTAAGAAACTTTCTTTCTTAGAACGCACGTAAGGATTTTTTGAACGCGAACTTATTTGGCGCATTTTTTATGTTAAAAGGAAGTCCGTTCCAAAGGCGCGCCACCTGCACAGTGAACGAATACGACATGAACCCGGTGAATTCGGTGAAGAGGGATGGACAGAGACATATTGCCAGATGAGCGAAGTTGGCGGTCGCGAGAAATGCCGTAGTATTGAAATAAGGATTTGAGGTACTCAGGAGAGTGTGGATCGTTAAGCACAGAAAAGAGAATGGAAAGCAAGCGAATATTGCGAATTGGAAGCCAGCCAAGCTGAGAGCGAAAGGAAGAAACGTGATCATATTTGCGGAGGCAAAAAATGAAGTGAATGCAGTTATTCATCAGGCGATCCCATTTGTCGAGAAGCTCTTCGTTTAAGTCCGGATAACAAACATCACCATAATCAATAATGGGCAGTATAAGGGTGTTCATTAATGCAACTTTAGTTTTGATTGGTAAAAAGTGTTTCAGTTCAGTCCCTTAATAATGTCACTTGGTGCTAAATTATATCCTAAAAAGATAATTTTTACTGAAAATGACAAAAACTGTCAATCTGTCAAATTTGACTGATATTTCAACCAAACTTTAGTTCCACTAGGTACTGCCAGGGTTACACGGGGGGGCCCATAGCGTCATGTCGACGGCTGTACATGGGTGTCGTTAAATCCATGGCCCTGTACGGAGCCCCAATCTGGGCTGACGTTTTAAAAAGGAAGGAGGTAGCCCTACTTAGGGCACCTCAAAGGGCAATAGCAACGAGAGTGATAAGAGGGTACGGAGGACACTGCCCAGCACACACTGGAAGTATGCCCAGCCTGGGAGGAGGAACGCCGCACTTTAACTGCTGTGGTGGGCCATGACCTCTCGCTGCCCACCGTGGTCCTAAACATGGTTGAATGTGAGAGGTCGTGGCAGGCTCTTCTGGACTTCTGCGAGGCGGTCATGGTGCAGAAGGAGATGGCAGAGCGCGGCAGGGAAAACGATCCAGCTTCCCAGCCAATGCGCCGAAAGCGCGTGGGGCGGCGGCGGCTGGCATATGACCGCCGACTTCCCCCTTAAGGGTCCCTGTGAGCGACAGGCTCGGGGACGTCTGTCGCCTACACAAGGGTCCTACAAAGGCGCGCTACTAGGGAGGTAGCGGGAATAAAATTTCCCTCCAGAGTTGGGTCCGGAGTCCGGACAGCCGCTGGCGAAGCTGCGGAAGAGTGCTCCAGTGTTCCTGTGGCCTCGCCTTATAGCCGGTCCGCCCGCCTTATAGCCGCCTTATAGAGGCGGTCAAGAGGGGTTTTTAGCGGGTAAACCGTGGGTCTCATGAGCCTATACGGGAGTCCCACATAACCATCCCAGGCCCGTCCCCGCGCCTGGGTGGTATGCAAAAAGCATTTTCCCCTCTATAAAAAAAGGTACTGCCAGGGTTCAGCATCAGCTCTATCAAAGGGTACTGCTCTCCTTAGTGCTTATCAAGACCAGTCGGATGACCAAAACAGCGCGTGCCTCTATTATGGGTACTGCTCTCCTAAGTGCTCATCAAGACGAGTCGGATGACTAAAACAGCGTGTGCCTATGTTGCACCAAACCTTAGATCCACTAGGTACTGCCAGGGTTCAGCATCAGCTCTATTGTGGGTACTGCTCTCCTAAGTGCTCATCAAGACGAGTCGGATGACTAAAACAGCCTGTGCCTATGTTGCACCAAACCCTTAGATCCACTAAGCTCTATCACCAAACCTAAGTTCCACTAGGTACTGCCAGGGTTCATAAGGAGGATGAGTAATACATACTCAAAACTTTTACAAGTTCAGTCTTGCTGACCTTTGATCCCTTGGACGCCTTTATAAAATTATGATATTTCTTCTTCTTAATTGTTAGTTATCAATCACATTTTTAATTTTCATTAAAAATTGATTTAATTGTTAATGGTTTGTGAAGCCATTAACCATTAAGTTCGTTTTAATTGTCAATGGTTTGAAATAAATTAATATTAATGGCCATTGATGTTAATGGCCATTACTAATTCATTTTCCGTCAATGGTTAATGGTTAATGGCCATTAATCTTTCAAATGGTTAATTTTTAATGGTCAATGGCATTAACGTTCGGCCAACACTGCTACGACCGGGGACTTTTGATATGTTTACCTCCTAACTAGTCCAAACAAATTTACGGAGTCAAAAATTGTTTTCCTAGCATTTCCCTCTATACCTTCTTATTGCTTGGCCTAACAAGTAGTGAAAACGTTACAGTACTTATGTTATATATTTGCAATCTACTCACAAATCCGTTTCATTTGGTACCCCCACATGGTATGCTTAGAAGAAAAAAGTAAAAAAAACTTTGTACTGCCGACTTTATGACGACACAGCAACTACCCCCACCACTTTCGCGCTTGTCATGAGTCATCTCATATATTTGTGTTCAGGACATCACACTGAATGCACTGATACCAAATATACCCGCATGTCCGACACGACATGAGCGAAAATCGATTTCTAGAAGACTTCTAGACCAAAAACCGACGCTCTATACCTACTTTGCACAGTTTTATTAACTTTAAAAGTTAAAAAAATCACTTTTTAGTTTTTTTTCTTAGCCCGTTGTAGTGTCCCACTGCTGGGCAAAGACTTCTCCACTTGATTTCCACAACTCCCGTTACTTTTTAGTATTATAAAAAAAATATGACTTATTTATTAGTTCTTAAGTATTTTCGAAATACACTTATTTAAAACGTAACATTAACGGCCATGCTATATTAACAAATAACTACTAACAAGGCCCCAAATATTGCTTTGCATGTTATATTTTTATCTCATTAGCGATAATTCGAATTCGAAACATCATGATGCTAATAATGTTTGTTCAAATTTATTCAAATTGTCTTATGCTAATTAATTTGTTCAAATTGTCTTTTAAGTGCTCTGCCCAACCACACATAACAAAGTTGTATGAGACTCGGTTAACAATTGAATGAGTTTTCAAATGTCAACAGAGTTCTCACGCTATAAAATATTAGAACGAACTGTGTTTACCAATGTAACATACGGTTGTTATACCACCAGCCCACCGCGTACGGGCAGTAAGTACTAATTGTTGTAAATATTTTACGTTAAATTTAAAATTACTCACAGCGCGTTAGTTATTAAAGGAACTATGATTTTTTCCGAGCGCCCGGCTCAATAGATTTATCTAACTTTGTGGTTTCACTCACGTATTTTTAGTCACTCGCGCGACATGTTTCGGAGAGCCTTAGGTCTCCATTTTCAGCGCAAGACCTCCCTCAACCAGTTATATCTCATCGACGCGGCGCACTGCAGTACGTGACGCCCGCCCGTCGTGACCGCTACTCACTCAGGCACTGTTAGTGCTTGAAAATGGAGACCAAGGCTCTCCGAAACATGTCGCGCAAGTGACTAAAATATGTGAGTGAAACCGCAAAGTTAGCTAAGTTAGTATATCTCACGATAGTTTAAATTCGATCAATAGATTCAATTCAATAAAACATTAGGTTCCATCTCGTGAGACTATTTAGAACCGAGCATAGATGGTAGATTCTATAGATGAGCTATACGCGTGCGTCCGTGAGGGACAGAACATATCTACGCAATGCGACAAAATGATTGGTCGGGTTATTTGTTGCCCACCGTATGACCGGTGGGGAATAAAAAAAACGTGAGACTGTGACAAGGACAAACAATAATAGCGCTTTCTCTGCGAATCCTACTGAAAGATACATAAGACTATCCTGTTTTGTCAGTTCCCCCCACGACTAATACTAGATTCATGGAACCGAGACTCTAATAACAGTCCCAGTCTGTAGCGTCACTCAAGGCTAATCTGAAGAAGCTTTGGCTTTCCAATCAGCGTGATCTGGTTAAGTACTAACCTTTATTTTTATTTTCTTACACTTGTGATATTTATATATATTATAATATATATTTAGTATTGCATGTATGTATGCTAGTATGTATTTTAATGTATAGTGTTATTTCTTTTTTAAATATTAATTTGTACATCCTGTAAGTTTGTCTATCTGACCTGGCTATAGTTTTCCACTCATCTACTCGAAGGTTAGCTGAGCTGGAAGAGATCCCTTATAGGGATAAGTTCGCCTTTGTACTTCCATTACTGTAATTTATTTTTGTAAACCTGTGTTGTGTACAATAGTGATTACTACTACTACTACTACTACTAATTATAAGCCTGAAGTATAATAGTGATATTTTGTTGGGGTGAGTGTTTTATACTTTATACGGTATAAGACACTCGTTCAAAAAAAAGATAAAGAATATGTAGTGTGAAACTCGTGGTACGGCTTTGTAGTTGCACTACATCAAATTGGTGGTTTTCGGAAGGAAATGCTTGAGTCACTTTAGAAAACACCGATATCCCCATACACGTGCCTATAAAAATTGAGGAGTTCCCTCAATTCCTCATGGATTCCATCGTCAGATCAGACCCAAAAATATTACGGAAACACCTCGGAGGTAAGAGGTAAACAAACAAACACCTCAAACGAAAAAAGAATTACTCAAATCGGATCACGGGTGCAGCATGGGCGCATGACCATATATTTCTGGTCAGGGTTTACCTACATAACTCTTTGTCCCAAACAACCTCGCGAGACGGAACTTGAAAATATGCCATATTGAAAAGCTACCTACATTATCTGATGATCGAATTACATAATAACGACCGAAGGTAGACTACTAGGTATATACATACGTATATTAATTAAGGGCAACTAAAGTTTCATACGTGTTCCTATCGCGTATCACTAATGTTTTTGTTCCAGTTTTGGCATCTAAAACGGCCATTCCCTGTCTAGAAATTTCCTTGAGCAAGTTCACAAAACTTTCGTACTTTGGTGAGAGTTCTTTATCATATTGGTTAATATTTATTTTTAAAGTAGGTTTGGGGTATTTTAACGTTTTGGTGTGCCACACGAGCACCTTGGAGCAATTCTCAGCTAATGGTTCTATGTCCTCTAACTTTACTCCTAAACTAACAAGGAACATGTCTTCCTCATGTCCTGCGATATATGGCATAGTAGCGGACGGCTTCAGAAATTCGATGTTTACGGCAAACCCTGCCATGTCGACTGGAAACCTCCGCGCGGCCGGCCACGAGTCGAAGAACCCGATCACCTGTAACCAACACAATCATTTATTACATATAAGGCAAATAGCTCGATCATCATCAGCGTTCACTGCCATTGCCAGGTAACCTTGTACCTAGTACCTACAGAATCACCACTAGTAGTAGTTGGTGGGTAACCCATACTGTTTCTGGTGTTCCCTCGGTAGGATATAATTTTAAAGAATCGCTTGTTTGTCAAAACTCACCTTCTCAAGTGAGCGGGAAAGTATCATAATAAAATTTTAAACATTTGAATATTTTTTTAATACAGTTGCTCAAAAAGTGCTACTTTTCGTGGCTGTTTAGCGTGCGGAAAGTTGGTTTTCGCGAACTAGTGCTTTTTACTTTTCCAATTTTTTTAAATTTTTACTTGTTCCAATTCATGACTACTTATTGATGAGTGTTAATATTAGTTTCCTTTAAACGTCGTAATCAACATAAAAACCTACAGTTAATGTAAGAATACGAAAAATATGCTATTTCATATTTTATTACTTACCTCTTCATCATTATAAGTATTATAACACGTTTATTTTTTAATGTTGAAAAACCGTTCTTAATAAGTTGTCTGAATGGAACGGAACGCCTGTCAAAGAAGAGGCGTATTTTCTTACTGCAAGAATGTTTTAAGTTTCCAAAGGCAACATTCGATATTGTTTGTATAAATATACGATACACAAATAATCGTAAATAACGATATTTAGGTAATAATAGTACAATGTTTTAATATTTACAATTGTTTCTGTCTTATAGAACATGCATTTGAAAAAAATACATTTATTGTAGTGGGTTCAATAATAATAACAAAATCTATTCTAGTCGAATAAAAGCTAGAAAAACACCTCTTCATAATGCCAATGTCAATGATGTCAGTGTCACAGAATTAATCATATAAAAGTTTCGAATTCCATTCCTTACTTGTTGCTTTCTTATTTTTTCGTAACTGTATTAAAAAACGTCTTTCGATACACGTGCGGATATGTCATTCTTCACTCGTCCCGAGTCTTGCCACTCGCCTACGGCTCGTGCCAAGATATCTCGGTACTCGTGAGGTAATGACATACTTTCCGCACTAGCATCGAAATGTAGCATTATCTACGCACATATCGTTAGTACTCTAAAATGCGTTCAGAAATCGTAGGAAATGACCATTATTATAACCAATTTTACTATGAGAACTTTCTGATCTGTAGGTAAAATCTGTACTTTAATGTTATTACATTATGGATTTTTGTAAGGTTATGAGTTTAAATTTGGAACAGCTGTCGGAACTCAAGTGGGTCTCTATTCTAGTACCCATAGATATAAAAAACAGTTATCGATACGAAACGTCAATTCAGTATGTTTTTTTAATATAATCCGCCCGACATTTGATCTCGAGTGATATCAGAATAGGGACTTCATTCGTTTGTCTATAATTAAATTTAAAATAATAATAATAATAATTTAAAAAAACATTCGTTTTGACGGAGGATCGAATTGCCGCCATTACTGTTGTCATTTGTTTGTTGGTTTTTTGCTGTTACGAAAGTAGAATTGTGAAAAGTTGTTTGTAATTTTTATTTTTGTTGAAAATATGAGTAGTTTGATTCTATATTTTTTCAAATTTATAATTTATTGCATTATTTTAATTTCTATATAGTCTATCGATATTTCACATATGCTATAGTGGGTCAAGCAAATCTTGTCAGTAGAAAAAGGCGGCAAATTTGAAAAATTGCGGGTTAGCAACACTGTGTTCGAATAATTCCAAAATTGCGTGTCATCTGTTGTCTTATCTGTGGAATGTGGATCGCCATCTTGTTTGTTTATATTCTGAATCGTCTCTATTTTATAGGAGAATTTCTGTTGTCACCATTAAATACCAATAAGATTATGCAAATGTGCATGAACTTAAGGTGCCTACAATGTATAATCGTGCTCATTGATGGTAAACATTTCTAAAATTTGAGGTTATGATATTTACTGGAAGAACTTGGGAAGAACTGAACTTTTAAGATTATGTGCTGTTTTTTTGTTTTAGGGTTAAAAGGCATAAATAAAATTAAAAAGTATGCCTAAATCTATCCAATAAGACCACAAATGGAGTTCTGAAAACCGTCCATAGGCCCACATGTCTAAAGGGGCCCACTGACTATCAGTCCGCCGGACGATATCGGCCTGTCTGTTGTTCGGAACTGTCAAATTTTTGTTCTAACTGACAGGCCGATATCGTCAGGTGGACTGATAGTCAGTGGGCCCCTTTATATTTTCAGCGACTGATTAGACTTTTTACAAAGGTAAACTTTTTAAGCAGTATTAAGAACCTTGAATATATCGCCGTTCATTCGCAACATCAATCTAATCCTTACATATTTTGTTGCAGGATTAAAACTCGCCCAATATAAGGCGTTTAGTATTTTCTCTTTAGACAACTTACCTACGGCGGTTTATGTACGTGTACAACGCAACCAAGGCGAAAAATAAACTTATTATTTGAAATTTAACAAAAATATTGAGAGCAATGGGAATCTGTAATATTCTTGTAATATTGGTAACTTAATAATATTCTTTTGATGAATGACCTGAATTATAGTGTAAGCTAAAGTTAGGTATATCTTGTTTACCTTTAAAATAAATAAACACCAAAATAATAATTGTTTGTTTTTATTTTTAATATGTATAATATACAACCATGTAAAAAATTTACACAGGTATGTGATATTCTTCAGGAAAAGTACAATTATTTACATTAACAAGTGGCATATTTATTATCTTCGAGCTCCTTCAGTTTCTGAACTGGCGTAAAAAACAGCCCCCTATCGCAGTGCTGATATTCTGTTTGCTCCCTATCTATGTTTTCTAAAACAAAATCATATCAAAATGTAAACAGTCCATATATTTGATATTTAATAAGTCCTGTAATCGTGAGAGGAATAGTTACACTGATACCCTACCAGTGACTGCTCAGTGGTTTATACAAATACAAAATTCTTTATTTAATAAATTAGTTTTACAAAATGATCTAAGGGGATGGAACCGCCCAGTAAGCTAAAATATTAAAATCCAGTAGGATATGTACCAGCGGAAGCAATGATTTGTTTCACATTCTTTTTTCCAACATAATCCGTTTCTAAATATTTTTTGATCTTGTCAAACTTGTTAATCACCTATTGATTAACAATATTATCATCGTTTTTATTCCATAATAATAACCATTTCAAAATGTTTCAATAAAGTATAAACCGCGATTTTGGTTCGATATACATTGCTGCTTTTCTTAGCGCAATACTGCATGAATACTGCTCTTTGAGTGTTGCCCTACTTTAGTTTGCTTTACATTGCTACTGACAAGATTTGCTTGACCCACTATAGCTCTAGTAGCAATGCAGATCATTTCCCTACGGCTTCTGAACCCATATTAAAGTACTTATGATATGTGTGTAGATAAAGTAGTGTACGCAACTGTACATAATTAGGCCTTAAAACACTCGTGTGATTCTATTATGAAACTACAATTGTGTTTTGAGGCCTCTCATTATGTATCAGTTGCATAAACTACTATTAGCTGTGGCGTTTAACAAATTCACTGCCCCAACGCACATGTGCGTTCACCGTCATAGAAGTTTGTTCCTAGGCCACGCCCCCTGGCAGTGAATGCGTTAAAACAATTTTGAAAACAAAAAATGTTCAATGTATTTAATTAGAACATGCTAATTATGGACCGCGAGCCAGGCGCAAATTTCGTCAGTCATCGCCTCCCGGGCGAAAACTCGTATAGAGTTAACGGCTATGTATGATGAAGCCTCGTGAACGTCAGCTGCCGCTCCGTTGGTGGGTTGAGTAATGGCAGCCACCGAAACGCGTAACACGGTGTTTCCACCACGATACAACCTGCTGACGATTTGTTTTATTAACAGTAGCATCTAAACTATCATCTGACAAAGTATCAAACGGGAGGCGATGACGCCGATGACTGAAAAGAATTTTCTTTTTTACATGTTCATGTGACCAGCTAACGGTCTTTCCACAGCGATACAATCGGCTGACGATTTTGTGTATTCACAAAAGCATCTAAACTATCATCTGACAAAGTATCAAGCGGGAGGCGATGACAATTTTTTTTATAGACTATTTGCTGCCATTCTTCAACCCACCAACGGAGCGGCAGCTGACGTTCACGAGGGTTCATCATACATAGCCGTTAACCATTATACGAGTTTTCGCCCGGGAGGCGATTGGTCATGGAAATCTGTTCCTGGCCCGCGATCTATTATTAACATATCTAATTATATATTTTCAAACAAAAAGAACTTAGTGATCATGATCAATAGATCTATTTTGTAAAAGAACCTCTAAAGTTTAGAGTCCGAATCATAAGTATGACTTTCTCGAAGACACCATTTGCAATTCATTTAATCAGGGGCCGTACGAAAATGATATATAGGGTGGCTAAAACTAAGTGCATTCCCGTTGCCAGGGAGGCTTTGGGATTAAACTGAGCAACTTTTACTATGGGACCAACCCCGAAACCGGCGAAAAAAATTTGTCTGTTTCATACATTTTGGCTGGTTCATTTTCTATGGGAGGATAAAAATTTTTTTCACGATTTCGTGGTTGGTCCCATAGTAAAAGTTGCTCAATCCCAAAACCTCCCTGGCAATGGGAATGCACTTATTTTTTAGCCAGCCAGCCTGTATAACTTGCTCTAGTTGCTAAGAGCAGGAACAAATATAGGTAGCATAGATTGGACCTGGGGAGCCGACCCTTTCCCCCCTCTTTTTGAGGGGTAGGGACGGTACGGTCTCGTGGCTACCGGGCCAAATCAGCTTTGTTTGACCTAAGGAACAATCGTGCCAAGCGGCATCGCCTGAGACAAAAGTGCATACTCGCTGCACTTACTTTTACTAACTTGGTTCGTATTTATTAGTGACATATTAGAAAAAAGGCTATAGCGCTCTAGGCAGTTATAGTATTTTTTCACAATTCATAACTCCCGCGGATACAATATAGGCCTTTGTCCTTTAGTACACCTGCATGAAATAAGATCTTTTCGAGCAAGTGTGATGAAATAGTAGATTGTGTCACAAGGGAGCAAAATTGCATATTAACGGCGAGGGCGTACATTGAATCCTAAACGAAGCGAAGGATTCTAAAGTAGAATACTGAGCGTAGTGAGGGATTCAAGTGTGCTACGCCCAAGATGAAAATAATTTTGCTACCATGTGACACATACTGCTTTTCAGATCACCTATGAGGTAATCACGTAATGGACTTTGAACACGATCAGATTTCAGGGTTATACTCGTAACAAACCTACTACTACTAGAAATTGGTAATAGGAACTCTGTAATAAAACAACGCAACCTAATTGTGTTTGGGGTTTTTAAAATTGTCTCGATAAGTATTAGTTGCCTGTGGAAAGAAAAGTACAGTCAGCGAAAAAAGCGTGTATTTTTGGTACACGCTTGCCAAAAACCTGATTTATATATAATTTGTCCAGTTCAGTACAAATCTTGCGCCGGTTCTCGTGAGTTTTATAATAATAATAATAATAAGCCCGCAGGGCAGCTTGTGGCGAGCTGTTGGGGAGTGACGACCCCACGGACCCGAGTGCTCCAGAGAGTCGGTCAGGGTCTCCGTCTCCGGCGTGTCTTCGTCGGTCGGAGTGGACCCCAAGGGGACCCGCAGGACTCTCAGCTCTGGCTTGCCATCATTGGCCGTCCAGAGGGGAGTCGTAAGAGCTATATGCTCCAGGGGTGGAAGTGAAAGATGCATAAGACGCGAGTTGGCACAGTGGCTGGTAACAGCCACTGGGTAGAAAGCGGCGCACACCTCTCGACACCCCTGAGCCGCTCACACCGGTGTTGCTCCTGGTCGTCTTTACGACGGCAGTTTCAGGGGCCCATCTAGTCGGCGGCGAGTCACCGCCTGCCTCGATAACGTGTACAGACATTGTTATGGCAGGTGTCCGGACCTCTCAGCAATAGCCCAATCTTTTGACCAGCCAAACTTCAATCCATAAACCGGTATACTGTTCACTTTTTCTACAATAGTCCCAATGCCTGCTGCGACCGGTTCATGGGTGTCTATTGTTGCACCTGTGAACGGGTTCCAGCAGGCATTCTACATGACATTAAAGCTCTCCAAGGGGCCTCTACGTGTTGGATCTATATCCCCACGCAAGCCTATCAAAAGACCGGGATTTATATGCCCGTGAAATCCAGAAGGA
This sequence comes from Cydia strobilella, assembly GCF_947568885.1. Lineage (NCBI taxonomy): Eukaryota > Metazoa > Arthropoda > Insecta > Lepidoptera > Tortricidae > Cydia > Cydia strobilella. The sequence goes on from NC_086068.1 coordinate 21,597,242, forward strand.
GATACAAATAATAATAATAATAATAATAAAATTATTTATTTCGGACAAATGCATCCATAGAGTGTTAGTACTACAAGCAGAATCTTAATCTAGTGTTAGTATTTAATACAATAGGTACCTACTTATATTATGAAGTTTTACCTATACCTTCAAACTATTACTACCTACTACCTACCTACATTATGTTATTGTTGGACTGCAATTTATATATAATGAAACTCCAGGTCTTAATTTAAGAAATATTTGTAATCTTGTTTGTTAACGACTGTTTGTTTCTTACATAAATAAATAAAATAATGTGCATAAAATTTTAAGATAGTGTCCAAGAACAGAAAAGTGTTATTTTGATCCCTCTTAGCGGGAAGAAAAGTGCCACTTTGATCCCAACTAGCAGGGGCTAGCTACTATTTTCAAATTGGTGATGTGAAATAGTAGATTGTGTCACAAGGGAGCAAAATTACATATTTACGGCGAGGGCGTACAATTGAAGCCTAAACGTAGCGAAGGATTCTATAATAGAATCCTGAGCGTAGCGAGGGATTCAAGTGTTAACGCCCAAGGTGAAAATAATTTTGCTACCATGTGACACATACTGCTTTTCACATCACCTATGAGGAAATTACATACATATAATTAGGTTTCAAAACATTATTATTTTAAGCAAACATCGATACGGACAGTGCCAAAAATATGTATACACGACCTTAGTATAGGTACATACTTGTGGCACTTTGTCCGTATCGATATTTTCAGACGTGACTGTACTGACAAATTAAAAGTACCTACAGCTCATAATTATGTACCTAATATCTTTTCAAAGACAGCAGCAAACACCTAAAATGATACAATGAAAATCAAGTACATTATTTTTGTAGATTTTTCTGGTAACAAATTAGCTCTTACCCCTTTGAACCAAATTTTCGGAAGAACACTATGAAGACTGACATCACTTATATTTATTATTATAAAGTTATTGATTTAAACTAAGTATTTACAAATTTATGTACAAAACTTTTTAAATATAAACTTTTTAAATTGCGTAGACAAGTATGGCTGCGTTAAGGAGACCTAAAATGTCAAAATAAAAATTAAATTATTAAACTAATGTTTTTTTACGTTTCTTTGTAACTATTACGCTAATTAATTAATTTACTTAATTTAAATATGCTATTAATTAATTTAAAATACGCTAATTACATTTATTGTTTACAATTACAACAAAATATTATTTAAGTTAGAAAAATTGTATGCACGTAATCGATTATAAAGAAATTGTAATCGATTATATGCATACTAATTTCATATGTCTTTGTGTCAATATTTCATACTGGCAACAAAATGTCCTTGAACAGAAAAGTGCCACTTTGATCCCTCCTAGCAGGGAAGAAAAGTTCCCTTTTCGAATAGGTGATGTGAAAAGTAAGTTTGTGCGCGAGGTGCGTACGGCCACGTGGCGTTAAGCTAACCTGAGAAAACTTTCTCCCTGCATGTAAGCAAATTGTAACTACGATTATGAACTTCGGCGTAATCGGCACAAATACTGATATTTAAATGCAAAACCTATTTATTATGTTAAACTTACCTTCCCATTTTTTACAATGGGCGCAGACACGCCGTATCCTCCAATAAGACCCACGGGAAACATGGATACTCTCTTAGTATCTCTAATTTCATCAAAGAGTTGCAGGTCCACCGTGTTATCGTCGTCGCCGAAGTAGAGAACGCCTTCATTTACGTTAGCCAGAAGCCAGGAGAGGGCCACTCGACGATTTGCTACTCCACGTGGAAAGTTGGCCACTTTATATGTATATGGCTTCGGGCTGGATATGTGTGTGAATGGAAGTCCAGAACGTCTGCAAGTTATAGAAAGATTCAAGAACTAGGTAATCTATACACTGGATTAATAACATCACCCTCCATAACTGACTTACCTAAGGATATTTGCGACTTGTTCGGAGCACAGGGGCTGGTCGTCGGCCACAATCCAGTGGATGCGGGGCACGTGCATGAGCGTGTGAGCGAGCCGAGTCAGCTCGGGCACCTGCTCTGGCCGCGGGTACGTCGGCGTCACGAAATAAATCATTTTCAAATCTGTTTTGTTACTAACAAGTTGAATTCTTTCATCATCAAAGTTAACGTGACACACTTTGTTCTTCACTGGTATCGGTAGTGGGGCAAAGATCTGCAAGCTAAAGAGATTAAAATTAATAACCATCTGTGAACCCTGTGTCTTACCTTATTGGATTACAAATTTTCAGTTGGAATAGGTTTCCTAAATACATAGGAACATAATATGGAATGGACCACACTAATAAAATAATGTCATACGCTAAGGAAAACCTGAGCCGCTTACGACTTTATTGACACGTAAGTCGCCCAGCGATAAGGAATTCATGGCACGGCCGGTTGTGTTGTGTACTTGAGTGGGAGCTATTTTGTTTTACCCGCCGATAATCTTATTTCTTGTAATTAAGTAATCTCATTTTTAACTTTATATAAGTATACCACAACAATGTTTAAATGTAAAATGTATCCACGAATGCAGTGTCGATACAAACCCGATAGGGTTTCACGGCACTTTTCTGTCTGATGTAATGTAAGATTTTAATATAGAATAAATAAACAAATAAATAAAAATAATATGTCACTAGATATCGTCGCTATTGGTTGCTATCTAATAGTGTGTGTGTTGTTGCCCGTGTTTGATGCCCTTGAGCCGCTGCTACCCGCCACTAAATCGTAGTGAAGCTATATAAACGCATATGTTAATCATCGCGATTTTAAGTTTTTAGGCACATTTGATGGAATCTTTCAGTGAGTTTTCTAAGGTTACTGTTACTTTAACATCCGCTACTAATTTCTTGTAGTTGTGTGTGATCGCCTGTTGCTTTACCAGGATTTTTTTAAGAAATAATAATTTAACTATTAAGTGATACTAGTTCGTAACATGGATCAGTAATATGGTTTCAAATATGGACTATTGGTCCATATTATAAATGCAATGTGCATCTCATAATAAATCTACATCTGAAGCTAAAAAAAAAAAACAAATGCTGCCAATATTTTTTTTTACAAAAATGAAAGTTCAACTAAACATAAACCACAAACCAAGCCAATAACAAAGCCATAGAAACCCTAAAAGTCATGTGTAACACACACTTCCCAGGCTCGATAATACACCAGAGCGTAACGGACGATTTAGTAACTAGTGCAGTGGATCAACCCACTAGCACTACCAGGTACAACTGGGACACGTCTAAAAAGGTAGTAGATCACGATAAGATACAATGGGCACTATCAATATTTCAGCCATACAAAGCCCCGGGGCCAGATGGAATCTACCCCATACTACTACAAGAGGGCGCCAATGTACTAATACCACACTTAGGTAGACTGTACAGAGCGTGCATAGCCTTCGGACACGTGCCACGTGTGTGGTGGAGGATGGTAAAAGTAACATACCTGCCTAAACCAGGCAAAGCAGATTACACAGAAGCCAAATCGTACAGGCCGATAAATCTGTCATCATTTTTCCTCAAAACATTGGAGAAACTGGTAGACAGACATATAAGGGATGGTCCTCTTAAGAGACATCCACTGCACCAATTGCAATGTGCGTACCAGCTGGGTAAATCGACTGAAACGGCACTACACCTGGTGATAACCAGAGCAGAGCAGGCGATAGAGAACAAGGAACTATGCACTATGCCTAGCCACTTTTCTACACGTGGAGGCGGCATTTGACCGCACCACGTATCAGGCAATCAGCATTGCAGCAATCAGTCGCGGTGTGCGGGCGGTACGAACAACACCTTAACGTTAACCTATTCTTAAAACGCGTGTGAAATGTCGCGAATCGACTGTGAGACAATCAAAAACATAATTAATAGTGCACTAAAGCCAATAGAACAAAAAATTTGTGATATTTTTCAAAAAATCGACACTATTAACAGTGAATTAAGCGACTTAAAAACCAGTAGTCTTACGAGGTGTAAAAAAAGCGAAATTATCACTCCAACCGTCCCAATAACACCAAAAAATGTGTCAACACCAAATAGCCGTCCCGCTCCCGCATCCACACATGCACCACCGCGACCGCGCCGACCAACAGCTGCGCAAACGAGACAGAGGATAGCCGAGCAGGCTAAAAAGCCGTTAAGAGCGAAACAAGTGAAACAAGACCCTCAACTAACTATGGCCGCCAAGAAAATTACGACGACCGTAAATAACGACACGGTTAAATTAAAACCAGATGAACAGCCGAAACAAACCATCGATCTAAAAGATACTTCGACAGTAATTACGGACGCAGTGCCGTGTTCCGACGAATCAGTTAATGATGATTTCAAGCTTGTCATAAACCGTAATAACCGCCGAAAAATTCGAAAATCCAACGTCTTGATAAAGGGATCGGCAACTGATTTGTCAATAAAAGGTGCTGTGGTTTACAAATATCTACATGGATGTTATTTTAAAAAAGATACAACACCAGAAAGTCTAAAAAATCATTTAAACAGCATTCACCATGGTTCACCCTATACTGTAGAAAGAATAAAATCTAAGCGAGAGACATATAATTCATTTAAAATAGGTATTCCTATAGCGGTATACGATAGTTTCCTCACAACGTCGGCCTGGCCTACAAACAGCAGCATCTCCGAGTGGCGGCCCTTTCTCCACCCCAGGGAGACCCAGTCTCCCGCCGCCGCCGAAGACGCAACCCACGATCAAAACAATAGATAAAAAAGATTGGTAAATGTACTCCATTTAAATATGAATCGGTTAGCCAACAAAACATGCAGATTAGAGAGCGAACTTCAACTTTTAGATGAAATAGATATTTTGTGTCTATCGGAACACTGGCTCGAGCCAAATCAAATACGCTCAGTAAATATATTGAACTACCAACTTCGAGCTCACTACTGCCGACCCTCGCGGATGGGTGGAGGAGTCTGCATATTCGCTGGCGCTGACATTCTGACCGTGGAACGCAAGGAAGTCACCGACCTCTCCGTCGAGATGCAGTTCGAAGCGTGTGCAGTTGAGTGTTTCGGCCTTGACCTAATTATTGTATGTATATATAGACCGCCAAATGGTGACATCACATTATATTTAAATAAGCTGAATCAATTATTCGATTTTATTGCTATTCAAAATAATAATGTAATTATATTAGGTGACATTAATATTGACATATTGATTAATTGTAATATTACTAATCAGTTGCTTGACAAAATTAAATCTTATGGATTTAGAAACCTTGTAAACAAACCGACGAGGATAACGAATACCTCTCGAAAATGTATTGACCACGCATACTCGAACATAATTAAGTCCAATATAAATAAAATTAACTGTAATGAAATGCATTTATCCGATCATTTATCACTGATTATTGGTATTAATATAAATCACCGATTACAATCTAAGTGCCATATTTTAAAACGAAAGTTTTCACTTTCTAATAAGCAGGACTTCACTCGTAGTCTAAATTTCCAAAATTGGGATGACATATTATGTAAAAGCAACTGCCCAAATGAGAAAATTAAATCTGTTATTAATGTTTTAAAGCATTACTTCGATGTACATTTCCCTGTAAGGTATCATCCGGTTAAAAACTCCAACGATGTCTGGGTCAATGACACCGTGAAAAAACAGAGAAACATTATTAAAAAACTTAAAGTAAAACTAAGTAAAGACCCAAATGACTCTGTGGCGCGCTCGAGGCTTCATACGTTAGAACTTTCCTACTGGTCCCTTTTAAAAAAAATGCGTAAAAATCACATAAACAGCCAAATATCAAACAGCAGTCACGATATGTCGCGTAGTATATGGCGCATAATATCGAATGAAACGTGCAGAGGTATAAAAAACAAGAACAGAGCGATCGACGTACTCGTTAGCAGGGCCGCGGGCGACTGTCAGGATGCCCGGGCCAGCGCCTCTGCCGCCTTGTTAAACAGGTACTATGTCGACGCAAATGTAAACAATACGAGACCGTGCACTCCTACTGCCTTAAAATACCTACATAGTTTCTTAGACAATACTCCCTCACCTCTTGTCTTTACTCCGTTTACCCTGAGTGAAATGATCGCAGTATGCAAGCAAATAAAACGTAAGACGTCTAAGGATATAAACGACATGTCGACGCATATTTTGGATTGTTTGCCTCCTTGTGTCATATCCCTACTCCTATCACTATTCAACGAATGCGTTAGTGTCGGTGTATACCCCGAAATTCTAAAATTAATAAAGGTTATGCCAATTTATAAGGGCAAGGGTGAACTTCATTTACCCAAGTCTTACAGGCCCATCTCACTGGTACCTGTTATTTCGAAGGTTCTTGAAAGGCTACTGAGTAATAGACTTATGGAACATTTTACTCGCAATAGATTACTAAACAGTCAGCAGTATGCCTATCAGCCGGGCCGGTCGACAACAGATGCCGCTCGCGATGTCGTAGGGCGGGTGCTGGCACACCTCGAGGGCTCGCGGCAGGTTGCTGCCATTTTCTGTGACTTATCGCGCGCCTTTGAGATGATAGATCACTCGCTCCTCCTCAATAAGCTTTCTCACTACGGAGTCACCGGTACCTTCCTTGATACAATAACATCATTTTTAGATGAGCGGAAACAATGTACGTACGTACTTAACTCTAAGTCTGACATGGAATCTATAGGTGACTGCGCCGTGCCTCAGGGGTCTGTGTGTGGAAATAGCCTATTCTTGGTCTTGGTTAATGACATCACGACAGCTTGCCAGGGCCAAGAATATGTTATGTTTGCCGACGACACCTGTGTTATTGTCCATGCAGATGATTACGATAGCCTAAAATCAAAGATCTGTCACGTCATTAATCAACTGGTCGAATGGTTTTCCGCCAATGGCATGCTTCTAAACCTAGAAAAAACAAATATTGTCCACTTCCAGTTAAAAAAGTCAAATAAGCCCAATCTAGATATTATATTAAATAACACCCCAATTCCACAAGTCGAAACGGCTAAGTACCTAGGCTTCCATATTGATGCCGGCCTAAAGTGGGCCCCACACATACAGACGACTTGTGACAAATTGGCCGCAGCGTGTTTCGCACTGTCCAGGATAGCACCCAGTTTATCTATAGAGAATATCAAAGCTGCTTACTATGGATATTTCCATTCGATTCTTATGCAAGGTGTAGATCTCTGGTGCACAGCGGCGGACCGCGACAGTGTTTAAAATGCAGAAACGAGCCCTGCGTATAATTGACGGAAAACCATTTGACCATCCTGCTCAGTCCTTGTTTAAAAAACATAAAATCTTAACGTTACCGTCTATATACATATTGACTGTGTGCATGTATGTAAGGTCAAATATACATAATTATAAATATAGCGCTAAAATTTGTGACACCTCGACGCGAAGACGACCACGGTTGCAATTCCCAAAGCATCGACTCGCTAAGTCTCGACAATCGCTCGACGTCATGGGACCGATTGCCTACAACTCCGTACCTAATGTCATTAAAGACTCGACTAGCGATGCGATATTCAAAAAGAAACTTAAATCATTTCTTATAGATCAGGCATACTATCGTATTGCTGACTTTACGAGTGCGCCGGTGAGTAATTGACCCAGCACCGTTCGAAAACAGGTTCTATTACCTACCTACCTACTAATAATGTTAGAATGTTACTTGTTTGTTACTTATATCTAATGATAAGGTTATAATTAAGTACTCAATAGTGTTTATGACGTGTAAAGTGTACTGTTTATATTTACCAATAAAGTCTGTATTTCTGTATTTCTGTATTTCATCTAAACATGGCATAGAACCGACAATCTGTAGATGGACTGGTACTATGCTAAATAACCGACTAATAAAGTCCACTCTCATGGGAGATAAAATATTAGCCACGGCCACGAAGGGTTGCCCACAGGGGTTCTTTCACCGACTCTCTGGAGCCTGGTAGTGAACTCACTGCTGGAAGAACTAAACAAAGGCCCAATATACACGGTAGGGTATGCAGATGATTTAGTGATTCTTGTAAACGGGAAATTCCCGGGAACGGTATCGGAAATCATGAATACAGCACTGAAGCACAGGGCGGACACGCCAAAACGCCAAAACATACATCAAAACTCGCTTGCGTTTATATGTGTGAACGGCACGTTTGTACACGCGTCTTTGTGTGCGTAACCTGCTTAGGGCTGCCACTTAGATGTTTTTGAGTTCACGGAGCGTTGTCGTAATACTCGTAATGTAAATATCTAACTAAGGAAAATACATATTTTTATTCCTTAATTAAAGAAACCATTTTTAAGTTCGCAAAATTTACATTACGCGGTTCTATTCTTCCCATTTATGCCCGTCATATTATGAGAATACAGCGCGGCGTTCATATTTCCAATCATGGTTTGAGTTCCTCGGATGATTTGCACAAAATGTGAAAGAAAAGTACATGTTGTATTTGCTCTTAATTGAAAACTAAAAGTGTAACATTTCATAATTTATCTTTTTCTAAGAAGTAACAACATCAAACAAAAAACAAAATATTACGAAGGAATAATATCTATGTACCTACCTATACGTAGTTGAATGTTGGCTAACATTCGTAAGTTCAACGAACAGGTTGTTGCAATCGGTAGGTAGGTACTAGGTACCTATCTAAATATTATCACACCTTTTACACGTATATTTGGGTTTTCGACAAACTGTAGTTTAAATGAATGTGAGTGTAGAAAACGCGTTATTTGATTTATTATCAGTATTATATAGGTACCTACATGTTAGGTACACTACACGTAGGTATAAGTATTATTAAGTACATATTTAAAAAAATCTTTATTTCTCCAATTTGATAGGCACCCATACATCGGCATTTTGAACGTTCCGTCATCGCGTGTACGCGCCCGCGTCGCTAACCGAACTGAGCGGCCGGCGAAAAGCCAGCAATCTGGTGTCGCAGGGCGAGGTAATTCGAGTCGGGGCGGGGCGGTGCGTCACGGTGCGTGGCCGTTCTGTATGATAATACTATTACTTATTCTGTGACTGAAGCAAGTGGAGAGGTGGTGCAGCCATCATCAACTCACCATCAATCCTGGCAAAACAGTAGTAGTACCGTTTATCAGGAAAAAGACCCTTAACGACATGAAGCAGCTGAAGCTTTATGGAAGGGTACTGGAAATGTCCGATGAAGTGAAATATCTAGGTTTAACACTAGATAAAGAACTGAACTGGAAAAAGCATGTCGAAACTACCATAACCAAGGCACTGAGGGTGTTTGGAATGTGTAGAACGGCATATGGCAAAACGTGGGGTTTGATTAAACCATAGAGTAACTTATACTAGAGCGGTACTGTCATAGTAAATTTTGTAACCCCAGTAAATTCACTGCCATCTGTCGACACACTTTACAACTAAAAATGAAGATTTATAAAAATACGATAGAATGTATTTAAATATAGATAAATGTTTTTTTTTTGCATTAATTATTTTTATGATTTTGACCCATGTTCTTTCACTGATATGCGTTAAAATTGTTAAATAACAAATGAAACCCGTCAACGCCATCTATACGACTGTAGGCCAAAACTAGTAGCGCCCTCTGAACGAGAATCAAATTTTCTTGATTTTCGAGGCACATTTTTTCCTTAGACTGTATCCATCTATTACGGAGTTATATCTATCTTTGATTAAACCCAAAGGTACTGAGATGGATCTATACCATGATGTCCATGATGGTAAGACCGATCATTCTGTACGGATGCCTGGCATGGTGGCCGAGGACACTAAAGAGCACATGCAGGGATGCCCTGACGGAAATACAAAGAACGGCGTGCATGCAATGTACAATTACTACAAATAAAATATATTCTATTCTATTCATGGCTATTACTGGCGCGTTTAGAACGACGCCAACAGCGGCGATGGAGGTACTACTAGACCACCCGCCGCTACACCTGGTGATACAATCTGAGGCGCGGAAATCGTTACACAGGCTGGCTTTAACAGGCCTCTGGAGCGATAAGGCTAAACACACAAACATGGAATGTGACAATTTCATGAAAAGGATTACGAATATGGGCTGCGATAAGATGCAACCCAAGTTTGTGTTCCGTAAGAATTGTAATGTTAAAGTTCCAACAAGGGCTGAATGGACCGATGGTCTTGAAGCACCAATATCTGATGAAAATGACATCATATAGTACACAGACGGGTCCAAGACAGATTCTGGTACTGGGGCAGGCATTTATGCAAATGACTTTAGTAGTAGCATAAGCATGGGCAATTACGCCACTGTCTTCCAAGCCGAGACATACGCTATAATTGCCTGTGTACATGAGAATATAGTTAGGCAAACCCAAGGGAAGAATATCTATATACTCAGCGACAGTCAAGTTGCACTCAAAGCGCTTAAGGCGCCCAGAGTGGACTCTAGACTGGTATACAATGGCATCCAAGCTCTGAACAAGCTTGGAAGGCAAAACAAAGTGCAACTGGTATGGATCCCAGGGCACGAGGGATTCATAGGCAATGAAAATGCAGATGAACTTGCCACTCTGCAAACAACCTTATAGATCCGGGACCCATCGTGGGGCTCTCACAGGGAACCATCACAACGGCTATCAAAGACCTTACTAAGCCCAAACACCAGGAAGAATGGGACAGTCTGACGGGTCTAAAGCACTCAAAGCTCTTTATACAAGGGGTAGACTCTGGTTGGAGCAAAAAGCTTTGGAAACTTAGCAAATGGCAACTCCAAATAATAACGGGGGTGTTTACTGGCCATTACGGGGTCAAGGGAATCCTGGCCAAGATGGGGCACGCTGACAACACCGATTGTTGTATGTGTGGCAAAGAGGAAGAGACTAATAGAACACCTTATGTGTGAATGTCATGCCCTCGCCAGACAAAAAATGGAGGACTTTGGAACAGGCTATCTGGAACCAAAGGAATTCAAAATGCTACCCATAAGGTCCATCATCCGGCATATGGAGATGGTGGGGAAAGCTCTTGAGTAGCAGACGGATCTTTCCTGGGGGGTAACTGCACAAAAGATCCCTATGGGTCGAAGTGTATCCGTAAGGGCCCCCAAAATTATAAGATAAGATAAGATAAGCCAATAACAACAAAAACACACAGTTTAGCTGACTAGTTAGTTCCGAAGAAGACAATTTTTCCGTGAATGATGACATAGATGAAATAAATAATCACAATTCTAAATGTTTATACATCCCTATTGTGACTGCCTCTTTTCGGCTGATGCTCGTTGTGAGCAATGGATAAAGTGCTCTTCTTATAAGCTGTACATACAATTTGTGCAATTTTTTAATGAATAAATGCACAAATTAGTGATACATATTGGAAAGAGCCACGAGCGACGCTGTTGCTAGATAACACAACTCATGGATGCTGCTTAAATCATCTGTAAAGATGGACAAGGCCTAATGATGATGATTGGAAAGAGACAGGATATAGGGTTTAGCCCCTTAACTCGCCACCATATGCTGTAGCTACAGCATGACCTCTCCTTTCCTCTACCCGATTTGGGAGGACCTTTAGCTAGTGTTTAGTGGTTACTGGTTAGCTGAGGTTTCCAAACAATAAATAAAGATTCCAAGACTTAATCTGATTCACATGTTTGTGAAATAATCTGTGGGTCACAAGTTTTTCACCAACAGATGAAAATAATCTATTGCTGTTAGTAAGGATGGTATTCCACCTATCCAATTTATTTACATACTAGCGTCCCACCCTGGCTTCGCACGGGTTACATAAAACCTTAACAAATTATACACTAAAACCTTCCTCAAGAATTACTTTATTGATGGTGAAAACCATATCAAAATCCGTTGTGTAGTTTTAAAGATCTTAAGCATAGCATAACATGACAGATATAATCACTACATAGTATAAAACAAAGTCACTTTCCGCTGTCTGTTTGTCCCTATGTATATAGTGATTATATCTGTCATGTTATATTTATTTATTTACATATTATATCTATTTCTATTAAGGAATGTCTTGATGATCACTGGACACTGCCAATTAAATAATAATTTAACAGCCGAGAAGAAATATGAGAATGGGAAGGTGAGTTTCTGTTTCCTGATTTTTCATAAAAATATTTATAGAATTACTTATAACTATTAATTAATATTGTATTGTAAAATTGTATTTACCACAAATACTATACAACGTGTATACAACTACTTACCTTTGAATTCCCATATTGTTCCAGAAGAAAAAAAGAAAAACTGCAGTTAAAGTTAAAGCCATAACGAAGAATCTCTTGAGAAATTTTACAGATCTCATTATAAAAGCTTTCAAGACTAAGACTGGAATTTTTATCCAGACGACATAATAAAGCTATTGTAATCATCACAAGAAGATAATTATAAACAGACTACTGACACCACATGTCTACAAAAAACATATTATATACTAATATACAGTCAACATGCCTGTCAGTCCTGCAGGTGCGTAACCATGGCAAAAAAAAGGTAACCATGGAGTATAGAGTAAAAGGTAGGAGTATAGAGTAAGTATAGTTGGTCAAACCAAATTGTCAGTAAATAAGAACAAAAAAACTATACTCATCCTTTTCTTTTGGGTGCTAGTACTAGTGTAAGACAAAGATAGTATGATTCTCTCTGTCTATGTTTAAAATGAGACAGTCCTTTGACAAACCATACCTCTACCCTCAGAATAATGACTAAAGCACCTCTACCTTCCATACAGGTATGGAGTGTAAAAGGAGGAAAATCTTTATATGTGAAAAGTGTCCATCAAAAAACAGTCAATAAGCGGCGCCACCATACACCTAGTATATTATGGCTCCTGTACACCATGGCCCAGCGTAGGCCAGTCTGAGGGACGCAGCTATGCGGTGGAATGAGATAGTAATATATATCACTTGCTTACTCTAACGCATAAATGCGTCCCTTGGACGGGTCTGCACTGGGCCATGGTGTACAGGAGACTTTTTGTGCGCCCGTGCGACCGTGAGGGACAGTATCAGAATATATGCAATGCGTAAAAATTAAAAACACGTTTTAACATTCCTGACAACATACCAAAAACCTGAGCCAAAAACAACCTACGTAATTTGGTCGGGTTATTTTAGGCCCACTAGCGCTTGACCACGGGTCGGACCGGGGGCCCTTCCGTCCCCCGTGCCAGGGAATCACTCTGCCTGTTGCGCCTAGGTGAGGATAGGCCTTACCTGTGACCTTGTGACTGTGGGTATTTTGGTTGATCCTCTTTTTTCCCTTTATTACCCGCTCATTCCAAATATGAAAAAAAGACGAAACAAGAAAAACCGTAATACAGCGGCTTCGTTTTCCACACTCACTGCGGATTTTTGTAACGTCAGAGGACTCCACTCCAACCTCAATTCCGTCCACCACCACCTTGAGACAGACAAGCCAGCCTTGCTTTTCTTGACGGAGACACAGATATCTACCCCGGCCGACATCTCTTACCTTATGTACCCTGGATACAGCCTCGAACACAAGTTCGTGTCACGGGCTGGGGTGTGCATATTTGTCTGGGACGATATCTGCTGTCGTCGTTTGGGCAGTCTTTTTTGGGCGCGCGTAGATTACGGTGGCCACGTCCGTATTTATGTGTGCTTTTACAGATCTCACAGCGGAGACTCGGAAACCAATCGTCTGCTGGAGCGTATCCAAGTGGGACTCAGCGAAGTTCTCGAGCGGCTTCCCTCGGCGCCCTCGGCGGAGTTAGTAATCCTCGGTGACTTCAACACGCACCACAGCGAGTGGTTAGGTTAGGATCAGTGCGCACTGACTACGCCGGGAGAGCTGTTCACAGTTTTGCTGCAGCGTATGATCTCTCACAACTAGTCGATGGTCCCACTAGAATTCCGGGCATTGAAGGTCATACGTCATACCCCTGCTCTCTTGGACCTACTGCTGACCTCGCATCCAGAACGCCACCAGGTATACCGTCTCGCACCCTTGGGTTCGTCAGACCATTGCCTGGTGCGTGTGTGGGTGTTAGACCTACGTGGATCGTAAATGATAATGCACGCACTTAGTAAACAGTATGTAATGTCTAAAATTACAGTTTAAGGTTTGTTAAGGTTAGCGTTTAAACAAGCAGTTAACACAAGCACACACAGTTCACCAAAACACTTATTAGGTTCTTGCACCATATATGATTAATAGTCAATGAGTCTTTAGATATTTATAATCAGATATCACAGTCGGTACGCGGATAGGGTTTAAGCTACTGATGCGCGTGCGGTTGTTCCCGTGACGTAGGTAACACTGAAGTGAAGGGGCGCGGCGCGGGCCCGCGGCACCTGCGCGAGCGACGATCGTTGCCTAGCAACGGCTGACGGCTCGCGCGCAGCCATGTTATAAGCATTCGTGGGTCCCCACGAAGAAGGTTTCGGGAATCTAATTTATTAATGTACTTTTAGTACCGATGTGGAGTAGGCCACAAATACTCCCCCGCCGAGACCGTTTCACGGGCGATAGTGATCTAGGTGAGCTGGAAATCGAACTACTCGGCCACTTCTGGTCCGATTTTCAGGGACTCTATCTGGCCCTGGTTGTGGCTGATTGCAGGAATTGCGAAGCAGGTAAGCTGGTTTTAATCTGTCTATAGTAACTGTTGACTCTTTACCCTGTATATCTATTTTGTATGTTTTCTGGCATCTTTCCAGGACCTTATATGGACCAGTAGTAGTCGTCCTTCCAGGCACTCCTTAATCCCAAGAGTACGAGTGGTAAGATCTCTGACCATTGTGGGTTATTATGGCACATGATTGCGGTTTTTAGCTGTCTGTGCAGACGTTCGATCACACCGTTGCACTCAGGATGGTATGATGTCGTGGGGCAATGGTTGGAGCCGAGGAAACCTGCGATGCTTTTGAATAGTTGCGACTCGAACTGTCTTCCGCGATCGGTCGTTATTTTGTTTGGGCAGCCAAAACGTGCCACCCAGCCGAAGACAAAGGCTTTTGCACACTTTTGTCTCTGCCGTCATATCTGGTAGTGGGTACACCTCAGGCCATCTTGTGAACCGGTCGATGACGGTGAGGCAGTACCTGTTGCCTGAAGGGACGGGAAGGGGGCCAATGAGGTCCATATGCACGTGGGAAAAGCGATCGGAAGGAGTTTGTATGGGACTAAGACTAAGGGGAGCTGAAGTGTGGCGATGTATTTTGCTGCGCTGGCAGTCTGGGCAACTCTGTGCCCAGGTCTTGCAATCGCGACGAACGCCAGGCCACACATATCTGTCTGCGATTAGTTTAGCCGATGTTGTGGCGCCTGGGTGGCTTAAATTGTGAATGCTGTCAAACACCTGCTTGCGGAACGGTGGTGTCACATAAGGTCTTGGTGCGCTTTGAGAGAGATCGCAGTATATGCTTGCGCCTTCGGTGTTCACTTTTTGCAGTCGTAGGGAGGAACCATTAGTTAGGAGGTCCTGCAGTTCAGAATCTGAATCCTGATCTTCTGCGAGTGCCTTGTAGTCTATGGTTCCTGCGATGGATGCTATGCGTGACAGCGCGTCGGCAACTGAATTATCTATGTGTTCACGCGCCTATGAGGCGTGAACTATATTCTTGATTTTGTTGTTGTAGAATAATGAAAACTTGTTATTATAATAAATTAGAAGATTATTTATTGTATCTTCACATTGATTGTATTGACATTTGTCTTATTGTTTTATAGCGAAAAAAAATGTCATATATTTGAAATCATAGTTTTATAAGTAGCATCCGCGCTAGACCACAAAGGTTGGATCGCTAACATACTGCCCCACCTTGAAAGCCTGGCTTTCAAGAGGCTCATGGGAGGGATACGGCTCGCTTTATAATGCCGTTCTTTGTTTGTAGGTAGACTACTCTGCAGACTCCATCATTTCCAGTATAAAGTTTGACGATGCGCCCTAGTAGCCATTTCATTGGTGGCAGCTGATCATCCATGACTAGGACTAGGTCGTCGATCTTGATGGATCCCTTACTGGTTTTCCACTTGAAACGTTTCTGGAGAGTAGCGAGATAATCCGGTGAACCGCGTCCAAAAATGTTGCTGAAGTCGCTCTACGAGCTGGTATCTATTGACCGTCATCATCTTCACTTCAGGCGATGAAATGAAATGAAATGAAATGCGTTTATTTGCTTAACATTATGTACAGATAAGATGGCACGATGGCAGTGACATCAATGGTCGCCCGATAAGGATGTGCCTAGACGTGAGTGGAGTTGATTCCAATAATCCTCAGACAAATTGTCAGAGGACGCGAAATCATGATTGCCTTTGTCCATGAAAACAGATTAGGCTAATTTCTTAAAGGTTAAATGGATATTAGCAGTAATACATTTAAATTAATATTAGCTAAGCAGACATCACTGCTGCCTTCCAGACTCCGCCGAAGTTCGGGGCGTATACCGGAAAATAATGAAAGATAAGTTGCTCACTACAAGTAAACCCTACACGTTTGTAGTAACATTCTAATGAAAGATAAGTTGCTCACTACAAGTAAACCCTACACGTTTGTAGTAACATTCTGTTCAATTCATTATAAATTACCTATAAAGTTTTTTTAACTGTCACAAAAGATATTTAGCTACATACTAATAATTATTAATAATAAAATTAAGCAAACACACAAAGATACGTTGTTAGGCCACTTAACGAACTATACTCTACTACTTCCTTTAAAGTAATATAACAAATGTGTAGTAAGTAATAAACGATTTAACATCTGGTAATTGAACGTCAAAGTGTTTGGCTAAAGGCCACTCAAACTGGTTTCTCAAGGAGGCAGGGTCCTTCCCACCACAGAGTACTGGCGAGTATATTGTTGAGGTTTGACTCCCCTTGAATCCCGATCTGGTGAGTTCAATTCTGATGAGACGTGATGTCTTGCATTAGGATGGACTACAGGTCCATTAACATTTCGCGAATCACGTAATGATGTATTATAAAATACCCGAAAACGGGACGGTCCATTTCGGTCAGGTGCTCTAACCTTTCGTATACTTTGAAGGAAAGCATAATCATGTTCGTGGTTAAATATACCGCCTTTAGAAGCATAATAACATTCGCTTAAGGCGTCCTCCGGGGCCTCACGAAGTGGAAACTCCTCTTGAGAAAATTGGCATCGAGTAGAAGAGCTTGAACCCTGACCTGTCGGACCAGACACAAGCCAACCTAGATAAGATTCTTTTAGAATTCGTTTGTTTTTGCCTAATTTAATTTTCTTGGATCCTACAATGTCCCAAAACACATCACCTCCTAGTAACACATGTATTTCAGACGGACGATAAAAACTGGGATCCGCTAACTTAATAGACGCAGGAATGTCAAAGTGTGATGTGTCAATTTCTAAACTTGGTGTAAGTCCTGATACCTTTGGCATAACCAAACAAGACACATCTATTCCAAATTGGTCGGTTTTAGATTGTACTATAGTAGTGGACCCGGTAATGGGCGTGGAACCGGTAATGGGTCATAAAACTACAAATCTTGTAAAATAAGTATCTTAAACTAGTTTATAAACACTGGTAATATTTGACCATAAACAAGAGTCATAGAGCTGCTTAAGTTTGACTTTTTATGAAATTCGGTTATTATTTAAGAAATTGGCGCCAACCCAAAAGTTGTCGTGTCACGTGACAACCAGTAAGAATTCTTAACAACTTTGCTAAGAGAGGTGAGTTCATATATTTAATTTTAGTTAATTATTAGTTGGTGTAAACTAGAATGTGTTTTGTTAATTGCATTCACCATGAGATAAGGTATGCAACACACTATTTTCTGACTACAGAGATGTAAAAAAATAGTAGTATTTTGCCCAATCCCATTATAGGAGCTGTAAAACTACATGCCTCCTATGATGGGACAATTTACATAATGATACTTCCCATGCCGTCATTTCATGTTTATACAATAAAGTGTAGTATTGAAATTTGTCAGGAGGTATGCTCGGACTTCAGATAAAATTAATATCGATTTTACAAACTTTTATTAACTTGCCCTCTTAGTTATAGGCCGCGAGCCAGACGCAAATTTCGTCAGTTATCGCCTCCCGGGCGAAAACTCGTATAGTACGAGTGCTAGTTTCGAAAATGATGACCATTTTGGAATCCAAGATGGCGGACATGCATTATGTCATAAATCATGTCATGGATGTCGTTTAATAGGTTTAAGGGAGTGCTAGTTTCGAAAATGATGACCGTTTTGGAATCCAAGATGGCGGACATGCACTATGTCATAAAATTCGTCATGGATGTCGTTTTATAGGTTTATGGGAGTGCAGATTTCGAAAATGATGACCATTTTGGAATCCAAGATGGCGGACATGCACTATGTCATAAAATTCGTCATGGATGTCGTTTTATAGGTTTAAGGGAGTGCAGATTTCGAAAATGATGACCATTTTGGAATCCAAGATGGCGGACATGCACTATGACATAAAAGTCGTCATGGATGTCATTTTATGGGTTTTAGGGAGTGCTAGTTTCGAAAATGATGACCTTTTGGAATCCAAGATGGCGGACATGCACTATGTCATAAAAGTCGTCATGGATGTCGTTATATGGGTTACAGGCAGTGCAACAATCGGCCAGTACTGTAAAGGGGATACGCCTATTGGGGAAGATGTGGTAGATATTTAAACATAGAGGATTGATCTTCAATGTATTATTTTTTTCTCACAGGTTAGCTAATTGACAAATCATCTATACAGAATGACTGCCTCTTCAGGAAAGGCGATCACGCACCCCCGTTCCATTTGACAGGGCGATACGATTCTAAATTCAAAACGTGGCTGTCACCAGTTACTGCTAAAAAAGGCTGTAAAGGTTACAAAACCTTTACAGTACCTATCAAAAGAAGCTATGTGTATGTAAAAAACGGATTAAGCAATATCAGACCAATTTGTCGCGGGGCCCTCTATGACATTTGGTCGAGCACCGTTCACCCATCTCGCACCGTTAAGAAGTTGCTATACAAAATAAGTGGTAATTTTTTCCATCTTGGATTTTTTCCAAAAAATTTTTTATAGCAATCCATGGGACCTCGAGTTTCCGTGGCCAACATTTAGCGCGCTAGGACAAACTTGAAAATCGGGCGCCATTTAGAATCAGCCATTTTGAAATAAAAATGGCGGCGTCAGAAACTGTCAGGGTCCCTCTATGACATTTTGTCGAGCAAGCCTAATTTTGACCGTATGGCTGGGCCGTCGTAAATTTGCCATCTTGGATTCCAAAATGGTCATTGTAATGTTCTGTATTTACCACAGTAAATCATACGATATAATGTATTTCCAACGGCTCGTCAACCCAAACATCACGTGATACGACTGCTCTGCTCGCGGTCTATCATTGACTAACACCTAACTGTCAGTGACGTCACTATGACGTAAGCGCTCGAGACGCCAATACACTAGTCATCATTTTCGAAATCGACACTCCCCAAAACCCATAAAACGACATCCATGACGACTTTTATGACATAGTGCATGTCCACCATCTTGGATTTCAAAATGGTCATCATTTTGGAAAATAGCACTCCCTAAAACCCATAAAACGACATCCATGACGACTTTTATGACATAGTGCATGTCCGTCATCTTGGATTCCAATATGGTCATAATTTTTGAAATCTGCACTCCCTTAAACCTATAAAACTACATCCATGACATGATTTATGACATAGTGCATGTCCGCCATCTTGGATTCCAAAATGGTCATCATTTTCGAAATCTGCACTCCCTTAAACCTATAAAACGACATCCATGACGACTTTTATGACATAGTGCATGTCCGTCATCTTGGATTCCTAAATGGTCATAATTTTTGAAATCTGCACTCCCTTAAACCTATAAAACGACATCCATGACGACTTTTATGACATAGTGCATGTCCGCCATCTTGGATTCCAAAATGGTCATCATTTTCGAAATCTGCACTCCCTTAAACCTATAAAACGACATCCATGGCGACTTTTATGACATAGTGCATGTCCGCCATCTTGGATTCCAAAATGGTCATCATTTTTGAAATCTGCACTCCCTTAAACCTATAAAACGACATCCATGACGACTTATGACATAGTGCATGTCCACCATGTTGGATTCCAAAATGGTCATCATTTTTGAAATCTGCACTCCCTTAAACCTATAAAACGACATCCATGACGACTTTTATGACATAGTGCATGTCCGCCATCTTGGATTCCAAAATGGTCATCATTTTCGAAACTAGCACTCCCTAAAACCCATAAAACGACATCCATGACGACTTTTATGACATAGTGCATGTCCGCCATCTTGGATTCCAAAATGGTCATCATTTTCGAAACTAGCACTCCCTAAAACCCATAAAACGACATCCATGACGACTTTTATGACATAGTGCATGTCCGCCATCTTGGATTCCAAAATGGTAATAATTTTTGAAATCTAAACTCCCTTAAACCTATAAAACGACATCCATGACGACTTTTATGACATAGTGCATGTCCGCCATCTTGGATTCCAAAATGGTCATCATTTTCGAAACTAGCACTCCCTAAAACCCATAAAACGACATCCATGACGACTTTTATGACATAGTGCATGTCCGCCATCTTGGATTCCAAGATGGTCATCATTTTCGAAATCCTGTCCCTAAAACCTATAAAACAACCATGATCATAATTATTCCCAAAATTAATCGAGACAAAATTATTCGATGTACATACGAGTGGATACGAGTTTTCGCCCGGGAGGCGATTGGTCATGGAAATCTATTCCTGGCTCCCGGTCTATTAGTGTGGGTCAAATTTTGGAAGCTGAATTTGCCAAATCTTATTTCCTATTCCAATATTTTATACTCATAGGGATGCCCATTATAGGGGCCCCATTACTGGATCCACGCCCATTACCGGGGTACCATAACTGGAGCTTTGCCGACCATGACTGGAGAAAAAACACATAGTTTTAATTTGTTAATTATGTAGAAACTAATTGCTGAATTTTTGATACAACACGCCTGAAACATAAAAGATGGATGGGATATTCAACTTCTAACACGCAAGGCGGTAACATTTTACATGTATCAGGGAAATAAAATATCACAAATACTCCAAATTTCCTCTTACAAGTCCCATGACTGGTGCCGTTACTAACACCGCTAAGTTTTGAAGCACTGCCAATCAGGCAGTCATTTAATCCAGTTATAGGAGTCGGCTCAATTTCACTGTAGTTAAGGTTCAACCTTCTTTGCATTGTTGTAGATATATAAGAAAATTGACTCCCTGGATCTAATAGAGCTTTAGTAATGTGAGTTTCTTTTGTTACAGGATTAACTAAATTTTTCTCAGCAGTACATAACAGCACATAACCCTTGTTGTCTGGGTTGAATGAAGACATTGCAACAGTTGCATTTGTATCATTGTTGTCATTATAGTCATACTTGTTATGGCCATTTTTTGCCCGGATGCTGCACTTCATGATAAAAGCAAGCCGCTTTGCACAGTGCTAGTAGGGACCAAACTGAGTGATTTGACCCGCAGCAGCGCAAGTTTCACCCCTTAGGAACAGAGATGGCGCCACTTCTTTAAAAAATATTTCAAAAAATGCTACAAGCTAAACCACTGAACCGATTTAAATGTTTAATATCTCAAATGAAAGCTCATTATATAAATTACTTTTAAAAAAATACTCAAAAAATATATACTGATTACTTTCGACAAAAAACGGCATCTTAAGTTTTTTTTTTTTACTCGATTGATAGTTTTTACTTGGTTTCTCAAAAAAAATGTATGGAACATGAATAGCTTAATGCATGTATCTATTACTGAATAAATAACAAGTATTATAAAAAACACCCGACACCGATACCTCTCATACTTCACGAAATATAAAAGTTTGAATGTGAGTGTAAATTTCTTCAAAATATATTTCAAAAAATTCTACAAGCTTAACTATTTGACCGATTTCAATGTTTAATATCTCAAATAAAAGCTCATTACATACATTACTTATAAAAAAATACTCATAAAACATATACTGAACCCTTTTGGCAAAAAACGGCATCTTAAGTTTTTTTTCTTACTCGATTGATAGTTTTTACTTGATTTCTTAAAAAAAATATTATGGAACATGAATAGTTTAATAAACATATATATAGAACTGAGTATATAAAAGTATTACAAAAAAACCCGACACCCATACCTTTCATTCTTCACGAAATATTTAAGTTCAATTATGCACGTTCTTACAAATAAATCCTTTAAAAGAAATCTTCAACCGCAGTAAGTGCACTGATTTTAATATGAAATGTGTCATATGAAAATAAATCACCCAATTTATTTTAATAAATAAAAAAATTATAAATAAAAACTGAATAAAGTTTTTTCCTGGTGGTGAATTACAAAAAAATATAACAAATCTAAAATTAGGAATTATTTTTATTTAAAGTAACTACATTTGTAAACAAAAAACTTAAATGTCCTCTTCGGGTTCATATTTCATATTTATTTATTGCAACCATGGTTTTTTAGGTATTACAAATTCTTGGTAGTTCCACATGGACCCCGTGGGGGCATAGCAATATTACATGCATACTTAGGATCTAATCTTAAATCTATGTGTATAATATGACATGACAGAAGAACTCTTGGACAAGTTAGAGCGCTTACAGAATGTCTGTATAAGATTCATTTTCGGCCTACGGAAGTACGATCATGTATCTTACTACCGTCATAATCTCAATTGGCTTCCAATCCGCCGCCGCAGAGATCTTCACACTCTTTCTCTTCTCTTCAATGTTCTTTTTACACCTTCTTCTCCTGTATACCTCTCTCAAAAATTTCAATTTCTGGCTGAAGGCAGTGGCCACCGTCTCCGTTCTAGCGCGAATTTATCACTTGCCATCCCCTCTCACAAATCTCGTGGATACAACAAGTCCTTCGCAGTGCTTTCAGTGAAGCTGTGGAATGAGCTGCCAGTTTCGCTCAGACAGGCGCAATCGCTTGCGTCGTTCAAGGAGAGGTTAAAGAAGCTGTGGTTATCTGATTGACTTATGTGCCTATATTTGTATTGTATGTTGCTTTATATTTTTCTACTTCTTTCCAATTTTTAGTGTATTTTCCCCATTCCTTTTTGTGTAATATATTATATGTTTATCCTATTAATTTTGTATGTATTTATATCCTTTATCTTTCTGGTACCTTGTTGTACATTTTGCTACATTTGTCACCCTCTTTTCACTTTCTCCTCTCATCTACTCAAAGGTTAACTGGAAGAGATCCCTCAAAGGGATAAGTTCGCCTTTGTACATCTTATTATTTGTACCATGTAATTTTTAATGTGTATATTTGTACAATAAAGAGTTTACTACTTCTACTACTACTAATATAAAAGTAGGTCAATTTAGTAGTTTTTATACATATAAGCCGAATTGAATCAGATAATTGTCAGTGTGTTAAATACAAAAATAAACGGGCAAATAATTATTATTAGGTGATGTTAAATTATATGGTTCACCGGTAGATGTAAAACTGAAAAAGAAAAGTCGTTTTGTTAAGTACTCGTACCATTCCAATACTACAAAATCACTGATCATACATGAACTGGTTGCTGTAAATTACTGTTGAATTATTTTTGTGCCTAGTTGATAACCATTAAACCTATAATTTTGTGCCAGACCTATAATTAGTGGTCAGCATGCAAAATAACCCTGGATTGAAAATTACATTAACTTACTTTTGATTTGTACAGCCACACTTGCATGATTTACACTGGGCTGTGCATGGCCAGCTGACGCGACGACACCCACAATGCATAGTTTCGCAGCCAGATTTGCAGCCACAATGGTCCAAGAGGCTTAATTGAGACCAAATCGCTGTAAATGCCGACCATTCCGGAGTCCAACTCTCTTTTTCCTCAGTCCATCCCCAAAAAGATGTACATGGTATGGAAACTTCTGGATTCAGAGCGTTTCCCCATATATGGCCCTCTTGGTAAGCTGCTCGAAGTGCATGTTTATAGAGAGCAGCTGATGTAGGTGGCAGGGTTGGCAGGTTCTAATTTCTCGGCCAAATCAGATTTGTTCCCTGAACGACGCCCTCCATTGACTGACAACGAAGGTGGACAAATTTGGTTTTCGTACTGAAGGAATTCGTTCAGATCAAGCTGCCTTTCTCTGGCCACTATAAAAAGACGGGAAAATAGGAGTATGTCAACTCAAGTTTTTGATTTTGTCGGTTGTCAGGTGTGTAACTACATATTTTAATTTTAGTATAAAGTAACCCTAGATTTGTGTTATTGTTTGGCCAAATGGAACACATAAACGTAAATGAAGTTCACAAATATTTGTTTGCTTCAAAAAACAAGCTTGTGTCAAGCCTGCCACCTACATCAGCTGCTCTCTATAAACATGAACTTCGAGCCGCTTACCAAGCGGGCCATATATGGGGAAACGCTATGAAACCAGAAGTTTCCATACCATGTCCATCTTCTTGGGGATGGACTGAGGAAAAAGAGAGTTGGACTCCGGAATGGTCGGCAGTTACAGCGATTTGGTCGCAATTAAACCTCTTGGACCATTGTGGCTGCAAATCTGGCTGCGAAACTATGCGTTGTGAGTGTCGTCGCGTCAGCTTACCATGCACAGCCCAGTGTAAATCATGCAAAGGTGGCTGTACAAATCAAAAGTAAGTTAATGTAATTTTCAATCCAGTTATTTTGCATGCTGACCACTGATTATAGGTCTGGCACAAAATTATAGGTTTAATGGTAATCAACTAGGCACAAAAATAATTCAACAGTTAATCTACAGGCACATAAATTTTCCAACAGTAATCTACAGCAACCAGTTCATGTATGATCGGTGATTTTGTAGTATTGAAATGGTACGAGTACTTCTCAAAACGACTTTTTTTCAGTTCTACATCTACCGGTGAACCCGAAGAGGACATTTAAGTTTTTTGTTTACAAATGTAGTCACTTTAAATAAAAATAATTCCTAATTTTAGATTTGTTATATTTTTTTGTAATTCAGCACCAGGAAAAAACTTTATTCAGTTTTTATTTATTTATTTTTTATTTATTAAAATAAATTGGGTGATTTCTTTTCATATGACACATTTCATATTAAAATCAGTGCACTTACTGCAGTTGAAGATTTCTTTTAAAGAATTTATTTGTAAGAACGTGCATAATTGAACTTAAATATTTCGTGAAGAATGAAAGGTATGGGTGTCGGGTTTTTTTGTAATACTTTTATATACTCAGTACTATATATATATTTATTAAACTATTCATATTCCATATTTTTTTTTTTTATGAAATCAATTAAAAACTATCAATCGAGTAAGAAAAAAAACTTAAGATGCCATTTTTTGCCAAAAGTATTCAGTATATGTTATTTAAATATTTTTTTATAAGTAGTATATATAATGAGCTTTTATTTGAGATATTAAACATTAAAATCGGTCGAATAGTTTAGCTTGTAGAATTATTTGGAATATATCTTGAAGAAATTTACACTCACATTCAAACTTTCATATTTCGAGAAGTATGAGAGATATCGGTGTCGGGTTTTTTTTTAAATACTTGTTATTTATTCAGTAATATATACATGCATTAAACTATTCATATTCCATACAATTTTTTTGAGAAATCAAGTAAAAACTATCAATCGAGTAAAAAAACAAACTTAAAATTCCCGTTTTTATCAAAAGTATTGAGTATATATTTTTTGAGTATTTTTTAAAAAGTAATGTATATAATGCGCTTTCATTTGAGATATTAAACATTTAAATCGGTTCATTGGTTTAGCTTGTAGAATTTTTTGAAATATTTTTTAAAGAAGTGGCGCCATCTCTGTTCCTAAGGGGTGAAACTGCCGCTGCTGCGGGTCAAATCGCTCAGTTTGGTCCCTACTATCACTGTGCAAAGCGGCTTGCTTTTATCATGAAGTGCAGCATTTTGTTCATAACAAGTATGACTATTAGTTTCAATATGTAATAGTGTATTGTGTTTTTTATGACATGTCTTACATGGGCTTAACCGGCAATGAAAGTGGTGATGACCAGGGCGCAGACAATTTTTACATAATTTGTTTTTCGCAACTTCATTTTGCCTGCAATCCAATAACATTTCCTTAAACTTGTCACACTCAAAATTGAAGTGATTTCCTTTGCAAAACGCACAAGTTATTTTTGTTTTTGTGTTTAAGTTATTAACACTAGCTGTGTATTTATTTTCACTTGTACCTAGCATTGTTGTAACGTATTTGTTTTCTCTTATTTGGTTAGTAGGCTTATCATGTTTTTGTGTAGAAGCACTAAACTGTATTGTTTCCAAAACATCCGCTCGATTACGAAGGAATACTAAGAAATTATCGAGCTTAGGAGAAACTTCGAATGTACCTTTGTGTTCTTCCCACTTCCTACTAGTGGCGCCATCTAGTTTCGACACCATCATGTATATAACTAACGTATCCCAACTATCTGTGGGCTCTTTGAGTGTGTGTAAGGCTCGTAGGTTTTTGGAATAAAAGTCAATCATGTACCTTATAGCCTTATGAGATTCCCTAGTTATTGGTTCAAAGTTGAACAGTGACTTAATGTGGTTATTTATTAATATTCTCTCATTGTTGCATCGTTCGCACAGTAAATCCCATGCGATTTTGTAATTAGTACTTGTAAACTCAATAGATTTTATGACTATCGCTGCTCCACCCTCCAAAGATGCACGCAAATAATGAAATTTACTTATTGTAGGGATGGACTCGTTTTTATTTATTAATGAATCAAAGCTATCACGAAACTCCATCCATTTTGCATAACAGCCGTCAAAGGAAGGTAATTTTATAGAAGGAAGCCGAATGTGACAGTTGTCAGACGCCTGAGAACTGCCATTTGAATGAATTGAACCTTCGGCCCGAGAAACAGCGGTAGCATATTTAGTAGTCGCTGGTTGGTTCGACTCAAGTATCAATTGTGACAATGAAATCAATCTTATGATAGAATCCTCAACTTGCTCACGTTCTAAAAGCTAAGTTGATGTCATCAAAATTTTCAATTTCTGACTGAATTTCATCAAACTGAGATAACAATTCTTGAAATCGACCTAGTTTCAACTGGAGTTCACCGAATAGAGCCTTAGTGAAGTTCTCAGTCGAAATCGCCTTTATAGTGTCAATATATTTTTCAAATAAAGTAACCTTTGCCTTTATAGTGCCGCGCTTGCGAACTAGCGGCTTTAGTTCTTCAGACATTTTGTAAATACAATTAAATTCACATACAATTAAGAAACCGGCATAAATAAATTGAACAGACTGTACTAAGAATAAATTAAAATTCAAACCGTGCAGGCCATCGTATTAAACAGGCGGCAAATAGGAGAGCTGTCCACGTGCAGTGATGATATCCTCGCGATCAAGCGGAAGAACTACGCAGAAAACCAGCTTACACCCGTATCTCCGGAAGAATTTCGAAGGCAACATATAGTTTATTCCCTGAAATTTTAATTACGCTATTATCAGAGCATACTAATATGCTGCAAATTATGCGCAAGTCTCGTTTCTTGCGTATGCCTTGATTCTTATATACTTTTAGAATTTTGAAGAAAATTTTCAATATTTTTTGTATTTTATTGGACTATCTGTCTGAAGTGACCGGACTATTTGTAATTTAAAATAAAATTGTTGTAAATCAAAATAAAATTAAATGTAAGTATTAAATCAATGCAATATTTTGCTTTTAACGTTATAATAGAAGAATACAACCTGATGCAGAGCAGGATTAAGGCAACCATGAAATTCGTAATTTACGTTACTCAAACATTTCACGCAAGGATTCCTGTATAATCTCCGTGCTCTGTGCTCGTAGTTGATGGTTGATGTTGGTTTATTGAAGACTGACTCAGTTGTTATCCGTGCGCCGCTTCGATAGAAGATTGTTGCTCAAAGAGCGTTAGGGCACCAAATGACCTATACTATCACGTCGGGGTCACCAAATGTTCACGCGCCTATGAGGCGTGAACATTCTTGATTTTGTTGTTGTAGAATAATGAAAACTTGTTATTATAATAAATTAGAAGATTATTTATTGTATCTTCACATTAAATGTATTGACATTTGTCTTATTGTTTTATAGCGAAAAAAAATTTCATATATTTGAAATCATAGTTTTATAAGTAGCATCCGCGCTAGACCACAAAGGTTGGATCGCTAACACTATGCCAGAGATATGGCGAATATCCGTGGTGAACTGGGCAATGTAATCTAGGTAACGGTACTGCCTTGGTGAGCACTTGTCGCGTCTTGTGGTGAAAGCAAAAGTGATGGGCTTATGGTCGGTAAACACAGTAAAGTCTCTTGCCTCCAGCATGTGTCTGAAGTGGCGTACGGATTCGTAGATGGCAAGGAGTTCCCGGTCATAAGGAGAATATTTTTGCTGTGCTGTAGTTAATTTGCGCGAAAAGAATGCCAGAGGCTGCCATGCTCCGTTCTTGTATTGATGTATGGCTGCGCCAATCAATGTGTCAGACGCATCTGTGACCAAAGAGAGCTGAACATTGCAGTCTGGATGTGCAAGGAGTGCTGCATCGCATACGCTTTGCTTGCAGTCCTCAAATGCTTTAAGCGCTTCACCCGAGCCTTTTACGGAGCCAGTCAAGAAAGCGTTTAGCGGCGCTTGGAGTTTGGCTGCATGTGGGATGAAGCGGCGGTAAAAATTAAGTATGCCCAAGATTCTTCTCAGCTCCTTTACCGTCTTGGGTACTGGGTAATCCCTAATCGCCTGAACCTTTGTTTCCAGAGGTTTGATGCCGTCTTCCGAAATGCTGTAACCGAGGAAAGTAACTTGCGACTTCCCGAACACACACTTGGATGTGTTTATAACCATACCGTATTGCTGGAGTTTGCAGAATAGCTGGCGGAGGTGTTCTTCATGCTCTTCATGACACGTAGAGTACACCAGAAAATCGTCCAGATATGTGTAGCAGAAGTCTAGTCCTCGCGTCATCTCGTCCACGAACCTCTGAAAAGTCTGACCAGTGTTTCGGAGCCCGAAGGTCATGAAGGGGAACTCGTACATACCGAATGGCGTAGTAATAGCAGTTTTCGGGATGTCGTCTTCATTGACTGGGATTTGGTTATAGGCTTTTACGAGATCGATGGTGGAGAATACTTTACAGCCTGTGATGTTCTGTGTAAAGTCATGTATGTGACGGATGGGGTAGCAGTCAGGTATGGTGCGAGCATTGAGAATCCGGTAGTCACCGCATGGACGCCATCCGTTGTCTTTTTTCGGCGCGAGGTGCAAGGGTGAAGACCATGGACTTTCAGAAGGTCGAGCTGTTCCACTTTCGAGCATCGACTGAAATTCCGCTTTCGCTATCTTCAGCTTATCTGGCGCTAGGCGACGAGGTGAGCTGACGACTGGAGGACCAGGTGTTGTACGTATGTGATGAACAGTGACGTGGTTTAACTGGCGATGGGTGCCGGCCGGGCGAGTGATATCAGGGAAGTCGTGTAAAATATCGTAGTATCTTGATTCTCCAATGATAGTCTTGATTGAGGATATCATGTTTGATGATGGAACAGGTTTCGCTGGGGAATGCAGCGACGTTAGGCAGTCTATGAGGCGCTTGTTGGTGCAGTCGACGAGGAGGTTGTAGTGAGCCAGAAAATCCACTCCGATTATGGCTTTAGTGACGTCCGCAATAATGAATTGCCGGCGATAGCACCGCCGCAGGCCCAGGTCCAGCTCCAGGTGAGCATAACTGTATGTTGCGATGATAGAACCGTTTGCGGCGTATAACTGGAAGTCGGTTTTGGGTCGACGACCTCTGACATCTGATCGAGGGTAAACGCAAAGATCGCTTCCCGTGTCGATTAGAAATTGTACTTTGCTGTTTTTGTCTGTTATGGTGAAGAATGAAGTATTATGAAGAGGCGGCCGGGTCGCGTAGGGCAGTCATTTTCGGCCACTTCAGGCTGCCGCGCTAGTTTTCCGCCTTGTATTCGCAGGGATGGGTACACCTCGTTGCCTCCGAACCGAATCTACGATGGTACCAACATACGCCGTCGCGCACTTGAGAGCGTGCCCCGGACTTGGAGCGTGAACGACTGTTGCTCCGACGGGATGACCTGGTCTGGGAACGAGAGCGAACTTCAAAGACGTAGCTGTTGAGTGCTGCCATCTGTCAGGTGAGTTCAGCGATCTGCAAGGACATCGTCTCTAGAGGTGAAGTCGGGTGCGCCGTAGAGTAGGGGTTGTGCGCTGACAACGTTGAAGGCGTGGCGACGGGTAAATGGGGTTGCGATTGAGCAGCTGTGGGTGACACTTCCGCGATGCGAGGGCTAGGCGAGGCAATCTCGTGGATGTGATCCGCTAATTCTGATAATTTCGCCAGAGGTATATCAGGGTGTTGAGCTACCACAGTTTGTAAGTGGAGTGGTAGCCGGCTGGACCAGACGGTACGTATGAAATTATCTGATAATTTGGTTGGGCGAGCAAGGTGAATCAGGTGGCGGAGAAACTGAGATGGTTTTCTACTACCCAACTCCTCGTGCATCAAAAGCTGCTTCTTTTTCTGTTGTTGTGACACGGACAGTCTACGTATCAACTCAGTTTTTAGCGTAAGGTATTTGTTTTCCTTCGGCGGGTTAATAATAATGTCCTCTACTTCTGCAGCGATTTCACGTTCTAGATGCGCCATAGCGTGGTAAAATTTTGTGGAGTCGGATGTGATACGTGCGAGATCGAACTGAGCCTCTAATTGCGCAAACCACACCGCAGGGTTATCTGCCCAGAACGCTGGTACTTTAATTCCAATTCGGAATAAACTTGCCTGCGTAAGTTGAGAAAATTCAGCTTCGGCGTTGTTCGTCTGGGTCGTAGAAACGCTGGGCGGGTGCGTGGTTGGCATGGCGCTGAGCGAGAGCGGGGCGGGCGCGGTGTTTTGCTGCGCACTTGGGAGCGAGACGGGTACAGTTAACAGCTGCGTTGGTGGAAGCGGGACGGGTGCTGTGCCGCCCGCTTGCGGTTGCGGGTTAGTTCCGGCGTCGTTTTTGGGAGGCATGTTGACGGAATTATCACTGTTTAGTTCATCATCAGTTATTGTCGTGGTCACCAGTGTGGGTGTTAGACCTACGTGGATCGTAAATGATAATGCACGCACTTAGTAAACAGTATGTAATGTCTAAAATTACAGTTTAAGGTTTGTTAAGGTTAGCGTTTAAACAAGCAGTTAACACAAGCACACACAGTTCAAACACACTTATTAGGTTCTAGCACCATATATGATTAATAGTCAATGAGTCTTTAGGTATTTATAATCAGATATCACAGTCGGTACACGGATAGGGTTTAAGCTACTGATGCGCGTGCGGTTGTTCCCGTGACGTAGGTAACACTGAAGTGAAGGGGCGCGGCGCGGGCGCGCGCGGCACCTGCGCGAGCGACGATCGTTGCCTAGCAACGGCTGACGGCTCGCGGGCAGCCATGTTATAAGCATTCAAAGTCAAAGTCAAAGTCAAAGTATACAAGGAGCTAATGTAAAAATGTGGTTTATATTTAATAAGGTATTGATTTTGTGCCTAGTTATTATTAGCGGAGTTCGGAACGCGCCCCTAACTGACAGGACGCTTGTCATGAGCGCGAGCTGTCAAGATGGCTTGGCGCCGGATCCACGGAAGCGTCGGTCAAGCATTGTTGTGTATCGAGTTAAAATAAATCGTTTACTCAAGACCTAGTGCGTTTTACTGTTAATATTATGTTATTTCTGTTGACGGAATATGTTGCAGAATAGTTTATATAGGCAACATTTAAGAAAACTACTGGTTACCATAGCAATGTGTCAACATTCTTCTTGGACAAAATATAAAAGCATTCGTTTGTACTTTCGCAGTTTTAATTCATAAAAATTACTTATTTGGACTCCAAGGCAAAAGTATATACTTTAACATGGTCCTCTGTTGCCACCACGGAGCGGACAGGGCAATTTCGACCTCTTAGGTTGCGCCGTGTCTGGCACTATGGATCGGCGGATTGAGATGGACTGCGGGAGTTTTATGCGTCCTACCCTTGGGGGCAGCTCTGCTTCTCTTCGGATGATCTTGACAACTGTGCGAAATTCGTTGCTGACACGATCCTGCAAGGTATGGAATGCTTCGTTCCTAGCACATTAGTTCGTGTTGGCAATCGTTCTCAGCCCTGGTTTGGTAGAGCGTGCGCTGAAGCACGTAAATCAAAGGAAAAACCTTACCAAGCTGGGGCTGCTGCGCGTCAGGTCAACGATCGTAACTGTTCCGAATTGAAGAAGCAACGTAATGCTGCTACTAGGTCTTGTAAGAAGCGAATCGCTGCAGCCAAGTATGAACCATCCCGCAGAATTGTTGAGAGACTAGTCAGTCAGCCCTCTGGGTCCCGAACTTTCTGGTCTCTCGCCAAAGCTGTTCAGGGGAACTTCTGCAGGGTTTCCTTGCCATCCTTGCACAAACCCGATGACTCACTGGCTCATTCCGCAAAAGAGAAAGCAGACCTTCTATGCTCTCTATTTTTTTTATGAAATAGGAGGCAAACGAGCAGACGGATCACCTGATGGTAACAACACCAGAGGGGTTGTAAGTTCGTTGCCGGCCTTTAAGATGGGAATACGCTCTTTTCTTGAAGGTTTGAAGGTCATATCGGTCCGGAAATACCGCAGGCGACAGTTCATTCCACAGTTTAGCTGTGCGAGGCAGGAAGTTTCTAGAGAAACGCACAGTTGAGGACTGCCAACCATCTAAGTGGTGAGGATGGTAGTGCTGTCGCGTAGGGTGATGGCGAAAAGAAGCGGCAGGGATTAATCCGAACAATTCCTCGGAGCACTCCCCGTTATACACGCGATAGAAAATGCAGAGCGAGGCCATATCTCTACGCAGCGCCAAGGAGTCAAGCCGTTCCGAAATACGCTGGCAGTCGACAATTCGAGTCGCTCTTCGCTGGATGCGGTCCAGAGGGAGAAGCTGGTATTGGGGTGCCCCTGCCCATAGATGAGAACAGTATTCCATGTGTGGGCGAACCTGCGCTTTATACAGCTGTAGGCGGTGAGCCGGCGTGAAATACTGTCTCGATCTGTTGAGCACACCGAGCTTTTTTGAGGCTAATTTGGCCTTGCATCGAATTCTACACTGGACGACGGGGGCAATACACCTCCCACTATTCCGCAATGCGAGTACTCCATGCCCGAGGTGCGCTTTACGCAAAGCGCAGTAAGACGTGCACTCTTTGCCCTCGACGTCAAGAAGTCCAGTGGGTCAGACGGTATTCCTGCTGTTGTGCTAAAAACGTGCGCTCCAGAGTTAGCTCCGGTTCTGACGCGACTATTTTCGCTCTCATACCGCTCAGGGAAATTCCCGTCTTCCTGGAAGATTGCCTGGGTTCACCCTATACCAAAAAAGGGTGACCGTACCGACCCTTCCAACTACCGGCCTATTGCGATCACCTCCCTGCTCTCTAAAGTGATGGAGCGTGTGGTAAACAACCAGCTCCTTAAGTACCTCAAAGACCACCAGCTAATTAGCGACCGGCAATACGGGTTTCGCCGTGGTCGAGGTGCGGGAGACCTTCTTGTTTACCTCACTCACCGATGCACGATGGGCCACCGCCATAGAGAGCAAGGGAGAGGCACTGGCTGTTAGCCTGGATATCGCAAAGGCCTTCGATAGGGTTTGGCATAAGGCACTTCTTTCCAAACTTCCCTCGTACGGGCTTCCTAAGGGGTTGTGCACATGGGTCTCCAGCTTTCCATCTGGGCGTAGCATTTCAGTCGTCACTGACGGAATATGCTCGGATTATAAGCCCATAAACATCCATCGCAACGGCCATCACAACCTATGGGGAATGGAAACCAACAACAAAAGAGGTAACGATATTGTTGAATACCTTATGTCAACTAACCTAGATATATTAAACACAGGATCCAAACCAACCTTTGTCACTCGTAGATGCAATACTATAATTGACATTACTCTAAGCACAGGACTGGCAGATCAACACATATCCAACTGGCACGTGTCGGACGAGTTATCCTGCTCCGACCACAGATGGATTCGGTACGACCTGACAGCCGACACACACACTATCACAACTAGAAGAAACCCGAGACGCACGGACATACCGGCGTACAAGGAACTTCTGGAAGGTAAACTAGACAATAACACACACACAGACAGACCTAGCAATACAAAGGAGTTGGAGGAACAAGTAAACTTACTTATTAAAAACATTACCGATAGCTACGAAAACACATGTCCACTATCGACCTCATCAGCTAGAGGAAAAGCAGTAACAACAACAGCTGGTGGGGACCGGAGTTGGACCGAATGAGAACAAAAATGAGAAGGTTACTTAACAGAGCAATGAACACAAGAGCTGAAGAGGACTGGGATAAGTGTAAAACAGCTAAAACAGACTATAAGAAAAGGCTAAGATACAGAAAATCAGCCACATGGCGGAATTTCTGCGACAACATATCCAATGTAACACAGGCAAACAGAACAAGGAAAATCCTTGCAGACCAACCAAGGCAACTACTGGGCACCCTGAGGAGACAGGATAATAGCACCACCAGCAGCCCAGCAGAGACAGAAAGGCTACTGGTTGAGACCCACTTCCCAGGATGCAAGGTAGTAAATGAGCAAGACCCAGAACAACATACAATGAACTACAATCAAACTGAAAGAGAATGGAAGACAGCAGAACGCATAACAGAACATAGCAAAACGACCTGGGCGGTAAATAGTTTCGATAACTTTAAATCGCCGGGAACGGACGGAATCTACCCAGCCCTACTAAAGTGGGGAGGACATACATTAATAAAACATTTATCCAATCTACTGTGCAGCTGTATAGCCTTTAGATATATACCACAGAAATGGAGGGAAGTGAAAGTGATTTTCCTACCAAAACCAGGAAAAACCGATTATTCAGATTCTAAGTCTTTCAGACCAATCAGCCTTACGTTCTTCATGCTAAAAACACTAGAAAGACTATGTGACAGAGAACTGAAGGACACGGCTCTAAAAAATACTGTAGCACGGTCTGGCGGCCACACTTTTCAACCCATTGCCTCAGAATAGAAAGAGTGCAGAAGAGATTTCTTTGGCATATATCTAGCCACACACAACTAGCTAGCAAATACATATCTTACTCAGAGAGACTACGACACTTCCAAATCAATACTCTTGATAAAAGAAGAGATCTACTAGATCTCCAATTTCTATACAAACTTTTAAATAACTACATAGATTGTCCACAACTTTTGCGCAAAATAAGATTTAGAGTGCCATATAGATATCCTAGAAAAAAAATAGACCTTCTGTCTCCGGTATTTAGGAAAACCGTCCTAGGCGCCAATTCACCCATTCCACGACTGTGTAGATTGTTAAACAAGCACGGCCACTGCTGTGACGTTCATTCTGACTCATTGCCCAGGTTCCGAAAATTATTAAATATTAACATAAAAAATAGTATGTGTATATACATACCTTCATTAGGTTGTTAGGTTAGGTTGTTATTTAGCCATTAACTGTTACTTTAAGTTTACTGTTTCCTTTTTTTTTTTAATGCTGTGTTTACCTCTAATTAGTTATGCATCACTGAATGTTTCTTATGGTTTAACGTAAATTAAATGTCAGATGTAATAACTGTTGGTAGACCTTAATAAATAAAATAAAAATAAAATAAAACATAGAAATCCATCCAAACCAACACGCCTACAGTCAAGGTAAATCAACTGACTCAGCTCTCCACGCTGTAGTAAACAACATAGAGAATGCGTTGGCGAGGAAAAACCTTCATCGACATAGAGGGAGCCTTTGACAAGACCAATTTCAGCAGCATTCAACAAGCATTACATAGACATGGAACCAACCCGCTCATAATCGAATGGATAATGAATATGCTAAGACAGAGAATAATAAGACTAACAGAAAATCAAAATCACCAGGCACTAGTCATGAGAGGATGCCCCCAGGGAGGAGTACTCTCACCATTGCTTTGGAACCTGGTTGTAAACGATTTGATAACAAAACTAAACAACAAACATTTTATGACCATAGGGTATGCAGATGACTTAGTAATACTAATCAGCGGCCTAGTAATAAACACACTGTGCGATTTCACACAGACAGCACTGAAGATAGTAGAGAAATGGTGCAAGGAGAATGACCTATCGGTAAACCCAAAAAAGACCGACACAATTCTCTTCACCCATAAACGAAAACTGGGTACATACGAAATGCCAACACTTTTTGGCACAAAACTGACACTTTCAAAGGATGTAAAGTACCTAGGCATAATCCTGGACGATAAACTGAACTGGAACAAACACCTGGATAATAAACTGAACAAAGCAATTTGGCAATGCCGGAGGATGGTAGGCAAAAGATGGGGACTTGCCCCTCACATTATACTGTGGCTGTACAAAATCGTAATAATGCCAATGATCAGCTACGGCGCGGTTGTATGGTGGCCCCGCACCCAGCTAACCACAGTAATAGACAAACTAAATAAAACACAAAGACTAGCATGTGTGGCTGCAACGGGCTGCATGAGAACTACTCCGACTGCAGCTCTAGAAATAATGCTAGGACTCCTGCCACTACACATGTACATACAGAAAGAAGCGGCTGCCACAGCTCTTCGTTTGAAGAATCTAAACCTATGGACATCTTTCAGCTCATTGCACAAGAAGATCTATGAAAATACGATCTCAGAAATGCCCATGCTGGAAGCGCCTATCGACAAAATACCAAAAACTATGATCTTCTGGAAAGATTACGCCATATCGTTAACAGAAGATCCGAAAGAAGGACTAAACCAAACAAACCTAAGAATATTCACAGATGGCTCAAAAACAAACGAAGGGACAGGATGTGGTGTCTTCTCAGAGGACCTGAACATACACATCACAAAACCCCTTGGTGAACACAATACGGTATTCCAAGCTGAATGTGTAGGAATAATAGAAGCTTGCAATGCTATTACAAGACGACAAGTGAAACACGAAACCATACTAATACTGTCAGACAGTAAATCGGTACTACAAGCGCTATGCAGCGACAAACTTACCTCAGAGCTTATACTTGAATGCCATCGGAGCCTCACTGAAGTGAGCAAAGAAGGCAACAAAGTAACAGTACAATGGATAAAGGGGCATAGTGGATCAAGAGGAAACGATGCAGCGGATGAACTGGCCAGGAAAGGTTCAGAAACACCGACATATGGACCCGAGCCAATTATGCCTCTACCATTATCCTACATACACAACCAGCTAGAACAACATCACAGACAACTGCACAACAAGTACTGGAGTGAATTAAAGACATGCAGGCAAACCAAAGAAATTCTACCGGAACTGAACCACAAGCTTACCAAAATATTAATGAAAACACCAAGAAGCCAACTACGTAAAATAGTAGGATTAATAACAGGACATAACACACTAAACAAACACCTACATAATATGGGTAAAACTGACAGCCCCATGTGCAGAGCGTGCATGGAAGAAGAAGAAACAACAAAACATATTCTCCTAGACTGTAAACAGGTAGAAGTGTATAGGAGCAAATACCTAGGTAATCTATGCACACTAAAAGAGGCAACTAGCAACCTGAAGACTTTGCTAGGCTTCGTGGAGGAGCTGGGGTGGTTAGAGTAGCGCTACCTCGTTTCACGCAAAATAGGCACATTGGATGTCGATTTGCGGAAAATGCCCAGCATAACTAACTAACTAAGCCCATAAACGCTGGAGTACCCCAAAGATCTGTACTATCGCCTACCCTGTTCCTTCTGCATATCAATGATATGTTATTAACTAAGGATGTGCATGGAATGTGTGAGGAGTGCAGGATGCGACTTGTGTCTGAGATCGAGACGTCCCTTGTACAGGTCTCCGAATGGGGTAGACGTAACCTCGTCCAGTTCAACTCCAGTAAGACACAAGTCTGCGCGTTTTCCGCCAAAAAAAACCCATTTGTCTCGGCGCCAAAGTTTCAGGGCATTCCCCTTACCACCGCTAAAAGTATCGGGATGCTTGGTGTCGACATTACGAACGAAGTCCAGTTTCGTAGTCATCTGGAACAAAAAGCCAAACTGGCCTCCAAAAAGCTTGGGGTGCTTAACAGAGCCAGACAGTACTTCACACCGGGTCACCGACTTTTGTTATATAAAGCGCAGGTTCGACCCCATATACGCCCGGCGGGCCTACACGCGGTGCAGGAGGAGGAGGCACACCGCTGAGGAGGAGGAGCTCCTCCGCACCGCATTGGTAGAAAAGAAACGGGCCCTCCAGCAGGCCATTAAGAAGGCGAAGAACGAGGGGTGGGAGGAGTTCTTGGCAACCCTCAATAGAGACCCATGGGGCCGCCCTTACAGAATGGTACGCAACAAACTGCAGAGCGCCCCCTCCATGGAGTCCATGGAGCCAGAACTCCTCCGGAGAGTGGTGGAGGGCCTGTTTCCGGAGGGCCTGTTTCCCCCGTTACCGATGACGAGTTGGAGTGGGCCATGGAACGGCTCAGGGCCATGCGCAAAGCGCCGGGACCGGACGGAGTGCCAGGAAAAGTACTTTTCCTGGCACTCAAGCACCTCGGGAACCGTCTCAGATCCCTCCTGAACGACTGCCTCGAGGAGGGGCGCTTCCCGGGAAGCTGGAAGGAAGGGCGACTGTGCCTACTGAGGAAGGAGGGGCGCCCACCAGACTCCCCCGCTGGCTACCGCCCCATCGTGCTGCTGGATGGGGTCGGGAAGCTCTTCGAGAGAATCCTGGCCTCCCGTATACAGCGGCACCTAGTGGAAACGGGCCCGAACTTGCATGACAGCCAGTTCGGGTTCCGTAGGGGGCGGTCTACTATAGACGCGGTGGGCGCGCTGAGGGATTTCGTGGTGCTTGCGGCAGGCCAGGGGGAGGGAGTGGTGGCAGTGTCACTGGACATCGCCAACGCGTTCGGGTCCCTCCCCTATACGGTCATTGGGGAGGCACTCCGTTACCATGGAGTGCCTCATTACCTGAGGCGCGTTGTAGAGCATTACCTGACGGGGCGGGTAGTGCTCTATGAGCAGAGGGGTGTCCGGGGCGCGAGGGCCATGGCGTGCGGGGTCCCGCAGGGGTCTGTCCTGGGGGTCCGCACATATTCTTGCGGTACCACGGGTGCGGACCCCCACACCAATCCCCACGCGGGTGTTCTGTGGGAGGAGGGCTCATGCCGCGGAGGCCATCCTCTCATCACCTGGGAGGGAGGAGTTCTTCTCCCCCACAAGGGTGGACATCCGTGACTTTCCCAGTGGGGGAGAATTCTTTTCCCCCCGAGAATCGGACGTCAGTGATTCCGAGGGCCCGGCGGGGACTAGCGCCCCGAAGGTGTATACAGAGGAGGCTACCGCGGCACCAGTGCGAGAGTGTCGGGTGTCGCTGGAGCGCCTCGACATAGTAGGTGCAAGTCCCCACGCGATCACAGCAGTCCGACCCCTTCGCTTGCCGGAGTCTGGATCTGAGTCCAGTTCCTTATCGTTTGGGCGCTTCTGGGTTGAGGAGGGTCAGAAAAGGAGGCGGTTATGTTTTATTTATAATGGAAACTGCAGACTTGTTATATTAGGTAGTTTATTTCAGGAAGCCATCTTCAGAATGCTTACAAGATTCTAAATACAAATCTAATCATAGACACATATAAAACTATAAAACCATAGACAATACGGCCAGTATGAATCATGCCCCTTTTTAATAAAAATAAAACGCCTCATATTGACGTTGACGTAACAGGTGACATCTGACATGACTGGTCATACTGTAACAGAAATTTTACAAGTTATTTTTAATCGAAACAACCCTTATAATTAATACATCTGTGAATAAATGTTAACACAAGTTATGTTAAATATGAGATCAGTGGAAAAGTACTAAGTGTAAATCATACCATTGTTATTGGACAGCAAATCAGTGTTATATGATGTACAAACTATTATTATTGTAATTCCTATTAAAGTTATAAATATTATATCATTAAAGTTATAAATCTAACCGTTTTGGTTTTATTATTTGCCTTCCTGTTCTAGTAGTATAGTTACCAGTAGGCACTCTACGTAAAACAGTGTTAGTTATAGGATTTCCTCAGCCAAATTCTGAATGTATTGACCTAAATAATTCACCATTCCTAGGAATCTTTGCAGTTCCTTGACATTTGTTGGACTAGGCATTTCAGTAATTGCTCTTATTTTTGACTTATCAGGAGAAATGCCATCTTTGTTAAACATATGACCTACATAATACACTTCAGACATATTAAATTGACATTTTGACCTATTAAACTTGATGTTAACTTCCTGTGCTCTTTTGAAAAGATTGGCTAATCGTTCGTCATGTTCAGCTTGCGTTTTGCCAAACACTAATAAATCATCTATAAATATCTGAACACCAGGTAAGTCACCAAATAATTGAACCATAGTTCTGTGAAAGATTTCTGAACTTGAATTAATTCCGAAAGGCAAACGAAGGAATTTATACCTGCCAAATGGGGTATTAAATGTACATAGATCGCTACTTTCCTCGTCTAAAGGTATTGTCCAGAATCCTGAGCTCGCATCTAATTTGCTGAAAACTGTTGCTCCAGCTATATTTGATCGAAGATCGTTAAATGTAGGAAACGTATAGTGAGGCCTTTTTATAGCTTCATTCAAGCTTCGTGGATCTAAACAGACTCGAAGGGTACCATTTGCTTTTTCGACTAGGACAATAGAGTTGACCCAATCAGTAGGCTTTTCAATTTTTTCAATGACATTTAATTTTTCCATTTTATTTAATTCTTCTTTTAGACGCGTTTGTAAAGCAAAAGGTATTCTTCTAGTGGCACTAATCTTAGGTTTAATACTGGGATCCACATCTAAATGAGCTTTTACGGGTAGACAACCTAGACCTTCAAATAAGTTGGCATATTTGTCAACGATATTGGGTACTGACCTTAATTTTGAAGATTTTAGACATGACTTTTTAGGATTTTGACTGACCTTTTGTTCTTCAATGTTTAATACCCTTTTAACTATCCCAAATTCATCAATGGTTTGTTGTCCAATAATAGTTCGACTTACAATATCTGCTACCACAAAATAGACCGTTGCTGTTTCATTGTTGGAAAATGTGCATTTTAAGTAGCATCCTCCAACAATGGGTATTTTGTTACCTGTGTAAGAATAAAGTTTATGATTAGCACTGACAATAGGTACATTTTTATCCGTGTCTTCTAATACAAATCTGGATATAACATTAATTTCCGCACCTGTATCTATCTTACATGGCAAAGTTTTATTATTCACTTTTAATTTCATTGTCCATTTACTTTTATAGGAAGGATTATCAATGCTTGCTATGATATATATATCATTATCCCTGCGGATGCTTACCATGTCGACATTCTTGTTGAAGTAGCAGCACTTTTCGTAGTGGTTCTTTCGCTTGCAAATTCTGCACGTGACTCCTTTAGCTGGACACCTAAACCGATGTATTTGCCCACAACGTGTGCATGTGCCCGTACGCGTGTTGCTAGAATGTTTTATTTATAATGGAAACTGCAGACTTGTTATATTAGGTAGTTTATTTCAGGAAGCCATCTTCAGAATGCTTACAAGATTCTCCATACAAATCTAATCATAGACACATATAAAACTATAAAACCATAGACAATACGGCCAGTATGAATCAGTTAGAGCTCTCGGAGCCCAGCGATGAGGAGCTGGAGGCGAAAAAATCTGTCGAGAACCCTGAAACAAGGGTTAGTCCCAAAACTACTGGTAAATATGCGGGCTTGGGCAAGAACCGAGAAGCTTATACAGCGGCGAAGGAAAAACTCAGCCGGCTGGCGGCTGAAAATGCTGAGGCGGAGCTAGAAGATATGACCATCCGCATGCGGCCAACAGCGGATCGCAGATTTGCGCATGGCACGGAGGCAGAGAGCCAGCTTATGTCGGCTCTAAATACACAAGTCCTTGACAGCGTGGCCGTAGTAAACCAAGTGGTTGCTACGTCCAAGAACTTGAAAGGTACCTATCGGCGGAAGTTAAAGGAAGCGGCCTCTGCTATCGCTGACTTTGCCCAAGTGATGCTTGAACGCACCACCACAGAGGAGACCAAGATGCTGCAGCGGACTGTCGCTCGACTGCAAACGCAAATAGGAGACCTCCAAAAGGAGCAAGAGGAGTTAAGGAATGAGCTGCGACTCGTTAGAGCAGCACCATCCCCGCTGACCCCGGCCCCACAGCAGTCGCTTGTGACAACTAGCGTGCCCCAAGAGGAAGCCGAGCGCACGATGATGACGAGAGTGGGCGCAATGATGAACGCCCGTCTGGAAGCGTTAGAAGATAGGCTCCTTCCAGCGAAGACTGTGCGGCCACCGCTGGCCGCAGACAAAACAACAAAAAAGACGACCCAACCTGCATCTCAGGTGGACAACAGGCAGGCTGCAACACCTCGT
The DNA here is from genome assembly GCF_947568885.1 of Cydia strobilella. Taxonomy (NCBI): domain Eukaryota; kingdom Metazoa; phylum Arthropoda; class Insecta; order Lepidoptera; family Tortricidae; genus Cydia; species Cydia strobilella. The sequence goes on from NC_086068.1 coordinate 21,639,712, forward strand.
GAAGCTCCGGCGATACAACCAACCTTTGGATCTAGCGGACTAAACAAATCGAAGGCACCCAATACTCTGCAACCATCTTCTGCTACTGGGAATGAGGGGAAGAAAGCGGCAACAAAAAAGGGCAAGAAGAAGGGAAAGAAGGCTCAACCTGCGGAAGTACCGCGTGAGCCTCGTCCATTACCGCCTGCTCCGGCCAACATGGACGAGACATGGATAAAGGTGGTTAAAAAGGGCACTAAGAAAAAGGCAACGGGTCTTCCAACGCAGCAAGCAGCTCCCAAGAAGAAGAAGGCCCGTAAGCTGCGTTCTCCACGCTCATCGGCGATTGTCCTCACGCTGAAGCCGGAAGCTGAGGGAGACAAAACCACCTATGGGGACCTTCTTAAGGAGGCTAGGTCCAAAATTGACCTAAATGAACTACAGATCGAGGGAGTCCGGTTCAAACGAGCAGTCACAGGGGCTACCATCATTGAGGTTCCCGGTGCAACCAGCGGCGAGAAAGCAGATGCTCTCGCCGATAAATTGAGGGAGAAATTAAATAATGAGGTAGTACAAGTCTCTAGGCCTACAAAAACCGCTGAAGTCCGCATCTCAGGCCTGGATGACTCTGTCACGCCTGAAGACGTGAGAGAAGCTGTGGTTAAAGTGGGCGCGTGTCACTTAGACCAAATAAAGTGCGGCGAAATCCGACAGGACTTCTCAGGTCTGGGTTCCATTTGGGTCCGCTGCCCAATTACGGTGGTCAAAAAGTTGACTGACAGCGGCCGACTGCTTGTTGGATGGGTATCGGCAAGGGTCCAACTGCTAGATAAAAAGCCTATGCGCTGTTTCCGCTGCCTTGAAGTGGGCCATGTCCGCGCGCAGTGTCGGGCTCAAGTAGACCGCAGCAACCTGTGTTACCGCTGTGGCCAGTCCGGCCATAAGGCGGCCACGTGCTCTGCCACACCGCACTGCGCTGTTTGCGCGGCGGCCAGTAAACCGGCAGGACACACGATTGGGAGCAAGACATGCGCTGCTTCCAAAATCAACAAGAAGGGGAAGAAGAATGGCGATGGCTCCCGAGCCTCCTCGCAATCCGTCCACCAACCCGCCACTGATGCGGCCGATTGTGAGCAGGCAGCGCCAATGGAAATTACATAATGGCGTTAAAATTTGTGCAGGTGAATCTTAACCACTGCCTCGATGCTCAGGATCTCTTGTTTCAGAGCATGGCGCAGTGGTCGGTACATGTGGCTATCCTCTCCGAGCCCTACCATATCCCCCAAAGGGACAATTGGGCTGGGGATCACGATGACACGGCGGCGATAATTACCCAAACAGCTGCTGGTTCACCGCCTTTTGAAAAGGTGGAAAAAGGGAAGGGATTCGTGGCCGCGCTCCTCGGTGGCATCACAGTGGTCAGTGTTTAATTCTCGCCCAATAGGAGTGTGGCCGAATTTAAAGCCTTTTTATTAGAAGTAGGAGCGGTCATCGGTCGCTGCAATCTGGGTCCCGTGCTTGTTGCGGGTGATTTTAATGCCAAGTCTGTCACATGGGGATCACCAGCAACGGATGCACGTGGGCGGGAACTAGAGGAGTGGGCGGTTGCGGCTGGCCTGGTTGTTGTCAATCAGGGGTCTATCAACACATGTGTGCGACAACAGGGTGGTTCCATTGTCGACGTAACATTTGTTAATGCTGCCTTGGCCCGTCGTATTCAGGGTTGGGAGGTGCTTGAGAGCGTAGAGTCCCTATCCGACCATCGTTACATACAGTTCAGGGTCTCCGCACTCCCAGGTACTCCGAGCGGCCCAATTAGTCAGTCCCTGCGAGGTGACGGCCCAAGATGGGCGCTAAAACGCCTAGACAGAGAGGCATTGGTTCTTGCTGCTGAGGTCCAAGCATGGAACCCGATTCCCGTGGATCTAATAGATGTAGAGGAGGTGGCGAAATGGTTCGGCGAAGCCATGACGAAGATCTGTGATGCAGCGATGCCCCGAGCCAAGCCTCTTCCTCCTAAACGTCAGGTCTACTGGTGGTCTCCGGAGCTCGCACAACTCCGAGAGTCATGCGTTGCGGCGAGGTGTCTTTATAGTCATCAGCGAAGGCGTAGGCTCCGAGATCCTGCCCGGGAGACAGAATTATATGCAACATATAGAGAGCGTGCAAAAAGCCTGAAGATCGCTATAAAGCAGGCAAAAGAGGACTCATATCGGGAAATGCTCGGAACGTTAAATAATGATCCTTGGGGGCGACCATACAGGATGGTCCGAAACAGACTTCGCCCTTGGGCTCCCCCCCTAACGCGAAGTCTTGAGCCGGATCTACTGCGGAATGTGGTGGAAGCGCTGTTCCCGGCCTGCGATAACTTCGTACCGCCAGTAATGGCAACCCCCGCAGAAATTGAAGGTGACGAGGAGGTGATACCTGACGTGTCTGGCGATGAACTTGGTGCAGCTGTGCTAAGACTCAAGTCAAAAAATAAAGCTCCTGGGCCTGACGGCATACCGGGTTGCGCCTGGGTCTTGGCCAGCAACGCTCTGGAGTCACGATTGCTGCAAATGTTCACAGCTTGCTTTCATCAAGCCAGGTTTCCACGGCAGTGGAAGACAGGCAAGCTGGTCCTCATAAAAAAGGAAGGCCGACCGGCAGACTCTCCATCTGCCTACCGCCCAATAGTGCTACTTGATGAGATTGCGAAGCTCCTTGAGCGCATAATAGCCAGCCGTCTTACCAAGCACCTCGCCCGTGTCGGGCCTGATGTGGCAGACTGCCAGTTTGGTTTCCGCAGCGGCCGTTCAACAGTCGACGCCATTCAGCGTGTTAAGGCCCTCGCTGACGAGGCGGTGTCCCGAGGCGAAATCGTCTTGGCAGTGTCCCTGGACATTGCCAACGCCTTTAACTCCTTGCCTTGGGGCTGTGTTAAGGAGGCCCTGCGGTACCACCAGGTACCAGAATACCTAAGGCGAACAATTGACGCCTACCTGTCGGACAGGTTCGTCACTTACCCGGGTCGGGAAGAGTGGGCAGGATACTCGATGTCTTGCGGTGTTCCACAGGGGTCGGTTCTCGGGCCACTCCTGTGGAATGTCGGGTATGATTGGGTACTGCGAGGCGCAAACCTGCGAGGCATAAACCTCACCTGTTACGCCGACGACACTTTGGTGACAACTCGCGGGAAAACCTTTAGGGAGGCCGCCATACTGGCAACGGCAGGAGTCGCTCACGTCGTCGGTCGGATCCGGCGATTGGGGTTAAAGGTGGCCCTACAAAAATCGGAAGCTTTATGCTTCCACGGGCCCCGCAACGCGCCACCGCCGGATGCGCATATAGTGGTAGGTGGAACCCGGATCGGCATCGAGTCCACGATGAAATACCTTGGCCTCACACTCGATAGCCGGTGGAATTTCCGCCCCCACTTCCAGCGCCTGACGCCGAAGTTGATGGGAGCAGCTGGCGCTCTAGGGCGTATACTCCCAAACACGGGGGGGCCCAAAGCGTTATGTCGACGGCTGTACATGGGTGTCATTAAATCCATGGCCCTGTACGGAGCCCCAATCTGGGCTGACGTTTTAAAAAGGAAGGAGGTAGCCCTACTTAGGGCACCTCAAAGGGCAATAGCAACGAGAGTGATAAGAGGGTACCGCACGATCTCTTTTTAGGCAGCATGTGTTTTGGCAGGGTCTTTACCGTGGGACCTAGATGCGAGAGCCCTCGCAGCGGCTTACCGTTGGCGTAAGGAGGCGCATCATAATGGAGACTCGCTAGCTCCGAGAGAAATTCTAGGACGACGAGACGCAATCCACCTAGAAATGGTGGAGGTTTGGGAACAGAGGCTGGCGCATCGCAGCGCTGGCCGTCTGACCATCGAAGCGGTTCACCCGGTTCTCAAAAAGTGGCTAGACCGGACCCATGGCGTGATGAGTTTTCGACTGACTCAGATCCTCTCGGGACATGGATGTTTCGGGAGGTATCTAAAGGATCTGGCCAGGAGAGAAATGACCGCAGTATGCCACCACTGCGACTGCCCGGAGGACACTGCCCAGCACACACTGGAAGTATGCCCAGCCTGGGAGGAGGAGCGCCGCACTTTAACAGCTGTGGTGGGCCATGACCTCTCGCTGCCCACCGTGGTCCGAAACATGGTGGAATATGAGAGGTCGTGGCAGGCTGTGCTGGACTTCTGCGAGGCGGTCATGGTGCAGAAGGAGATGGCAGAGCGCGGCAGGGAAAACGATCCAGCTTCCCAGCCAATGCGCCGAAAGCGCGTGGGGCGGCGGCGGCTGGCATATGACCGCCGACTTCCCCCTTAAGGGTCCCTGTGGGCGACAGGCTCGGGGACGTCTGTCGCCTACACAAGGGTCCCTGGGATGGCGAGCACGCTGATAAAAAGGCGCGCTACTAGGGAGGTAGGGGGAATAAAAATAAAAAAAATCCCTCCAGAGCTGGGTCCGGAGTCCGGACAGCCGCTGGCGAGGCTGCGGAAGAGTGCTCCAGTGTTCCTGTGGCCTCGCCTTATACCCCTGAGGCGGTCAAGAGGGGTTTTTAGTGGGTAAACCGTGGGTCCCATGAGCCTATACGGGAGTCCCACATAACCATCCCAGGCCCGTCCCCGCGCCTGGGTGGTATGCGAAAAGCATTTTCCCCTCTATAAAAAAAAAAACAAAAAAAAGGGGTCTGTCCTGGGCCCTCTCCTGTGGAACCTCGGTTACGACTGGGTGATCCGGGGGGTGCAACTTCCACGCACGGTCACCGTGTGTTATGCGGACGACACACTGGTGGCCGTGCGGGGAAAGGAGCTGGAAGAGGTGCTCAGGAGGGCAGCGGTGGCGACCGAGCTCACTGTGTACCGCATAGGACTCCTGGGGCTTCGGGTCGCACTGCCCAAGACCGAGGCCGTTGTCTTCGGGCGAACGAGGGCATGGGGACAGCTGCCGGTGGGCACTGCAGTGAGGGTGGGGGGCGAAGATGTCCAGGTCAAGCCCCACATCAAGTACTTGGGACTTGTCCTGGACAGAAGATGGTCCTTTAAGGAGCACTTCACGGGAATGGCTCCTCGTCTCGTGGGTGCTGCCTCGGCTCTGGGCCGCCTACTACCCAACCTAGGGGGGCCGAATGCCCCATGCAGACGGCTGTATGCGGGGGTCGTCCGGAGTATGGCGCTCTACGGAGCCCCAATCTGGGCCGGACGACTCACGGAGGCCACGAAGGCGCTGCTCCGCCGGCCGCAGAGGGTGGTGGCCCAGAGGATGGTGAGGGCCTACTGCACCACCTCTCACGCAGCGACATGCCTCCTTGCCGGCACCCCGCCTTGGGAGCTGGACGCGGGGGTGCTGGCCGAAAGATACTGGCAGAGGGCTGAGGCCAGGAGGCGCGTGGAGCCCATGAATGCGGAGGAGGAGGAGAGGTTGGCCCGAGCAGCCGCAGAGCGCCTGAAAGAAAGGTGGAGGAATGCCTTGGAGGATGGCCGTTATGGAACCCGAACCATAGAGGCTATCCTCCCAGTAATGGATGAGTGGGTAGGGAGAAGGAAGGGGGCCCTGACATTTAGGGTGACGCAGGTGGTGTCCGGACACGGCTGTTTCGGACACTACCTGCACAAGATACAGAGAGAGCCGGGGCCTCAGTGCCATGAATGTGGCGCGGTGGACGACACGGCCCAGCACACTCTGGAGGTGTGCAGTCGCTGGGCCGTGGAAAGAGCTGCTCTCAGGGCAGCGACGGGGGTGGCGGACCTCTCGCTACACAGCATAATAGCGGCGATGCTGTGTAGCGAGAGGAAATGGGAAGCGGTGGCCTCCTTCTTCTCCTTCACAGAAGGAGGAGGCGGAGAGGGAGCGAGAAGCGGCTGCTGACGCGCTTCCTCTCCGACGCAGGCGGCAGGGTCGAAGGCTGAGAGCATATGCTCGCCTCGAGCCCTAGGAGGGCCAGCGGGTGTCGAACCCGCATTGTACGTCTGGGGGGGACCAAGCGTTTCTGATCCCCCCTCCATTGTGAGGGTACTCTGGCGACAAGCCGGGGATGCCGGAGGGCGCCGTGGTGGAATGTTATCGATCCCAGTGCGCCCTCACGAACGGCCAAGAGGGTGAAACGCCGGAGTGGGTTTAGTGGGTAGGGCCAATTCTCCCCCCCTCTCGCCAAGAGAGGGAAAAGGAGCGGCGAGTCCCACACACCGTGCGTAAGTGCATTCCCACTCTGACAAAAAAAAAAGTACTATTCTCATCTCTGGTCTGGCGCTCCACAATACCAGCTCCTACCCCTTGACTCCATCCAACGGCGGGCAGTTCGTATTGTCGGCAATCCCGAACTTACTGACGGCTTAGAACCTCTTAGTCTTCGGAGAGACGTTGGTTCTCTTTGCATGTTCTACCGTCTGTACAATGGGAAATGTTCCGAGGAACTGTTTGATCTGGTGCCATCGTCTCGTTTCTATCACCGCACCTCCCGCCAAAGGAGCAAAGCTCATCCTCACTTCTTAGACACATGGCATACCAAGAATAAGCAGGCATCTCGCTCGTTTCTTCCCAGAACGTGCAGAATGTGGAATGAGTTGCCTCCTGAGGTATTTCTTATGTGCTACGACATGGGATTCTTCAAGAAGCGGGTATTTAGGGTTCTCAAGGGTCGGCAATGCTTAAGTGGCTCCTGTGATGTTGCTTATGTCCATGGGCGACGATGACTGCTTCCCATCAGGCGGCTCGTCTCCTCGTTTGCTGACTATCACATAAAAAAATTAAAAATAAAGTGGAATTACTGATGATGACCAGAACGGGACTCTTTCAGTAATCAGTAATTTATTGCTTTCATAGGTACAATAAGGTCTTACATTAAAATGGTGATCTAGCTATGAACCCTGTAAGGGCACTGCACTTTAACAACGCATATTTCAATTTTGGCGATTTAAGTCCTCTTCGTTATATTTGTTAAGCACAATTAAGTAAGTTCTGAAGGAACATTTCATTGTGTTAAAGTCTAGTTCTGATGATGGGTTCCATGAGGTCCAACTCCTCAAATCTTGATAGCTTAGATCCAGACCTTGAAACTTACCCGAAGTGCAAAAATTTTTTTAGTGACAGTTTGGCCAGACAAATGAAGAAACACTAAAAATGGAAAAATATAATTAATCTAAAAAAAAGTAAAACCGACTTCAAACGGGAAAAAATAAAATATTATCTCGTTTTATATGCGCTAGCAAACTGATACGTTTGAAGTCGGTGCCAAGCTAAATAGTTACAATACCAAGGGTTGGCATTCCGTTTGACGGCAACTTGACGCTTTCAAGATTTGGCTTGGCACCGACTTCATTATATGCTAATATTATGTTTATAAAAGGTAATTACTAAGTTACCTGTACCTAAATAAAGGATTATGATGTAAAAAATATTTACTATATATTTACTGAGTCGATATGTCGACCCATAATAATGGCTGTGAAGTTATTAACGATTTTTAACCGACTTCAATTTCATAGAAGGAGAAGGTTCTGTATTCGATTGTGGCTATTTTTTTTTTTTTTTTATGTATGTTCACCGATTATTCCGAGACCCGTGGTCCGATTTGAGTAATTCTTTTTTTGTTCGAAAGGAGCTACTTCTAAGTTGGTCCCATATTAATCTGGTTCTGATCTGATGATGGGATTCCTGAGGAATTGAGGGAACTCCTCCATTTTTAAAGGCACATGTATGGTGATTTGGGTGTTTTCATAAGCAACTTGAGCATTTTCTCTCGAAAACGACCAATTTGATGAAGTGGACCTGATGATGATGATTGTTTTGAAGATAGTGATGATGATTTTTTTAATGTAGGATGTTCAGCGATTACTCCGAGACCCGTGGTCCGACTTGAACAATTCTTTTTTGTTTGAAAGGAACTACCACCAAGGTGGTTCCACATTAATCTGGTGCTGTTCTGATGATGGGATCCATGAGGAATTGAGGGAACTCCTCAATTTTTAAAGGCACATGTATGGTGATTTGGTCGTTTTCTTAAGAAACTTGATCATTTTTTCTAGAAAACCCCCAATTTGATGAAGTGGAGCTGATGATGATGATTGTTTTGATGATAATGATTTCAGCGATTACTTCGGCACCCATGATCCGATTTGAGTTATTCTTTTTCTGTTTGAAAGAAGTTACCTCTCCAAGGTGTTTTCGTAATATTTTTAGTTTTGATCTGATGATGGAATCCGTGAGGAATTGAGGGAACTCCTCAATTTTTAAAGGCACGTGTATGGTAATTTCGGTGTTTTCTAAAGTAACTCAAGCATTTCCTCACCAAAACCACCAATTTGATGTAGTGCAACTGTAGCCTAACCACGAGTTTGGCACTAAATATTCTTCGTAACTTACTTTGTACACTAATACGCCAGTACGAGCGAGATGCATAAACAGTAAGTTACGCACACGATAGCGAATATATCAATGTCAAACTCGTGGTAAGGCTACTGATAACTTCCCTCGTATGTGTATTATGATTTTTGATGTAGGTAGTGTTGGAAACAACCAAAGAGACTGAGAGGTGAAGGTAGAGGGTATTAGTGTTTGGGGGTTTGAGGTTGGGGGTTGAGGGGAGGTGAGTTGATGGGTCGGAGACTGAGGGGTTGGGAGTTAAGGGATTGGGGGTTAGGGTTAGGAGTTAAGGGGTCTGGGGTTAAGGGTCGGGGAATGGCGGTTGAAGGGTTGGTGGTTTAGGGTCGAGGGGTTTAGTGATCAGGGGTTGATGTGCTGTGAGGTTGAGTGATCGGGGGGTTTGAGGGATTGGGTCAGTGGCGGGGCGGAGAATGGATTTACTGACAGGAATGATTTCCCAGACGGACTCGAGGAAAATTCTGATTATTTAAGAAAGTTTACGAATTTACAGATAAACATGATTATGTTTTTCATTCATGCGTCACGCTCTTAACAATGTCTTAAAACTAAAAATGGAAAAATAAAAACTTTTATAAAAAAAAGATAAACCGACTTCAAAAAGGATGAAATAAAATATTATCCTTTTTAGGGTTCCGTGTTTAAGTATATGCGTTACGAACTGATATGTTTGAAGTCGGTGCCAAACCAAGTACTCCAAGTAGTAACAATACCAGTCAAAAATAATCAGCTTTATGTCTATAAATCCCATTACAACTGTACAAATGTTATAAACGTGAAAGCAATTATGTCTGCCTGTTTGCTACCTTTTCATGGCTAAACAACTGAACCGCTTTAGCTGAAATCTTGCATGAAGGTTCCTTGAATTGTTTTATATTTTGAAATGTAGCCCTCTGGATAAGCGACAGAAAATAACTCAGTCCCAATCCCACACTTGCGTGCTATGACTGTTTAAGAATTAGTAAGAAATGCTCTTTAAAAAAATACGACGACAAAACGTATTAGATTTACACTAACGTGCCGACAAGCATGGTACGAACTGCGCCAAGAAGGTTCAACCGTGTGTTCTGTTCTGAGGTGTACAGGAAGTTCGTATATTGTCGTCGTGTAACGCTGCGTTTTACATAGGCGAACACTCGCGAACACGAAGCGAAGCGACGCGGCACGGCGCGGCCGGCCCAATTCGTTCGCGTTCGCAACCAGATCGCCCACGTAGGACACTTCTATATAGGTATCAAAGGATTAATTAAGGCGCCGTGCCGCGCCGCTTCGCATTCGCGTGTTGTTCGCCTACGTAGTACGCTGCATTAGGTAATCCAACGTACATACTTATATAGCCGCATCTTTATCGAATTGCACCAAAATCCCTATGAATATATGGTTTAAAATTTGGCTTGGCACCGACTTCAAACATATCATTTGGTAACGCATATACTTAAACACGGAACCCTAAAAAGAATAATATTTTATTTCATCCTTTTTGAAGTCGGTTTATCTTTTTTTTATAAAAGTTTTTAAGTTGCTATTACCGATAGTGATAAGAGCAGGTATGTGCCCAGCAGTGAGACGTACCTATATATACCTAAGCTGGTGTGGTGACATAGTTTCCGTAGTGGATTAATTTGAAATTTTTTAACATTTTTATAGAGAGATTAAAATTTTCTATTTCCAATATGAATGAAAAATTTCCAGTTTCTAGGAACTTTAACGCTTTGCTTAGTTTGGGGAGATTGATCTGGGTCAGTTTGAGTGTGTGTATTTATAATAATAGTGCACTGCCTTATGGGAATATAGTTCAGCTGATCCGGAAACCATTATCAAATTTATAGTACATTATTGTCGAGGCTGGGAAGTAGCTACTTGCTGGCTGAGGATTCGTTTTAAACGGACGACCTTGGGAGTCCGTTTAATTGAATCCGAAGCCAGCAAGTAGCCTTCCTGCCGAGTCATATATAGTGCTTTTCTCAAAAATGGCGCAATAAATACAAATATAATAGAAATATTTTACAGAAGCAACGTTCTTGTATATATTTTCACAGAAGATTTGCTTTGCCGCCTTTTTATTTTTTTTTATTGAAAAACGAAGTGTATTTTTCTGCCGAAAATACGCCAATCTATTTGAGACAGCTAAATAGTTGCAGTACCAACATTATAATAATAAGTACTGATCGTCTGTTTAATGGACCTATGCCTTCATTTGATATGACCACTTCAACTTTTAAAAAGTTTGGAACTCGACAAATAATGGAATTTGTATGCAACATTGCAGTCCCGAAATCGAGACTGCAATGTTTTTAACTTTTTAATTTTTTGACTGACCATAAACTACGCACTTCGCGACCTAATTTTTAACCGGCAACGTCGACTTTGCCGTCCATTTTTGAGAAAAGTATGTTGTTGGTTTATGTACGGGGTCTCCAAAACTGCCGGGAGACAGCGGCGCCGGCCATCTACTTCAGCGGAATGACGTCATCAAAATGACTCCCGCCTGGTTGCTAATATTGCATATTACACCCAAACTATGCATTGCACATACATGTGTGGGGTAAGGGGTCTTTTAAAATGAATAGGGGTTTTCAAAAATTAATTGTTGATAAAGTGAATATTTTCGGAAATAATCGCCTCAAAAAAACCAAATTTATGTAAGGATTTTTTGTTTCGTTTCAACCCTATGATGTGGGATGTCGTTGGATAGTTCTTTTAAAATAAATAGGGGTTTTAGAAAAACATTTTTTGATAAAGTAAATATTTTTGGAAATAATCGCTTTGAGGGAAACAAAATGTGTGTGACAATTTTTTTATCGTTTCAACCCTATAGTGTGGGGTGTCGTTGAATAGGTCTTTCAAAATAAATAGGGGTCTTTAAACAATATTTTTTGAGAAAGTGAATCATTTCGGAAATAATTATTTAGAAAGAAAAAAAGTAATCCTTTTTCCTTTTAACTTTTGAACCATCCATGAAAAAATTATGAAAAATAATCCAAAAATAGTGCTTAATAAACACATTCGAAAATAGTTAAAACAATTGTGATCAGTTAAGCCGCTTTTGAGTTATCGCTAAAAGTCTTTCCTTCTTAGTTTCTTTAAAAGCCTGGCAACCGTTATTTGTGACCAGATTTTTGTAGGCAACCCTATACCATTGTATTCGCAATAAAATTACCATTGAAAATGAAAATGAAAATGAAAATGAACAGATGGGTGCAATTATCGATTTAAACTCACCTGTTTAAATACGGCAACCTCATAATAGTGACCGGAAAAACAGGCAACCTAATTTATTCGTGTTGTACAAGTTATATATTTTTCATTGGAACTTTGGAACTTATTTCGTTCGTCAGACAAATCGGTGAAATTTGAAGAAAAAAAATTACTTCGAAAAATTTGTCTGTCTGTCTGTCTTTCTATCTGTGTGTTCCCTCTTCACGCTTAAACCGCTGAACCGATTTAGATGAAATTTGGCATAGAGATAGGTTGAGTCCCTGAGAAGGACATAGGATTGTTTTTATCCCGAGAATCATCCCTTAAGAAAGTAAAAAGCGGGGTGGAATTGAGATAATTAACGAAGTGGCTGCTAATTTGTGTGCATAATATGCACAAATTTAGATTGCTATGAGAATTTTTCCAGGCGCTATTCTGACTCTAGCTGCGGTTACTAAGTCCACGCAGACGAAGTCGCGGGTAAAAGCTAGTATATATATATTATAAAATAAAACTATGAAAACGGATTATATCGCGTATATTGAATTTATAATACATCCCGACGTTTCGAACTCACCCGAGTCACCCGTTGACCACGAACGCTGTAAAGAGTTCGAAACGTCGGGATGTATTATAAATTCAATATACGCGATATATAGGTAATCCGTTTTCATAGTTTTATTTCATGAGTAACTATCGCGGTAACCGAAGACAATATTATATATATATTATATTTTATATATCCATACTAATCCATATCCATCCATACTAATACTAATATACTAATACTAATCCATACTAATATTATAAATGCGAAAGTCTGTCTGTCTGTCTGTCTGTGTGTTACCTCTTCACGCTTAAACCGCTGAACCGATTTAGTTGAAATTTGGTATACATATAGTTTGAGTCCCGGGGAAGGACATAGGATACTTTTATCCCAGAACTCACCCCTCAAGGGGGTGAAAAGGGGGGTGGAAATTTGTATGGGGAATCAATAACCGCTGAACCGATTTAGATGAAACTTGGTATGGGGATAGTTTGAGCTGTGGGAAAGGATATAGAATAATTTTATCCCCGAAATCATCCCTTAAGGGTGTAAAAAATGGGGTGGAAATGTAAAGTGTGGATCAATTTGGGGGTGAAAAAAGGATGTATTAAAAAGCAGATTTGTTTAAGAATTAAGGTACCCAAATTATTAATTCCACGCAGACGAAGTCGCGGGCAAAAGCTAATAATATTATAAATGCGAAAGTCTGTCTGTCTGTCTGTCTGTCTTTCTGTCAGTGTGTTCCCTCTTCACGCTTAAACCGCTTAATCGATTTAGATGAAAATTGGCATAGAAATAGGTTGAGTCCCTGAGAAGGACAGGATAGTTTTTATCCCGAAAATCATCCCTTAAGAAAGTAAAAAGCGGGGTGGAATTGAGATAATTAATGAAGTGCCTGCTAATTTGTGTGCATATGCTCAAATTGAATTATTGCTATGAGAATTTTTCCAGGCGCTACTTTAGCTGCTGTTAACTAAGTCCACGAGACGAAGTTGCGGGCAAAAGGTAGTCGTATATAAAAGCAAGTGGCGACGGTGACAGCTTGCTTAGACTCCATCTTTAGGAATATAATATCTATGGGTCAAGGATGGGCCATAACAAGCCATCACCATTGTGTACAGAGGTACAGGGGGCAATCATAGACATAGTATAGTATATACAAGAAGTTATAGACGCGCCACCGAGCGACCGGGGGTGGGGGGAGTGGGGGAGGGTTCCGTTCCGTACCATTACGCAAAAAACGGCAAAACTAATCACGTTTGTTGTAGCCCTACTTAAATATTTATTTTATTCTGTTTTTAATATTTGTTGTTACAGCGGCAACAGAAATACGTCGTCTGTGAAAATTTCAACAGTGCTATGACGGTTCATGAGGCCTGGTGTGATGACAGACGGATAGACAGACAGACAGCGGAGTCTTAGTAATAGGGTCCCGTTTTTACCCTCCGGTACGGAACCCTAAAAAACAGCACAGACTTCACGTTCTAGGGAATTGATTTATTTTCCACCTTTGGTTGGCTGCCATGTTACGCTTGTCAACAACTTCAGTGTGGTGGTGAGATAGTGGTTGCGCGTAGTGTTATTGTTTTGTGAGAAAAATTGTTAAACTTAACTAAATCGTACATTATTGTCACAAGTTTTATGTTTAATTTTAAGTTTACTTCATAGTTATTGTTTTTTTAGTGAAATATGTCCTTCTCAAGAGCGGTAAGTAGAAGTTCAACCTACATCAACATCAGCTTAGGGCGTACGAATGTCCGGGAATGGAGAACGTTTATCATTTAACTGCAGTGATTTATACTGTAGATGACTTCTAATGAATTATTTTTACTTTGAAACACTTTAAGCGTCGGAATTTGTGTGATTAATTTAGTGAACTACAAGTTTTTGTTGGTTTCGGATATGCATCCTCCATATTTTACTGCTACGTGCATGGTACCAACTACATAATAAAAAGTACCTATAGACTGCCTAAACTAAAACCCTAATCGTGACTTTTGTTGAAATCCTCGATTTTGGAGTGAAACGCTTGATTTTAGTTAGTAGCGTGATTATTTGATTAATATTCAAGTTAAGTCGGGGTCGCAAGTTAAAACGAGGACTGTAACTAATGGCTATTAGCCATATTGCATATACATTATCATTTCATACTAATATCTCTTAAAGTCCCTAACTAATTCGGTTCTCCATACAGACGAGGACTGTAATTAATGGCTATTAGCCATATTGCATATCCATTACCATTTCATAAGTCCCCAGCAAGCGCGGTTCTCCATACAAACGTAGTTACGCTCTCATTTTAAAACGACTAGCTAGATTGCTCTGAAACTTTGTACTTACAAAAGGTATATCTAGTCCTGTAATTAGTAGCTTCAGATACCATAGCAAAAAAAATACAGTGAATTTAAGTTTTTGATATGAAACTTGTTATTGCTCTATTTCCTTTGTTTTGTAAACTGGAGCTATATAAACTAGGCCAAGCAATAAGAAGGTATAGAGGAAAATGCTAGGAACACAATCTTTGACTTTGTAGCTTTGTTTGGACTAGTTAGGAGATGAACATATCAAAAGTCCCCGACCGTAACCCTGGTGCTGGGGGGGAGGGGGGTTTGAAGGTTCAATTTTTCGGTTTATCAATTATATCTTGGAAACTATGCATCTGAGCGACATGGCCACTTACACAAAATGAAGTGATTTAATTTTTTATAAGTTTTATTAGGTCAAGTTTTTTTGGTTATAAAAACTATACTGTGTACTGTCCCGGGATTCAAACCATCTCTATACCAAATTAGCGTAGATTCACTAAAATTCCCGCACAACTAAAGTCACTTTCATACGAAGAAAGATTAGTCAAGCTGGGCAACACTGCAAAAAAGGCGTGAACGCGGCGACTTGATCGAAACGTTCAAAATAATTAATGGATATTACGACTGTCCAGAACTAAGCGATCTGTTCGCTCGAAACTCAAACACGCGCACAAGAGGACACAACCTTAAACTAATAACAACAAAGCACAAAACAAATATCGGCAAACACTTTATTGCAAACCGAGTAGTAAAGGCTTGGAACAAATTACCCTCAGAAGTTGTGAACTCTGCAAGTGTTAATCAATTTAAAAATAGATTAGACAAACTATGCTAACTGTGCTAAGTGAACTATGATTTAGACGTACCAGCATCAGCTGCCTGTCTAAAATGAAATAATAATAATAATAATTTAGTCACTGGGTAGAAAGCGGCGCACACCTCTCGACACCCCTGAGCCGCTCACACCGGTGTTGCTCCTGGTCGTCTTCACGACGGACGGCAGTTTCAGGGGCCCATCTAGTCAGCGGCAAGTCACCACCTGCCTCGATAACGTGTGTTAGCATTGTTATGGCAGGTGTCCGGACTTCTTTTCAATAGCCCAGTCTCATTGTCCACCCAAACTTCAATCCATAGACCGGTATACTGTTCACTTTTTCTACAATAGTCCCAATGCCTGCTGCGACCGGTTCATGGGTGTCTATTGTTGCACCTGTGAACGGGTTCCAGCAGGCGTTCTACATGACATTAAAGCTCTCCAAGGGGCCTCTACGTGTTGGATCTATATCCCCACGCAAGCCTATCAAAAGACCGGGATTTATAGGCCCGTGAAATCCGAGGAGATAATAATTTCAACTGAATCAGTTCAGCGGTTTAAGTGTAAAAAGGAGTTTAAAAAAAAAAAAACTTTAAAATTTTGTTTTTACTTAGGAATCGTGTCAATGTTGATACCATAAATGAATTCAGCACCCCCGATTTATATGAAAACGATACCAAACCCGGCCTAGAAGCTTCACTGATGTAGATAATCAAGATAAAAATGAGGGCCCTAAATAAACCGGAATAGAAGAGGTGAGATACTCATAGAAGACGCTTTCGAACACCAACTGTGCTTAATGAATACCTTCTTCAAGATGAAAGATAGCCAAAGATGGACATGGGAATCCCCAGACTCCAAAACCATCAACATCAACATCAAACATTTATTCAGCAAATAGGCCACAGGGGCACTTTTACATGTCAATTTTTACAAACAATAAAATTAACCCAAAATTACAAAAAACAATTACATAAATATAAATGTTAAATTACACAAGGAAAAAAAACTAATAAAAACTATACAAATAACAGAAGTACTAAAATTGTTTAGAGATGTAAAAGTCTCTAGGTGTCAGAGATAAAATGTATATAATAATTAAAAAAAACATCAAATTATCCAGAGATGTAAAGGGTCTCCGAGACTTGAATTGTTTTATAATTAATAAAAAGACAAAATATTTCATCAGACAAACAGACAAGAACCGAATGAAGTGCCTCACGTTAATGCCACTCAAAAGTTACATAGGTAAAATGAAGGCCGTGTAAACTTAAACAGACCGGTCTCCACAAACAGCACCCGTTCACGAGTATGACGCGTATCTCAGCCATCGTCTCCCTCAACCTTCATTCGGGAAAGTGGCGACCCGATCAACGACGCCACCGTAAGCAATGACTTTTAAGCGAGCATGACATGTTCAAGTTGCCGGGCTGTATTAATATATATAAAGTAAATTAATTCAGTGAAATACAACATTTGTGCTTGTATGTTACATTAAAGACGGCATAGCGCCACATAATCACAACATAATTCGTAAGAAGTATGCCTACCTATAAACAACTAAATTACAAATTTAAATTGACATAGAGATGTAAAGGTCTCTACCTGTCAGTATCATTAAAAATAAAGGTATTATTACATATAAAATAAATTTAAAACAAAATAAAATCTTAGAGGTGTATAAGGTCTCTAAGTGTCCAAAACTAAAATTAACTAAAACAATACAATCAAGCGAGAGCATGATGGTCTCTTGAGTCAGGAACCAGGAACGAAATCAAATAATCAAATAACCAACATAGAAGTGCTAAACAACATTGTATTCCCTAGCGACCACAGAGCAGTCAGAGCAACAGTCAAGCTTTCAAATCAGAAATTAAGCAGGAAAAATTCCAAACACCAGTAAAAACTCCAAAAACGGACAATGAAATACAAATTTATATGAGAAACTTAGAAACTAACCTAGATTATGAAATGGAACCCAAATATGTTCAACCCTACTACAACATGATCGAAACTGCCATTAAAACAAGTCTAAAAATAGAAGAAAAACTAAAATAGCAAAGGAAAATAGGTCAGTGACCATACAAAAAACCTAATACAAAGAAGAAGAGATTTGACTCTAATGAAGAACAAAAATAGACAAATGACGAATGAGCTTAGCATACTATACAAAGAAGTCAGGAAGTCAATCAAAAAAGACTATTCTAACCACAGACAAAACATTCCAAAAACTTGGAAAAGTTTAGAAGTACTAAGCGTGCATTGAAAGAACTGAATACTCATAAACCATGGATACACAAATTGAAAAAAGGCCATACTGAAACAAGATCAAGAGACGATGTAATAGACTCTGCAACAGCCTTCTACCAAAATGTATATAAGAAACAGAAGAATACAGAAGAACAAAACTATGATAATACTTTTACTAGTGAAGAACTAAGCATAGAAGAAAAAGAAGTATACAACCAAATAAAACACCTAAAAAGTGAGAAAAGTCCAGGTCCAGACTCTATCCCCAACGAAGCCATCAAAATTGGAGCACCAGTTCTCATTAACTACATAACAAAGCTATTTAACTTGATACTAAACACAGGTGATATACCGAAACAGTGGGGAAACTCGGACATCACTTTAATATACAAGAAAGGAGATCCACTAAACATAGAAAACTATCGGCCAATTAGCCTTCTAGCAAGTACATACAAACTCTTTACATCAATCATTCTCAAGCGAATAACGCAAGGTATCGACAAAGCCCAAGCTGTAGAACAAGCAGGTTTACGCTCTGGATACAGCACTGTTGATCATATACATACACTGGAGCAAGTACTAGAAAAATATAAAGAGTTTAATAAACTACTATACATAGGCTTCATAGATTACAGTAAGGCTTTTGACACTATCAGCCATAACGCTATATGGGAAGCTCTAGAACTAGCTCAGGTTAACACAAAATATATCAACATTCTTAAGAACATATAAAAACAACACCAGCAAAGTAAAGTTAGATAAAAGAGGGCAAGCTATAAAAATAGAACGGGGTGTGCGGCAAGGTGACTCTCACTCTCACCTAAGCTCTTCATCGCAGTGCTAGAAGGAGTCTTCCGGAAGCTCAGCTGGGAAAAAAATGGAATAAGGATAAATGACCAATACCTAAGTAATCTAAGATTCGCTGACGACATAGTGCTATTTTCAGAAACCGCCACAAGCCTAGAAACCATGATGAGAACACTAACTGAACAAAGCAGCAAAGTAGGGCTTGAAATGAACACTAATAAAACAAAGGTGATGACTAACAGTTATAAAAAGCCTATAATCATTGGTGACGAGACAATAGAGTACGTAAATAACTATATATACTTAAGGAACCAGGTCTCATTCTCAAAAACCAGCAACGATGAAGAGGTCAACAGAAGATCAGCTATAACCTGGAAGAAGTACTGGTCTCTGAAAGAAGTTCTGAAGGGAGACTACAGCATGACATTAAAAAAAGTGGTGTGACACTTGTCTCCTGCCATGTCTAGTCTACGGCTCACAAACATGGGTATACACCAACAAAGTGAAGGAGAAAATAAGAACTACGCAGAGAGCTATGGAGAGAAGTATGACAGGGCTGCGGAAAATATACAAAATAAGATACGCAAGAATCAGAGAAAAAACCAAGGTAACCGACGCTCTTACCCATGCTCTCAAACTTAAATGGAACTGGGCTGACCATGTAGCCCGCATGACAGACAAAAGATGGACCATACAAACCACAAAATGGAAGGGACCACACGGAAAACGCCCCACAGGCAGGCCGAAGAAACGCTGACCTGAAGACATGACCCAAATAGCCGGAAAACACTGGCTGGAGACAGGAGAAGATAGAGAAAGTTGGAAAAAATTGGAGGAGGCCTTCACCCAGAGAGGGATCCATAAAGAAAACAACTTGCTCAAAAATCCAAAAAATAAACAATAAGAAAGAATATGGAAGTAAAGGCTATAATAATAATAATAAATAAACCTTCTTTGAGCGGATATCTCAAAAACTATACAAGATATCGAAAAACTTGACTTAATAAAACTTGTAACAAATTAAATCTCTTTTCATCTATCTATCTATCTATCTATCTATCTATATATATACCTAGTCGGCTCATAAGTTCTGTCACTGGCCTTTAAAATTTAAATTTGGAACTCCTAAAACAAAAACCGTTCTGCATTTGAATTTCGAATCTTTATTAAATATTTGAGTAGTATAATTTTGCAATTTTCTGTTTTCTTCAACATGGAGTGGACGCTTAAAGATAGCCGTACCGCAATAATTGCACTATATCGTTGTGGTCACTCGCCGACTAAAATTTTTAAGCTACTTGAAAATTTAAAATTCTCTAAGATTTGTGTATCGTACCATAGAAAGATACAGTGAGGTCTCTAGTTTAAATGACAAGAAAAGAAGCGGTCGTCCGCGTACAGCTAGGACTCCAGCGGTTGTACAAGCAATTAGGGCACGCATTGCCAGAAATCCCGCTAGGAAACAAAAAGTTATGGCCCTCCAGATGGGTTTGAGCAAAAACACGGTGAAAAGAGTGCTTAATCAAGACCTGAGACTTCGTGCTTATAAACGAAAAACTGGCCATCTTCTCAATGGTCGGCTTAAAGCTTTAAGGCTTAAAAGATCTAAAGCTTTATTGAAGAAGTACGCTAAAAATAAGCACCGTTGTATACTGTTTTCGGACGAGAAAATTTTTGACATAGAAGAAAACTGTAATAAACAAAATGATAGAGTGTACGCTCGCAATAGTAAAGAAGCGTCTAATAGCATTCCCCGTATTCAAAGAGGTCATCACCCTTCATCTGTGATGGTTTGGCTGGGAGTTTCTTATGCGGGCGTCACTAGTATGCATTTTTGTGAGAAAGGAGTAAAAACTAGTGCCAAAGTGTACCAAGACACGGTGTTGACTAATATTGTGAAACCACTATCCCATACGATGTTTCTAAACCAGCATTGGGTTTTCCAGCAGGACTCTGCTCCAGCCCATAAGGCAAAGTCTACACAAGCCTGGCTCGCCTCCAATAAAATCGACTTTATACGGCATGAAGATTGGCCCTCCTCTAGCCCAGATCTTAATCCTTTAGACTATAAAATATGGCAGTATTTAGAGGAAAAGGTGTGCTCAAAACCTCATGCAAATCTCTTGCTACGGCAGTGGCCAATATCGACATGAAAGTGGTGCGTGAATCCATTGACGACTGGCCACGAAGACTTCAAGCCTGTGTAGATAATTATGGCGGTCATTTTGAATAAATGTTATACATTTAGATTCTCTAGTTTATAAGCTTTCAAACGCTGTACAAATTATACGGAATAAACTTAAACTTTTGATTTTATTTGATACTATGTATATGACAGAACTTATGAGCCGACTAGGTAAAGGCACGTGTCCTGACTGACTGACTCATCAACGCAGAGGCGAAACTACAAAAGCTAGAAAGTTGAAATTTGCACACCAGGTTACATTTATAATGTGTACAAGAGATAAGAAGCGATTTTGAGAAATTCAACCCCTAAGGGGGTTAAAAAGGGGATAAAAGTTTGTATGGGGTTCAAGTTTTATTTTAAGCTATGAATTCGAACCTTGGGTAAAAGATATATTATTAAAAAACAAGAAAACTAATTTCAGCGTTTTTGAAAATTCATCCCCTAAGGTGGTGAAAAAGGGGTTGAAAGTTTGTATGGAGATCAAAATTTTTATCAAGTGCGGGACTTGAAACTTTGTACATGGCATATTATTAGAATACAAGAAAAGTAATTTCAGCGTTATTCAAAATTCATCCCCTAAAAGGGTTAAAAAGGGGTTGAAAGTTTGAATCCATTACAAATGGTTTGAAACTTCTTAGAAAGGCATAATAGCCGCTAACAAAAAAAAAATTCGACGGTTTTGGAAATTCAACCTCTGAGTAGGTTTAAAAGGGGATGAAAGTTTGTCTTGGGGTTCAAATTTTATTATAAGCTAGGAACTTAAAACTTTGCAAAAAGGTATAATATTAAAAAACAAGAAAACTAATTTCAGCGTTTTTAAAAATTCATCCCCCAAGGTGGTGAAAAGGGGGTTGAAAGTTTGTATGGAGATCAAACAATTTTTTGAGTACAGGACTTCAGTCTTTGTATAAAGGCATATTATTAGAATACAAGAAAAGTAATTTAAGCGTTTTTAAACATTCATTCCCTAAAGGGGTTAAAAAGGGGTTGAAAGTTTGAATCCATTACAAATGCTTTGAAACTTCTTAGAAAGGCATTGTATAATATTACAAAAAAAGTTATTTCAACGTTCTTAATAATTCAACCCAAATTCAAAGAGGTTTAAGAAGGGGATGTAAGTTTATATGTGATTCAAGTTTTCATTTAAGCTAGGAACATAAAACTTGGTAAAAGGGCATTATATTAAAATGGACGAAAACTGAATTTTAAACATTTTTTTTTTAAATAGTGGACTTGAAAATCTAAGTATTGAGAGGGATTATATCGAGAACTATACCAAACAAAGCTACGAAGTCAAAAATTGTGTTCTAAGCATTTCTCTCTATAACTTTTTTTGGGCATTCATTTCCTGGCCTTAACTAACTTGGTCGCATTTTTATCGTCTGCCTGTCACATTCTAACGAGTATGTAAGTGCGAAAGTGACAGGCGATAAAAAGCTGCCACCGCAGGAATAGCAAAGAAAAAATAGTTACTAGTATGTCGATAAAATGATAATATTGAGTCGAGCTCGTGTTTTAGCTTGTTGGTTCTATTTAACGGTCCAATTTGAATGTTTAATTGCTCGATAGCTCTTAATAGCCACTTCTGAGTCGAATCACCTTTACAGTACTACGACATTCTATGAATTTTCGTGGTAAATCGTAATCAGGCAGTCCTGGATTTTGTTTGACAGACCTTAGGACTT
The DNA here is from genome assembly GCF_947568885.1 of Cydia strobilella. NCBI lineage: Eukaryota > Metazoa > Arthropoda > Insecta > Lepidoptera > Tortricidae > Cydia > Cydia strobilella. Next base: position 21,661,852 of record NC_086068.1, read on the forward strand.
TTTTTCCAAAATCTTATTACTTGTACCAGACTCCGATTAGTTTGTATCTTCCTGTTGGCGGATAGAGTCTCCTTGCAACGTTTTATCACCCTACAAACACTAGTTTTTAGCATCTTAAGCGAGTTTGCTGTATTCGTCCCGGACCGATAAGAATTTGTGAGGTATGTGTGCACGATCAATCTGTTTTTCTCAATTTCCATGGTCGAAAACTTTAAAATGCATAAAGCCAGCAAGATAATATTTTCACCATGAATTCTTTGAGGGTTGGTGATTGAACTTTTTTCCTGCCATGAAAAAATAAATAAATCTACAACTAATTATGTGCCAATTCTAATATATGAACTAGGCTTTAAGTCTACTTAGGACATGGTATACTAAAAATTTCAGCTCTAGCATTATCCAAGCCAAAACTACGAGGGTTTGAAAATACGACGAAACGTGCCGAGAAAAGATAGGCACTGTCTTTTGCCCTTTGTCTCGTCTTGGCGGGGGCACGGCCGTGCCCTTAGATACGCAGCGAAAGCGATAGTTTTTATGATCTAGTTCTATTCTCATATTTAGATATTATATTTGAACAGTTTTTTCTTATCCTACGTGCGTCGTATTCGAGACGTGTCAAAAACTTTTTTAGAAATTTGTAAGGCGCCATCTCTCTTCTTCCCTCGTTTTTTATCCCGTTCTGGTTTTTCAATTTTATATATTATATAGATTGTTTGAAATCTGAGGTTCAAACTTACGATTTTAAAAATATTAAAGAAGAAGATTCATTTTTACCTATATAAAGTATATATATATATAGTATACTAGCTTTTGCCCGCGACTTCGTCTGCGTGGACTTAGTAACAGCAGTTAAAGTAAGTATAGCACCTGGAAAAATTCTCATAGCAATTATTCAATTTGAGCATATTATGAACACAGATTAGCAGGCACTTCATTAATTATCTCAATTCCACCCCGCTTTTTACTTTAAGGGATGATTTTCGGGATAAAAACTATCCTATGTCCTTCTCAGGGACTCAACCTATCTCTATGCCAAATTTCATCTAAATCGATTCAGCGGTTTAAGCGTGAAGAGGGAACACACAGACAGAAAGACAGACAGACAGACTTTCGCATTTATAATATTAGTATGGATAGATAGCTGGCCATCTGGTTGTATAGATGAAAACAGGAACCTTCAGTCCTACTTTGGCTGGGTATAAGTCGCCACGCGGTAAAGTATGCTGTCAGAGCTTTTAAGCCCGATGATAGTGTTTAGGATTAGGCTCCAGATTCAAAAACTTTGCTCTGTGAGACAAGTGCGATGTCATCGGCATATATAAACTTGGTAGCGTCTGTATGCGGAAGATCTGAAATATATAAGTTGAACATCATAGGCTCTAAGACCGAACCTTAAGGAAGGCCATTGTTTACCTTGCGCTTCCTGCTCTTCTTGTTTCCCAAGAAAGCTTCGAAGGTCCTTTCAGTCAGCATGTTGGAGATGAGGTCTACTAATTCTCTGCTTGGGATTGCTAACAGTAACTTATTAATCAGGCCGTGCCTCCAGACTGTGTCGTAGGCTGCCGTAAGGTCGATAAAAACCGCGGTCGATTTACGGCGTTTTTGAAAACGGGCTTCTATATAGTTAGTGAGAGCTAACACCTGATCGATGCAGTTCCTGCCCTTCCTGAATCCGGCTTGCTCGGGCGGTATGACAGCAATACAGGAGGATAGCAATATAGTGCACTGCCTTATGGGAATATAGTTCAGATCCGGAAACCGCTTTCAACTTTTAGTATGTTATTTGGCATAGTATTGGGTTTACAATACTGCCGGGAGACAGCGGCGCCGGCCATCTACTTCAGCGGAACGACGTCATCAAAATGACTCCCGCCTCGTTGCGAATATTGCATATTGCACCCAATCTATGCATTGCACATACACCTGTGGGGTATTAAATGAAAGCCAATTAAATATTCTATATTTAATTTCTACAACTTACCAGGTACCAAAATATACAATAGTTTAAGAGCAATTTACAAAGAAATCAAAATGATGTAAAAAAATATTCGATTATTTGGGTGGGTTTGGTTATAAACAAACCAAAAGTCGGACGTTAAAGCAATGTATAGGTACAACATTAAAGATGATGTCTCAAGCCATACACTGATATCAAAAAAATTAAAATCAGACCAAAAATGAAAATATGCATCAAAATGTAGGTATTTGCTAGAACAAATGCATTTCAAGTTAAAAAAATCGAAATTGGTCATTTTCAGGATAATCCGCATAAGCTTCTAGTATGTTATTAGCAATATAAAAAGGATCATAAAACTGCTGGGAGACAATCTATATAGTACCTGAGTGACAAATAATGGCGTCATACATGAGACCACTACCGAAATATGCAAAACCTAAGTTACTTATACCATAAGTCATACATACACGTGTGCTATATCAAACGAAAGGTTATTAAATATATTTTTTATTTATTTATAATAGGAAACAAACAGCGAAAAATAACACATATAGATAATTACACTTAAATACAATAAGCCAAAACAGTTTCCACTACTGAAATTAGATAATTATGGTTGCTCAGACAAGACCTGTTTGTACAATTCAATTAAATTAACTATAGATCTATTCTAAAGAACTAAACAATGCGAATTTGAAACCACAAACGTGACATGCATTAATTTAACTTAATGTTACAATAGTAAACTATCAAAATCAATTGTATGATTTGCCCTATTAGTAGCAGAGTAATATATTATGTATATTATTTGTTCATTTGCTCTTAATTGCAGAAACAAATGTTTGTACTGACGGAATGAAAAACAAGTCAACATGAGAATATTTATCATTGTTTTTTTTACATTATTATGATTCGTTAATACATTATTTATAAGAAAAAAAAAAAAAAATTTAGGAGCTACAAACAACGAAAAACCACTTTTTATGAGAAAAGTTCGTGTATATATATTTTATAGCTCAACTAAAAACGTTATAACAATGTTGCGTCTAATATAAAAGATACCAGTTATTTAACTATATACGTCACAGCTTAAATTTTTAATTTCCGACAAAAACTGTGGAAATTGTACAAAATAATTTTTAAGAAAAAAAAACCGACTTCAATAGGGGATGCCGCTGAAAGTTTACTTATTGATTCCAGACAATGAAATGAAAAAGACAGCATCTTTTGCCTAATTATCCTAATCCATCTTTTGCCTAATTTTGCCTAATTGCCTAATTATTATAATATTGCCTAATAATGTAGAAAAGGAGGTTTAACCACCCACTTTTCTAGTAGCATTTCGTTTTTTTAAGGGTCGCAGTTCTAACCTAACCTAACCTACTTTTCTGATAGCATTTCGTTTCTGTAAGGGTCACAGTTCTAACTTAACCTAACCCACTTTTCTAGTAGCATTTCCGGGTCCGGGTCTGGGTCCGGATCCGAGTCCGGGTCCGTGTCCGGCTGTCCGGGTCCAAGTTTGGGTCAGAGTTCGGTCCGGGTCCGGATCCGAGTTGGGGTCCATGTCCAGACCCGGGTCCGAGTCCGGGTCCAAGTTTGGGTCTGGGGGTCCATAAGGAAGAAAACAAATCGCCAAACGCGAACTATGTGTCATTGAAGAGTTCCATTCTGATCATCATCAGCAGTTCCACTTCATCAAATGTCACTTTTTTAAATGTAAATGCTGGATTTGTTGATGAAAATACAAAAATCACAATATGTATGCCTTTCACATTTGAGGAGTTCCCTCGGTTCCTCATGGGTCTCATCATCAGAACTCGAGCTTGACAAAAATATGTCTTAGATAAGATAAGATAAGATAATTATTTATTTGCTTAAACATGGTAATTTTAAGTTCACATAATCATTATAAGCAGTATCACATGTTTAGCCAATGGCAGTATGCAAATATTGATCTTAAAATTAAGCTATATACATTATTTACATTAACAATAAACTATTTACATGACATTGATTTTCCATTGTAGCTTATTATTTAAATTGAATATACATTAATTATTTTTAGATATTATAATTGTCTTACAAAACTACACATATTTCATATAATTTTCAAATTTAATATTTATGGTCATTTATTTATTTATTAACATTATTCGTCTAGAAATTCTTTGATTGTGTAAAAACATTTATTTACTAGCCATTTCTTCAATTTTGTCATAAATAATGGGTCTTTCAGTTTCCGCAGTTCTTCTGGTATCTTATTATATACCGTGATGATCATGCCGTAACAGTTATTTCTAAATAAAGCGGTTGAGCATGTTGGCATTAGTAATTTGTTCTCGTCTCTTTGTCTAAGTCGTTGATTGCATTTCACTGTTGCATACGATGAGAACTCTTTTCGAACATAACATGCTAATTCTAAAATATACAGGCCAGTTAGTGTAAGCAAGCCTAGTTTTTGGAATAAAGGTTTACAGGAGTCCCTAGGTCCGTAGCCACAAACTGCTCTTACACATTTTTTTTGTATAATAAAAGCTTTGGAAGAATCTGTTGAATTGCCCCATATTAGGATGCCATATTTTAAGACCGATGTTACATAGCCATGATATGCGAGCAGTGCGGTCTTTTCTCCCGTGACTGACCTCATTTGTTTCAAAGCAAATACAAATTTTTCCAGTTTATTACATATAACTGTTATGTGCGCTTTCCAAGAACAGTGTTTAAAATGGAAATGCTGAATTTGTTGATAAAAATACAAAAATCACTATATGTATGCCTTTCACATTTGAGGAGTTCCCTCGATTCCTCATGGATCCCATCATCAGAACTCGAGCTTGACAAAAATGTTTCTTGAAAACCTAACTTGCTTAACAAACATAACGAAGAGGATAAATCGCCAAACGTGAACTATGCGTCATTAAAGAGTTCCGTTCTGATCATCATCAGCAGTTCCACTTCATCAAATGTCACTTTTTTAAATGAAAGTGCTTGATTTGTTGATGAAAATGATGGTATTTAATGAAAGAATATCACATGAAAACGATATTTTGGAGTGGAATAATAATAATAATAATTTATAAATTGAATTTGCTTGATAAATAAGCAAAACGACGGTTTCTTTTCGTACCTAATCTCCTACTTTGAAAGTCGGTTAAAATTTAAGTTTTGTGCACCTGGGCTACAAAGGCGAATGAATTGACGCCTCATTTATCAAAATCAGTTCAGTAGATCCATGTAAACAATACATCCCATCAAAAACATTACATGTAAAAAGATGCAAGTCTCGCAACGCAATTCTTCTACTACAAAAAAGTCGAGATCTAATGTGAAACCAAGTCGGTATTTTAGTCAGTGCCAGGGAGTGTTAAAATCGTATCGATATTAGACATCTTTACTTTTTAATACATATAATGACTTGGTTATCGCACGGCTGCATAATGACATAATGATCATCGTCAACTATTAAAAATAACTAGAGACCCGTTGCGGCGTCAAAACGCCGCTAGAGTATGGTTCTAAAAGTTAGGTTGCCTGTTCACTGGAGCGGAACGGTAAGCGGGGAAAAAATCCAGCAATAGAATTTCATTAAAATTACAGAGCGGAGATTTTATGCCATTCAATCGGTGGATTTTTTGCTCGCTCATCGCTCCGCCACCTCGCTCCGCTCCTGTGGACAGGCAGCCTAAGACTGAACGCTTAATGAAATAAAAAAAACTCAAGACTCGAGAGCAATAAAAACGGGTACATAAAGTCCTATCAAAACATTACATGTAAAAAGATTCATAAAATGTTCATTCATTCAGGCATTCATGTGCTGTTGTTGATGTGTAGTAGTTGTTGGTGCTGTTGTTGGTGTAGTCGTTTTGTTTTCCAAAGGGAAAAAGTAATGAAGTTGTACTTTTGGTAGAAAGAAAAGATCCGCATGCGAGCACTTCATTCCCGCAGCTCGGCCTTCGGCCTTCGCTGGGTTTCTGCGCGTAGTTTTCTTGTCTTGCCATTTGGCTCTCATGCCTAAAATTTCATAGGGCTAATGTATAATTTTATATTTTCAACACACTTGCTCAAAACGACGTTTTTATTCCACCGATTTTTGGCTCATAATCCTAGATATTATAACACTCGTGCTTTTTAGGGTTCCGTACCCAAAGGGTAAAAACGGGACCCTATTACTAAGACTCTGCTGTCCGTCTGTCCGTCTGTCTGTCACCGGGCTGTATCTCGTGAACCGTGATAGCTAGACAGTTGAAAATTTTCGCAGATGATGTATTTCTCTTGCCGCTATAACAGCAAATACTAAAAAGTACGGAACCCTCGGTGCCTGAGACTAAAGTTTACAAACATTTTACAAACATTCCGTGTCTGGGCTATAACAGCGAAAATCGAAGTTCAAATTGCGGGCATCTTTCTCTGTCACTCTAATTACGCCTTCATAGGAGTAAAAGAGAAAGATCTCCGCAATTTGCGAATTTCGGTTTTCGTGGTAGACCCTCTGACCTAATAATAGACATAGTATATACCTACACGCAGTTATAGACATGAAACCGAGCGACCAGGGGTAAGAGAAAGACATATTCATGTATTGACTGTTTCGTGTATGGCAGCATAATCCTTTTTCTCTTTCATTCTTATATATTTCGGTATTTCGCCATCGCCTCCTTGCTAGCTGCTATGATGCCATAACCCGACCATGACAAAATGCCCGGTTGGTGATAAAGACAAAGCATGGCACTATTTTCTCTTTCCTCTTATAGGAATCGCAATAAGACTATCTTTCTCTATCAAAGAGTGTCAGGCCCTTGGACCTAATTTAGTTTTTTTTTATTTACTTTTTGAAAGTCTACAACGACTGGACCGCGACCTTGGTACTGTCAATCAAAATATCTCTTTCTCGCTCTCAGCATACGGTGGCCCACCTTAAGCGCCTAACACATTACCGCACCGCACCAAGGTCATTGTGCGATGCACCAATAAGTAAGAGCGAGAAAGAGATAGTGCGCAAGGTGGTCACCGTACGTACGTTAAGGACGCAGCTTTAAGTTACAGCGAGTAAGAAATATTATAGCCGTATTTAACAGACTATCGTAAAAGCCGTTAGAGACTACCACACCTCACCGCGGCCTTGGTGCGGTGCGGCGCACGTATCGATAGTGTGCAAGGTGGTCACCGTACGTACGTTAAGGACGCAGCTATAAATTAGAGCGAGAAAGAGATATTTTGACCGCACCAATACGGCTTTTCGAGATATTCTCTTTCTCGCTCTCACTTATGGGTGTGGCGCACCAAGATCGCGGTGCGGTGCGGTAGTCTATTACGGCTTTTACACACGATCGCACATATGCCGCACCGCACTAAGGTCGCGGACCGATGCGGAAAATTGGCTGACCGTTTACCTTAAAGATCCGACATCCTTTAACATCCTCATAAGAACAATTCTCGCCGTACGTGCTTTTTAGGGTTCCGTACCCAAAGGGTAAAACGGGACCCTATTACTAATTACTAAGACTCCGCTGTCCGTCTGTCTGTCTGTCACCAGGCTGTATCTCATGAACCGTGATAGCTAGACAGTTGAAATTTTCACAGATGATGTATTTCTGTTGCCGCTATAACAACAAATACTAAAAAGTACGGAACTCTCGGTGCGCGAGTCAGACTTGCACTTAGCCGGTTTTTTTAAATGAATATACTTAGATGCTTTTCCCCACCGTTTTGTATTTCTTTTGTAATTCTGTCCCTCACAGGCGCACGCGGTAGGCCACTAAACTTCTATAGGATCCTACCTTCTATGTGCCAAAGCAACAATAAAATAAACATCTTGATGAGTACGATGTGGATGACACATGTCTGACATGTTTGTCAAACACAATAATAAAATTTTATGTTTTAATATATTTTTTAGTGTGGTGTATGCATGTTACAGTCTCAAAAACAAATATTTGAATGGATTGGATACCTTATATACATTGGATACAGGTTCGAGCTCAATTCAATCTCAAGTCAGAACAAAGGTCACGTGGTACATTTTATCAAATTAACTTTTTAGTACTTTATCGGGAAAAAATCAAAAACCTAAGAGCTTATTGCAAATCTGTAGCATGAGATGAGACTAATCCAATGACATATAATTTATTAAAATCGAACCTTAACTGTAGATCTGATAGCCATAACAGCCGTCAATGGTCGGTCGTTTAGATTTTTTGCCGTTTTTAAAGATAATAATGGTACGGCACCCTACGTGCGCGAGTCTGACTCACACTTGGCCGGTTTTTTACATTTAGTCAATATGCATATGTAGTGACACGGAACCTTTTGATCAAGAGTCCAACTCGCACTTGACCGTTCTCCACATTTTAAATAGGTATGCGAAAAAAGTTTGCATATATCAACATTCTTAAAATGAAAACAACCTGGCAATTTAGAGTATTGACATAATAGTCCCCTTAAAAGTTGACACAATATGTTTACTGTCATTCATTGTCAACAAACTGTAAAATTATTTTTGTATTTTCGTACACGTTTTAAGTGTTGCGGATATTATGTTGCCCTCAAAATAATATTTCATCATGCTGAACAACTTACTACAGGTTTGAGTGCAATTCATGTTTATTATTATTTGGTCATCTTGACATCTTGAGTCAAAATAGGGATCACATGTCACGTGGTCAAACTCACAAATTAACAACTTTTTCAAATAAAATTTTCAGTAATTTTTCAGAACAAAGCTAAAAATCCAGGAGTTTTATGCAACTCTCCAGCATGAGACGAATCTAATGACGTATCATTTATTAGAATCGGACCATAACTGTAGATCTGATGGGATGTACAAAAATCGGCCTCGCGTAATATATTTAAAGATTCTAATTGAACATAACTAGCGCTAATCACATGCAGTTTGAGCATTACACATATTTACGAGTACGGTAATTACGGTACTAGTAAAGCAGTGTGTGCGATTGCCAAGTCATTATATGTATAAAATAAAGATATCTAATATTGATACGATTTTAACACCCCCTGTAGGCCGAGCACATGATTGACGCGACAGTATTTCGCCGCGAGATTGACTACCCCTCTTTTACTAACTGTATGAATTAAAGGGGGACGGGTAGTCTATTTCGCGGCGAGATACTCTTGCGCCAATCATGTGCTAGCCCGGCTGGCACTGACTAAAATACCGACTTGGTTTCACATTACATCTCAAAACTTTTTTGTAGTAGAAGAATTGCGTTGCGAGACTTGCATGTTTTACATGTAATGTTTTTGATGTGATCTCATCTCTTTTTGTAGGCAGTCCTTTTTTTTCGTGTATTCATACCCATACCATAGTCATACTATGTATATACATTTCATAATTATACACATCTTCATTCATACGCACATCGTACAACGTAACGTAGCTCATACTTAACCTACTAATTGTAGGAACTGCAAACGTAACTTTGTTATGGCATATATTTATATAGGATTACAAACTTACTTGTGCACTTATTAAATCTTTAAAACGTGACTGATATCGCTGTATTTTTAAGTTTTTATTAGCTTAATACGCTAAAAACTAATTACGTTTCAAATTTGGAGCTTGTGGGTCTGCTAGAAGTACCTTAGCATTATGATGGTCGTGAGTGAGTGTGTCAGTGGCAAAACTAAGGAACTTGACATGCAATAATTCTTAAACTACATGTTAAAATTACATGTTATTGAGAATATATCTAAATCATGTTATACTCTATACGTTACTGAAAATTCAGGGTTCTAGCTTAAACTATGACAAAATTACAGAACGTTGAAAATGGCCTGAGTGGCTTCGAGAAAAGGATGGTACGGCCGTGCCTCTTTGTTTTGCTCGACTTGGTGGGGGCACTACCGTGCCCCCAGATCACACGTAGACAGCAAGTTCTGCCTATTTCTATTGTCTGGGAGAGGACACTGACTTCTGTAATACAGGTTTTTTACCTAGCTCAGAAGTCAGGGACTTCAACACCTAGTTTGTACTTGCTTCTGTCAAGTTTTTTTTCAAATTCAATTTATAAATTATGATTCCACTTCAGAATGTCGTTTTAATGTATTTTTCTACTCGTCGAGTATAATCTGAGTATTACAACTTCATATGCAACACTACAACCTTACTCTTTTCAACGTTGGATAGTCTATGGCACTTCCGACTCAAGCATAAGAATTTTTTTCTACTCGTCCAGTATAATCTGTGTATTACGACTTCACATGCAACACTACAACCTTACTCTTTTCAACGTTGGATAGTCTATGGCACTTCCGACTCAAGCATAAGAATTTTATCGATACGGTTTAGTCAATTATAAAAATTTTGAAAATAGAACTTCATACATTTCAGTAAAATATTTCTTGTTTAAGGAGACTCGATTCAATGCAAATTAGTCTACTTAAACACGCTGCTGCGTCGTATCTGCTTTGTGATTGGTTGGCCAACAATTGCTTCATAAGTCATAAACGCGCATGTGACACCCTTCATATAGCAACATCCATATCCTACGAAAACTGCTTAGCGTTGCTTGTTAGTCTCCATAGGCTACGGTGGCCAAAATCGAGAAAAAAACTGTCTTAAAATTGAATTAAGCGCGGAGCAGGTACCAGGGTCTCATGAGTTACGAGGAGGTGTCGTTGACCAACCCGCCGGGGGCGCCGGGCCCGGCGGCCGGTGCGCGTACGAGTATGAAGGAATCGGGGGTCGCGGCAGCTCGCGTATCTTAGCTGTATACTTTTGGTTTGTTTACCTATATGATTCTAATAGTTGAAAGTATTATTTTTTTTGTCTCGTAGAAAAAGTATTGTATACAATCCATACTAATATTATAAATGCGAAAGTCTGTCTGTCTTTCTGTCTGTGTGTTCCCTCTTCACGCTTAAACCGCTGAATCGATTTAGATGAAATTTGGCATAGAGATAGGTTGAGTCCCTGAGAAGGACATAGGATAGTTTTTATCCCTAAAATCATCCCTTAAGAAAGTAAAAAGCGGGGTGGAATTGAGATAATTAATGAAGTGCCTGCTAATTTGTGTGCATATGCTCAAATTGAATTATTGCTATGAGATTTTTTCCAGGCGCTACTTTAGCTGCTGTTACTAAGTCCACGCAGACGAAGTCGCGGGCAAAAGCTAGTAGTGATATAATCAAGCTTTTCAATCTCGTACCTTAACTTAAGCAACTCAGCAAGCTTTGTTTGAAAAGCTCTCTATTATATCACGATTGTATAAAATACTATTTTTGTAATGTTCTTTCATTTAAGAGCGTTCTTACAAGAAAAGTCGAAATAATGTAAAATTGATGATATTCCCGACAACATTTAAGACTTTACGCTCATTATTAGAAACAAAGAGTAAGTACTTGTTCCAGTAAGAACGTCTTCTTCTCTTTAGGAATATCGTTGTACATTTTAGAAAAAGGACTAATTAAATTAGTAATGATCTTTTTTCTGATGGTCGTTTACGAAAAACCGCGTGAAGCACTGAATTGTGAGCTCTTATTTGTAAATTTTGGGAAGTTTACTCTGCTAAAGTTGGATATATTGTATTACTAATATCCTGTACTTTAGGAATATCGAATGATATTCTTCCTACATGCTTTTGAGAAAGAGAAAATCAATGTAAAACGAATTGAATTTTCTCTTCGAAACAAGTGTAAATTCCTACGAAAATCTACTTAGTATCGAAGTCATTTTTATACACGAGCAATCTACAACGTTTGCTTATACTGTTGGTATACATTTGTGTTTATCAAATTCTACTTTAATTTTTTGGCAATTTTTTGAAAACTACTCTATATTACCGATGACGCGTGTTTGCGATCTCAGTACCGCGGTAGAGCTTGAAGGTCGGACCTGTGTCGGTCGGCTCCGCACGTTTTCGACGGCGACAACGAGATTTTTTATCGTTGTGTGCGGCAGGCGCTGTGTAAAACGCTATACTGTGTGCGTGTAAACTGCGACTGAGAAACTTTGATCCGAGTACTGTATTTGTTTTTATAGTATTATAATATAGTATAGTAACATAACAAACTTCCGAACAACATTAAAAATATTTGAAATGACCTGACATTTTATAGGTAGTAAATAAATAAAAAAACAGCCAAGTGCGAGTCTGACTCGCGCACAAAGGGTTCCGTACTATTATGCACAAAACGGTAAATAAATCACGTTTGTTGTAGGGTTCCGTGCCTAAAGGGTAAAAACAGGAACCTATTACTAGGACTCCGCTGTCTGTCTGTCTGTCTGTCCGTCTGTCACCAGGCTGTATCTCATGAACCGTGATAGCTAGACAGTTGAAATTTTCACAGATGATGTATTTCTGTTGCCGCTATAACAACAAATACTAAAAACAGAATAAAATGTGGTATTTCCTATAAAAAGGGACCTTACTGTCGATGGCGCTTACGCCATTATAAATGATGCTCCGATATAACTAAGACGAACTTGTATAAGTTTTGAGTATGTATTACTCATCCTCCTTATGAACCCTGGCAGTACCTAGTGGAACTAAGGTTTGGTTGACATATCAGTCAAATTTGACAGATTGACAGTTTTTGTCATTTTCAGTGAAAATTATCTTTTTGGGATAGAATTTAGCACCAAGTAACATTGTTAAGTGTAGATTTATACTATCTGTCAAAATTGACATTTTGTGACATTATTGACAGTTTTGGATCCCAGATCGAAACGGCTCGTCCAATTTTGATAGGACCTTCAACATTAGTGATGGGATGGAAAATGTAGTTTGACACATCTGTCAAAACTGTCAAAATTGACAGTTCGACAGTTTTTGTCATTTTTAGTGAAAATTAACATGTTTTGTTAAAGTTTGATACTAAGTGACATAGTTTAGTGTTGTTTGACATATCAGTCAAATTTGACAGATTGACAGTTTTTGTAATTTTCAGTGAAAATTATTTTTTTGGGATATAATTTAGCACCAAGTGACATTGTTAACCTAAATGGTCGCGTACTGTGCGGTTTAAGAGGAATTTCCTCCCGCGTACGCTTCGGCTGTGGAATGAGCTCCCTGCCGAGGTTTTGCCTAGGGGCTACAGTATGGGGTTCTTCAAAAAAGGAGTGTACAGGTTTTTAAAGGGTCGGCAACGCGCGTGAAATATCTCCGGTGTTGCAGGCGTCCATAGGCTACGGTAACTGGTTACCATCAGGCGGGCCGTATGCTTGATTGCCACCGACGTGGTATAAAAAAAAGATTTATACAATCTGTCAAAATTGACATTTTGTGACATTTTGATATTTTTGGATCCCAAATCGAAACGATTTGTCCGGTTTTGATAGGACCTAATTTTGATAGGACTAAGTGACATAGTTTTGTGTCAAACAACACTAAACTATGTCACTTAGTACCAAACTTTAACAAAACATGTTAATTTTCACTAAAAAAGACAAAAACGTAGTTTGGAAAATGTAGTTTGACACATCTGTCAAAACTGTCAAAATTGACAGTTTGACAGATGTGTCAAACTACATTTTCCATCCCATGACTAATGTTGAAGGTCCTATCAAAATTGGACAAGCCGTTTTGATCTTGGATCCAAAACTGTCAAAAATGTCACAAAATGTCAATTTTGACATATAGTATAAAACTACACTTAACAATGTTACTTGGTGCTAAATTCTATCCCAAAAAGATAATTTTCACTGAAAATGACAAAAACTGTCAATCTGTCAAGCTCCAATTTGACTGATATGTCAACCAAACCTTATTTCCACTAGGTACTGCCAGGGTTCAGCATCAGCTCTATCATGGGTACCGCTCTCCTAAGTGCTCATCAAGACGAGTCGGGTGACTAAAACAGCGTGTGCCTATGTTGCACCAAACCTTAGTTCCACTATGTACTGCCAGGGTTCAGCATCAGCTCTATCATAGGTACGGCTCTCCGAAGTGCTCATCAAGACGATTCAAATGACCAAAACCGCGTATGTCTTTGTTGCACCATGGTTGCACCAAACCTGAATTCCACTAGGTAATTTTCTGTTTCATTTTAAAATATCACGAATTTTATTTTATTAAACGTTAATTCAATTGAGAGTAATTCTAATTAAGAGCCAACAGGAGTGCTCATTTCTCCATACAAACGTACTCGACTGTTTCCTCCGTGGTTTTTGAAGCTAGAGCAATGATTTTTTCAACACAGATTAATTTTATCAATATCTGTGTCGGTGTGTTTTGCTTTTTTTGATATTTTTGTTTTTTAAGGCGCTAGAGCCCTTCAGACATGGCCAAAAATGGCCTGACTGACTATGCCGCAATGAGAGGCGTGGTATTCAAAACTGATATCAATTAGCGAAAAAATCAAAACAGTCCGACACAGACAATTTCATAATCATTTAGATTTCCAAATTTGGTTACGATTGGTTAAGATTTGGAGGAGGAAACAGTCGAGTACAAAACCTCGATTTTTGAGATTTTTACGCAGGATTTTTCGCCTAAGCTGCAGTTGTCCTTATCGCACTAATTTTAGGGGCGGGGTCAAGTTTCTAAATACGTACACAGACAGAAAAGTGATGGGCAATAGTCGACATTGAATGTCTATAATCTAGTGATGTGATAAGATCGATAACCCATAACAAAGTCGCGATTTGCCTCTTAGTAGGCGAAGTAAGTAAAGTGAGTATGCACTTTGGCCTCAGGGGATATCGTTTAACACTATTTATTATTCCTTGGTTCATACAAAGCTGAGCTGACGCACTAGCTACGAGATTAAGTCCTGGCTACCCCCCAAAAAGGGAGGGGAAAAGTCGGCTTCTGCGGTCCAGTTTGTCTCTATTTCTGTAGGTAGATATACGGATAAATCGGAATATATAAGGAAAACTGTGGAACAATAACTAAAATTAACTAAATACAAATAAAACAGTTAAAACACTCAAGGCAATCAAGAATTTTACCCGCGTGTGACGTCATCCGAGCGTTGACCAATCACAGAGCGTTCACGTCCATGATGAAATTTCAAAAAATATTAAATTTTCTTTCGTTTATTTTCCAAAAACTAAACATAATTTACATTCAAATATAGTGAAATATACTTTATTAGTTTATTATCTTTCAGGATGACAGCAATTCGTTATATATTTTTAATGTTGTCAAATACCCTATAGTCTACTCTACAAAACGTTCAAGGTGGTGAAAAATATAGTGTAAGCTGTTCGCATAAAAAACCGCAAATCGATGTACAGGTTAGCCGTTTGGTACACGTATACTAGAGGTCAAAACAAATTTTTTGACCCGCAGTTCCAAAAAAAAATTCCCTTTGTACAAAAAAAACTTTTTTTTTGTATAAAAAAACTATTTTTTTAAAACCTATCGTGTTCTTCTCTTATCTATCATACGAAAGGGCTCTTTGAAGCGATTCTGAAAATATACCCACATCATTACATTTTAGCCATTTTTCTTAAATTGAAACAAAAAGAATTTTCAAAACATAGCAAGTATATAAGTAAGTACAAATAAGTACAATATACCACAAATGAAATGATCCTCATATCTAACCCCAAAAAAGCAATTTGAAAAATAATTTTATTTAGTTTTTTTTTTTTTTCAATACAAAGTGACACAGTTAGGTTTAAAGATCTTTATTTTCTCATAATAATATATAATATTCACTTACACGAGAATTTTTTTTTCCATGCAAAATACATTTTATCGGTGAGCGCACACTTAACTTATAACAAATAACTTAATACTGTAGGTATTAACATATATGACTTTAACTAAAAGTATACAAATTAAACTAAATTAAACAAAAAACTCTCTTTTTTTCGTTTTTTTTTGTCGGGTATATCAATAACTTATAAACAGAACAATGGAATGCAACAAGCAATGGAATGTGAGCGTAGTTGCTACGGCCCGGACTGGCCGTTCTACTTCAATACCTATTTTACGAGACTTATGGAACTGTACTGCAGATACGGTACATATTAATCATACAATGATACGTAATATCCATATATCCTGTTTAACCCTTTAACTTGACCCTAAACTTGGTATGTTTTGAAAATTCTATTTGTTTTAATTTACAAAAAAAAATGGCTAAACTGTAATGATGTGGTATACTTTTAGAATCGCCTCAAAAAGCCCTTTCGTATGATACCACACGATAGGTTTAAAAAAAATATGTTTTTTTCCATACAAAAAAAAATGTTCTAGCACACCGAAGGGATTCTTTTAGGAACTGCGAGTCAAAAAATTTGTTCTGACCTCTTAGTATGCGTGTGCCAAACGGCTAACCTGTACATCGATTTGCGGTTTTTCTTTGTAATTGGGCTTGTACGACTGCCACTAATAGAGATACTAACTGTTAAAAATACGTATGATACCTCATTAGATTCGGAATGATGTCTAGAAAAATGTATTCGAAGCGTCTATTCCCACATAAAAAAGTACAAAAGCTATTACCAAAAAACGGCCAAGTGCGAATCGGACTCGCGCACGAAGGGTTCCGTGCCATTACGCAAAAAACGGCAAAAATATCACGTTTGTTGTTTGGGAGCCCCACTTAAATATTTATTTTATTCTGTTTTTAGTATTTGCTGTTATAGCGGCAACAGAAATACATCATCTGTAAAAATTGCAACTGTAGCTATCACGGTTCATTAGATACAGCCTGGTGACAGACTGACAGATAGATTGACAGACAGACAGACAGTCAGACAGACAGACAGACAGATATTATTTTAAAGGTATTAAATATTTTTTTAAATTAGAAAAAAATATGGTGTATTTAATACATATCATGGAATATACTACGGTTATAAGTTGATATTATGTAAAGTTATTTTTTCAACAAGTTAGGCAATTATTAAGTAACCACATTATTCTCGAACTTTCGTCTTTGTTGTAAATTTAAAAAAACGAAAATAATTGGCGTAAAAAGTATTTCGCCTCGTGGAGCCCTTTTCATATACCTAGTCGGCTCATAAGTTCTGTCATATACATAGTATCAAATAAAATCAAAAGTTTAAGTTTATTCCGTATAATTTGTACAGCGTTTGAAAGCTTATAAACTAGAGAATCTAAATGTATAACATTTATTCAAAATGACCGCCATAATTATCTACACAGGCTTGAAGTCTTCGTGGCCAGTCGTCAATGGATTCACGCACCACTTTCATGTCGATATTGGCCCCTGCCGTAGCAAGAGATTTTTTCAGCGAGTCTAGATTTGCATGAGGTTTTGAGCACACCTTTTCCTCTAAATACTGCCATATTTTATATTCTAAAGGATTAAGATCTGGGCTAGAGGAGGGCCAATCTTCATGCCGTATAAAGTCGATTTTATTGGAGGCGAGCCAGGCTTGTGTAGACTTTGCCTTATGGGCTGGAGCAGAGTCCTGCTGGAAAACCCAATGCTGGTTTAGAAACATCGTATGGGATAGTGGTTTCACAATATTAGTCAACACAGTGTCTTGGTACACTTTGGCACTAGTTTTTACTCCTTTCTCACAAAAATGCATACTAGTGACGCCCGCATAAGAAACTCCCAGCCAAACCATCACAGATGAAGGGTGATGACCTCCTTGAATACGGGGAATGCTATTAGACGCTTCTTTACTATTGCGAGCGTACACTCTATCATTTTGTTTATTACAGTTTTCTTCTATGTCAAAAATTTTCTCGTCCGAAAACAGTATACAACGGTGCTTATTTTTAGCGTACTTCTTCAATAAAGCTTTAGATCTTTTAAGCCTTAAAGCTTTAAGCCGACCATTGAGAAGATGGCCAGTTTTTCGTTTATAAGCACGAAGTCTCAGGTCTTGATTAAGCATTCTTTTCACCGTGTTTTTGCTCAAACCCATCTGGAGGGCCATAACTTTTTGTTTCCTAGCGGGATTTCTGGCAATGCGTGCCCTAATTGCTTGTACAACCGCTGGAGTCCTAGCTGTACGCGGACGACCGCTTCTTTTCTTGTCATTTAAACTAGATACCTCACTGTATCTTTCTATGGTACGATACACAAATCTTAGAGAGAATTTTAAATTTTCAAGTAGCTTAAAAAATTTAGTCGGCGAGTGACCACAACGATATAGTGCAATTATTGCGGTACGGCTATCTTTAAGCGTCCACTCCATGTTGAAGAAAACAGAAAATTGCAAAATTATACTACTCAAATATTTAATAAAGATTCGAAATTCAAATGCAGAACGTGAACGTGTTTTAGGAGTTCCAAATTTAAATTTTAAAGGCCAGTGACAGAACTTATGAGCCGACTAGGTACATACTTAATAAGATCACGTCATAAACGTTTTAATAAAATTAATACTTTGTTTAAAATACATTTTAGAATAATAGTGAAAATTGTAAAATATAAAACAATATTTTAACCAAAGTATTACTAATTTTTTTTACAATCAAATGTATGAATACTTAGAACTGATACTTTTCTAAATAAAGAATAAATGGACTAAATTTTGTAATTAATTTTTAGTGCAATTCACCACAATTTGCTTCTAAAGAGCAAATCAGTGACCAACAATTATATATAATTTTAATGTTTCGTTCATATATTCAGATTTGTGTATGAAAATGTAGAACTATTATTTCTAAAATAAATTATTCGTCCCCAATTTACACAAAAATTATACCAAATTTGATCTCATAGCAACAGATAGGTAGGTAGTAGCAAAATATTCATAAGAATCTCAAAATGGAGCCGAAATATGTGAAAGCTGATAGCGCAACCTACCAGACAGACGCATTAATGGTTGCACTTTTCTTTAAAGATAATCCGGATTACTGTGCTGCGGAACTTAGAAATGTAAAAACAGCTGTGTGAGTATACGTAGAAATTGTTTTTTCACATCACCTATTCGAAAAGGGAACTTTTCTTCCCTGCTAGGAGGGATCAAAGTGGCACTTTTCTGTTCAAGGACATTTTGTTGCCAGTATGAAATATTGACACAAAGACATATGAAATTAGTATGCATATAATCGATTACAATTTCTTTATTAATTTGTTGTAATTGTTTTTAAATTAATTAATAGCATATTTAAATTAAGTAAATTAATTAATTAGCGTAATAGTTACAAAGAAACGTAAAAAAAACATTTGTTTAATAATTTAATTTTTATTTTGAAATTTTAGGTCTCCTTAAACGCAGCACGCAGCCATACTTGTCTATGCAATTTAAAAAGTTTATATTTAAAAAGTTTTGTAGAAATATTTCACAAAGCATTATGCGATTCTGTATTGTGTATAAAATTGTAAATACTTAGTTTAAATCAATAACTTTATAATAATAAATATAAGTGATATCAGTCTTCATAGTGTTCTTCCGAAGATTTGTTTCAAAGTGGTAAAAGCTAATTTGTTACCAGAAAAATCTACAAAAATAATGTACTTGATTTTCATTGTATAATTTTAGTTGTTTGCTGCTGTTTTTGAAAAGATATTAGGTACATAATTATGAGCTGTTAACTTTTAATTTGTCAGTACAGTCACGTCTGAAAATATCGATACGGAATTACAGACAAAGTGCCAGAAGCATGTAGGTCCCTATACTAAGGTCGTGTATACATATTTTTGGCACTTTGTCCGTATCGATCTTTGCTTAAAATAATAATGTTTTGAAACCTAATATATGTATGTAATTTCCTCATAGGTGATGTGAAAAGCAGTATGTGTCACATGGTAGCAAAATTATTTTCACCTTGGGCGTTAACACTTGAATCCCTCACTACGCTCAGGATTCTATGTTAGAATCCCTCGCTACGCTCAGGATTCTATTATAGAATCCTTCGCTTCGTTTAGGATTCAATTGTACGCCCTCGCCGTAAATATGCCATTTTGCTCCCTTGTGACACAATCTACTAATTTTAAGAACATTTCGATTGCGATGATACGAATACGACGACGATATATATATATATATATAGAATACGATGACGAGAATAATATCTCCATACTGCACTTTAGTTTGAAAGAAAAAGTATGCTACTAACTACCTACTAATGCTGAAAGAGCTATGTTATGAGGTTATGTAGTAATATATTAAATACCTAGATCTTGTTTCGTTAAATAACAAAATCCGCTGCTTTAATTACCATATTTATTTACAGTTAAATATTACTTACATCGAAGTGGTCTTCACACATAAAAACATTTATATGCGCTAAAATGCTCTTTGGGTCTCTTCGCGCTAGTTTTAAACACATTTTTCTTTTTTTGGGATTCGTTGAAATGGAAACAAACGATTTGTCTGGATTTTTTATAGGCGTACTTAAACATATTACACCATTTATATAACATTTTACAGTGAAATAATGAATTCAATGCACATAAACCATAAGATTAACTAAGGTCATTGACTGAGTTTACTTGCGCGTGACGTCACACGTGTCACGTGATTAGCCCCTTTGCAAAAACAGCGTTTAAGGCGCGTTCAAAATAAATAAACTTTAACATTGTTTTTTTATATTTAATACAGGAAATTTCACAAAAATATCAATGTAGTGTAATTATTAAGTCATAAACAATAAATTAAAACCATTTTCAAAAATTAGTCAAATAGCCTATTGCCCCAAATTGGGGTTTCATTCATATTTATTCCGACCAGGATTAGGAGTTATTAGTGATGCGGAGGGATGAAAGTCATGTGACGAGAAAGGTATTAAGAATGAAGAAGAAGTGATGCGGAGGGATGAAAGTCATGTGACGAGAATGGTATTAAGAATGAATGTGGAGGGAAGTACGAGGAGAGGAAAACCGAGGAAAAGGTGGATGGACTGTGTGAAAGATGATATGAAACTAACGCAAGTGAATGATGAGATGACGGGTGACAGAGATGTATGGAAGAAAAAGACATGCTGCGCCGACCCCAAGTGAATGGGACAACTGCAAGCGAATGATGATTAGGAGCTCTTAAAACATACCTATTTTTATCAAAATCTGACTCATAAATAAAAAAACGGACCATTAATAAAACTGTATAATTACATCAACGTAAGAAATATCACATGTCACATGTTTCTTTGTTATGATAATTTTATCTAACCCGAGGCTTTCTTTTTTGCTTGCTTTTCAATTTGCTTTTCATCACACTTGCTCGAAAAGGGAAAAGGCCTATATTGTGCCCGCGGGAGTTATAGCTTTCTTTTTTTAATTAGATATGTCACTAATTCATACGAAGTACGAACCAAGTAAGTTATAAGTAAAATACTTTGTTTAAAGTATAAGGGTGTGTAAGGGAGTTTTACTTCTAAAATACTGACAATTATAATTTAGTATTTTTGTTTATAATATTTAATTGGATTAATTAAATAGCCGTTTAAAATATTTTTACACAAAATTTTCAATCGCGGCTGAATGCCGAAGGTCTGTGCCTTAGATGCCTAACCTGTCAAGAAATGACAATATGGCGGACGAATATTTGAAATGTCACCGTATTTTATAATTATTTCCCTGAAAATATAGTTTTTCATCACAATTGTAACGAAAACCATTGTGTGTAACTCCGGGGGTAAGAATATTGTAAACTCCTCCTTTACAAAATCTCACTTACCCCCCTCGTTGCACAATGTAGGTACTAATAGCACAGCGTGCCGAAAGTTGATACTTTCCGCACGGAAATCAGAAAAGAAATGATTGTTTTTTTACTCTCCTGTAAAAGTCAAAATGTTAATTGGATTGCAGGTTGTAGAAGGATATTGAATTCAGCTACCTAAAATCAAGAAGTTAAATCACAATAACAGGAAATAAGTAAACGCTCAGTGGTGTACCTCTACCATCAGTTGCCAGAGTAAATTTCACTTACTTGAAGTGAATAAACGCGCCGTACGTCACATATTTACGTCGGTTTACGTATTATGTGCCCAACTTCACTCCACTGCAAACGATGCTGTCCCTTTCTAAGTATACTAAAAAACAGAGCAAGAATTATATCGGAGTATTGTACAGCGCCTCTAGGTGTCACCTAAAGAACTAAATATCAAACGTATGAGTAAACGGTAAATTACCTATCGAAATCCTTAGCAAACTACCAGTTTTGACATTGACATATTTACTCACGTCTACGCGGTCAACGTAATTTACTTTCTTGTATATATGTATGTGTTTATTGTTAATTTAATATTAATAATATTATTTAAGCTATCATATAATGTTTATAATTCTCTGAATTCAAAATTCTGGGCTAAATCATCAGTGGCGTGCCTAGAGTTTTGGAGTAAGGCAAGCCGAAAGATTATGTTTTCGTAATAACTGTCCAATCTTTACTCTTTGTACTCAAATGAATTTCCTAGCGTATCGAGGCGAGCTAATCATAGCGCACAGGGCATACTCATACTACTACTAGATAGAATTTTACAAACATATCAGGGCCTACCGCGAACACCGAAGTTTGCAAGTTGCAGGCATTTTTCTCTGTCACACTAATTATTTACGCCTTAATTGAAGTAAAACAACAATCCCTTGTGTTTTGTAAACGGCCGTACAGAATTTTCTCTTATGCGACTGACTTATCTGAGAATACAAAAGTCGTGTGTTGATTTTGGCGCGGAAATGATATCCCGTTTTTCTACAAAGTTTAACGATTTTACCTTGCCTTCGTTGAGTAATACGTGGAAACATCCCTTCCCTTCACAAGAAACGACTTCATCCATAGTTAATGTAGCCACTTTCATAAGTTTTACAAACAAATTAGAGGACAAATTGTAAGTACAAACGCGTAACTGAACAAGGCCACATCGACTAAATAATAATATACTTGAAGTTGATTATTAAAACGAACTATGCAGCTAACTTCATACTGTGATAATAATCAATGCGCGCAGCGACATAGACGCATTGATATGTAATTAAATTATTAATTGCGAAATTAGCGCGGCTCGGCCGCCGCTCGGAAATTGACGGGATGACTGACTCCGAACAGACTCAACCCATCACGAATGAGTTCCTCGCCTTCCTGCAACTAAAAAACAAGCTGGTGCAGGAAGGAGCGATGGATGCTGTGACTGCTGTCCAGATGAGTTCGCGTGCGTCGAGTTTCGCCGTGGAAGACATCTGTGCAGCGAAGCAAGTGCTGTGCCAGTCCCTCGGGATCGTCGGCACATATGTACCTCACCGGAGAGGAGATGAAGCCGGGAAGAAGTCCCTTGAGGACATAATGAAAATCCTGAGTGAAAACAAGGATCGGATTCCGGAGTTTGTGGCGACGGGTGCCCCTATCCTTCCGTCGTGTGCTCCGGATAATGTCGACGTTCGCCTCTTGTTTAAGGAAATCGTGGCCCTAAATACAAGATTAGCCGAAGTTATTATGAAGTTTGAAGCTAGCCTAGTCACTATCGCCGAGTTACGTGACGAAATTACATGTTTGCGGAATGCTCCAACTCGGTCGGCGGTTTCAAATTTCAAGAGCGATTATCGACCTGACACTTGTGTCGAGTCGGTTAGTTTACGTGCTGCTGACACTGCAAAATGTGCCGCACGCGCCGCTGCACCGCCCGCGCACCCCCCGCGCGAGCGACCGCCTCCTGTCTCCTCCAAGTCACTTCAGCGTGCTTATGCTGACGTCGCCGGTCAGTCTGTCGCAGCTAACCGGGTCAACGCGCCTTCTAAGGCGTGTAAATCACGGGCTCCCCTTTTAGAGAAGTCCTCCCGCACCAATGTGGATAAGGAGGGATTCACACTGGTGGAAAGGAAGAGAAAGGCACGCAGGTCGCCCCGTAAGACTCTGTGTGGCACTGCGGAGCCGGTTAATTCCGGTCTACGAATTGCAACACCGAGTAAGGCGCTCTACGTGTCTCGACTGCATTACTCCGCCGGAGCCGACGAGGTGGTGGAGTACATCCGCCGGAAGACTGGCTATACGCTGAGGGTGCACCAGCTACAGTCGCGTCACTATGTGCACTTCAGTTCATTTGTGGTGCGCGTGCCGCGGCTGCTGCAGGACACCATCGCTAGCGCGGACTTCTGGCCGAAGGGTGTGGTGTTTCGGCGGTTCCGGGGCAACTTGCCGAATTCTACACCAAGCCAGACGACGCAACGGAGCCACGCTGTTATGTCGTCGCCCAAATCTTAAATCTTAAATACTTAAATTTTTGTGTTTTCCCGTAGGGCATTGTATCTTTGTATTTTTATTTGTTTTGTAGTTCGCAGTGCCTTGGTAGTAATACTGTAATGCTGTGTAACTAATTTGAATAATAAAATAAAATAAATAAAAAATAAAATACCAAATAAAATGCTATAGTTTGTCAAACATGAATCTAATTCATGCTCATTTCAAACATAGAGAGAATCATACTATCTTTGTCTTTCACTGGTACTAGCACCCAAAAGAAAAGGATGAGTATAGTTTTTTTGTTCTTATTTACTGCCAATTTGGTTTAAACAACTATAGTCGGTAAATAAGGCCCCATACGCACGAGAGTTTTTTCAACGCGCGTTAAAAAAGCGTTTGAATGACAAATGGATAACCATGTATGTATTCACACGAAGGCGGTTTTTAAGCGCGGCGCTTTTTAGGGTTCCGTAGCCAAATGGCAAAAAACGGAACCCTTATGGATTCGTCATGTCTGTCTGTCTGTCTGTCCGTCCGTATGTCACAGCCACTTCTTTCCGAAACTATAAAAACTATAATGTTAAAACTTGGTAAGTAGATGTATGTTGTGAACTACATTAAGATTTTCACACAAAAATAGAAAAAAAAATTAGAACTGACTCAATTTTTTTTTTCATCAAACCCATACGTGTGGGGTATCTATGGATAGGTCTTTAAAAAATGATATTGAGGTTTCTAATATCATATCTTTCTAAACTGAATAGTTTGCGCGAGAGACACTTCCAAAGTGGTAAAATGTGTCCCCCCTGTAACTTCTAAAATAAGAGAATGATAAAACTAAAAAAAATATATGATGTACATTACCATGCAAACTTCGACCAAAAATTGGTTTGAACGAGATCTAGTAAGTAGTTTTTTTTATACGTCACAAATCGTAAACCGAAATTTACCTTTCACTTACATTTCACATAAAAAATACATTGTTTAAATTGTGTAATGTACGGAACCCTCGGTGCGCGAGTCCGACTCGCACTTGGCCGGTTTTTATCGAGCACTGTTTGTTTTTCGGCGTTGAGCGTTGGCCGTAAATTGAATTGAGCATACGGAACTGTGTATCTGGTCTCACAAGCGTTATAAAAGCGCCGGCGCTGCTGTCAGATATTCAGATATTTGTGTTCATATGAACACAAATATCAGAAACGATAAAAAAGCTCCGTCGGGTTTTAACGCGACGCTTTTTAAGCTCTCGTGCGTATGGGGCCTAATCTAATATGTGTTCAAAACGCGAGTTTTAAATGTTATACATATTTTAAATGTTATATATGTATGTGCCTATGCACCTCTTGCTAAATTATAGTGTTGTTTTGATTACACATGATTTTCTGTATCAGAAACTGTATGTGTGAACTGGGTCTAATGACAAGCAGATTAGATCCACGCAAAAGCAAACAAAAATGGTATTACTATGATAATCTAAATTATCAAATCTCATATAGTCTTATTTATATACTTATATATGAAGTTAGTATGAGATGTAGTTGTTACTGTTAGTTGTACATACTTATCAAATATGCAACAAACCTATTAAACAAAAAATACCACTTCATTTTATTATTATTTATTACAACCTTGGAAATATGGTTGCGTTCCAGAAGGTACATCATTTTTCTAGCGTGTTCACAAAGTTAAATATCTAGCATAATCTACCTCTAAGACTATATAACATTTTTAGAATTTCCAGAGTTGCCTGTGGCCTATTTTATTTACAAATTGCATTGATATAGTTCGAAGCGGTTAAAGTACCTAAAGATTACTCAGGTTTAGGTGATTTATCAACTATACATCTAACTCACTACCAACATATTTTTAGTTCTTATTTAGTTTTTAAAAAGCACTGTATAACACTATATTCTTCAGATATCTTCCTGTTTTTATAATTTCTAAATGTGTAATGATGTTAATGGCCAAGTCACATCCAGAATACTGCACATTCGGCCACATCTGATGATGTGGCTGTGATCATACAGTTCCATAGCTGTTACTTAAGTTTCCAAGTTTCATCAGCTACTATCATTGTTGTTATACTCCTGAAAAAGAATAGGTTTATAGGTTATTTAGTAAGTTTACTGCTACCTACGTTAAGCATTATACACATTCATACTTTATACATTAGTCACTAATCATATGGTATATTTACCTTGCATTTTGAAAAGGTATCGAGACATCATAAAGTCATCGATGGACAGACATGGCAGGTTGTCTGATAGGATTAGGCCTTACAATAACACTTCATCATTATATTTGTGGGGTTGTTTTCTTGGAGGAACAAAAAATTTACTATAAGGCGTTTAATTCGACCGAACTTTACACAGTGTAGTTATTTATTTTAATATTATTTTCTAAACGGGCACTTGCCTCTTGTTTGACTGTTTGACACTCTTAGCGTACGTTCAAATATTTCTGTTTTTTCGTGTGTTTTAGGTAAGTCGTGATAAAACTACAATGATTAACTAAGCATTTAAATGATAATTGAATAACGGAAATGCATTTGTAACATGATAAAACGGTAATAAACATCCGAATAAAAATATTTCGTTCAAATATTGTTGTTTCCAAGTTGACGGAAAATGTCACATCGAAAACGCACGTATTTTTCGATGACATCTGTCACGTTTATTCGCGTAAACGGCGTAAAGTATTTACCTAGAATAATTCTGGCTCAGTTTTTATTATATAGTTAGAAAGAGAACGTTTTAGGTGTGAAGTTAGGCATGTATCGAAAACTCACGTTAAAACGTTTGTGACTCATGGTGCCAGTTGATTTTTTTAGTTTTTTATGTGACCGGTAGAGGCACTGTACAATTACTCCATACATTTTCCTTAACTTTCTCACTTTCGACTGTCATTTACGGAACTCATGGTAGCCGTAGTGGTAGCGAGCTAAGCTGACGAGTTATTAACCGAAGAAAAGGTTTGTTAGAACTAGGTACCTATAGCCTATGATATGCCTATATAGCGGGCCGCGACGCGACTTGTAACTTGCAAGCATAAGTTCCGCGAGCGCAAATGACGTGCGCGTCTGTGTGCGTGCACCACACACACGGGGATATGGCGGCGCCGCCCCCGTCAGCGCGACGGCGATAATCACTTTGAAATCTCAAAATTGAGATTTCGCTGAGCTCCTGCAGGCTCTTAATTTTTTGAAACTTTAATGGCCATTGAAGTTAATGGCCATTAACGTCTCAAAAATTTAATTCGAATTAACTTAAATGCAATTGGTGCGTAATGCAATTGGTTAATGGCGGAACTAATGGTTAATGTAATTAATTGATCAATGGTTAATTAAAATTAAAAATTACGGCCAACACTGCTACATACAGCTAAAATAGTTTCGCTACCCAAGCTGTACGGTTACCCTGTACCAAATGTAATGACGAAACATGTAAACAAGCGAGTATAATTTCTTTCTAGTATAAAATAATTCTTTTATAATACAAAAGTAAATACATTTGCGCTGGATTTAGTATTTTCGTACCAAATAACAGAAATTAGGATTTTAAAATTTAAGTACAGTTAGTGTACTTATAATTGTTTTCAATATGCTTCACGAAGGATCAAGATTGTTTAATCCATCATTGTAGTGCGAGCGAGAGGGAAACCGTGGTAGAAGGGATCGGCATACTGAGCTCGCACAGCCCGCCGCAGCGCATAAAATACCTAAACTCGCTTAACGCCTAAATGTAATAGCGCTCTTAATACCCCATGATTAGGAGTATTCTTTGCATAATATGAGCGCATTAAGGTAGAATTGTTGGCGCGCTTTAGTTTTTAGGGTTCCGTACCTCAAAAGGAAAAAACGGAACCCTTATAGTTATAGGATCACTCGTGCGTCTGTCTGTCCGTCTGTCACAGCCTATTTTCTCCGAAACTACTGGACCAATTATGTTGAAAATTGGTATACATATGTAAGTTTGTGACCCAAAGACGGACATGTAACGTAAACAAATTAATTTAAACATGGGGGCCACTTTTGTGGGGTAAATGAGAAAATTAAAAAATAAAGTTTTATAAACTATATCGTGTTACATAACAATTGAAAGAGCTCATTGTGAGAATCTCAAATATATTTTTTTTACAATTTTAGGATAAACAGTTTAGAAGTTATTCAAGAAAATAGGCAAAAATGACCATCCCCTCCCTCCCCTTATCTCCGAAACTACTGTCTAAAATTAAAAAAAAATACACAAAAAAATAGATCTTTACCTATAGATCACAGGAAAACCTATTAGAAATGTGCAGTCAAGCGTGAGTCGGACTTAATTATTTAGTTTTTGATCCAATCCATACGGGTTTTTTTAAAGACATTTCACGCAAGTTTCACATAAAAAATGCATTGTTTAAATTGTGTAATGTACGGAATCCTTGGAACGCGAGTCCGACTCGCACTTGGCCGGTTTTTTTTTGTACAACTTCCACAGTTTTTATCGGAAATTAAAAATTTAAGCTGTGACGTATAGTTGAATAACTGGTTTCTTTTATGTTATACCCAACATTGTTATAACGTTTTTAGTTGAGTTATAAAATATATATACATGAACTTTATTCATAAAAAGTGTTTTTTCTTTGTTTGTAGCTCTTGAAATATATATTTTTTTGTAAATAATGTATTAACGAATCATAATCTATTTAATAACCTTTAGTCTGACGTTTGCCTTTTTATATGAAATGCTCATTTTAAAGTATACTGACTCAACATTTTTTTGATGTCCGTCTGAAAAAATAAAATCATCATAACTAATCTACAGTATGAAGGCAATCAATTGCCAGTAAACGCACTGTAAATAGTAGTTTTCGGTGGTCAAAGTTGCACTTTATAAATTACCAGTCGAAATTGGTCCGCTGCACCTTATTAGAATTATCTAGATGAGTAGTAGTTGACTGTGAAAGAAAAGTACAGTGGGCGATAAAAACTTGTATCAAAAATCATTATACTTATGCACACAAGCTCTTAGCTTTTGTCCACAGTACAGACAACTTTTATTTCAAAATCTGTGTAGGACCAATAGGTGAAGATTTAACAACTTTACACAAGGTATAATTTACCGAGCTCCACGTTTACCTTCCATTATAGTACGTATATGGGTGATCGTTGCACGTTTTGCGCTCTGCGTCCTCTTAAAAACGGTTAAACGTATGAAAAAAACCGGCCAAGTGCGAGTCGGACTCGCGCACCGAGGGTTCCGTACTTTTTAGTATTTGTTGTTATAGCGGCAACATAAATACATCGTCTGTGAAAATTTCAACTGTCTAGCTATTACGGTTCATGAGATACAGCCTGGTGACAGACGGACAGACGGACAGCGGAGTCTTAGTAATAGGGTCCCGTTTTTACCCTTTGGGTACGGAACCCTAAAAATGAATAACTTCCGACGCGCAACTCCAAGCCCGCCGTTTTTGACGTACTTGCACTACGAAACCCAATTAATACATGATTTGTTGTTACAGGTACCATCTAATGCTATGAGCTGCGGGTTGCAGGTTGGCAGCGGTAGCGGACGCCGACTGTGAAATTGTTCGTAGTGGTTGTTTGCGTGCTACAGCGAGGAAAGGCGCCACGTGTGGACCTGCGTACGCCCGGGGGCGGGCGCTCTGCGCCGCCCCACAACTGCATATGTAAGTGCCATTGCAACAGTAGTATGCGTGTGCCATTAGTCTGCCTCCCTCGCGTCGCTATGGCAATCGAGGCCCGGATATTTACCTGCCATCGCGAATGCGTTATTGACGTTTCGTCAGCGCGGCAAGTCATACCTGTTGCATCATCGCCCCTTCAAAGGGTGCTGCGAATAAATATTACCATTTGTCTGTGGTTTAAACCGGAGATACTAACACGTTTTCGGTTCAGTGCTGCTCTCTTCACTATGAAATCTGACTAAATTCATAGGAATTAAAACTATAAATTTTACTTTTCTTATTTTATCTACTTAAATTTTTTTCATGGTTCCGTGTTTATATATGTTATACTTTTTTCAAGGTGTAAATTCATTTAACTTCAATATTATGCAATTTGCTTGACAAAGTTATTGATAATGTGTCGCATAAACGCCCTTAGAACCATGAAAAAAATTATAAAGCAACGAGTGTCAACCCTACATTGTTGCAATTCTTCGGAGGCCTACACCAGTTTTGCTAGACGGTAAGCGTCGTGCGAATTCACCTGTTGCGCTAAGCGTAAAAGTACTATGAAGTGGCATTCAGAATGATTAAAATGACATTAGTTTGAAAGAATTGTACAAAATGTACTTTTCGTAAAAATACAAATGAGAAGAGTGGAAAATTTAAACTTGAATTCATAAAAGCGTTACTTTTAATTTATACCGTAACGCAGTTAAATTAAGTTAATACATAAAAGTCAATTTACTATTTCCTTCTGAATACCATTGTAAATTGTTTTTAAAACCGATTATACATACATATATGTTTGTTTTATAATTCCGCTAATTTTGGCATATGGGTAGTAGGTAGAAGCTTGCCTACTTTCAGAAGAACAACCTCGAAATCTAAAAAAAGTTTAGCGTATGAATTTTCGTTTGAAGTTAATCTAATATTCGTAATGATACCTACTTTAAACTATACGAAAAAAAATCTAATGCAAGTTTACACTTTTGCTATGCCATCAGATCCTCAGATAAAAAATAATTATTGATCATTCTCAATATTTCAAGTTAAGGAACAATATTTATTTGTGCACTGAGCACAACTATTTAAGTATGTTGAGGGTAAGAAATTAACTAAATGTAACATAAGGAATGTTCCCTTGATGTAAACGGAATTAAAAAAAACCGCTTTTACCTAGTTATTAGGTTTTTAGTAATTTTCAGGATCAAGTTCTGCAGTCGAGAATTATTTTTTTTGTACTAGTTATAGAGGGTGGGCCAGTGATAAATACATTTAAAAAAAATTAATAAATAATCAATTTTTATGTTTTTAAATAAAAATTATAATTAGAATTTGGGATAAAGAAATATATTTTACGTTTTAAAAATTAAATCATCAAGATGTCGTCCGTAGCGGTTGCGGCACTCTTCCAGTCTTGCTTGTAAATTTTGAAAGACTTAACAAGACTTTCGTGTTAAGAAATTTCCTGGCTCCGAAACTTCACGAATCGTATGGTTTCAACAACAACACATGGTTTCAGCAAGACGGGGCCACCTGCCATACAAGTAACGTAACCCTGGAAGGTTTGCGTGAAATGTTTCCTCAAAAATTGATATCGAGGCGAGGTGACATTGCTTGGCCTCCCTGGAGCTCTGACTTAACTTCGGCAGACTTCTTTTTGTGGGGTTACTTGAAGAAAAAAGTGTACTCCAATAATCCGACAACCACAGCAGAATTAAAATCAATATCTCCGCAACTATTAACGAAAGTCTTTCAAAATTTACAAGCAAGACTGGAAGAGTGCCGCAACCGCTACGGACGACATCTTGATGATTTATTTTTTAAAACGTAAAATTTATTTCTTTATCCCAAATTCTAATTATAATTTTTATTTAAAAACATAAAAATTGATTAATTATTTAAAAAAAAAATGCATTTATCACTGGCCCACCCTGTATTTCTGGTGTCGAATGCTGGTCCGTATGACAGTTCATGTTTATATGGAGTAGTTGTCATGTTTTGGAAGCTTAGCACATTTATTAATTTACTAATGTAACATTTAAGTAATAAAAATACGGTAGAAACATATTTAATTCAATCTTTATCTTCTTCAATTATTTTTAATATTAAGCCCAAACAAAAGAGACTTGAAGGAATTGTTATAGGGACCATCATTCAACGTGAGAGGTAAAGTGACTGTATCTTTTTTTCTGCTATGCGAAACCTTTTTAAATTTTAAAAACTTATTTATTATTATTTTATTTGTGTTATTAACATTTTTGTTTGGACAAAAGGCAAATGGAACTAATAAACTTAAGGGTATAATGAAAAAAAATATGTCAGACTGTGTGGAACACTTTACTAACCGTTTTTCGAAACCCGGGACGTGTGTCAAGTTTAACTTGCGAGTAAATATTGATAGCCAGGGATAGAAAGTGTGATAACTAAAATTTATAATAAGGGAACGCGTTAAACACAATTAATCCAATTCAACTTAATCCGCCTAGTAGTGGTTTTAAAACGAATAAAAAATGGTCATATCCATGAAATTCTCTCTATAGCTCCCAAAAAAACTGCGCTCCGAAAATGACATGAAAAATTGGATCAGTGAGGTCGGGCCCGGGAAATAGAGGAACGGTCGGCGGGGCGGCGAGCGGGGCCGGCGCGGTTGTGGAAAGGGGCAGCGGTGGTGGGTCTGGGTCAAGCCTCCCTTGTTGCGTCCCTGTCCCTGCTGTGCCCATCTGTGCACATCTATCGATTAATCCCGGCCGCAGCTAAGGATAATCAGCGAGTGCAATGAGCGAGTGGATATGCGATTGAGTCCCTGACGCGTACCGCGTACGCGTAGCGCGGCCGCCGTTGACCCATGCACTAAATATTCATTTTTAAACTCCTGGATTTCTAATGCAATAAGTCACTGGCATGCATTAATGAGATCAAATTATCTTAAATCTCTTTTGGCTAGATTTTCTGAATGTCATTGTGTATTAACTACTAATATTACATATGCTTATTGTAGTAAATATTACCGGGAGACGCAGGGTTCCTTCACTTCCGTCCTAGATAATGTTCTGCCTCAGATTTTTGTCCTCGCATTTCTTACGTTGCCGGGCTTTAGAAACAGTCGGGTTAGCGTATAATTCTTTGTTTTCATTTTGAATTATATTTTGGTGTTTCATATATAATCATAATATCAATTATGTGACTATTTTTAATTGAATTAACGATCGAAAATTCTGCCAAACTGTTTATCGTGCCTACCTGACGTACCCGCTAATTCGCAGTGATTTTTTAGTAACAAAAGGACGAAAATACCTTTAAGTCAAGCTAGTATAACTCTTAAGACTTTTATTTTGGACTATTATCTTAGTTATGCACAAACTATTTGCATGAATTTATGTTTTTGAGTAACGAAGAAAACCCACCAGGTAGTAAGAAACATTGCCGGGCTTTTCGATACTAATATACGGTTTCGCTCTATTTGTATACATATTTGTCTATACATTTTGCAATACACGTAGGTTATTGTTATGTTACAAAATTACTGTCCCGGGTTTGTTCCCATTATTATTTGTTATTTTTGTTTATTGATAAAATATAGTTGCTGTTAGCAATAGCTATTCTGTCGTGAACATGATTAAAATTAGTAAGATGAAAGGCTTTGCACTACATTAATGTAATGTATTTCTAACACTGGGTTATGACAGATCTTATTTGAAATTAAAATGAGTAAACTTATACTTATTGATAATTTAGTAAATATTATTTCCATTATCTTATTTTCTCGTCCAAAAACTCTGTCGGAGGTAAATTGCATATTCAAGGCGCCACGTCGTTACATTAATCAGGAAAACACTTCTATGGAATACGCTTTGGCGTGTCGTCAAGTTTTAAAGCTAGATTTACTTAGATACTACATTTAAACTGTCTTTGGATTGGATCTATATAAATATGCAGCAGTAAAAGTTTACATGGTAAATTGTATTGAATAATTTTGTTGTGTTTTGTTTAGATTCCCACCAGATGGTTTATTGACAACGGAGCAAGCGAAGCATGATGTAGAGTTGAATCCGCATATCATTGCGCCGGACCCATTTGTGTCAGACGATTGTTTCAATGATTTATCGCCGGTACATCCATCTTTTATTAACACGTAAGTACCCGGAATACGTTACGTCAAATGTATTAAGGTGCTCCCAGACAAAAGCAAACAACAACATGTATCTATATGGCATTACAGAATTTCAAAAAAATAAAAAATAAAAAATATATAAATGCGTGGCAGCACCTTATTTGAACAATATTTTACAGAAATAGTTTACATAATCAGATTTGCAGCAGTATAATAGCAGCAGCATGTAGCCATTCTTTGCACTATAAAGATACACAATCATATCACAGGCTATGGCTAAACATAAACACCCCATAAAAACAGTTTGTAGGTATTGTAATACATATGTAGATGTAGATGTCCCTACGGACGCCCGGCCGGAGGCAGGCGGGCTGTCGATCACGTGTCGCGTTCATTCAGCCCAGTTCCCTGAAGTTGGAGCTGCAGGTTACTGTCCTGGCGGCATTCCAACAGTATTCTCCTCAAATCTTCTTGTTTTCCTGCAGAACAGAAGGACATCTTTAAGTTCGACATCCTTTAGTTCATTCTCTTTCAGCGTGTCTCTACCGAATATATTATATCGCGATGCCGCATACATAATACACTCTGCTAGTAAGTGAAAGCTAGTCTCCTCCTTACCACTATGTGAACAGGAGGCGTCTCTGCTAATTTCCATTATCTTAAGGTGTCTGTTGAGAGTGTTATGACCTGTAATGATACCTGTCAATAGTCTTAGACTGCTCTTACCTAGTTTCAAAAGATACCTGGTTCTCCTGTGATCAATACCTTTAATCATCATCTTCGACTGTCTGCATCCAGCCTCTTCTTCCCATACTCTCTGTGCTTTTATCTCTTTTACCTTCTCTATGACTCCCTTCGTGACATCCGCTGACATGGGCAGAGCCGGTTCCGGACCTATATATCCCGTCTCCGCCCCTATCCTCGCCAGCTCGTCCGCTTTCTCATTTCCCGTTACTCGCTGGTGTCCTGGTACCCATGCCACCGTAACGCTTCTTTGCTTGCTTATCGAGTTAAGCTCCTCTCGACATTCTCTCACCAAAGAGGAGGTAACCGATATTTTCTTTAGTGCCTTCAGTGCTGCTTGGCTATCTGTGTATATTACAACAGTACCCTCTTGCTGCACACTCTCTTTTACTATACGTGCGCAGTGCGCTATAGCACATACCTCTGCTTGGAACACGCTTCTTTGCACTATAAAGATACAAAAAAACAGTTTGTAGGTATTGTAATTAGTGATGGGTCGTTACCAGTAACTTACTCAAAAGTGGGAATATTCCCGGTAATGCTACCAGTAACATTACCCAGATCGGTAACATTGAGTAACTTTGAAAAAATTATTAGAATTGTATATGCTTTTTTCGTGTTAAATACTTAATAAAATAATAATGCTATTATTTACAGTCATAAAACAGTTAAGGAATCTCTGAGAGAGTAAATTCCCAATGTTACCGGTAACATTCCCAATATTACCAGGTATTTTTCCAAAGTTACTGGGAACATTACTATCTGGAAATAATGATTAAAAGTGAAGACTGGAAATAAAGTAAAAGAAAATATGTGTATAAATCAGTTTAATTATTAGAATAAACCAATCAACATCTAAATATATAAAAGAAGAAACTGACTGACTGACTGACTGCCTGACTGACATATCAACACACAACCCAAACCGCTGGTTCTAGAGATTCCAAATTTGGCACGTAGGTTTCTTATAAGGTCTAGGGGCAGCGGCGGCTGGTGATTCTATATTATGGGTGTTCACTATCACAGTAAAAAACTACACATTCAATTAACCGACACAAAATACGGTCATTGAACTCTCTTATAGAATTTCGCTATTACGAATATCTTGACGACCGATAGACGCTAACTGCAGTTCATTTTACAAATGGATTCTAGGTTGTGAATGTTGTTTTAAAATTTATGGAAATATGTGCTAAATTGTTAACACATCGGTTTCGGTCCAAGCAAACTCACCGCACAGCCGTCGCTAGGCCCGCCCGCGCCCGCTCCAAACAAGACATATGTACTTAGGTAGGTAACACGATAAACTAAAACACCTAGTTACTTTTATCACAGCGACATAACACAACCACGGTGTTTTTGCATATTGATCTTATTTAATGACATATAAGTTTTTGTTTTTGACGAACATTGTTACGAAAGTTCAAGGTTTTCCTTTTATATTGAACTCGAGTCGATTTTGTAAACTTTTTTCACATTCTCCCGTTAAATTCATTCATTTTAAATACCTCACAACAAACAAATTATGTGCACTTACTGCTTAAACTCTTGGTTAATTATTTATAATAAAAAAATGCCAAAATTCCATTCACGCGCGTACTTTAAAATTGACTACTAACTAAGGTCTGTTTACAAACAAGTGACAATATGGCGCGCACAATGCGCGCGCATTCGACGAGAGGGCGCAAGGTCAAACGGGCTACGGAGCGCCGCTCCAATTTTACCTCTTTCTTCATAGAAAATCTTCTATTTCACGTGCGGAACTGTAGCGAAACTTCTCTTTCGCTCTCATTGAATTTCCTATTGATTTTATGTACTAAATCTTTTTCATAGGAGCGCAATCCAAAGCGCTCCGCTTCGCGCGTTACCTATGATTCCTATGAAATTATAGGAGTAGGCCGAGTAGTATAGGCCGTCTATAAACTTATAATGAATAAAGGTAATTATTTAATTGGTATTTTACTTTTGTACGATAGATCTTAAAGAGTAATATATTAATTAGGCACTATAATTTCATTATGATTATTTATGGGAGTGCACTGCACAAGCGCTCCTTAGAGGAAGCCGCGCCTGTCTAGGGGTGCCCTAAGAAATGATTTTTTCAAAATTCACCCCCCAAGGGGGTTAAATGGGGGTTCAAAGATTGTATGGGGAAACAAGATTAGTTAGACTATTATATTCGAAACTTCACAGGAGTATTCCTAACGATAAATGAATAAACACGTGTTACAGGTTTTTTTGCAAATTCCCCCCTATTAGGGGGAAATGTGGTGACAAAGTCTGAAAATCAACATGGGTATTGTTTTTATGGTTTATCGGGTTGCTAATTAGGAAAACAAGAACGATTTTAAAATCCAACGTGACGGACGTGAAAAACCATCTCCCCTGTTGGGGTGCAATGGGGTTGAAATGTCTAAATATCAATATGGGTGTCGTTTTTATGGTTTTTTGGGACGTTAATTACGAAAATGGCATCGATTTTGAAATTGAATAATGTGCTCATGAAAATTCTTGAAAGTACTCGTATTTGTGCCAAATTGCAATTCAAACGGTCCAGTAGTTTCGGAGCAAATCGGTTGTAACAGACGGACCGACAGACAGCCACACGTGATCCTATAAGGGTTCTAATTTTGGTTTTGAGGTATAAAGACCCGCGTTATCCTAATAGATTTTTAAATTTGATTTGGTGCCATCTCGATCATCGTCAATCGGTACCTAGGCGAGTGCGGGCGGCGCGGCGGAACGGACGGGGTGGAAGGAGTACGTCATCGGGAAACTTCCTGCATCCGTAATGAGTACATTCAAGGTGCTACAAGAAGGTGGTTGTCTGTTTGCTTCTTATA
Organism: Cydia strobilella; assembly: GCF_947568885.1. Taxonomy (NCBI): domain Eukaryota; kingdom Metazoa; phylum Arthropoda; class Insecta; order Lepidoptera; family Tortricidae; genus Cydia; species Cydia strobilella. The sequence goes on from NC_086068.1 coordinate 21,699,195, forward strand.
AGTTTAGGTTTCCATTCTAAGTAAAATGCAAAACATCGTAAGTACATATATATGTATTCTACCTACGAACCATATTCCATATAAACCATCTTTTGTAAGTAGTTATAAAACCATATTTTCTCCTTCCCCTGCCTCCCCCGCAACCTGTACATTAGACAAAACTACATAGATTCTTAAATCACGCAGGCGAAGCCGCGGGACAAAGCAAGTTTTGTATAACGTTCCAAGTGACAAACGTCATTTTTGAGTTGTTGGAATTTCGATTTTATATTAATTAATCAAATTTGAAATTAGAGTAGTAGTAGTAGTAGTTTATATATAAAATACTAGCTTTTGCCCGCGACTTCGTCTGCGTGGAATTAGTAATTTGGGTAGCTTATTTTTAAACAATCAGCTAGATTTATTGTTTCCCCATACAAACTTCCACCCCTTTTTACTACCTAAATTTTACCCGCTGAACATTCAGCTTGTGGTAGCCCCCTGGTGGGAGATCAGCAGCGTCTCCAGCAGAAACTTGGTCACCAAAGTCTTGCAGGCACCGAGTGACCCATGGGAAGTCACCTCCAGGTGTTCTACGTCTTGGAAAATTCAACCTGATTACAGCAAACAGTATCTACTGCACGTTAAGCGTGTGGTAGCTCTGGTCAGACGCCTGCTTCATCTGGCAGACCTCCAGGTGTTCCAGGTCTTGGAGAACTTAACCTGCCTACAGCATACTCTACCAACATCAGATTAAAGGAGTTTTACCCTCATCAGGTACATCCAGCAGCACTCCAGGTGTTCCAGGTCTTGAGCTATCTCCATCATACACTACCAACGACACGTTGAGCGAGTGTTACCCCTGACCTTTTGTACCCAGCAGCACTCCAGGTGTTCCAGATCTTGAGCTTTTCCCATAATACACTACCAGCGGTACGTTGAGCGAGTGTTACCCCTGATCCGTTGCACCCAGCAGCACTCCAGGTGTTCCAGGTCTTGAGCTTTCCTCATCATATACAACCAGCGTCACGTTGAGCGAGTGTTACCCCTGACCCTTTGCTCCCAGTAGCACTCCACATTGTCTTGAGCTTTATCCATCATATACTACAAGCAGCACGTTGAGCGATTGTTACCCCTGACCCGTTGCACCCAGGAGCACTCCAGGTGTTCCAGGTCTTGAGCTGCCTCCATCATACATTACCAGCGGCACTTTGAGTGAGTGTTAAAAGAGTGGAGAAGAGAACAGGATGACTTCGGGAATAAAAACTACTCTACACCCTCCCAAACAATTAAGACTATCTCCATATCAAATTTCATCTAAATCGGTTTTATTGGGTTCCATACAAATTTCCACTCCCCTTTTCACCCCCTTTAGGGTTGATTTCTAGGGTAAAACCTATCCTATGTCCCTCACGCAAAATAGGCGCAATAGTAAGACGTCGAGTTGCGGAAACCAAGCCCGCGAATATCTATCCTATGTCCTGCCCCAGGACCCAAATTATCTCCATACCAAACTAAATCAACCACTGCTACCAAATCGGTTCAGCGGTTATTGATTCCCCATACAAGTGTCAACTCCCCTTTCCATCCCCTTAAGGGGTGAGTGGGATAAAAAAGTATTCTATGTCCTTCCCCGGTGCTCACTATCTGTATACCAAATTTATAAAATTGATCCCATAGCTCTTATGCCAGCGAATTAAGAACTATGGGACATATTTTTGAGTAAGTTGTACTAAAAAAATAAGTTTTGAACCTTATTTTATCTCATATAAGTCATCACTATCATCAGCTTTTGGGAATGTTACTGGTAACATTGGTAACTTACTAGTAACATTCCCAAATGGAAACTTACTGGTAGCGGGAATGTTACCGCTGCCCATCACTAATTGTAATACATATACTATATGTATAAAGATAAAATGGTTGAATATTTTGAGAGAATGAGGATCTCAGTTTCCCATCGTTTCCATCTACCTGATGTGTAAATCATCATAAGACCAGGCCCCTATTTCACCACGGTGACAGGTGCGACAATTGTCTACATTGTTACTGACGTCATTGGCTACGGTAACCGCTTACCATCGGGAGGGGCGGTGTGCTTGTTTGCTACCAACATTTTAATTAAAAAAAACTCCATTATATCGCCAATAAATAAGTGCTTATTTTGCGAAGCTAATGACAATTGTCACGAAATTCCGACACGGAACTCATTTCCTGACAAGAACTACAGAAAATTCTTTTTTAATACAGTTACTCAAAAAGTGCTACTTTACGTAGCTGTTTATCGTGCGGAAAGTTGGTTTTCGCGAACTAGTGCTTTTTACTTTTAAATTTATTCTTGTTCCAATTCATGACTACTTATTGATGAGTGTTAATATTAGTTTCCTTTAAACGTCGTAATCAACATAAAAACCTACTATTAATGTAAGAATACGAAAAATATACATCTTTTATATTTTATTACTTACCTCTTCATCATTATAACACATCTATTTTTTTTTATATTGAATATTGAAAAACCGTTCCTAATAAGTTGTCTGAATGGAACGGAACGCCTGTCAAAGAAGAGGCGTTTTTTCTTTCTGTTTTAAGTTTCCAAAGGCAACATTCGATATTGTTTTTATAACTGTACACAAATAATCGTAAAATAGTCGTCTTATAGAACATGCATTTAAAAAAAAAAACTTTCATTGAAGTGGGTTCAATAATAACAACACCCAACTAAAAAAACACCTCTTCATAATATCAATGTCAGTGATGTCACAGAATTAATAATATAAAAGTTTCGAATTCCATTCCTTACTTGTTGCTTTTCTTATTTTTTCGCAACTGTATTAAAAAACGTCGTTCGATACACGTGCGGAAATGTCATTCTTGATGACATACTTTCCGCACTAGCATCGAAATGTACTATTAAATCTTGTGACAATTGTCATCATCATCATCATAAACTTACCTGTTTTTTGCCGATATAATAAAGGTTTTTAAATAATACAATGATGGTGGCAAACAGGAATACGGTCCGCCTGGTAAGCGGTAACCGTCTGTGACGTCAGCAACAGTGATATCGACAATTGGCATCATGACAGTAATTAAAAGTCACTAAAATATTATATTTATAATGAAACTAGTCATAGAATGCGAAAAACGCATTTATTTTATAAATTTGGCGAGATTGGTAAATGTTTTTTGAAAATAAAATTACAAAATACGCAAGTCCGCCATGATTCGGTGAACACCAATCAGAGCGAATGACGTCACGTTCATGTAAACAAATATCCAAAGTACTGAAAGTACTGGTTCTCCTGTTATTTTATTTATTTACGATTCACGGATTCAATTTAGTTTAAACCGAATATTAACTAATAACTTGAGTCATGGAACAAGGTTTACTAAGGCAAACAGTGCTAATTTGTCTAGAATCGATGTGATGATGCTTGAAGAGTTTTTACAATCAAACGATAACTTTTGTTCAGCAGAATTTAGAAATGTCAAAAATTCCTTGTAACTTGTAAGTACAATAAACAATATATAAAAATAATACTAATTTAAGTAATTAACTAAATCCAAATCCTGTAAAATCGATTTTTATGTGTATTCCATAGCTGGTTAGAATTTGTCATTACCTATGAAAGACAACACTGGTCCAATGTGAAACCTAACCTCAAAAAACTAGTCTCATGCAACTTTTAAATTAAAGTTACGCCTCAAACAAGATATTTAGATACTGTTAGGTATAGAAACTAAAAAATAAATTAAATACTCACATCGAAATGATCTTCACAAAAATAAAGATGATTCTTAGGCAATACGGCCGTTCTCGCCTTGCAAGTTTAAGCTACTTGTTTCGTGTTGTTTTATTGTGTGGAACATGCACAAATAACTTATTAATAGTTGTTATTGATGTGTTATTACACTGATGAACCGCACAACATTTATACACTTTGGTATTCATATTTAATAATACGAAATATAGTACAATACTACCGAGGCTGGGAAGTAAGGGGTTGCCGGCCGAATGCATATATAGGTGAAGAATGACATTTCCGCACGTGTATCGAACGTTTTTAACACAGTTGCGAAAAAATAAGAAAAACAACAAGTAAGGAATAAAAATATCGAATGTTGCCTTTGGAAACTTAACGCATTTACTGCCAGGGGGCGTGGCCTAGGAACAAACTTGTATGACGGTGAACGCACATGTGCGTTGGGGGCAGTGAATGTGTTAAAACATGCTGGCAGTAAGAAAAAACGCCTCTTTGACAGGCGTTTCGTCAGCTATTCCTTCCTCTACCTTCCATAGCTATTCCGTTCCATTCAGACAACTTATTAAGAACGGTTTTTCCATATTCAATATTAAAAAATAAACGTGTTATAATGATGAAGAGGTAAGTAATAAAATATGAAATATGTATATTTTTCGTATTCTTGCATTATCAGTAGGTTTTTATGTTGATTACGACGTTTAAAGGAAACTAATATTAACACTTAACAATAAGTAGTCATGAATTGGAACAAGAATAAATTTAAAAGAATTGGAAAAGAGAAAAAAGCACTAGTACGCCAAAACCAACTTTCCGCGCGCTAAACAGCTACGTATCGTAGAAATTTTTGAGCAACTGTATTAAATAGTATTTTATACAATCGTGATATAATAGAGTGCTTTTTAGTCGAGTACCGTGTTTAAGCAACGAAGCTTGCTGAGTTGCTTAAGATAAGGTACGAGATTGAAAAGCTTGATTATATCACTATTGTATACAATACTTTTTCGACGAGACAAAAAAATAACACTTTCAACTAGTGGAATCATATAGGTAAACAAACCAAAAGTATACAGGATACGCGAGCTGCCGCAGCCCGCGATATCTTCATATTCGTACGCGCCCCGGCCGCGGCCGCCGCGGGCCCGGCGCCCCCGGCGGGTTGGTCAACGACACCTCCTCGTAACTCATGAGGCCCTGGTACCTGCTCCTTGCTAAATTCAATTTTAAGGCAGTTTTTTTCTCGATTTTGGCCACCGTAGCCTATGGAGACTAACAAGCAACGCTAAGAGGTTTTCGTAGGTATGGATGTTGCTATATGAAGGGTGTCACATGCGCATTTCTGACTTATGAAGCAATTGTTTCTACTACAACATAAAATAAAATGTTTTTGTTGGCTAACCAATCACAAAGCAGATGCGACGCAGCAGCGTGTTTAAGTAGGCTAATTTGCATTGAATCGAGTCTCTTTAAATCGAAATGTTCAATTCTATTTTCAAAATTTTTATAATTGACTAAACCGTATCGATAAAATTCTTATGCTTGAGTCGGAAGTGCCATAGACTATCCAACGTTGAAAAGAGTAAGGTTGTAGTGTAGCATATCAAGTTGTAATGCACAGACTATACTCGACGAGTAGAAAAAAATATTAATAGCAGTCTTGAGACCTTTTTTCTAGTAACTGCATTTAAAACCTGATTTGTTGACTTTCGCTCGATGGAGAAAAATCACGTAAAGGTTCCATTTTTCGGTTTTTCGATTATATCTCGGAAACTATGCGTCTGAGCGACATGGCCGCTTATACAAAATGAAAAGTGATTTAATTTGTTATAAGTTTTATTTAGTCACGTTTTTCGATATCTTGTATAGTTTTTGAGATATCCGCTCTTGAAGGTTTATTTCAGGCTCTCATTTTTATCTTGATTAGCTACATCAGTGAAGCTGCTAGGCCGGGTTTGTTATCGTTTTCGTATAAATCGGGGGTGTGCTGAATTCATTTATGGTATCAACATTGACACCATTCCTAAGTAAAAACACTTACTTACTTCACTGGCTCAGTGACCCAAAAAGGATCTTGGCCTCCGACACAAGAGAGCGCCACTCTGCCCTATTCTGCGCCACTTCACATAAACACACATAAACTTTAAACAAATAACTTTTTTTTAACTCCTCTTGTTTGGACACAAAGCTACGCAGTCAAAAATTGTGTTCCCAGAAGCTACGAAGTCAAAAATTGTGTTCCTAGCATTTCCCTCTATACCTTCTTATTGCTTGGCCTATAATACAAATTTTCAAGATATATTTATGAATCTGATTTTTTCGCCTTGCATCCGTCTGACTATAGTTTTAGCTACATAACTAAAATTACATAGTTTTTGTATGTTGATATTATGCTTCACATACATCGTTGCCTTAAACATGGAGTATAATTAACAGGTATTCATCTGGGGGCACGGCCGTGCCCCCGCCAAGACGAGACAAAAGGCAAAAGGCAGTGCATATCTTTTCTCAGCACGTTTCGCAGCTGCAATTTTTTGTATACCATGTACTCAGTAGACTTATCAAAAACACCAAGTTTTATTAAGCTACCTATTATACTTAAAATTTTATAGTATCTTAATTTTCACTGTCCGAAACACATGAAATTCGCGACATAGAAAATACAGACTACTTCCTGAAGTCTTAGAAGGCTGAAATTTGGCATGTAGGGATGGGTCTTTATGCAGACACATATGATGACCAGAAATCTGTAACTTTCGCCATGCAACCCCTTAAAATGGGGGTGCCTAAAAATACCTCTAAACCTGAAGACATTGGTTCCTGAAGTCCTAGAATCGTGAAATTTTGTGTGGTAGCAGTGATCGGAATGCTAATACAAAAACAACAATAAAAAAAAAACAAAAAGTTTTCGAAGTACAGATTTGAACCAGGTTCACGTAAACCAGCCAAATAGCGCCCTCTATATTGGCACTGTTTCTTGTCGTAAACTTTTCAAAACCATACTTCAAACACAAGCGCTGGTGGCCTAGCGGTAAGAGCGTGCGACTTTCAATCCGGAGGTCGCGGGTTCAAACCCCGGCCCGGCTTAATGTTAACAGAAGGCTGGTTGGAAAAAGTGATCGTAATACATGTAGAAGCTTATTAGCTAAGTGCAGTGCCACACTATGACACTACGGATTGGTTATGAACTATTACATATAATGACATAACTAAACTAAGCTTATAGAGTAATTCTGCAAGTACACAAGAGTCTCGGTAGTTGTCACCTTAATTAGTTTAATTATTATATCATAGAGGTAAGTAGGTATTTGCAATTTTGTATGGACTAATACCTACTTATTGTACCTTGTTAAGATAGGTCTTAACAGTCGCTTTTCCGGAAAAGAAAATATCGCGAGGAAACGGGACTAATCCTTATAATGGCAGTCGCTTTCGTAAAAATTTGTGCCTTGATATTAGTTGCCAAGCGGACCCCAGGCTCCCATGAGCCGTGGCGTGGCTAAAAATGCCGGGATAACGCGAGGAAGATGATGAACTTTAAGCACCAGAGGTTCTGTGAGCTGTAGAACCTCGCGAACAAAGCCTAAATAAGTGTAGCCTATTAGAAAAAAAAACAAAACTGTATTGATACAAAAAAAAATATCGAACCTTATTAGCAGTTAAATTGTCTGAACGCGAAGGCCGATGGCGAGCACTTCGCAAGTAGGTGTTTGTGTAAGTTGCAAGAACCATGCATGCATACACTTGTAGGTACTAAAGTTTTGAATTTGAACACTACAGTAGCGCGCCTCTCTTGGTCACTTCTGACCTTAATATCTTCGCGGGGCTCGACGTACGGCCAAACCGTCCGCCATAAAGATACTCGGAGACGTTGCGGGTAGCGTGTACCTGTCATACGCTCCGGGCATTCGGCCTTCAGTAGCCAAAATGGCAAAAACGGAATCCTTACAGTTTTGTTTTCGGATGTCACAGTACCATCAAACAGTTCCCAACGATTTAGAAACTCGCATGCGTGTAGAGATCTCGAAACACCAGAGTAACGCGACCGTAAGATCCGTAACAATGTATGAATATTCGGAGAGCTCATTTATATACCGGTTTCTTTACGTCTTGACTCGCGTGTGATAAGTGAGCTAATTTAATATTTTTTAAATATATTCTGCTCACAAAATTTCCCGAAAATAAGTTCAGTAATAGGTAAATAAATTATTTTTGCCCAACTGTAACGAATACCTACGCTTAGCTCGCACTTCGCACTCGCTAAATTCAAATTTTAATTAAAAAAAATACATGTCTGGGGATCAAACTCGAATCGTCGCACTACAAAGCCGCGGTTTTCCAACAGCTTGCGATAGCACGAAGGTATGTACCGACACCAAGGTATCTAGATCTCTGGGTGAAATTTGGCTACTTATTCTCCATTAAGAATTAAATATCTAAATAGATGAAATTTCTGCATTAAGTACATATCTCAAAAAGAAAAAAATGCCTAATGATATCGAAACCGCTACTTTTTTAGGCGCTGATCTTCAATGACTCCGTGATGTTGTATATTCTGCAAATATATGTACTTAGTCGAAAAACATGTGAACACAAAATTCACAAAAATCGGTTGAGTGAGCTGAATCGGAGACCTTAACTAACGCTTAGGTCATTAAAAACAATTCCGATTATGATAATAATGCTTTAAAATTTCTAGAAACTTACAATTTATAATACATAAAATTCCTGACTTATAATTTATATAGGCTCTACATAGATGGCGCTAGCAATACGTAACTTATAAAATCTAATGTTAAAATATTTTACAATTATGCCTGCTTATATATGATCCCGTATTATCGTAGACTCTATAAACGAATAAGTCATTTCTAGCTGGTATATCAACTCTTACAAAAATGAATGAAATCCCACCAAAAACATTTCATCTAAAGTGTTGCCAAGACTAGCCGCATAAGGCTTTTACACTCAAAAGCTATCAGATCCCGTAGTAGGTACCAAGACTTTTACTCTGTAAGTCCTAACTTTATTAGCTCTAACTGTATAAAGCCAACATCTTGGTCATACGTACAGTACGGCTTGGCCGTTTCGTTGCAGTCACATAAACACTCACTCGATCGACTTGTTGTACAAAGTAGTTACACAAGTCTTTCAATTTCTGAGTGTCATTAAGGGATTGTCCAATTTGTCCATTTGACAGCAACGAAACGGCCAAGCCGTACTGTACGTTTGACCAAGATGTTGGCTTTATACAGTAAGAGCTAATAAAGTTAGGACTTACAGAGTAAAAGTCTTGGTACCTACTACGGGATCTGATAGCTTTTGAGTGTAAAAGCTTTATGCGCCTAGTCTTGGCAGCCTAGTCTTGGCAACACTTTACATGAAATGTTTTTGGTGGGATTTAATATTTTCGTAGGAACTTGTATTAAACTAGACGGGTTCGTGGCTCCGCTCGCGTAAGTGAAATAAAGGGTTTGTCTTATGTTTACTTAAATACTGACCTTACTATGTAAATTTAAAAACTCTATTGTTAACGTGAAAACTTACCCCGGAGCAGACGTGAAATCAGACCATAACCCTCTTGTGGCTAATGTTAAAATCAAATTAAAAAAGCTACAACCAAAGAACACCCAAATTACAAAGGTAGATATAGACCGCCTTAAGGATGATAGCATTAAAAGAATAGTTAGCGTAAAGCTCAATAACTGCATTAAACCAATATGTCAAAGTGGAAAGGACCCTAAATCTATATGTTCAATGCTGTCTTCAAAAATAAACGAAATTACAGTAGAACACCTTGCTCCAAAACAAAACATAAAACGCCATGAATGGATGACAGATGAAATAATGCAGCTGATGGACCAACGCCGACTTTATAAACACTCAGATCCTGTTAAATATAAAAATATAGATAAATTAATTGAAAATAAAATTAGCACTGCTAGAACACAATGGTTGATAAACAAATGTACAGAAATAGAAGAACTGCAGAGAAAACATGATAGCTATAATTTGCATAAAAGAGTAAAAGAATTTACGGGCAGAAATAAGAAACGTATACCTAACATGTTAGTAAATAAGAACAATAGACTAGTAACTGATGAAGAAGAAGCATGTGAGGTATGGGAAGAATATGTGCAGGATCTATTCAAAGATGACCAGCGAGAGGGTACATGGACAAAAGAAGATAATACGGAAGGTCTCTTTTATGCAAATTATAGCTATCATGTTTTCTCTGCAGTTCTTCTATTTCTGTACATTTGTTTATCAACCATTGTGTTCTAGCAGTGCTAATTTTATTTTCAATTAATTTATCTATAATAATAATAATAATAAAATACTTTATTGTGCACTACAAAGAAAAATACATGTTACAAACAATGACAGGACATAAGTGAGTAGGTAACAACAGGCGGACTTATCGCTAAAAAGCGATCTCTTCCAGACAACCTTCAGATAGCGATTCACTGGCTAGAAATAAGTTAATGGGCAGTGCAAAATAACAAAGGTGTAAAGTTTACAAATCAAATACCTAAGTATAAATAACAAACAATGAAAAATAAACTACATAAACTACATATATTATTTAAGCAACAATAATACACTACATAAACCTACACAAAATACATAAATACATAATGAGAATTCAAGCAAGAGAAGAATAACGACCAGGTAGCGTGAACAAAAAGAAAAATATATATGTGTAAGTGAAAGGACCAAGACTAAGAAAGAGATTTTAAATAGTGTTCTTTTAGAAGTTTTTTAAAAATGGGTAGGGATTGAGCACGTCTTATATCAATGGGCAAAGCATTCCACAATCTTACAGACTGGAAAGTGAAGGATTTGTTGTAGAACTTACTAGATGACCGAGGGGCAGCAAGAAGGCGATTCTGAGAACACCTAACAGACAAAAGAAAACTAAACCGTTTTTTAAGGTATTCAGGAGTATTTGGAATAAATAAAGTGCGATAGAGTAGAGACAGGATATGTGTATTACGTCGGAAACGAATCGGTAACCACCTGAGCTGTGACCGGAAGCTGGAGACATGATCAAATTTTCGTAGCCCGAAAATGAAGCGAATGCACACATTTTGAAGCCGTTCAATCTTGTTCAATTGCTCTTCGGTAAGATCGAGATAAGAGATGTCGGCATAGTCTAAAATGGGAAGAAGAAGGGATTGGGCCAGCGCGGTTTTAGTGGAAAGTGGTAAAAAGTTGCGGAGACGCCTAAGAGATCCCACAGCGGCAAAAATTTTACGACCGACTTCATTAAGTTGCGGACCCCAGGAAAGAGTACGATCCATAATCACGCCCAGATTCTTTACTTGGGCCGAGTACGGGATCTGGACCCCATCGAATAAAATAGGAGGCAGACTCTCAAAATTCACCTTAGCTATGTTCTTGGGGCTACCAATAATAATAGCTTGGGTCTTCGTAGGATTAACTCTAATTCCATAGCAAGAACTCCAGTGCAAAATGCGCTCTAAATCAGAGTTGGTGGTAAGAATCAGAGAAGGTAGATCCGCAATTGGGCACTGAGAGTAAATTTGGAGGTCGTCGGCATACAAATGATAAGAAGAATTCTGATGTTTTGAAAAGATATGTCCCGCCGAGTTTGTTGCCGGTCCCATATTGGGATACCCTCCTACAATTTAGGAGGGAATTAAATCTTCTCGGGTCCGTGGTGTAGGGTTGGAGCCGGCATAGTTTTTATCGCGTATATATATATATCTTTACTTGAAAAATAATTATAGTGTATAACTAGCCTTATGAACCGATTTTGCATGTACAACCAGCCTTAAAGTTTGTAGTCTATGATTGTTCATTATTTTAGTATGTGGGTATTTTTGCACTTTGTAATTTTTCCTCAGTCACCCGTTGACCACGAACGCTGTAAAGAGTTCGAAACGTCGGGATGTATTATAAATTCAATATACGCGATATAATCCGTTTTCATAGTTTTATTTCATAAGAAGAAAGGAGGTTAAGAGAAATAGAATTGATGAAGATGGAAAAGAGAAGGGGAGACAACACGCCACCCTGCGGGACGCCAGCTAGCGTGTTGCACCACGATGAACGAACGTCGTCTATTTTAATACGTTGCCGACGACCTTCCAAGTAACTGCGAAACCACCTAATCGCATCAGGAGATATATTGAGAGTACCTAGCACCCCTAACAGTAAATCGAAGTCTACAGTATTAAATGCGTTAGTGAAATCGAGCAATGTCAGTATTGTTAGCTTTCCGTTATCCATTCCTAAACGGATGTCGTCTGTAATTTTAACTAGAGCGGTGACCGTGCTGCAACCAGATCTATTTTTATATTTTTATATATTTTTATATTTAACAGGATCTGAGTGTTTATAAAGTCGGCGTTGGTCCATCAGCTGCATTATTTCATCTGTCATCCATTCATGGCGTTTTATGTTTTGTTTTGGAGCAAGGTGTTCTACTGTAATTTCGTTTATTTTTGAAGACAGCATTGAACATATAGTTTTAGGGTCCTTTCCACTTTGACATATTGGTTTAATGCAGTTATTGAGCTTTACGCTAACTATTCTTTTAATGCTATCATCCTTAAGGCGGTCTATATCTACCTTTGTAATTTGGGTGTTCTTTGGTTGTAGCTTTTTTAATTTGATTTTAACATTAGCCACAAGAGGGTTATGGTCTGATTTCACGTCTGCTCCGGGGTAAGTTTTCACGTTAACAATAGAGTTTTTAAATTTATCTTTTATCATGATATAATCTATTTGGTTTCTGACTATATGAGATGGTTTATCGGCAGGTGATCGCCACGTATAGAGTCTCCGAGGCGGATGTTGAAACCAAGTGTTCGTAATTACTAATTTATGTTCAGTGCAAAAGTCAATAAGTCTGTATCCATCCCCTTTCGTTTCTTGTACCAAGTCCAAACTTCCCGACAATTTTTCCTACCTCACCTTCACCAACTTTGGCATTTAAATCTCCCATCACTATAACGACTTCTTGAGATTTTACTGATTCTATTACTTTGTTAACTTCGTCATAAAATTCTTCTATTTCCCGTTCTTCGCTATCGGCTGTAGGCGCGTAAAGTTGTACTAAATTTATATTAAATGGTTGGGCATTAATTTTGAGCATCATGCATCTGTTTGAGAAATGGATTATATTAGTTATGTATTTTTTTAATTCATTCCTCACCAAAAATCCCACTCCATAATAATTAGATTTCAGAATTTCTGGGTTCCCGGTGTAATAAAGTGTAAATCCGTCTCTAGTTATATTTCCGCTATCAACTAACTTAGTCTCACTTAGGCCTAATATATTAATCTCTAATCTTGCCATCTCGGCCATTACGTTTTCTATTTTACCTGGTTTGTTGAGTCCTCTTACGTTCCATGTACTTATCTTCAGGTATTTATTCTTCTTCTTCGTGGTGACTTTCAAACATTTCGCATTAGATTCTTCACCAGTAACAGATTTAACATCGTTGAGCCTGGTAACTCCACGACGCCGAGTGCTAGTCGGTTTGTATGGCATACTACAGTTCGTTATTGACATGGCATAAGGTTTACTAAGGGCAATTTTGATTGCAGTGGGACCCCAATTCCTTCTGCATCAAGCATTTCTGGAGTTATTTACTCTCCAAGGCCGCTGTAGCCTCATCTAACTAGTTTCCCAGTTATGGGAATGGATATACCGCCATTAGCTCGGTCGCCAGAGCTCTGTCCGTTGCCTAGCAGGGAGCACCACGGAAGCCTGTTGGCCGCCGCCGCCATCCGGCGCGTGCAGGTAGGGTTGACATTTAGGTCGGATAGATGGTATTTCCGTTCTCCTCTTACTCCCCTTATTTACTGATGTAGAAGTCAATATAAAATTGAGACTATTGAGAGCCCCAAACAAACTTTCAAGAGAGGATATCCAGAAAACATTTCTAGATATCGAAAAACTTGACTAAATTAAACTTGTGTCAAATTTAATCAGCTTTCGGTTTGTCTAAGTAGTCATGTCGCTACTAAGATGCAAAGTTTCCAACCGAAAAATGGGACCTTCTTACCCCCGTCTTCCCTCCAGCTCAAAGGCCACGGCCGGGAACTTTTGATATGTTCACCTAACTAGTCCAAACAAAGTTACGGAGTCAAAAATTGTGTTCAAAGCATTTCCCTCTATGTGGTCCGAGAGCTGGTAGAAAATTTGGAGTACGTCATTGAGGCAAGCTGAAAATTTGCCTGATACCTCTCCTATCACACCCTAACTCAGCACTGCAAGTCTGGCTGCAGGGTAGCGGGTCTACGAGTAAATCAACCCTTAAATTTTTAAAGATTTTTTTTGGTGCCCAAAAAATGTTTTTGAGGCAGTTTAAATATCGACATTTGTATGGCACTATTCAGCTATTTGTAAGGCGCGTTTGACATGTATATAGTATTTTTTCGAGATTTTATGTCAGTATAACATTTAAAACTTTCGCTTTTTGAACACATATTGAATCACATTTACAATCGGGTCACTTTTCGTCGGATAGTCACACAAATCTGTTTTGACATTTTGCTGGGATGTCAGTTAGCTGCGACCACGGCCAGTGAAACCTGTGTCGAAACGTCAGTAAATAAAGGTAACAAAATAAATTATATGGTTGATGTAATCTTAACATGGCTTAAAATATTATTGGATGGACTGTTATTAGTAGTGTTACTAGATAAATCAATATCTTTTACAAAGACTGATGGAATTCATCCAGTTTTTCTTCATAGATGTCGTACAACAATAGGAACACCAATTAGCTATTTGTTCAACCTTTCTTTGGAGACCGGTGTGGTACCTGAGGCCTGGAAAAAATCGATTGTTGTTCCTATCTTTAAAAGCGGGGATAAACGAAATATAAAAGAATATCGTGGTATTTCAAAACTATCCGTAATACCTAAGCTTTTTGAAATAATTATATATGATACGCTATATCGTGTAATTAGACCAATGCTTATTCCTCAACAACATGGATTTATTAACAGAAGATCCACTGAATCCAACCTTTGCGAATTACTTGATTATTCTCTGGTCGCTATGGATAAAGGTTTTCAAGTGGACGCCAATTACACCGATTTTTTTAAAGCGTTCGATAGAATCCTTCATTCCATACTTATAAACAAATTAGAATCATTTGGAATTCACGGCAACCTTTTGAGATGGCTAACATCTTATCTTCGTAACAGAAACCAAGCGGTGGCGGTTAAAGGTCATACTTCTAGCTTTGTGCCTGTCTCGTCGGGGGTCCCCTAAGGCTCCCACCTTGGTCCGTTGTTATTCAACGTTTTTATTAATGATGTCATTGAATGTTTTCAGCATTCGGAAGTCTTATTGTACGCAGATGATATAAAGATATTCAGTGTTATCACGTCACATAACGACTGTCTCAATCTACAACATGATCTCGACAGATTGAATAACTACTGCCAAAACAATAAACTTAACATTGAAAAATGTTGTTCTATCACATTTCCCCGTAAACGTAACCCCATAGTTTGTGACTATTCTATAAATGACAACCGCCTTAAAAAGGTGACGGAAATAAAAGATCTTGGCGTAAATATTGACCATGAGTTGCGGCTGACCGCCCATGTTGACAAAATTGTTCGGAAGGCCTACACCTACAGTATGCTCGGGTTTATATTTAGGCAGAGTAAAAATTTTAAAGATCCTAAAACAATTATTCTTTTATATAATGCTTACGTAAGATCACACCTAGAGTATGCCTCCACAGTATGGAGTCCTCATTTCCCTATCCATATTAATGCAATAGAAGGAATTTAAAAAAAAAATCAAGCGGATGAAGTATAAATTCAAAGAATTTGATTCAAATAATTTTTAAGAAAAAAAAACCGACTTCAATGGGGGATGCCGCTGAAAGTTCACTTATTGTTGATGGTACACTCTTATATTCCAGACAATGAAATGAAAAAGACAGCATCTTTTGCCTAATTATGTAGAAAAGGAGGTAAAACGACCCACTTTTCTAGTAGCATTTCGTTTTTGTAAGGGTCGCAGTTCTAACCTAACCTAACCTACTTTTCTGATAGCATTTCGTTTCTGTAAGGGTCACAGCTCTAACCTAACCTACTTTTCTGATAGCAGTTCGGTTCTGTGAGAATCGCAGTTCAAAAACCACCCACCCACCTAACCCACGTTTCTAGTAGCATTTCCGGGTCCGGGTCTGGGTCCGGATCCGAGTCCGGGTCCGTGTCTGGCTGTCCGGGTCCAAGTTTGGGTCAGAGTTCGGTCCGGGTCCGTGTCCGAGTTGGGGTCCATGTCCAGACCAGGGTCCGGGTCCGAGTCCAGGTCCAAGTTTGGGTCTGGCTCCATAAGGAAGAGAACAAATCGCCAAATGTGAACTATATATGTGACACTGAAGAGTTCCATTCTGATCATCATAAGCAGTTCCACTTCATCAAATGTCACTTTTTTAAATGTAAATGCTGGATTTGTTAATGAAAATACAAAAATCACTATATGTATGCCTTTCACATTTGAGGAGTTCCCTCGGTTCCTCGTGGGTCTCATCATCAGAACTCGAGCTTGACAAAAATATGTCTTAAAAACCTAACTTGCTTAACAAACATAACGAAGAGGACAAATCGCTAAACGTGAACTATGCGTCATTGAAGAGTTCCGTTCTGATCATCATCAGCAGTTCCACTTCATTAAATGTCACTGATTTTGATAGTTTACTATTGTAAAATTAAGTTAAATTAATGCATGTCACGTTTGTAGTTTCAAATTCGCATTGTTTAGTTCTTTAGCACTAGATCTAGAGATTACATACGGCGGGGCCAAACATTACTAAAATTATATTATTTTTTTGTTTTATTACGTTGGTGGGTCCAGGCGAACGAATTCAGTGAGTCAATTACGAACGTTGGGCATTGCCCCATAATATAGTACAAAAATCGGCTCTAATTTGTTAATTAAAATTAAAAGTAATTCTTTAAGTATGTAGTAATTTATACCATCAATTTTCTTTTCAGGACTTTAGAAGAAAACATGATGAATCCGGGGGCAGATGAACCATCGTCTGGATTAAATGGAAGGCTCAGGCCCAGGAAGTCGAACATTCCCAGTCCACAACCTACCAAACTCGTCCGAAAGTCTGAAGGAAAAACTGGCCAAGAAAAGGCTAAGCGAACTAGTGCCGCATCCAAAACGCCGCCAAATAAAACAGATGATCTCGCAACAAAGTCTGATTCTATACTTTTATGTCCATATTGTGACAAAAATTTTGCTTCTAAACAAACCTTGTCCAAACATGTGCGGCGAATGCATGCAGCAAGTTCGAAGCAGGACAGCTTCATCGCCTGTCTGTTTTGTGGCCACTACGAGGCCGAAGCGAACGACATTATTCGCCACATGGCGGAAACGCATCCCCAACAGTACTTTGCTTGTCTGAACTGCCATACACGATTTACATCCTCTTTCGAACTTGCTGAACATAAAAACAAGTCTTGCGAAACCAAGTTACCTTATCGGAGCAGGCTTCGTCAGAAAGTTTCAACGGGTTCATTAAAAGAAACACATAAAGATGAATTTGGAAATCACAGTAAAGTTTTCACTGACCGACACAGCTTTAATGGAGTTGTGATTTCTTGTGAACTGAAACCGTCTCTAGTAAGCGATGGTGCTGACATTGAAGATAATATAACAACGAATTTAATTTTGCCTCCGAGCAAGGGTCTAGGTAGCGGTACGGTAATAGAGAAGAGCGCTGTTATCGTGTTAGACGACATTCAGTGGAATAAGCGAATCCCGCCCAATTTCTCGTTTCATAACACTGACGCCGACCAGATTCTTTCGCGGTTGGGTGTCGTGCATCGCTCGCCTAGAACGGGCGAGTCCACTAAGAAAGATTGGAAAAACTTAGATGAGACGACACAAAAGTTCGAAAAGTGTTTCGACACTAGTTTTTACTCTAAAGTGGCAAGTAACGTCCAGGAAAATTTAGGCAAATTTTTGGACGGATCTTTCAATTTTAACCCTGATCCAGACAGTACTATTAAAACTAGGAAGTCGAAGAATAGTGTTGTCATTAATACTGCAGAAGGATTTCCCATACTCCTCGCAAGTGAGCAGTATTCACGTAACGCCTTTGATCGATATATGCCCCGGGCGATTGCTCCAAAGCACAAGTGGAAATGGGACAACTTGGAAAGCGAAAAGGGTCCTGTAAACCCCGACCAAATTAAGCGCGATTCGCACACAAATAATTGCATTATATCTTTGGTCTCCAGTTTAGATATCTGGACACAACTACGTATGAGGCGAAAATTCGAAGAGAAATTTGGCTGTCCACCGCTCGAAAAAAAGACTGAAAAGCAAACAATTATAAGTAACGAGCTGAAAGACATACTAGAAAGCAGAGAACTTCCAACTTCGTTATCGCAAGTAATGGAAATTACAAAAAAGGCAGCAGAAAGCACCGGGCGGGGCGACTTCCCGTTGTCGTTGGGACTCACGCCCTCCAGCTCCACATACGAGCTGCAGCCGGCCGTGCTGAGCGGCGAGTGGGTGCGCCCGCGCTGCTATGTGTGCTGCGCGTGCGGCGCACAGAGCCGCGACGCGCGCGCCGTGTCCGCGCACGTCTCCACGCACCATCCTAACGCCCAAGTACAGCATTATGAAATTGTTGGGGAGCAGCTGTTGAACGCAGACATATTGAAGCATCTCTATGTGCCGCCTAGTCAGATGTGCAATCGGACGCGCCCGCCACGGGGTTTCAGAGAGTGTACCAAGTGTAGAAAATCCATAACGCTCGATGATCTGCACCAGCACATGTTGGACTGTGCAGGAGACACTCCAGCCGTGCGTAGGAAATGTCGATATCGGCCGTTTGGAGTACGACGTCGCCGCTCGCGTCTGCCGGATAACACTATAAGAAAAAAGATTCGTAAGGATATCCGAGCCAGACAGACTAGGCCGAAGACCCTTATGAGACCTCGACCCATTAGAACCGAAGTTGGAGACGGTAAGTTAGATTTCATTAAATACTTAATTAACAGTATTAAATTGAGCTTAGAATAAATTGAAATGTGGAAAAATTACTGCCTTGGGTGAGATTTGAACTCACGGCCTCTGGATCGATACTCTGCAAAGTAAGCCACCAAGACCTCATCCATAGCATAGAGTAACTTATACTAGAGCGGTACTGTCATAGTAAATTTTGTAACCCCAGTAAATTCACTGCCATCTGTCGACACACTTTAAAACTAATAATAAATATTTATAAAAATACGATAAAATGTATTTAAATATGGATAAATGATATTTTTTATTTGCATTAATTATTTTTATGATTTTGACCCATGTTCTTTCACTGATATGCGTTAAAATTGTTAAATAACAAACGAAACCGTCAACGCCATCTATACGACAGTAGGCCAAAGCTAGTAGCGCCCTCTGAACGAGAATCAAATTTTCTTGATTTTCGAGGCACGTTTTTTACTTATAGACTGTATCCATCTATTACGGAGTTATATCTATCTTTGTCCATAGTCAGCAAATCTTCCCACTATATGAGTCTAGGGGACCCTATCAACATCTACCGTAAGAACGTTACACTTCTTAAACGGCCACCGGAGTTCCAAGTCATATTGGAAATTCGCCAGTTACGATAAATAGCAGCAAATAAATAGCAAGAAAAAATTTAACGATTCATCATTAAATATGACGAAAATAGACAGGATCTTGATACAATGTTTTCTGTTTACAGATTACAGTTTTACATCTGTCCTTGATTGCAAATAAAGTCCACCAAATGTATCCACTTCTAGCCATTAAAATATAGGTAAAAAACTTTATTAAGCCCTTCTTGCGTGTAGTTGTGTACTGTTACAACGCATTTTAAGCATTATAAATTACATATATAAATATTTAATAAAAGTAAGTTTTACATATTAAGGTGGATGTCTAGGGATGTCCTGCCGACTAGCCACCAAAAGATGGCGTGATTGTGCACAAATTGTGGATTATCACTATTTCTCTCAAAACCCAAACGATTTTCAAAGATGTGTTGATATACGCAAAAACAATAAAAAATATTACGTCTAAATCGACATATGTTTCCACTGAACAGTGTCTCATTTCATCAAAAACCGGTAAAAACTGCAAAATATTGCAATTTCTTGCATTTACGCACACTACCATAACTACTGTCATTCCGCAGTGTCAGTCTTGTGACCATTACGCCAAAATAGACTAGAGGTCGCTAGTTCAGAAGATGGCTTTTCTTATTACTCTCATTAGCTGACAAGGGACAACAGTGTAAACTAGATGGCGCGGTGTAGGAGATGAATTTTTCAGCAAGATTAATTTATGGTAAAGGCGCATCCAGATGAACTGAATTTAGCACCAGAATGGGCTGATTGTCTATGGTCACGGAAGGTAGCTCGTAGCGTGCGTTTACGTACCTAGGCGTTTGCTTGGTCTGATTCCAGCTACCTACATTCCAAATTATAAAATAAAATTTCAAAGGTTACGTATAAGTGAATAATAAGTATACTTTCTACAATGCGTTTTTTCACGCCGCAAAAGAGCATATATGCGTCAGTAAAATTGCCAAAAGAGCTTTTTCAAAAAAAAAATTAAGAGCATCACAACTTATCTTTTTGGGTTCTTCCAGCTCTGAATCACTAGTATATTCAACCCTGATATTTAAAAAATGTTCCAAAAATATGTGGCTTTACAAAAGGGTCCTGATGCTTCAAGTGCAATAAGGTCCTTTCCGCACTTAAACTATCGTGAGACATATTTCAAAAGGCGACTAAAAATAATAGTGAGTAAAAACCGTGTTGATAAATATTTTGAAGGTCCTTTCCATCTGAAATTCTGTTAAAAAGTCCTTATTACACATGAAGCATAAGAACCCTTTTCTAATAGAAAGCCACATTCGTATGGAAATTGTAGTTTCCACTTGTAAAAGTAACATAATTTACTTACAGACTAAAACGTGACGTAATGGAACGGACATTTTGGGACATTTTTTTTTAATTGACGAGATTCTAAGTAGAATGAGCCCAAGAAAGTCCAGACTTGTAAGAATCAGGTTTTCAATACCTATTTATTTATTTTAGAACTTGCCTTAAAAAACTTGCGCTGAGAGATATTGCATTCAATAGGTATTTTTATCGATCTACTTAATTTCGTTATTCGTTTCATGGACAAAAAGTTGAATTTCAATGCAGAACGGAAATATTCATGTTTTACGGGAAAGTACCTAATGCAAGCTTTAGCTATTTTTTGGAACACAATACCATACCTTTTCCGCCTGGTACCTAAAGAACGAAATGAAAAAACATTTAAAAATTTCAAAAATATTTATTACCAAAAAGTAATAGGTATGTATAGTCGCCATCAGATATATCGGAGCGGCCGAGACTCTCACAAAAATCTGAACACGCCTCTATTGTCAAGGCGTTAGAGTGCGTGTTCAGATATTTTTGAGCACCTCGGGCGCGCCGATATATCTGATGGCGACGGTACATCACAAGTTCAAAAATCCAAAATTAAGTTAATAACTTGTATAGGAGGAATTCGCTCTTTCATACTTGATAAACATTGTAACTGCACCGCTAGGCGGTAGGCACGCCTGTAAGAACATATACGAGTATTATTATTTTATGTTATGTATGACTAAGCAGACCAAGTAGTTTCAGCCGGTTGACAGATTAAAACTTTTGGTAAATGTTAGTTTGTCTACAACTAAGTACCAAAAATTCAAACATTAAAAATAAACTAAAAAATAACATAAATTAGCTAAATTTTCATATCAAAATTTTAACTGTTTCTAATTTGGACATTTTTTTCCGTCTCGCCGTAATTTAATTACTCATACCTATAGTCGTAATTACGATGAGTTGACACTTGAGGTTTACGTTAGAGACTCCGTGAAGACCGTGAACGCGAACGCATTCCTTATCTATCGCAATTCACACCAATACATTACAACTGCAAAAGTGAAGATATTGCAATAACTGTAGGTTTTCTATGACTTGATACAAACTAATGTTGAGCTTATGAGCGTTTTCACATTGTTCGATCCGATATCGGATGTAGGATCCTAGCTAAATCCTATCCAGTATCAATAGTGTCCTAGGGTCAACTTACGGTAATGTACTAAAAAGCCACAAATACTAAAACATTTACTATGGAGAAATAGTGAAATTTTATTCACAGTTTTTTATCTATCCTACAGTATCTATCAGTTCTACAGTAATGTCTTCATATAGTATTAACAGGACTGAGTGGCGATATAGAAAACTGAGTAAAATTTCACGTTTTCTTCATAGTAAATGTATGGAAAAAATGGAAAGTTTTTTTTTTTTATTTGTGTGCGCTCCGCGTTCGCGTGTTGCTCGCCTAAGTAGTACGCTGCGTAAGGGTTCCTAGTCGACTACGGAACCCTAAAAGCATCCGTATGTTACAGCCATTTTACTCGGAATGTCCATCTAAATACACTTTCATCCAAATCGGTTTCAGCAAATCAAATTTGACGATATACCGATATTACCGATAGCAGCGCCACATACCGGGTATCCAATTGTTTTTTCGAACCATCCATGTACCTATACTAAAGGGGCCCACTGACTATCAGTCCGCCGGACGATATAGGCCTGTCAGTTAGAACAAAAATTTGACAGTTCCGAACAACTGACAGGCCGATATCGTCCGTCTGTGTCCGTTTAAAGTGACTACATTCGTAAACAAAAAACTTAAATGTCCTCTTCGGGTTCACCGGTAGATGTAGAACTGAAAAGGAAAAGTCGTTTTGAAGGACTCGTACCATTCGAATACTACAAAATCACCGATCATACATGAACTGGTTGCTGTAGATTACTGTTGAATTATTTTTGTGCCTGTTGATTACTGTTGAATTATTTTTGTGCCTAGCTAATTACCATTAAACCTATAATTTTGTGCCAAACCTATAATCAGTGGTCAGCAACTCAGCATGCAAAATAACCCTGGATTGAAAATTACATTAACTTAATTTTGATTTTTACAGCCACCTTTGCACGATTTACACTGGGCTGTGCATGGTAAGCTGACGCGACGACAGTCGACACCCACAACGCATAGATACGCAACCAGATTAAGAGCCACAATGGTCCAAGAGGCTTAATTGCGACCAAATCGCTGTAACTGCCGACAATTCTGCAGTGCAACTCTCTTTTTCCTTAGTCCATGCCTAAGAAGATGTACATGGTATGGAAACTTCTGGTCTCAGAGGAGCGTTTCCCCATATATGGCCCGCTTGGTAAGCTGCTCCAAGTGCATGTTTATAGAGAGCAGCTGATGTAGGTGGCAGGCTTGTCACAAGCTTGTTTTTGAAATTGTAACTATAGCAAAACAATAACACAAATCTAGGGTTACTTTATACTAAAATTAAAATATGTAGGTACACACCTAACAAGTGACAAAATCAAAAACTTAAAGTTGACGTACTTCTATTTTCCCGTCTTTTTATAGTGGGCAGAGAAAGACAGCTTGATCTGAACGAATTCTTCCAGTACGAAAACCAAATTTGTCCACCTTCGTTGTCAGTCAATGGAGGGCTTCGTTCAGGGAACAAATCTCTCGGCCAATTTCAAAGCAGATGATTTGGCCGAGAAATTGGAACCTGCCTACCCTGCCACCTTCATCATGCACTTCGAGCACTTACCAAGCGGGCCATATATGGGGAAACGCTCTGAAACCAGAAGTTTCCATACCATGTCCATCTTCTTGGGGATGGACTAAGGAAAAAGAGAGTTGGACTCCAGAATGGTCGGCAGTTACAGCGATTTGGTCGCAATGAAGCCTCTTGGACCATTGTGGCTGCAAATCTGGCTGCGAAACTATGCGTTGTGGGTGTCGTCGCGTCAGCTTACCATGCACAGCCCAGTGTAAATCATGCAAAGGTGGCTGTACAAATCAAAAGTAAGTTAATGTAGTTCTCAATCCAGGGTTATTTTGCATGCTGACCACTGATTATAGGTCTGGCACAAATATAATTCAACAGTAATCTACAGCAACCAGTTCATGTATGATCGGTGATTTTTGTAGTATTGAAATGGTACGAGAGCTTCAAAACGACTTTTCTTTTTCAGTTCTACATCTACCGAAGAGGACATTTAAGTTTTTTGTTTACAAATGTAGTCACTTTAAATAAAAATAATTTCTATTTTGTTATATTTTTTTGTAATTCAGCACCAGGAAAAAACTTTATTCAGTTTTATTTATTTATTTTTTATTTATTAAAATAAATTGGGTGATTTCTTTTCATATGACACATTTCATATTAAAGTCAGTGCACTGCGGTTGAAGATTTCTTTTAAATAAATTTATTTGTAAGAGCGTGCATAATTGAACAAATATTTCGTGAAGAATAAAAGGTATCGGTATCGGTTTTTTTTATAGTACTTGTTATTTATTCAGTAATATATACACGTTTTAAACTATTCATGTTCCATAATTTTTTTTTAAGAAATCAAGTAAAAACTATCAATCGAGTAAGAAAAAAAACTTAAGATGCCGTTTTTTGCCAAAAGTATTCAGTATATGTTTTTTGAGTATTTTTTTATAAGTAATGTATATAATGAGGTTTTATTTTAGATATTAAACATTGAAATCGGTGAAATAGGTTAGCTTGTAGAATTTTTTGAAATATATTTTTAAGAAATTTACACTCGCATTCAAACTTTCATATTTCGTAAAGTATGAGAGGTATCGGTGTCGAGTTTTTTGTATAATACTTGTTGTTTATTCAGTAATATGCACATGTATTAAACTATTCATGTTCCATACATTTTTTTGAGAAATCAAGTAAAAACTATCAATCGAGTAAAAAAAAAACTTATGATGCCGTTTTTTGTCAAAAGTATTCAGTATATATTTTTTGAGTATTTTTTTAAAAGTAACGTATATAATAAGCTTTCATTTGAGATATTAAACATTTAAATCGGTTCATTGGTTTAGCTTGTAGAATATTTGAAATATTTTTAAAGAAGTGGCGTCATCTCTGTTCCTAAGGGGTGAAACTTGCGCTGCTGCGGGTCAAATCACTCAGTTTGGTCCCTTCTATCACTGTGCCAAGCGGCTTGCTTTTATCATGAAGTGCAGCATCCGGGCAAAAAATGGCCATAACAAGTATGACTAAATTGAGAAATAAATGAATCTAAATCTAAATCTAATATGTTCTGAAAAGATGTGTCCCGCCGAGTTTCTAGCCGGTCCCATATTGGGATACCCTCCTGCAATTTAGGAGGTAATTAAATCTTCTCGGGTCAGAGGTGTAGGGTTATAATAATAATAAGCACGCAGGGCAGCTTGTGGCGAGCTGTTGGGGAGTGACGACCCCACGGACCCGAGTGCTCCAGAGAGTCGGTCAGGGTCTCCGTCTCCGGCGTGTCTTCGTCGGTCGGAGTGGACCCCAAGGGGACCCGCAGGACTCTGCTTTGGCTTGCCTTCATTGGCCGTCCAGAGAGGAGTCGTAAGAACTATATGCTCCAGGGGTGGAGGTGAAAGATGCATAAGACGCGAGTTGGCACAGCGGCTGTTAACAGCCACTGGGTAGAAAGCGGCGCACACCTCTCGACACCCCTGACACAGATTATATAATAGTTCTTACGAACATATACTTATCTCTCAAAGAAAACGCAAATACCTACCGTTTTGATACCTACACAAAAATACAATGGAGTGACCTTCAACTCGCCGCTCCCCGCACCGCGCGCACCGGCACAACGCTAGGGTTGCCGACGCTTCTTTCAAATACTTAGGTGTCTTAGAGTGATTCTCAAAAGAGTGGCATCTTAACCTGCCATCGAGTTTTTGAATTGAATGTATGCTTATTTTTTGTTTTTCATATGTAAAAAAAAATTTATACATAAACAAAAACAATGTTTATCGAGGCCAAGTCATTATTTGTATTTAAATTTAATACTTATATTAAAAATAAATAAAGAGTATCACTTTTTACTGTAACCTGTCTTGTCCAAATGCATCGCTCTTCCAGTTTTAGTTCTTTAGGCCAAGTCATTATATGTATTTAAATTTAATACTTATATTTAAAAACAATAAAGAGTATCACTTTTTACTGTAACCTGTCTTGTCCGAATGCATCGCTCTTCCAGTTTTAGTTCTTTAGATTTTATAAGCACCAATTGATGTTACTAAAGTATCATGCTATATAATAACATAAACAATACCTTTTAAAATGTACGTTGCACGGGTCTTATATATAATTTTTTTACAACAATATTCATGCATGAAGTTTGTCCAAGGATATTTTCACTGTAACCTGAGCATCCGCGGTATTGCATCTCACTCACACATAGAAAATTATATTTAGATCAAAATTGTGGCAAAATATTAAGCAAGTATCAAACTAACCATCCTATGGAACCATCATGACCCAAGTGTCATAGTTTCAGAGAGACAAGTGATTATAGGCAGGAATCTGGAGTTTGTAACAGGAATGATATATAACTTTAACTTGTCTCGATTATTTTACGAAATTGGTATGGGGCATAATGTAATAATATAATTTTAATATTGCATAAAGGTATATCTATCTATGCTAAAAGTGAGAAATTCGTATTATTATTCGTTAAAAAGATAAATTCTATAAAATGCATTTTTCACTGTAACCTGCTTAACTTTAACCTGTGATCAATGTACAGGTTAAAGTAAGTCTTGGCAGGTTATTGTGACTTCAGACTCGATCCATATATTAGGGTTCCGTACCTCAAAAGAAAAAAACGGAACCCTTATAGGATCACCCGTGCGTCTGTCTGTCTGTCCGTCTGTCACAGCCTATTTTCTCCGAAACTACTGGACCAATTAAGTTGAAATTTGGTATACATTATAAAACGCCACTCACTCGAACTACTGTACGACTCGGGTATTGTAGACTTGGAGATTACTAAGAACTCAAACTAGAGACCAACACTTTTATTACTTCTTTTCGATTAACTTAGCAATTAGATATTACAAGACTGTTGCTTCTTCCACGGTCCACACTAGAATGTCGCAACTGGCCCGGTTCCCAACTGTCGCCACCTCCCTATCACTAATCACCTGACAGATTCCCACCAATCACCGATCAGTATTTTCGCGCCATTTACTATAGACGGCTGTCTATGGTAAAATGACGTACCGCGCATTTCATCGACTAATCCTCGATAAGTATTTACCCGCCATTTCAATATAGACCGATATTGTCTTTGTTGAAACGGTGTTGCCATGTTTTTATTAGTTGAAAATAACAATCAAATTAAACTAAATCAAATTAAATAACAATCAAATACACGAACCCTAACAACATATGTAAGTTTGTGACCCAAAGACGGACATGTAACGAAAACAAATAAATTTTAAATACGGGGGCCACTTTTGGGGAGTAAATGAGAAAATTAAAAGATAAAGTTTTTCAAACTATACCGTGTTATATATCAAATGAAAGAGCTCATTGTGAGGATCTCAAATATATTTTTATTATAATTTTAGGATGAACAATTTATAAGTTATTCAAGAAAATAGACAAAAAATGACCCCCCCCCCCTTTATCTCCGAAACTAAAGGGTCAAAAATTTTGAAAAAAATACACAAAATAGATCTTTACCTATAGATTACAGGAAACCCTATTAGAAATTGCAGTCAAGCGTGAGTCGGA
This sequence comes from Cydia strobilella, assembly GCF_947568885.1. Lineage (NCBI taxonomy): Eukaryota > Metazoa > Arthropoda > Insecta > Lepidoptera > Tortricidae > Cydia > Cydia strobilella. The sequence continues at coordinate 21,726,610 of NC_086068.1, forward strand.
CTTAATTACTTAGTTTTTGATCCGACCCCTACGGGTTTTTGTAAAGACATTTCACTTACGTTTCACATAAAAAATACATTGTTTAAATTGTTTAATGTACGGAACCCTGGGAACGCGAGTCCGACTCGCACTTGGCCGGTTTTTACAGGTACGGTTTTAGAGTATACGTGCAGTACCTTTCCCACCAACAGAATGCTCGTGTGAATGTTATTATATTAGCACGTATACTACTAAAATGGGAACCTGCAGAAAACCGTACCCGCATAAAGGATGTTCCAGACCCAGAATACAGAGCCCTAACTCCTCAAGAACGTACGTACACATTCACACACCTTCACAGTGGGGAACATGGCTCTTTCCTTTGAATATGATTAATAACACTAATGGAGACTTGGTTATGAACGGTACTAATAGAGAGGAGTATGCGGTTGAATAGTATTGTTCAAATGCCCACACTATTTACTAGACCTCGGCTTCCAGGTTTCAAAGGCTCCATTATCTCCAAGAGTTTTTCCCGTTTCTACCATTTGTAACATATGTGGTGAAGAGCTGAGTGGACTTCCACAGGCATTATGCACATTATATAGTATCTGTTTCTGAGATAAGTAGGGTGGCTCGTGAAAGTACTTATGCCCGCCAGTTCTCCTTCACCGCAAGGTCCCCGCATTACAGGGTAATTAAAGGATGACTCACGTTAGACCCGGCTGTGTCCGGGCCGGAGCTTCCGGCGCTTCGTTTTCTATGGAAAGCATCACGTGATCACCTGTCATGTCATAGAAAAGTAAGCGCCGGAAGCTCCGGCCCGGACACGGCCTGGTCTAACGTGAGTCATCCGTAACCCATATAACCATTCCGGTCGCAGAATCATCAAATTAATAACTAAATGACAGATGTGTCGAAACGGTGTCTTAACAGTGTGCACACAATGTGACCAGAATTGTTTCAGTAGCTAAGTGTGGTCGCCGTGTCTACACTTTCCGGTAACAAGGTGTCGAAACATTGTGTGCACTTTGCGTTCAGTTTGTGACCAAATCTGTACACAATGTGTCGTAACTGTTACCGAACTGTTTCGAAACATTGTGACAGCAAATGACAAAAAATACCTCTTGAAAACATAGGTTTGTCAAACTGTACCATTAGTGTCTCGTGTGCTCGTAATGCTAGTAAGTCATCATGAGCAATCCAAATGATGATATAAATGATAACCATATAAACGCTTGTCAACATTTTACAAAAAAGTGGGAATATTAAAAAAATGTACAGAATAAAGATATTTTATTAAAATAGAAGAAAACTAATTACAGTAGTTTTGAAAATCGTCCCCGAAGGTGGAGAAAAAGGGGTTGAAATCAGTTTGTATTTTTTGAGTGCTGGACTTCTGTATAAATGGATGGAATGGATCTTTGTATAAAGGCATATTACTTATTAGAATACAAGAAATGTAATTTCAACGTTTTTAAATATTCATCCCCTAAAAGAGTTAAAAGGGGGTTGAAAGTTTGAATTCATTACAAATGCTTTGAAACTTCTTAGAAAGGCATTATTATATAGGATTACAAAAAAGTTATTTCAACGTTCTTAAAAATTCAACCCCTAAGGGGGTTAAAAAAGGAATGTAAGTTTATATGTGACATTTTCAACCAAAAGGTACCACATTGTCGCTTGTCAATAAGGTAATGGAAATAGCGCCTTATTGACAACCGACAATAAGTACCATTTTCATTGAAAGTGGCACGTAAGGGGTACAAGTTTTCTTTTAAGCTAGGAACTTGAGACTTTGTTTAGATATGTATTCAGTCTAAATGTCAAATTACACAAAAAAAAACTAATAAAAAATATACACATACATAAAATATATACATTGCTCGCGGAACTAATGGCCGGTGGGGCCGGAAGGTTCTGGAGTGGCGTCCGCGTACCGGAAGACGAACTGCCGGTAGGCCTCCAACGAGATGGAGCGACGACCTGATGAAGGTCGCGGGAATTCGGTGGTTGCGAGCGGCACAGGATCGGTCGGAGTGGCGAGCCTTGGGGGAGGCCTATGTCCAGCAGTGGACGTCTATCGGCTGACATGATGATGATGATGATGAAAAAATATACAAATCAGAAAAGTACTTAAATTGTTTATAGATGTAAAAGTCTCTAGGTGTCAGAGATAAAATATATAATTATAATAAAAAACCGGCCAAGTGCGAGTCGGACTCGCGCACCAAGGGTTCCGTACTTTTTAGTATTTAGATAGATAGATAGATAGATAGATAAACTGTTTATTTTTTGTTATTTGTTGTTATAGCGGCAACAGAAATACATCATCTGTGAAAATTTTAACTGTCTAGCTATCACGGTTCATGAGATACAGCCTGGTGACAGACAGACAGACGGACAGCAGAGTCTTAGTAATAGGGTCCTTACCCTTTAGGTACGGAACCCTAAAAAACCGATCATCAAATTATCCTTAGAGGTGTAAAAGGGAAGGAGGAAAAGGTGGATGGACTGTGTGAAAGATGATATGAAACTAACGCAAGTGAATGATGAGATGACGGGTGACAGAGATGTATGGAAGAAAAAGACATGCTGCGCCGACCCCAAGTGAATGGGACAAGGGCAAGCGAATGATGATTATGCAAAGAATAGTCCTAATTATCGGGTATTAAATGAAAGAACATTACATAAAATACATGAAAACGATATTTTGGAGTGGAATAGGCTATTTGACTAATTTTTGGAAATGGTTTTAATTGATTGTTTATGACTTAATAATTACACTACATTGATATTTCCGTGAAATTTCCTGTATTAAATATAGAAAAACAATGTTAAAGTTTATTTATTTTGAACGCGCCTTAAACGCTGTTTTTGCAAAGGGGCTAATCACGTGACACGTGTGACGTCACACGCGAGTAAACTCAGTCAATGACCTTAGTAAATCTTATGGTTTATGTGCATTGAATTGATTATTTCACTGTAAAATGGTATAAAAATGTTGTATAGTGCCGCAATGTTCAAGTACGACTATAAAAAATCCAGATAAATTGTTTGTTTCCGTTCCAACGAATCCCAAAAAAAGAAAAATGTGGTTAAAACTAGCGCGAAGAGACCCAAAGAGCATTTTAGCGCATACAAATGTTTTTATGTGTGAAGACCACTTCGATGTAAGTAATATTTAACTGTAAATAAATATGGTAGTTAAAGCAGCGGATTTTGTTGTATTTAACGAAACAAGATGAAAATGAAATGAAAATGAAAATATTTTATTTCATTAATAAAATCTAGGTATTTAATGTATTACTACATAACCTCATAACATAGCTCTTTCAGCATTAGTAGTTAGTTAGTAGCATACTTTTTCTTTCAAACTAAAGTGCAGTATGGAGATACTATTCTCGTCATCGTATTCTATATATATATATCGTCGTCGTATTCGTATCATCGAAATCGAAATGTTCGTAAATAAACAATTTCTACGTATATTCACACAGCTGTTTTTACATTTCTAAGTTCCGCAGCATAGTAATCCGGATTATCTTTAAAGAAAAGTGCAACCATTAATGCATCTATGTCTGGTAGGTTGCCGCTATCAGCTTTCACATATTTCGGCTCCATTTTGAGATTCTTATGAATATTGTGCTACTAGATATACGGATAAATCGGAATATATCAGAAAACTGTGGAACAATAACTATTAAAATTAACTAAATACAAATAAAACAGTTAAAACACTCAAGGCAATCAAGAATGTTTACCCGCGTGTGATGTCATCCGAGAGTTGAACAATCACAGAGCGTTCACGTCCCTGATGAAATTTCAAAAAATATTAAATTTTCTTTCGTTTATATTTTTTTACATTAAAATATAGTGAAATATACTTTATTAGTTTATTATCTTTCAGGATGACCGCAATTCGTTATATATTTTTAATGTTGTCAAATACCCTATTATAATTTATAAATTGAATTTATTTGATAAATAAGCAAAACAACGGTTTCGTTTCGTACCTATTCTCCTCCTTTGAAATTCGGTTAAAATGTAAGTTTTGTGCACCTGGACTACAAAGGCGAATGAATTGACGCCTCATTTATCAAAATCAGTTCAGTAGAGTTCCATTTAAACAATACATCACACGTAGACAGCAAATTCTGCCTATTTCTATTGTCTGGAAGAGGACTCTTGACTTCTGTAACAGGTTTTTTTACCTAGCTCAGATGTCAGGGACTTCAACACCTATTTTGTACTTGCTTCTGTCAATGTTTTTTTTTTTAATTTTTTTTTCAAATTCATTTTATAAATTATAATTCCACTCCAAAATGTCGTTTTCATGTATTTTATGTAATGTTCTTTCATTTAATACCCCATAATTAGAACTATTATTTGCATACTATGATCGCATTAAGGTAGAATTGTTGGCGCGCTTTAGTTTTTTTGGTACAACTTCCACAGTTTTTATCAGAAATTAAAAATTTAAGCTGTGACGTATAGTTGAATAACTGGTTTCTTTTATATTAGACGCAACATTGTTATAACGTTTTTAGTTGAGCTATAAAATATATATACACGAACTTTTCTCAAAAAAAGTGGTTTTTCTTTGTTTGTAGCTCCTAAAATATACATTGTTTTTGTAAATAATGTATTAACGAATCATAATATATTTAATAACCTTTGGTTTGATATGGCACACGTGTATGTATGACTCATGGTATAGTTATAATTTAGATTTTGCAAATTTCGGCAGCGGTCACATGTATGACGCCATTATTTGTTCTCAGGCACTATAGAGATTTTCTCCCAGTAGTTTTATGATCCTTTTTATATTGCTAATAACATACTAGAAGCTTATGCGAATTATCCTGAAAATGACCAATTTGGATTTTTTTAACTTAATTTTATTTTTTTTATTTATTGAATAAGGAAACAAATTACAGTTTGTTAGATTATTACAAGACCCATAGGCAAAACCTTATGGAGGTTTGTGTGCCGATGGGGAGTTCGAGAATAACATAAAGAAAAACAATATGCATTGCATTTGTTCTAGCAAATACCTACATTTTGATGCATAATTTTCACATTTTTGGTCTGATTTTGATTATTTTGATATCAGTGTATGGCTTGAGACATCAGCTTTAATTTTGTAGTACATTGCTTTAACGTCCGACTTTTGGTTTGGTTAAAAAACCCAAATAATCAAAAAAAATTTTTTTCATTTTTATTTATTTTTAAAATTCTCTTAAACTATTGTATATTTTGGTACATAGTGTATTGGTGAAATATATAATATTTTATTGGCTTTCGTTTAATACCCCACACGTGTATGTGCAATGCATAGTTTGGGTGCAATATGCAATATTCGCAACGCGGCGGGAGTCATTTTGATGACGTCATTCCGCTGAAGTAGATGGTCGGCGCCGCTGTCTCCCGGCAGTTTTGGAGACCCAGTACCATGCCCAACAACATACAAAAAATAGTAGCGGTTTCCGGATCTGAACCATCTCTTCGACCGTTTCCCATAAGGCATAGTACTACCGAGCAGTTACGCTTACAGGCTTGGATGACGCGTTTAGTGCTCTCTCTAGTTACGAAGGTTATTTATACGGGTCTTGACGTCATATTGTGCTGGTTCGTTCGATAGCTGGATGCACCTTGAGCTCTTGGGGTTCATCCATTAATTACGTCACACGAATTTCGATGTTTTTTGACCCCTCCCCCCTTTCTTGTCACACTTGGTCACATTTAGCAAACCCCTCCCCCTGGTGTGACGTCACATTTTTTCAAAAAAATCGGCAAAACGAATTAAGTATTATTAATATTTTATCAAAATATTTTTGACTAAAGAAATATTAGTAATTTTATAACCAAAAACTGATTAGGAAAGAAAATTAAACGATTAAAAACGATTATCGTTCCAAAAACTTGTTATTTAACTGTAGAGCTAATAAAATAATTTAAATAAGTTAGTGACGTCACAAAGTGACTCCCCTCCCCCTTGTCACAACATGTCACATTTTCATGACCCCCTCCCCCCTCCCCCTAAACGTGTGATGTAATTAATGGATGACCCCTTGTCTCTTAATAAGACCTCCCGCTCGCGCGCAACTCGAGCCGCTTGCAAGACGATCTACCCTCTTATTAGGGTTCCGTACCCAAAGGGTAAAAACGGGACCCTATTACTAAGACTCCGCTGTCCGTCTGTCCGTTTGTCTGTCTGTCACGAGGCTGTATCTCATGAACCGTAATAGCTATAGGCCAGGAAATAAATGCCCAAAAAAAGTATAGAGGGAAATGCTTGGAACACAATTTTTGACTTCGTAGCTTTGTTTGGACTAGTTAGGAGGTGAACATATCAAAAGTCCCCGGCCGTAACCCTGGTGCTAGGGGGGGGGGGGGGGGGGGCTCTCCCCCCCTAGGGGGTTTAAAGGTTCCATTGTTCGGGTTTTCGATTATATCTCGGAAACTATGCGTCTGAGCGACTTGGCCACATATACAAAATTGGCAACGCCATTGTGAATATTTCATACATTTTTTAATTAATTTTAAGTTTATTTTTTTATTATCTCATACACACCACTCGAACGCACCTATTATATATTTATACCTGGCAACATATATTCCTATTCCCCCACTCCCCTCATTCAACCGCTAGTGCCACCTAAACCTATCACCGCGCGCGAGCTCAAAAATTGGCTCATCTAAATAAACTCAAAATCATGTGAAAAAGTACTCCATGGACATCAGTGCCGCCCTGTGAATTGTGAACTGAATAAAGTTTGATTGTGCCAAAAGAAGAAACTCAAAACTGGAGTCGGCAGGTCATCAAGTGTCGAAGGTTGGTGTTCCCGTCCTCTCCAAAAATGAAAAGTCAAGTTTTTCGATATCTTGTATAGATTTTGAGATATCCGCTCTTGAAGGTTTAGGCTCTCATTTTTATCTTGATTATCTACATTAGTGAAGCTGCTAGGCCGGATTTAGTATCGTTTTCGTATAAATCCGGGGTGCTGAATTATTTTATGGTATCAACATTGACACCATTCCTAAGTAAAAACTAAATTTAAAAAAATGATTTTTATAAAACTCCTCTTTACGCTTAAACCGCCGAACCGGGTTCATTGAAATTTGGTATAGAGATGGTTTAAGTCCCGGCCCGGTCCCGGGACAGTACATAGTTAGGTAGGATAGTTTTTATAACCAAAATAATTTTTTAAGGGTGTGAAAAGTAGGGTGAAAATTTGTATGGGGAATCAATAACCGCTGAACCTATTTAAATAATATTTGCGATGGTCTACATGTTTGATTTAGTTGAAAATGATACCAAACATGACTTCAAACCTAAATTTAAACAGTATTAACCTCAGGAATTCAACTTCGGCGAAGAAGCTAAATTCCCCTCACACCAAATTTCACACCTTCAAAGTATGATTTTTGAGATAAAAACTAAATTATATCCTGTCTCGGGACTTGAGACATCAATTTACCAAATTTCAACTAAATCAGTTCAGCGGTTTAAGCGTTAAGAGGAGTTTAAAAAAAGTTATTTGTTTAAAGTTTATATGTTTTTACTTCGGACAGGTGTCAATGTTTATACTATAAATGAATTCAGCACCCCCGATTTATACGAAAACGTTACCAAACCCGGCCTAGCAGCTTCATAGATGTAAATAATCAAGATAAAAATTAGAGCCCTAAATAAACCTTCAAGAGCGGATATCTCAAAAACTATACAAGATATCAAAAAAATTGACCTAATAAAACTTGTAACAAATTAAATCACTTTTCATTTTGTATAAGTGGCCATGTCGCTCAGACGCATAGTAGTACAATCGGATTAGGTCTAACCTCGTAATCCTTCCAAAGATATGAAATTTGGTATGTATGTTAATTAAAAGTCTCTTTTTCATGTCCACATTATTTGACATTTGGGGACCTCGAGGAGTCGCAGCCATCTTGGAAAATGTGTACCATCCTGGAGAAATTTGCGTTTTACTCTAAATATACGTTCTCTATGAAAGTATGGTGTAAGGCAACATTAAAGCTTATTAATTCTACACAAAAAAGTCCTAGATATCTTTGCGGAAAAAATACATCTTGTTATAGAAAATAATAGCTGAATCCAGATTTAGGAGATACTCTTAATAGGAAACTTGTAGGAATATGAATTCCACTTTTGTCTATACATTTGTACACGTTATACCCCAACATCAACATTTTACTCGACTGCGGCGTAAACAGAAAGTAGAGTTATGGGTTTAAAAACTGATAATCAGTACATCCTGTAGCTCAGGATACTAGTCGGATTTTTTAAAATGACGTATCGGTAGATGCCTCTTGCCCTTCACAACCTGTTTACACTTGTTTTATTAAAGAAAAATCAGTACAGCCGCCTTAAGAGGATGCCGAATATTAAATCATATTTTTACTTCTAGCGCCCAAACTATTGAGTGGATTTCAATGAAATAGACATCAGCAGATCCATACACGAGTGCTATGCAATTCAAATTTACTAAAATAAATGCATGAAAAATATTTAGGACAAAAATGTAACTGCAAAAACAGATTTTAGGTCTTAAACGGGGTTTAAACAATAGTGACAGTAACGAAATTTGACACCTACAATTTCAGGGATCCCTGTTTGCGTGTCATAAAATTGGAGCTTCGGGGACCACGGGGATCAATCGCCATCTTGAAAAGTATGTCTTTTTTGGTTTTTCTTTTTTTCTCGGAATATCTGGGTTTAATGTGAATACTGTGTATGGCGAAACGAAAGCTTAATAAATTCCACACTAAAAAGGTTTACACCACAATGTCCCAAAAAACGAAGCCTTTTCTAGAAATAGGGCTCAAAAGCTTACAAGTTTCCACACATTTTTTATTCTTTGTTGAGTAGAGAATGTTTTTGTGTTCCAAAGATTGGTAAAAAAATTATACAAGTATTTTTTTCTGACCCGTATTAAAATAAAATTTTAGTAGATGATAAGTATTACCTTTTGACTTCTGAGCCATAATTCTAGAAGAAAGCTCCGTTTTAGGGACATGGTGTTTTATACCTTTTTTGTGTAGAACTTAATAAGCTTTTGTTTCGCCCTACACAGTATTCACATTAAACACAGATATTCCGAGAATAACAGAAAAACCAAAAAAGACATACTTTTCAAGATAGCGTTTGATCCCCGTGGTCTCCGAAGCTCCAATTTTATGACAAGCAAACAGGGATCCCTGGAATTGTAGGTGTCAAATTTAATTACTGTCACTATTGTTTAAACCCCATTTAAGACCTAAAATCTGTTTTTGCAGTCACATTTAACACTAAATATAATATGTAATATTTAGGACTTAAGTCCTAAATATTTTTTCTGCATTTATTTTAGTAAATTTGTATTGCATAGCACTCGTGTACCAATTATGGATCTACTGATGTCTATTTCATTGAATTCCACTCAATGGTTTAGGCGCTTGAAGTAAAAATATGATTTAATATTCGGCATCCTCTCAAGGCGGCTATTATTGGTATTGATTTTAACTTAATAAAACTAGTGCAAACAGGTTGTGAAGGGCAAGAGGAATCTACCGATACGTTATTTAAAAAAATCCGTCCAGTATCCTGAGCTACAGGATGTACTGATTTTCAGTATTTAAACCCATAACCCTACTTCATGTTTAAGTCGCAGTCGAGTAAAATATTGATATTGGGGTATAACGTGTACAAATGTATAGACAAAAGTAGAATTCATATTCCTACAAGTTTCCTATTAAGAGAATATCCCCTGAAAGGTATAAGCGCTAAATCTGGATTCAGCTATTATTTTCTATAACAAGATGGGTTTTTTTTTTCGCAAAGATAGCTAGGACTTTTTTGTGTAGAATTTAATAAGCTTTAATGTTGCCTTACACCATATTTTCACAGAGAACGTAGATTTAGAGTAAAACGCAAATTTCTCCAAGATGGTACACATTTTCCAAGATGGCTACAATTCCTCGAGGTCCCCAAATGTGAAATAGTGTGGACATGAAAAAGAGACCTTTAATTAATATAATACCAAATTTAATAACTTTGGAAGGATTTCGAGGTTAGACTTAATCCGATTTTACAATAGTTTCCGAGATATAGTCGAAAAACCGAAAAATTGAACTTTCAAACCCCCCTCTCCCACTCAGCGCCAGGGTTACGGTCGGGGACTTTTGATATGTTCATCTCCTAACTAGTCCAAACAAAGCTACAAAGTAAAAATTTGTGTTCCTAGCATTTCCCTATATACCTTCTTATTGCTTGGCCTACTAGACAGTTGAAATTTTCACAGATGATGTATTTCTGTTGTCGCTATAACAACAAATACTAAAAAGTACGGAACCCTCGGTGGGCGAGTCCTATTCGCACTTGGCCGGTTTTTTTATTTCTTAGTGGTAAATGAGATAGAGAGACAAGGATGTCTCGTCCTTCTTGATAACGCTATGCCCTGCCTCCGACCGCGTACTTTTAGGCCGGCCAGCACAGTTCAAAATGTATGAGAAATCTACATTAATTCTCACATCAGAGATTTTTTGAGATGTGATTACCTATGTTACAAATAATATATTTTGAAAAAAATCTCCACAAAATGTCAATTTTTTTTTATAAATCCATATTATTACTAAAATAGAAAAATAAACCAAAACATCAATCCCCACACTAGAGATTTTCTAATATGCTGTTCTCAAGCATATACTCATTAAGTATTTATATTTTCTTCCAGCTTGACACAGAAACCTGCTCCCAATAACTTTCTTTATTAAATTTTTTTTTTACATAAAAATAACAACTAATGTGTACATAAAAATTACATGTTAATTAAGCTCTTTATATTCACTATATTCTACAAAAAATCTCTAACGTAAATGAATCCGTTTAATTACTTTTAACCATTTTTGTTTCGAATTTTTTTTGTTGCTTATAGAAAATGGACACGACTTTTGTTTAAAAAAAAAATCACAAAAAATTTCTCACGTATATGTAATATTGTATGGAATACAACCATAATTATTACGACGTCAAAGCTATTTAAATTACCTATGCAGACACTAACTGACGGGTACTCATTCACTGTAGAGAACGTTTGATCGACTTCCATATCTCCGTCTCACTTCAATGTTCGCGGTAGACGATCGGTCCGCTTGAACAGCCGAGAGTTCGCAATGCGGTCGACCGTTAATTCTCCCATGACTAATTAATTTTAATTGCGCGCTTACTTAACACACCTCAGGCAAAGCTCCGATAAAACGCGCAATGCATACATTGCGGCATATATCTCACGTATGTCAGCTATGAGGCTATGACATAGCAATGACAGATAGTGGCAGTTAGTGCCAAATTAGAATACAGACTTTTCTACCAACCATAAAGTTTAGTGCAAAGAGAATTTTAAACTCCTTAGTGAAAACCTCACGGTTTGTGCGAAATTGCGCGTTAAGCTATGCTATGCTAATAAAGATGATGGTTTGATTTACGGAAATGAATAATAGATATAATTTATTTTATTGTATAATACATTCCCGTTTCATTTACACCCAATATTATATCTTTTTCCGTAATAAAATGCGTTTATAATTACTGTAACCGTCTGTGTAGTGTACCATAATATACGCGATGGTTTGTCCTCCGGGCCCAAAATCGATGATCCCCTTTGATTATTTATTTTAAATGAACGTCAAAATCCAGACAGGAAATTTGATTTTGACATTTACGGCTACTGCTGTAGCAGTCGACAGCAATGTCGCGCTTCAATATTGCTGCAGTCGACTGCATTGCTGCAGAAAACGTGAAAAAGGTCATTCAATTCAATGGGTAGTAGGGTTATGAGATGAAATGACGCAATGCCCAAATGAAATAAATAGTACATTTCGATGCTAGTGCGGAAAGTATGTCATTACTTCACGAATACCGAGATAGGTATCTTGGCACGACTCGGGACGAGTGAAGAATGACATTTCCGCACTTGTATCGAACGACGTTTTTTAACACAGTTGCGAAAAAATAATAAAAACAACAAGTGAGGAATAAAAACAACAAGTAAGGAATAAAAACTTTGGAAACTTAAAACGCCGCTAAGTAAGAAAAAACGCCTCTTTTTTGACAGGCGTTTCGGCAGATATTCCTTTAAAGTGATATTTTCCAGAATGATTTTTTTTTATTTAGTGCAAATCGCCACACTGTAATTGTAACAGGGAAAATTGTCACAAAAAATTACATAACATTTAATTTTTTTGTAAACAACTCATTTTTTTGTATGGAAAGGTCTAATAATTAGTTCAAAAATGAATTCCTCGTTCCTAAATTATACGAAAATGATATATAAGTTGCCCTAGTTGCTAAGAACAGGAAGAAATATAGCATAGATTGGACTTGGTGAGCCGACCCTTTCACCCCCCTTTTGGGGGGCGTTACGATCTCGTGGCTACCGGGCTGAATCAGTTTTGTTTGCCCTAAGGAACAATCAATCGTGCCAAGCGGCATCGCCTGAGACAAAAGTGCATACTCAATGCGCTTACTTACCACTATAATTTAATAATCAAATTAATGGGCCCTGGAGGGAAATTCTCTGAAAACCTTAAGTTAGCTCATTTTACTTAAAGGAGACATTCTTTTATTTTTAAAAAGAATCTAAACTGCATTCAAAGGTTTTAAATTTTTTTTTTTCAATTTTGCTTGTTTAAAAATATTCTTGAATACTAAATATTCGATTTTATGGAAATTTTGTACGACAGACGAGTGTAAGACCTAATGTTTCTTGAAGAAATGTTATCATTAACATTAACTGTATCGACTAGTAGAATAAAATAGGGAGTGTTTATTGTTTGGAATTTTTAGTCGGTTCGATTCCCAGGCGAGACAAGCGAATTTCAAAAAACCTTTGAATGCAGTTTTGTTTCTTTTTAAAAATAAAGTGAGCTAACTTAAGGTTTTAAGGCACTTTCCCTTCAGGGCCCATAAAAAATTTCCACCTGTATATTCAGAGCACGTCTTATTCTCAACTGTTAGACCTTAGACTAATATAACTTGATCCCAAGTTTCCTTACAATTATACGTAATCGAGGGCCAGGTTCATACTGGTTTCATGTCGCAATGCGCTCGCTGACAAATACCAAGCGGTACGAATTGCTGACATTTGCGTCTATTCACTCTCACAGCTCCCGCTACTAAAAGCTTCGGATGACAGGATCGTTGAAAAGGGACAAACATATCGTTTGACGTTACGTTACTCTTCTCGTGAATTGTCAAAATTTAAAATTCGAAATTAGCTTTATAATTTGTCCGGGCGGCTATTCGAAGTATAAAGGGGGCCACTGACTATCAGTCCGCCGGACGATATCGGCCTGTCAGTTAGAACAAAAATTTGACAGTTCCGAGCAACTGACAGGCCGATATCGTCCGGCGAACTGATAGTCAGTGGGCCCCTTAACTAAGTGGACGGTCCTTACTTACCAGTAAGATTCAGATCAAGCATAGTAGATAGTTGTAAGACTTCAAGGGTCTATTTATATCTGACACAGCATCCAGTATTCTAAACGTTTTGTGAATAAATATAAAAATTTGACAGCTATCGTTTTTCATATAAAGACAGACACTTAATGCATTGAACTATTGAACCTTAACGCAATGCCATAAGCCATAAGGTATACTTTCCTAATATACCTTGAGGCTAATTCGAACTTTTTTATTAAAGATGTCATTTTTTTAATTTGCGTGTGCGTTTCGCTCCTACTAGTTAAAATATGTTTTGGTGCGAGCGAGACGGTCGGGGGCGAATGATAACAAAATTATATATTATTGACATCTTAAATAAAGTTCGGATTGGCCTCTGTGAATGCCTGGAAATGCCGCATACTTTTTTAATTTTTTATGCTGGAAATTGATTTAATTATCGAGAGAAAAATGTTATTCTTCCATAACTTGTGCAGTTACTGGCAAAAACTAGAAATGTCCATTAATTGTGCAAAACATTATTTGCTGTTTGTTTCCAAAATCTTGCTGCTATTCTACAAATATAGTAGTGACTCGGGAGATTTTTAAACATGATCGATACAACTACTTCATAACCACCATAGTAAACTTTTCTCTCGGTGTGGGAGTTCCTCGGTCATGAAAAACTTACAAAATAATAATTTGATTCAATAAATCTATAATTTACATTATTGTCTAGAGATATTCTTACCGTGTAGTCGTATAAGCATCATAACCCATTCTACGAAAAATATCTTGTGGGAATTATTGTTTAAGTAGTATAAAAGATTTAAAAAAAAGTTTTATTTCTCAAAAACGGGAACTGATATCAAGTTGTTACTTTACAGACGGGTATTCAATATGATATAGAATTCACCCATGTAGAAAAATTTGAGTGTGCATTTAATGTAACTTAAACTTTATATTGAATCCACTATTTACGGTGACCAAGCACGTGTTGAATATTCGGTTTTTAAAAAGTGACTACAATTTGAAAAATAAATAGACATTGTTATCATTTCACTAAGATTTTTTTGAGGACTTCTTGCAACTTAAATATATTGCAGTATGGCTAACTGTTTAAAAAGAACCCTGTATAATTTCGCGTATTACAAAAAATGTCACACGAAGTAGTAGTAACATGTATACAAGTCGTGTGGTCTTCTTATGAGCATGAACTTTCAAATTCTCGTTAGTTTGATTAGTAGGACTGTAAATAAAGTTGTAAACTCGTCAAACCAATCGGACCACCGAGAGAAAATACTTCGTTGACCGCGTCCGACGCATTAAATAAGCCGGTAAGACGTGGTGCCTTAATGTTTTTCGTAATAAATTATGATGTAATATTTTTTGACCTGGTGTTAATTTTTAATTTTTTGGTTTTCAGCTGAAACAATTAGAAAAATGATAGCAGACTTGCCCGCGAAGCGTCACCGGGTACTCGTAAATCCAACGAACCCATCTTTACGGCCTCGCATTAAACAAAGGCCAAAAATTTTAATGAAGAGGCGCCCGTCTGAAGATTGCAGCAAACGTATAAAACGAAACAAGGAAAATAGCGAAAGACCGAGAGCAGCTACACCCGCTAATGACGCCACATCGGTCAAAAGTGACGAAGATAGCAAACCATTAAAACCCAAAATGAGACGTGTGGCAAGCAAGACTCCACGACGATCCGAACCTGATAAGAGAAAAACTACAGTGCTCTCCAGAGCAAAAAGATCCAACCGCCAAGTAAAAAAAGTAGAAAAAAACGATAGCATTATAGATGCAACCAATTCTGCTTGCAGTTCAAAAACCGTTATGACGGAGGATATATCGATTGAAAATTCGCCACAAAGAATCGATATCAATAATTATGAATATAAAAAAAGAGAACATGCTGGCCAAGGTCAAGGCAATTCAAACAACCGTGGCGGGCAGCGAGCAGGGAATAGTGGTCAAAATGGAAATTCAGGAAACCGCTGTGCCCCGGCTTCTAACGTCCCGCTTAAACATTCAATAGCTCGCCTGACGGCAGATTCGGAAAAGCATGACAAGTCTGTGCAGTTTCACCATCTCTTCCTAATCCAGCAAGAATGTAACAATGTTAATCAACATGTGCAGTCAGGCCAACAACTACTATTTGAAAACGAAGCGGCAGTTCTCACTCTGGATAAACCTCCTTTACACTACAACATTAAAGGGCCACTAGATGCTCTACAAAAGAGTAAATTGAACAAGCCCCGAAAAGGACTCAATGCTTGCATTGCAATGCTGAAAAATAAATTAGTTGAGCCTGCTGCTGAATTAACTATACCTGCAGGCCATGTTTCCGTGCAATGTGGTGATGATGAACCACTATATACAAAACCTGATACTCCAAAGACTGCTACAGCTACTTCAGCAAGTAATGTCGAAAATGTGACAAAACTGGAAATAAAAATTGAAACTAGTCAAAATTCACGTGTACGTGAAGTAGAAAAGCTTCAATCTTCCAAACAGGATGCAAAAAATACTTCTTTTGAGACGGTTGTAGTGCCAGTTCAATCGCCCAATCAGGATACAAAAAGCATCCAGGGCAATGCTAAAGATAAAAATCAGATAATATCGCAGAATGTATGTGAAGTCACAATATCAGAGAAACAACTGGATCTTCCGGTAAAAGGTTTGCCGAGCCGCCGAAAGTCGATGCTCAATGAGGTTAAAACAATTGAATTACCTTCTCAACCTCTTCCAATACCTCAAGCTACTGCATCAAAAGCTCTTACTGCTCCTGAAACAATGGTTTCTCTTGAAGTCGTTCCCGTGACAGATAGAGTTCCCCCTCATGAAAATTCTAAGCGAAAATATAAAAGTGTTACAAATAAGGGGCCAAACACAGTTACCAACAATGGTAAAGATGAGCAAAATACAAAATTGAATGAAGGTTGGCCTAAGAACCAGCAGTCACCTTTGGTAAAAACGTCTAATACCTCGAGTAATCAGACTTCTGAAGAAAATCAAGTGTTACCTGAACTTACTCAGCAAACTATGACTAATAACCAAAGCTCTACAAACGAGAAGAAACTGACTATAAAGGAACATGTATATTACGGAAATTGTTTGAATCTCCAACAGCAAACCGATCATCATTCAGATTCTGAATACAACCGTAAAGTGACTGTTGAGAATTTTCCTAGTGCAGAATTTAATCATGTTCCGGTTAACAATCGACCCGCACACGCGAGTACTCACATTGAGTCTATCGTTTCGATTCCACTTGATCTATCCGGAAAAGCAAGCAACGTCAATGCCTCGCAAGATTTCTTAAACACTCAAAATACTTATTTGCTAGGAACTTCTTATGACACTTACGAAACTTTGGATTTATCGAACAAAAGCCAAGACTTAGAGTATAGAGGGGAGACAATTTCTTTACCTAACGACGAAATTGTTGATTTGAGCTTAAAATCTTCACAGTTAAAGTCTGCTGAAGTTGACATTTTAAGTAAAGATGACGTCACTGATTTGTCCCTCAAAAGTTGTCTCGATGTTCCAACAGACCTCACGACTAAGAAAAAAGTTACCGACAATTCCATAAAACCTTTTCTGGAAATTTCAAATCCCCCTGAAACTCGAGAATCTGCACCGAAAAGAGAGATACGCAATCTCGATAAAGCTGTGAAGCCTCAAATCGATAACCAAATCTGCCAGTTGCCCCCTGCAGACCTCAATATTAAAGACAAGAAACTTAGTTGCATCAATCTGACTACAACAAAAGAAAATGTAAATATAATAGACACAGTACCGACATCAAAATCCGAGAATTTTAAGAGTGTTGTTACAGAAAACTCATTAGGGAAAGTTCATGAAAATTTACCATCTGATTTAACATGCCAACAGAGAACTGAAGATATTTTAAAAGAACCCTCTACACAACAACAAACTGCTGCATCATTTGGTAAAAAAGAAGATGATGCAGATAAAAGCAATGAAAAGTATTTTCAAGTTCATCCGCAAACGTGCGACAGAACATTTCAAATACAAAGACCTATTTACGATCCCACGCTAAAAATACCGCAATATAAGATAAGAGTTGCAGCCACTGTTGATAATCCACCCAACAAAGACCTACCTGCTTCTAATATGACGTCACCTCCATCTTTTCCGGTGGTTACTAATTACTCTGACTCAACCCAACATTATGCTCTTACCACGACATCAGAAGGAAAAACTTCGCTTGGCGTTCAAGATCAATTAACGTTTACTTTTGGAACCGCACCCCTTATTGCTCCTATTTCGAATACTGCTAATATATACGCTATAACGAACACTGGGATAACATCGCATTTGAATAAATTTGAGAGCACTACGCCCGTGTACACATTAGCTAAAGCGTGTATTTCTGTTACCAAGATTGAATCTACGAATTCGACAACCTTGACAAATACTCTGTTAAGTATACCTGGAACCACTATAGCAAATACAACACCCGTTTATACATTGGCTGGAACTACTATCGGTATACAAGGAAATTATTCTCACTTTGTATCCGAGGTTCCTACTAATTCAGCAAACCAGAAAAGTGATGACAAAATCCTTCCTGGTACAAGCACTCAAAGTCAGACATATGAAAAAGAGTTGGAATTTCATAAAGAGAAAGTCGTCAGTACAAATGTATTGTCAAATGTGGACCAAGATCCAGAAACAGCTAGAAAAATTGCCCTTTTACCTAAAGAACTGATTGACGTCCTGGGTAACATGCCTGTAGACCACCGAATCAGACTACTCAATATCTTGCCACAGTATGTGTCAACATCAACCTCGGATAGTGGCTTAAAAAGCGAACTTTCTAATCAGTCTGAATCTACTGGCAAGTTGGCAACATTACAAGAGCCGAACGAAGTATCTAGACTACCGAGAAATGAGCAAGAATCAAAATCCAAAATGACTTCTCCACTTCGCTCGTCTAATTCTGGTAAACCTTCACATATTGAAAACACTGCATCACGGCCGGCATTAGCACAGCCTACCACGTTGCCACTTAATCGTTCGATTAACTCGGACGACGATGTAGTTGCAGATCAATCCTTCACTATACAAGCGCATAAAATTTCCAAAGATGAACCTGAAGCAATTATTACAAAATCGGACGCAATATCAGAAAATGCTTTAACTGCGTCGACTACAAATAGATTGTCTATAAGCCATAGTGTATCGGTGGATAAGATAATTGATCTGACAGAGGATGAAGCTGTGGCACGCACTGAAATACATAACGAACCTATTGTAGAAGTGTCGCCTCAGATGTCATTACTAGTACAGCCCAAACGTAACAAAAGCAACAACGACCAAACAGCTAGTCTAAGAGCAGTTCGCATCAAAGCTCCATCTGCAAGACAAAGGTCAATTGACAGCCAACTGGCAAAATATACATCTATGGCACCTGTATTAACTAATGAAATGAAAAATAATGAGCATGACAACGAGGTCGAAAAGTCTTTACATGTTAATGTCTCATTAAATACTGACATTTCTCTAGCCATTCAACAAGCAGAAGTTAGCAGCACTCAACACAGTAACAAAAATGTAGCTGCGGAATGCAAGTTTCCTTCTGTAACTTCGCCAAATGTGCAGGAATCCAATTTAGACGAAACAAATAGCTGCTCTAGAAGGCTCTCAACCGCGTCTAAAGACGAAAATATAAAAATTGATGATATACACAACATAAAATCAGTTGTTAAAACAACTCTCGTTACGTCATCAGTTTTGAATAACGAAATTAACAAGGATCCGCTCCAAGTAATTACTAAGGAATATATTACACTAAACAATGACCTCCCAGATACTAAATACCTGCATAGTATAAAACTAGATATATCTTTGGAAGATAGCGAATTAACCAAGAACAATAATAGTGCAGCTATTACGAAATCGAGCTTAGATATTTCTGAATCGTATGACTTGCCAGTTTATTGCTCCACACCAAAGACTGGAAAGGAAACGGAAGTTCTAGTGACTTCACCAGAACGTTGCATATCAGAGGTTCAAGAGGATTCCGACGATGACTTGTCATTGGCAGTCATTTGTAAGAAAAAACAACAAAATCTTCTAAAAAGAGATCCAGTTAAGGATTCAAATAATTCCAAGAAAGATGAAGACATTGTAATCAAGAAAAAGGGAAAAAAAAATAAGAAAAGCGAGAAGAACATACTTAAGGCACGTGATTCATCGCAGAGTAATAATAATACAGTTTCCCTGGATAAAGAGAAACCAATGTCTTTTATAGCCATGGAAAGTGATAAACATTCAACAAAGGCACCTGTCGAGGGAAGCCTCAAACAGAAACACCGCAAACTTCGACGTAAAAACATTGCGCAAAATACGCAATCAGATACAATCGACACATCACCAAAGTCTGTTATGAACAGCGTTGCGGTCGATAACAAAAACGATGAAGTCCGTATAGACGATAGCGTTATAGATGAAAACACTAACCTTAACAATGATATAAAACTGTCTATTGGCACATCAAGAAAACGTTCAAAAGTAAACGAAGAAAATGAGACTATCAATGTGCACAGAGTAAAGGAAAGGAATGTTGAATCCAAAACTCAAGCATCGCCTGTAAGACAAAAGAATATGAAAAAGAAAAGGACTCCGACATCACAATCAGACGATGTAACTAGTCAAAATCAAGAAGATAAGTTTAATGAAATAACTGAAGCCCCCAGTAATGAGAAAAATACAACAGATTCGTCGGGATCAGCAAATACAAAAGAACTCGTTTCAAAAGTCTGCCCGGATACCGTTATCAATGAGAGTTGGCACTTGATTGGATCAAGTAATATATATAATAATAGCCTCCCTGCCGTTGTCGTTCCTTTGACGTCCTGTTCTAGTCTTGAAGAAGCGAGTAACATGACAACTCCATTACGACGCAGCAGACGGGTAAGATCACGTAATAATTCAGTTGCCGGGGAGGAGTTGCATGTTGACACGTTGCAGGAAAATAGAACTCCACTGACAAAAAAACAGTTAATATTTTCCAAATTATTACTAGATGAGGAGAATAATGTGAAAAGTCCTGAAAGTGATAACGTTGACGGTGATAAAGGTTGCGCTGGTGAAAACGTTGATAATTTAAGAAATACTTCAACATTCGAAGTTGTCACAAATAATGTGATCGAGGATAACGTTCCTGTTGATAGTAACATCAAAGAGAAAAACAAATCCGTCAAGCGGAAAAAGTCGGCGAATATAAAACGCAAATTTAAGAAGAAAAAGCCTATTAAAACTCAATTTAGTTGCGATGAAAATGGTGTTGAAGAAGGTATTGATGTTACTCTGCAAGGCCAGACCAAAGACGGTGTTACAATATCACACGAAGACCAAATACCTTCTGAAACACTTGATTGTTCTGTAGACGATTCTGATGTCTGCGCTCCATCCACTTCTGAGTCTACCTCATTAACAGCAGCAAGCCTAGAACCAATTGAAATAGGCGCAGCGGTATCTATTGAAAAGCGCAAAAGCGGCGATTTGCCTCACGTGGAACTGTTACAAAGTTCACAGCCCAAAAAAATTAAACTAAATGCCACTGAAGACACTTCAGATGTGCAGTGTACTGTAAATAAGGATCAGTCAAAATTCGAGAAAGAGCTTTTAATAACAACACATGGCATACACAGTACAAATGACACATTAGACAGTACCATTAGTAATACGAAGAATGTGATTGAAGAACCTGATACTATTCCTAAAACATGCTTAAATGAAGAAAAACATATAACACCTAAAAATAATGAAAATTATTCCCGTATAAAAACATGTTACAACATGCCGGCTGCTGGCAGACGTACGCGGTCAAAGTCCGCTGTTATTAAATCGGTGGTTTATGATCCATACGATATTGATATGGATGATATGATTGAACACGCAGAGCCATTACGACAACGTAAAACAAGCACTGAATACAGATCATCAACAAATGCTAAACAATCTACGTCTTCTAAAGAAACTAAAAGTGTAAAGGTTTTTGAAGAGGATGGTAAAAAAATGCAATCTTACTCTAAACATGACGGAAGTGATTCTGACGACTCATCGAAAAGTGATGTACCATTGAAAAAATATGTGGATGAAAAGGAAAAGAAAATATGCGGTGTAGATAAATCCCTTTCAAACCATAAAAATAACGTGGAAAATGAACTTAACAGCGATTTGAAGTTAAGTAAAAAGAGTTCTGTTATCGGTAAGAAGAATAGACGTACGCTTGGCGTTTGTAACACCGATAAAGGAGTAGCTCAAGACGAAACAGAACAACAACTGCGATCGGAACAATTTATGGAAAGTTTTGGGTTCTTTTCAGAAAGGAAGCCTCGAAAGTCGAATTTATTAGCAACAAAAAAGATATCAGAAACATTTCATATTATTGCTAACGAAGCCGAAGATATGTTATATCAAGAGCGAAATTCTAAAAAAGAGCGGAACTTGCAAAATGAAAATAGAAAATCTGTTGATAGAGACAACAATTCAAAATGTACAAGGCAACGGTCACCCTTATCTAAGAAAACTGTAAAAAAAGGCCGAAAGAAAAAAAATTCAACTACCGTCACAGCACCGAGTTATTGTAATATATGTAAGAAAGATTTTCGTCGGTCTGACAATTTCCTTAGGCATCAAATGACCCTCTTACATGTTTCCAAAATGTCAGAAGTCGAAATGAAAATTAAAACGGTTCCCATTCAAGAAGAGCCAAACTATTTAATAGCCTATAAAGAACATCTAGATCGTCTCAAAATTATTACAGACAAAATGTTAAAACGCAAGAAAAACTCTAAATCGGGCCCGAAAATTATTCCACTTTCATTAGAAGAGATTCTAGCAGATGTTAACAAAATAGTGAGGGAGCAACAGCTTTCACATAGGGGATTAAGTTGCGACGAAGAATTATTCTTGGACTGTTGTGAACTTTTAAAAGAGTCGCACAAGAAACAAGACCCTGTTGCTGACATACCATCTATTATAAAGGATACAGATGATTTGCTATGTCCGTCACAAGCCGCCAACGTAGGATTAGACCTTTTAGGAAAAACTGACATTGATGTTAAATCTGACAATAATAAAAACGATGGCGACGTTGACTCCATAACTGCTAAAACTATTTTAGAAAGTGAGGAGGTCCGGAATTTAGAAAATGATTTAATCTCTGGTTTAAAGGAAGCTGCTAACGCAAGCAATCTAAACAAGTCTGCCATCGTTTTCCAGCAAACGATGAATGATGTGGACCAGGATCATACGCAAGACTTTAGTGACCGCTTCTCGAGTCCTGCTACTGAAGCACAATATGAACAACTTAATAATTACGAGGAACCAGTCGAATTAAACGTTATAAAGGACAAGAAATATCCTGAATATAAAGAAAAAATGTATCCAGACGTTGAAGAATTTGATATGTTTGAAGATAAATTTGATAAGATTAAGAGGAAATGTCGATCTCAAGCAGCAGCGGCCAAACAACCTCAACTTGTAGTTGAACCCAGTGTCAGGTAATTAAAACAAACGAGATTCAATATTTAAATTTAAGATGTTTTGTTAGTTGTTCCCCTAATATTTATCAGTTTATCACGGTATCGGATAAGACTTGTTGCGGGCAGAAGCTAGTTTACTATAATCAAAAAGTAATAAGCTCATAGTGCTCATCCACGTATGGCTACTTATACTTATTAATTATGGTAAAACTCGCATAAATCTTAATATGTACTTCATCATCATCATCATCATGTCAGCCGATAGACGTCCACTGCTGGACATAGGCCTCCCCCAAGGCTCGTCACTCCGACCGATCCTGTGCCGCTCGCATCCACCGAATTCCCGCGACCTTCACCAGGTCGTCGCTCCATCTCGTTGGAGGCCTACCGGCAGTTCGTCTTCCGGTACGCGGACGCCACTCCAGAACCTTCCGGCCCCACCGGTCATCAGTTCTGCGAGCAATGTGCCCCGCCCACTGCCACGTAAGGTTTGCAATTCTGCGAGATATGTCGGTGACCATAGTTCTACAGCGGATATCATCATTTGTGACTCTATCACGCAGAGAAACCCCGTGCATAGCTCTCTCCATTGCCCTTTGCGTGACCTTGAGCCTTCTTATGAGGCCCATCGTTAGCGCCCACGTCTCAGATCCGTATGTCATCACTGGCAACACACACTGGACAAAGACACTGCGGCAGTTTAGACGAAAAGATACTGTGGAGCTTCCCGAACGCTGCCCAACCGAGTCGAATTCGAGGAGTGACCTCTTTCTCGAAGTTGGACCTACCTAACTGGACTGTTTGTCCTAGGTATACATAATCGTCAACAACTTCGAGCGCAGAGCCTCCGATTAATACGGGAGTTGGCACAACATGGACGTTAGACATGATCTTCGTCTTGTCCATGTTCATTTTCAGACTAACTCGTTCAGATACTCTGCTGAGATCAGCGAGCATCGCACTGAGGTCCTCCATGGTCTCAGCCATGACTACGATATCATCGGCAAACCGAAGGTGAATGATGTACTCGCCATTTACATTGATGCCTCGTCCTTTCCAGTCCAGAACCTTGAAGGCATCCTCCAATGCAGCGGTGAACAGCTTTGGGGAGATTACATCTCCTTGTCTGACTCCCCGCTGCAATGGAATAGGCTTCGAGCTCTGGCCTTGTAGTCGGACGGACATGGTGGTGTTTTCGTACAAACACTTTAGCACTTCGATATACCGGTAGTCAATTTGGCACCTTTGGAGAAACTGCAGCACAGCCCAAGTCTCGATCGAATCGAAGGCTTTCTCGTAGTCCACAAATGCAAGGCAAAGGGGGAGGTTATACTCCTCAGTCTTCTGTATAACCTGCCGCAACGCATGTATGTGGTCTACGGTACTATAGCCTTTACGGAAACCTGCTTGTTCGGGAGGCTGGAAGTCGTCAAACCTGCGTGCGAGACGGTTCGTGATGACTCTCGAAAACAGCTTGTAAACATGGCTCAGAAGAGAGATGGGTCTGTAATTCTTCAGCAAGGTGTTATCACCTTTTTTGAAGAAGAGCACCACCACACTTCTGTTCCACGCTTGCGGCGTTTTTCCTTCGCGCATGACGGAACTAAACAGCGTCTGAAGGGCCTTATGGACTGGTTTACCACCCGCCTTCAGGAGTTCGGCCGTAATTCCGTCATCACCTGAGGCTTTGCCATTCTTAAGCTGTTTGAGAGCCATACTCATCTCGTACAGGCTGACGTCCGGGATATCTTCGGTATATCTTCGGTATAGTGTCGAGTTAGTCTAGCTCTAGGGTCTCTAGCTAGATCCATGACGGGTGCTCGGGTTGTTGTGTATAACTGTCCATAGAACTTCTCGACTTCTACCAAGAGCTCAGGTTTGGATGAAATGTTCCTGCCGTCGTCGATCTTCAGTTTTGTCAGTTGGCTTTGGCCAATAGATAGATCTCTGGCAAACACCTTCGAGCCTCTGTTGCGCTTGATAGCCTGTTCAATACTGTTAGTATTGAATCGGCGTATATCTCGCTTCAGAGACTTCGAGATCTGTCTGTTGAGCTGCCTATAACGACAAACGTCACCTGGCGACTGCAGAATCATCTCACGCCTCACCTCCATGAGCTTGAGAGTGGAGTCAGAGAGTTTCTTGGTTCTTCTACGACGAGTCTTGAAGAACTTGGACCCGACCGTATGAACAGCTTCCACAAACCCGTCGTTGTAATCGTCCATGTCGCTAGCTAGGCATTCAAACCGGTTTTGAAGTTCGAGCTGAAAGCTCTCGGGGTTTACTTAAATATGTACTTACTTAAATCTAATGATGAGCATACCTCGGGAATTTCGGCGTAGAGTTCAATAAAAAAGACAAATAACGTAAACAATTGTTGGCATTTGACGTATAAATAACCTTTAAAAGTTTTACTATGGTCGTTTTTATTGAAATATTAATAACTAGCTTTTGCCCGCGACTTCGTCTGCGTGGAATCAGTAACAGCAGCTAAGAGTAAGTTTAGCGCCTGGATAAAGTCTAATGGCAATCATTCAATTTGAGCATAAGCTTAATTGCTTGACATCAGTTATCAAGCAATTCATTAAATCTCTCAATTTTACCTCCCTTTTCACTCTCTTTAGGGATGATTTCCGACATAAAAACTATCCTATGTCCTTCCCGGAGACTCAAACTATCTCTATGCCAAATTTCAACTAAATCGGTTCAGCGGTTTAAGCGTGAAGAGGTAACACACAGACAGGCAGACAGACTTTCGCATTTATAATATTAGTATGGATTACCAGATAACTAGTAATTGATGATAAAGGTTTAAGTATATAAACTGTTGATAAAATTGACAAGGTTGACCTCGAAAAGTGCGACATTACAAAGAAATGAAGGTACTTAATTTGGTGTGTTTGTTGTAAATGTTCGTTCGACATTACCAAAGACTAGGTACGGTACGGTAAGGTTTATTTTATCTTCCTAATAGGCCAGGAAAGTTATAGAGGGAAATGCTTGGAACACAATTTTTGACTTCGTAGCTTTGTTTGGACTAGTTAAGAGGTAAACATATCAAAAGTCCCCGCCCGTAACCCCGGTGCCGGCGGGAGAGGGGGGTTTGAAGGTTCCATTTTTTCTGTTTTTCGATTATATCTCGGAATCTATGCGTCTGAGCTGAGCGACATGGCCACTTATACAAAATAAAAAGTGATTTAATTTGTTACAAGTTTTATTCAGTCAAGTTTTTCGATATCTTGTATAGTTTTAAAGATATCCGCTCTTGAAGGTTTATTTAGGGCTCTCATTTTCATCTCGGATGCTGAATTCATTTCAACAACACCAAATACACCAGTCCTAAGTAAAAACAAAATTCAAATAAATGTTTTTTTTTTTACTTCTCTTCACGCTTAAACCGCTGAACCGATTTCGTTGAAATTTGGTATAGAGATGGGTTGAGTCCCGGGCAGTACATAGGATAGTTTTTATAACCAAGTTTTGAGGGTGTGAAACGTGGGGTGGTAGTTTGTATGGGGAATCAATAACCACTAAACCGATTTAAATAGTATTTGGAATGGTCTACATGTTTGATTTAGTTAAAAAAGATACCAAGCATGACTTCAAACCTAAACTTAAACAGTATTAACCTCAGGAATTCAGCTTCGGCGAAAAAGCTGAATTCCCCTCACACCAAAGAGGATATAATAGGATAGAGCGGTACTGTCATAGTAAATTTTGTAGCCACTGTAACATCTATTGACACACGATTAAAACTAAAAACAAAAATATCATAAAATATATTTATATATGGATAAATAAATGTTTTTTTTGCAATATTTCCATTAATTATTTTTATATTATTTTGACCCATGTTCTTTCACTGATATGCGTTAAAATTGTTAAGGTAGCGGCGCCAAATTTTCTTGATTTTCGAGGCACGTTTTTTCCTTAGACTGTATTCATCTATTACGGAGTTATATCTATCTTTGCCTCACACCAAATTTCACACCTTCAAAGTATGATTTTTGAGATAAAACTATCTTATGTCCTGTCTCAGGACTTAAAACATCTCTTTACCAAATTTCAACTAAATCGGTTCAACGGTTTAAGCGCGAAGAGGAGTTAAAAAAAGGTATTTGTTTAAAGTTTATATGTTTTTAAGTACTTCGGAATGGTGTCAATGTGATACCATAAATGAATTTGTCACTCCCGATTTATACGAAAACGATACCAAACATGGCCTAGTAGCTTCATTGATGTAGATCTCAAGATAAAATTGAGAGCCCCAAATAAACTTCAAATAGAAAATTTGAAATTCGCGCCTTTTTCTACTGACAAAGTTGTTTGACCTACTGTAAGTAATCATAGACAATATGTATAATACAAAGACAGATACAAAAGATTTCTAGCAGCAATTAGGAGAGGGCGCTGTACGGCGCCAACATTTTATAGCCACTAGATAGTTAAACGTATTAAGCGCTTGAGAACCTAGTTAGGCAGTAATTTAGTCTTTGTTAGTATTCCATTTTATATCCTATTATTATAATAAAAACAGCATTTTCATGTTATATAAAAACAAAACTATTTTTGTTTCAGTCGCAAAGGACGCAAAAAGATTGACAAGAAAAAAGGTAAGAAAAATTCCAAGAAGAACTATCCGAATACTGTTCTCACTAAAGGGGCACTGAAAGGCTTTGACGGAATTAAAGTGTCCATTCCAACAACTGATATAAATATGTCTGCAATTGTATCACCTTTGGAAGGCTCGCATAAAAAGAAAAAGAAAAGTACTTTAAGGAAGAAGAGAGAAAATAAAAACTCAGAATCAAGTAGCAAGTATGACAGCGACCATCCTCTTAATGATAGTTCCGCTTCCCTGAAAAATGTTGATGTATATGAGTTCATGGATAATGAAGATGTGGAGTTATTCGAATTCAGACCATCAACTTTAATGGAGAGGTTTAAAAGCATCACTAACAAGGACGCCCCGAGTACGTCGAAGTTCAACCCCGTCGTTGAGGAGGCTGACCACTCCAGTGCCAGCGGCTCCGACGGCGACGACTTCGTCTACATGTCGGATGATTATGTTTGCAGCGATGATGAAACTGAAAATAGCTTAATGTCTTGTGACGTAAGCAACACCAAAACTTCCTCAGACACCAAGAAATTGTCATCCCAAATGAAGAAAAGAGACGCAGTTGAGAAAAACGCAGTTATGGGAAAAATTTTCAAAAACAACGCTGTACGAAGTGAAAAGAAAACAACAAAGAGCAAAGAACCGGTCAAACCAAAAGCCAATCTCGACCAGCTTTTTGATAGTTTACTTGAAGATGAACCCAGTTCTTCGATGTTGAACGATGAATCGCTACCTCTTAATGATGAAGCGCCTTATGCTTCAAAATACGAAAACATAATGGCGTCCCCAAGTCGATCTGAAGAATTATTACCGAAATACGAACAATACCATACCAAGAAAAAATATAATTTAAGTACAGACAAAGAAAATTATTCATCAAAATATAAAAATCATTCGTCGGATATCGATGATGACGATGAGCCTTCATCTTTTATTGATTACGGCCCATCCACTTCAAAACTCTGTTTAAAATCATTTATTGGGGATCATAAAAGTACAAAACCTGGGCTACGTCCTTCGTTATCACCACCTGAATTAAAACCGATTTCACCAAAGAAATGTGATAACACGTCGTCCAAAAACCATGACCGGATGTCTTTAATGCAAGATGACTATTTAGATGACACAGGAGCTTCTAGAAAAGGAAACGAGGCAACGAAAAAAAGCAATTCCAAATCCAAAGACGATCGATCGCCCGTGAGAAAAATAGAAGATAGCTTCGGAATTTCCAGTAATTATAACGAAATCGGATTAGAAGATTCTACATCAGACGAAACAGGCGTAGCGAGGCAAAGGGCACGTAGAAAATGCACAGTAGGAAAACAAAACATTCTAGCTGAAACCTGGAGTTCAGAATCAGAGCCCGACGGCGGCCCACCTCGGCCAAACAGTGCGGGATCCATGGCTTCTGGGACCACTCGCAAAAAGAAAGGCAAAAAGAAAGACTGGCAACATACGGGCGGGCGGCGAACTAACAACCGCCATATTTCTTTTAAGAAACAGGAAATTGTAAGCAGGGTATCTAGTAGTATTCGCAACACCGCGATGCATACAAGCGGTACTAGCAGCAGTGAACCCGTACACAATATTAGCTCAGGAAGTACACTTGCACCAATCGGATCATCAGAGAGAAGTGAGCCTAGCACCAGCGCAGCTAGTGCAGTCGGCGGCGGTTGCAAGTCTGTTGAGGAACCGCCGGCTATTCCATCCACATCATCGGGTGCGAGTATATCGTCTCCTTCCGCCGGGCCTTCTACGGTGACGGAAGGCGCGGCCGACGATCCGTCAGAGCCGACTTTTCTCGTGCCGGCCGAACCCGGCACGTCGGGCGGGGTACGCACCCGCACGTACTACTGGCCCTCGGACGGCAGCGACAACGAACAGGTGCGCGAGGCACTAGCTCGCGGGGAGCTGGCGCGCGCCGAGCGCGACCACGCGCGCGTCGAGGACGCTCAGCAGCAGCAACAACAGCACGGCTGGATCGTCGGCGATAGCCATAAGAAATTAGTTACTATGTTAGCACACGCGAAAGGTCGGAAGCGTAATAATAATAACGACGACAAACGTCATAAGACGGAGTAAGTTTAGAATTATTAGCGTTTATCAATGTTGTATATATGTTGTATATATATAGTTACTGATTTAGTTCTTTATGAAATGTACTTTTTCATGACATTTGACCAGAATTCTTATATGATAAATTTCATTAAATTGACTTTGTAAATACTGTACATCTTTTTACAATATATTAGTTAAATCTTTGTCCCTTGCAGTATGGTAGCATAGTTATATAAAAATATTTCTATTTTGAATATTATTAATAAATCATGATTTGTGGTGTCAATGATATTGTTTGATATTTAATAAATATCCATATTTTTATTTTTTGGATTTCGTGGCAGGTGTAAATATTGTATATTTTATTAGAAGAGCATAATTAAGTTAATTTATGTATACCTACACTAGTGCTGGTTTGACACCGCTGCAGAGCCGGCACGGCAGTACAGTACGCGTACGTAGCTGATTGTTTGATGTAACGTAAGAATGATATTACTTGAAGTTGTCACGTTTCCCCTAGACAGGGTTCACTCAGGGTGTGGATTATTAATATGAGATCGCATCTTCCTTCATGTGCTTGCCCATTAAAGTATTAGTGCTGATTATTAAGTGTAACTTATGAAAATATTTATTAACTTCTGGTGGGAAAACTTGTCATAAGTTGAGATATCGCATTAATCTATTCACATTTACTGTATTAACATAGAGTAACTTATACTAGAGCGGTACTGTCATAGTAAATTTTGTAACCCCAGTAAATTCACTGCCATCTGTCGACACACTTTAAAACTAAAAATGAAGATTTATAAAAATACGATAAAATGTATTTAAATATGGATAAATTATTTTTTTATTTGCATTAAATATTTTTATGATTTTGACCCATGTTCTTTCACTGATATGCGTTTAAATTGTTAAATAACAAACGAAACCGTCAACGCCATCTATGCGACAGTAAGCCAAAGCTAGTAGCGCCCTCTGAACGAGAATCAAATTTTCTTGATTTTCGAGGCACGTTTTTTCCTTAGACTGTATCCATCTATTACGGAGTTATATCTATCTTTGGTATTAATAATAATTCTTGCTGCATTATCGCATTTCTCTTAAAAGTGTTAAGATAAAGGAATATCTCAAAATTTATGTTAGGAAACGAAATATTTCTGTGAGTAACCATTAAGTGCATGCATTAAATATATTGCTAAAATAAAATTATTGTGTGTTCGTTACATTTCATAAGCAGTATGTTCTGTAGTGTCACTAGTGTCCAAGGGGGCTGACGGCGAGGTCTGGTTTATTTGTCGTCTTAGTTTTATAAATGTACTATATTTTTTGTAGTTGTAATACCAATGTCATGCATTATGAATATTATGATGTAGTTCTTTTTCTAGTCCAGATACGGAAAGACTAAATAGCCCCATTGTCAGCCTCGGAACTATGTGATCTTATTTTCCGGTGTAATGATTTAAAGAAAGAAGACTTATTGTTTTAAAGTTTGCGTAATTATCAGTAAACTGGATTTGTGTTTAAAGCAAAAAAAGTTTTAAGTCTTGAATAAAGCTCAATGTTGAAACGTCTGTATTATTATTTATTCCACATTTGCTTGTAGTACAATCGGATTAAGTCTCACCTCGAAATCCTTCCAAAGTTATGAAATTTGGTATGTATGTTAATTAAAGGCCTCTTTTTCATGTCCACACTATTTCACATTTGGGGACCTCGAAGAATCGCAGCCATCTTGGAAATTGTGTACCATCCTGGAGAAATTTCCGTTTTACTCTAAATGTACGTTTTCTATGAAAATATGGTGTAAGGCAACATTAAAGCTTATTAAATTCTACACAAATAAGTCCTAGATAACTTTGCGGTAAAAATACATCTTGTTATAGAAAATAATAGCTGAATCCAGATTTAGCGCTTATACCCTTTCAGGGGATATTCTCTTAATATTAAAACTTGGAGGAATATGAATTCCACTTTTGTCTATACATTTGTACACGTTCTACTGCAATATCAACATTTTACTCGACTGCGACTTAAACAGAAAGTAGGGTTATGGGTTTAAATACTGAAAATCAGTACACCCTGTAGCTCAGGATACTGGACCGGTTTTTTAAAACGACATATTGGTAGATTCCTCTTGCCCTTCACAACCTGTTTACACCTGTTTTATTAAAGAAAAATCAATACAGATGCCTTGAGAGGACGCCGAATAGTAAATCATATTTTTACTTCTAGCGCCTAAACTATTGAGTGGATTTCAATAAAATAGACATCAGTAGATCCATAATTGGTACACGAGTGCTATGCAATACAAATTTACAAAAATAAATGGAGGAAAAATTTGTAAAACTTAAAAATGTGACTATAGAAACAGATTTTAGGTCATAAATGGGGTTTAAACAACAGTGACAGTAATGAAATTTGACACCTACAATTTCAGGGATCCCTGTTTGCGTATCATAAAATTGGAGCTTCGGGGACCACGGGGATCAAACGACATCTTGAAAAGTATAAGTCTTTTTTGGTTTTTCTCGGAATATCTGGGTTAAATGTGAATACTGTGTATAGCGAAACAAAAGCTTATTAAGTTCTACACAAAAAAGGTATAAAACACCATGCATGTCCCTAAAACGGAGCTTTCTTCTAGAAATATGGCTCAGAAGTCAAAAGGTTATACTTAATCATCTCCTACTAAAATTTTATTTTAAGACGGGTCAGAAAAAAATACCTGTATAATTTTTTTACCAATTTTTGGAACACAAAAACATTATCTACCCAACCACGAAAAAAAAATGTGTGGAAACTTGTAAGCTTCCCTTGTAACTTGTAAGCCCTATTTCTAGAAAAAGGCTTCGTTTTTGGGACATGGTGTAGTATAACTTTATAGTGTGGAATTTAATAAGCTTTCGTTTCGCCATACACAGTATTCACATTAAACCCAGATATACCGAGAAAAAAAGAAAAACCAAAAAAGACTTATACTTTTCAAGATGGCGCTTGATCACCGTGGTCCCCGAAGCTCCAATTTTATGACACGCAAACAGGGTTCTCTGAAATTCTAGGTGTCAAATTGTAGGTGGCGCCACTTGCTAGTTCCATAAAAATCCGCCAGAGGCGCCACTAGTTCTAAAAATATCCGCTTGAAATGTATAGATGGCGCCACTTGTTAGTTCCGCAATGATCCCCGCTACATGGCGCCACTGTGTACGTGTAAGAGCGCCTGTTGTTATTTTCATAGCGAATCCGCTAGATGGCGCCACTTGTGAGTTCCATAAAAATCAGCCAGAGGCGCCCCTAGTTAGTTTGGCAAAGATCCGTCAGATGGCGCCACTTGTTCGTTCCGCAGTGATCACCGCTAAATGGCGCCACTTGCTAGTTCCATAAAAATCCGCCAGAGGCGCCACTAGTTAGTTTGGCAAAGATCCGTGAGATGGCGCCACTTGTTAGTTCCGCAATGATCACCGCTAGATGGCGCCACTGTGTATGCGAGTTATCGATTCGCTTAATGGTTCGCGATGAAATGTATAGATGTCGCTAGAGTCAGTGGACGTGGAAGTGTTAGTTCCAAAAACATCCGCTACAAAAAGGTATAGATGAGCTGCCGTCCGAGTAGTTCTAAAAAAGTCCGCAGTTAGGCAAAGATCCGTTAGAGGAAGCTACGTTTCAAAAGTGCGCTAAGAAATGTATAGATGGCGCTAGCAGCACTGAGTACACTTTGTAATCTAAGTTTGTAAAGGACGTAGCCTACGAATGACGTCACATGGTCTGAGAACTCACAAAAAAGTACGGAATTCTCGGTGCGCGAGTCTACAGTTGTGCCGTTCCCGGTAACATTCCCCATTTTGTATGGGGAATGTTACCGAGCGAGAAATTTCCCCATACAAAATGGGGAATGATACCGGGAACGGCACAACTCTACGCGAGTCCGACTCGCACTTGTCCGTTTTTCCTATAAATGACGTCATATGGTCTAGAACTGTCACTAAAAAGTACGGAATCCTCGGTGCGCGACTCTGACTCACGCTTGTCCGTTTTTTTAATACCACTGTTGATGGTGAAGGTGTTCCACAATAAAAGCTCACAATACGGGACACGAAAAACAGTTTAATTATCTAAAAGTTACAACACCACGTGATTTTAATATGAGAGCAGTATATACGTGTGTCGCGCGCGGATTGACAAGCCGACTGACTCGTGGTCAAAGACAAAAACCGTTGGAGCCTTGTCGCTGCGTCACACGTAGGTATATCTACCTACAAATTTCAGCTTAAGACTAAAGTTGTACAAATTATTATAGTACCACCATAATGAACAAAATTAAATACGAAGAAAAAAAAACCATTTTGAGCACGTCGCTAACACGCCCCACCCCAGTGCTGGCTCAGCACTCATCAACCTATGGGATTCTAGCGACGCGCGCCGCAGGCCGTTTCAAAACGCCAGATTTGGTTTTTATTTCCACTAGCCTGATCCGACCATCCCTATCTGGAAAAACCTGCTGGACGACCGCCTTCGGCCACACATTGCGTGGTGCTCCTGGATCTACAACTAAAACTAAGTCTCCTACCTTGAGTGGAGCTTGCTCATTGTTCCACTTCCTTCTTGGGAGTAACTCCGGTAAGTATTCCTTTACCCACCTCTGCCAATACATATCGGCCAGCCTTTGACTCGTCCGCCATTGCTTCCGAAGGAACAAGTCTGAATCGTCAAAGACGCCTAAAGCGGGAATATTAGGGGAAGAGTGGAGAAGGAAGTGGTTCGGCATTAAAGCACCGTCACTACCTGGTTCCACGGAGACGTGGGTTAGCGGGCGGCTGTTGACAATATTCTCCACCTCCGCCATCAGAGTGCTGAGAACTTCGTTCTTCGGTGCCCGCTCTTTGAGAACAACGCTAAGACTTCTCTTAACGCTGCGTATGAGGCGCTCCCATGCCCCACCCCAATGGGGACTCGCGGGAGGTATAAACTTCCAACTCGAACCATTGGTCAATGCGAAGTCATTGACAGCTTTGTTGTCGAGCTCCTGCACAGATCGTTTCAACTCGGTATCAGCTCCCCGTAGGTTCGTACCGTTATCCGAGTAGAAACAGTCTGGCTATCCTCGACGCGACGCCATACGCCGTAACGCCATAATGAGGGAGTCGGTGGTGAGAGAATGTACGATCTCCAAATGGATCGCCCTTACCGTAAGTCACGTGTCGCGTCGTGTCCGTGCCGCGTCTTGAATTGCTCGCAGCGGTTCTACTGTCGGACTTGATGGCTTCGGTCGTGGAGGCTTTGAAGCCTTTCCACTCGGTAGATAGAATCATCGCATGGTCGGACTCAAGTGTGACGTTAACTTGGATCAAGTCGTGTCCGTCCAGGTGGAAAACGTTCGTGGCCAACCGTGTGAGTCACATCCAAGACGTCAATTCCCCCCGACTCCTGGCATCATGTCAGAACCACTGACAATCCAGCCGATTGCGGATCTCGAGGCTTGCTTCCCCAAGACTTGGTCAACCAAACGTGCTGGTGGAACGGACCTGGTTGGCTCCGGGACCCTTCCGAAAGCTGGCCCAAGTCAGCACTGGCGCCTGATAGGGATGTTCTTCACGAAGAACAAAAGATTACGGTCCTTGTAGTGTCCAATGACAACGCCTTCATTGACAATTTATTAGAGAAGTTCTCGTCGTTAAGAACGATTCAACGTGTCTTAGCGTATTGTCGTCGCTTCGCGAACAACGCGAAGAACCAAAAGACGACCGCGAAGTTGTTACGCGGACCTTTGACACCTCTCGAAATAAAGCAGTCGCTGATGCTTCTCGTGCGCTCCGTACAACAGCGCAGCTTCGCTCAGGAAATCGAAAAGATTGCGAACAACCATTCGAACTCTCTTCCAAAAGTGTTCCGGAAACTGTCCCCATTCACGGATGACGCGGGTCTCTTAAGGGTGGGCGGTCGCCTGTCGCGAGCTTCTCTCGACTTCGACGTGAAGCATCCGTTGCTTCTACCTCGCGACAATCGTCTGACCTTCCTTCTTATCGACGACTATCATAGGCGGTTCATGCATCCAGGCATCCAAACGCTTCATAACTTGTTGTCACAACACTTCTGGATCATGTGTCCAAAACGGGCAATCTACGCAGTGGTATCAAAATGTATGAAGTGCTTTCGGGTGCGGCCACTGGGTGCCCCTGCGCCGTTCATGGGCGACCTGCCGTCCTATCGAATATCCCAGCTTAAGGCTTTCTCGAGCGCAGCGGTCGATTTTGGCGGGCCTTTCGACATCGCTCTCGGCCGCGGACGCGGTAACAAGACGTACAAGGGCTATATTTGTGTCTTTGTCTGTACCGCAACAAAGGCCATTCACACCGAGCTTGTCACCGAGTTGTCCTCGGATGCTTTTCTCGCCGCACTTCGGCGTTTCGTCGCTTGTCGTGGTCGGTGCAGCCGGTTAGTGTCTGACCAAGGAAAAAATTTTGTCGGTGCGAACAACATCTTGCAACATCTAGTGAAGGATGCTGCCACACACCATACAATTGCCTTCAAATTCAACCCGCCGGGTAGCCCACATTTCTCAGGACTAGCTGAAGCTGGAATTAAGGCCGTGAAAACACATTTGGCGCGTGTCGTCGGGAACCAAAGGCTGACGTATGAGGAATTTTCGACGGTTTTAACCCAAGTTGAGGCTTTGCTCAACTCGAGGCCACTCACTCCTCTCAGCACTGACTCCAACGACCTGTCGGCTTTGACTCCGGGTCATTTCCTCACCACGGAACCCCTGTCGGTCGTGCCTGAGGAAAACCTGTCAGACGTTCGGGTTAGCCCTCTCCAACGCTGGAAGCTGCGTCAGAAGATGCACCAGGACTTCTGGAACAAATGGTCGAAGGAGTACATGCATACTCTCCAGCAGCGGATGAAGTGGCACGACAGACAGCCCAACGTCCAAGTTGGCGCACTCGTGCTCGTTGTGAAAGAGCAGACGAGCCCAATGAAGTGGCCCCTGGGTCGCATCACCGATACACACCCTGGATCTGACGGGATCTGTCGTGTGGTTACTGTGCGCACGGCCACAGGGTTGTACAAACGGCCTGTGGTCAAGCTGTGCCCACTGCCTGCGTAGCCGCTTTAGAGCGCTACCTTTGTGCTGTCCGTTTTTCGTTTAGTTTTAATATTATCGCACTACATTTTTGTTATTTTCTTATCTTTTTCGCTTAGTCAAAATACAATTGCATTTTGGTGGGCGGAATGTTCAGCTTTGGCTTTGTATTTTTAGATTTCTTGTTGTAATTACTGTGGCAACACCAACGTCACGGTTTGAATTTGAATATTGCTCTGTCACAAGCTGTCAGAGCCAGTATGTCAGTTAAGACTGTGTCTCGCCATTATCGCTAATTTTCTCGCAATATCACTCTACTTTTAAAATCAGTGCTGTGTAGCCGAAGTACGCCGTGCCCATCCGTGAAGTGGAGAATCCGAGGTCTAAGTTGGACGATCAAGGTAACGGATCTAAGCTTACCTCTAGCTTGCGACAAGGGCAGCCCGGGACCAACACCAGGGTCTACAACGGAGGCCAACGGTTCAAGCCCACAACCCCGGATTGCAAGGTAACTTCGCCCTACACTATTTTGCACTTTAGTTTCACTTCATAGGTTAATTTTAGTATAGCACAACTTTCTTGCTCAACTGGCCCCTAAATCTCATCTCTTATCGCCCCCCTTTACAGTCCATTCTCTCGCCAATAAACAATGATTTACAATGTTCAATTGAACATAGAGATTCTGTGTATCGATACTGTAATAAAAAATATATGTCGTTTAAGTTTATACCAAGCTATGCTAGTGGTACCAAGCTAGTGGTGCCTATTGTTAAAAATAAAAACGGAATAACTATAGACCCATATCGCTGGCTACAGTGATAGCTAAGGTACTCGACGGTCTTCTTAGTAAGCAGCTCGATAAGTATTTACATCTTCATGATGCTCAGTTCGGGTTTCGAGCCGGTCTCTCGACGGAGACCGCAATTTTCACCTTGAAGGAGACCGTCAAGTACTATACCCTAAGAAAGACACCAGTTTATGGATGCTTTATGGACTTATCCAAAGCCTTCGATATGGTTTCCTATCGGATACTGTGGGGAAAGTTGCGGGCCACCGCATGCCTAAAGAGCTGGTTGACTTGTTTAGTCACTGGTACGAGCGGCAAGAGAACTGTGTAAGGTGGGCGGGAGCGGTATCCGACACATACAGACTGGAATGCGGAGTGAGGCAGGGGGGGCTAACCTCGCCTAAGCTTTTCTGTCTGTATGTCGACGAGCTGATTGCCGGACTCAGCAACACGTATGCGGGATGTTCTATAGATGGCCAAATGGTCAATAACATTAGTTACGCGGATGATATGGTGTTGCTGAGTCCGTCAGTCAGTGCACTTAGGGACCTGCTGCGCATGTGCGAAACCTATGCTGATTCACATGGACTGAAGTACAATTGTCTCAAAACGCATGTTATAGTTTTCGCGGTGCGGGGCACGTCGTCGGTGTACGTGCCGCCCATCAAGCTGTATGAAAAGGAGCTGGACAAGGTTGACCGGTTCAAATATTTAGGTCACATTATCACGAGTGACCTAAAGGACGACAGTTATATTGAGAGGGAACGTAGGGCGCTGGCGGTTCGGGGGAATATGCTGGCTCGCAGGTTCGCGCATTGTACGGGGGAAGTAAAGAGAACCTTGTTCAAGTCCTTCTGTCAATCGTTCTACACCAGCGGCCTGTGGGTTAGTTATACTCAGAGCCCTCAGCGCCTTACGAGTCCTCTATAATAACATGTTTAGGGTGCTGATGGGGCTCCCTAGATTCTGCAGTGCATCTGGAATGTTCGCCGACGCACACGTAGAGGACTTCCACGCCATTATGCGTAAAAAGATCATGTCCATCAGAAGCAGAATACAGGGGAGTGCCAACGGCATACTAAATATGTTAGCGGATAGGCCAGACAGTCTTTTACAAAGACATTGGATGTCCTCACTTATAAACCCCCATTCAGGGGATATATATTTTTTAAATTAGTGTGTAATAAAAATAGTTTTAATATAAATAACCTAGCTTTTAAGTAACAAACTAACAAATTTGGAACACCGTATCTGAATAAAGAAATTATTTATTTATTATTTATTTATTATGCGCCTCAATTTGGAGGCCTCTGGGAAGCCGGAGTCAAGAGTGTCAAATTCCATTTGAAACGAGTGGTTGGAAATCATTGCTTAACCTTTGAGGAACTTTATTCGGCGATCGTTCAATTTGAAGGGATTTTGAACTCAAGACCCTTGCTATCCTTGGATCCTAATGAGGGTAAATACTTGTCACCAGGTCATTTTCTTATTGGTACGGCTATAACAAGTTACCCAGATGTTGATTTAACTGAAGTTCCAGTTAATCGCTTAAGAAAGTTTTGGGACATTGTAACTAGATTAAAGCAGGATTTCTGGAAGACTTGGTCTATGACTACCTCTGCCAGTTGCAAAGTCGTCCCAAGTGGACCTTGAAGTACCTACCCAATTTAAAAATAGGTGATTTGGTTCTTGTGAGAAAAGTAAACACTGCTCCATTGTGTTGGCCAATGGGCCGCATAGTTAAGATATTTCCTGGAAAGGATGGTAGAGTTAGAGTGGCCGAGGTGAAAATGGGGGACAAATTGTATGCCAGACCTATTACGAAGCTATGTCCTTTACCTCTTGACTAAATATTGTCTATCTCGCTAAATGAAGTCTTGTATGATCTGTCAAGCTAAGTTAAACACAACTCGCCCGGCCCAATTATGTTCAGGACAAGTCTGAACATAGCTTATAAATATTGTATGTTCACTTTTAGTGCTAATATTTGTTGCTTGCAACATTTTAGGATAAGTTTGTCTATGGCGCGCTGTCAGCGCTCTCTTCATTCTGTGCCATAACCGAATGTAGTAGCATAAATGTTTAGCTTTCAATAAAAGTTAATTTCTGTATAAATCTAATCGCAGTTTGATTCAAATATGCGATAGTTGGTAATACCACGTTATTCTTTGCAGTTGGTTTTGTCGCTTTTGCTTATCAAATGTAGGTATAGAGTTTGTAGTTTACCAACCGCAAAAAGGTATAATAAGTTTGTTTTTTATAGCACGTTAGTGGCAAACAAGCAGACGGCTCCCCGCTTGATGGTAAGCAGTTACCGTAGCCTATGAATGGCGTCATATGGTCCACAACTGTCACTAAAAAGTACGGAATCCTCGGTGGGCGAGTCCGACTCGCACTTGTCCGGTTTTTTAATACCACGTCAGTGGCAAACGAGCATACAATCCGCTGATGGTAAGCAGTCACCGTAGCGTATGAACGCCTTGTCCGGTTACTCCGGTTCCTCTAACAAAAAGTACGGAATTCTCGGTGCGCGAGTCCGACTCACGCTTGTCCGTTTTTTTTATACCACGTTATTCTTTGCAGTTGGTTTTGTCGCTTTTGCTTATTAAGGACTTGCTGATTGAAACAACGACATATTGGAAGTGTTCTTTATTCTCTAAAGCGCTATCCTACTCTAACATTATTGTTTTTACATATATCTATCCTTATCACTCTTACGGGGTTATCACAAATCGATTGTGAGTATTATGGTTCGACCTGAATATCGACTTTGCCCTTACAAATGTATGGAGTTTGTAGTTTACCAACCGCAAAAAGGTACAACAAGTTTGTTTTCTTATAGCACGTTAGTGGCAAACGAGCAGACGGCCCCCGCCTGAAGGTAAGCAGTCACCGTAGCCTATGAACACCTTGTACTTACGGTTTTTTAATACCACGTTAGTGGCAAACAAGCAGACGGCCCGCCTGATGGTAAGCAGTCGCCGTAACCTATGAACGCCTTGTCCGGTTCCTCTGACTAAAAAGTACGGAACTCTCGGTGGGCTAGTCCGACTCGCACTTGTCCGGTTTTTAAATATGCCGTTATTTCCGCCTCAGTTTAGGTATTTATCTGCCGCCGGCCGACCGTCGCGACATTGACGTGACCTAAGCGTGTAAGCGACATGGAATTTCACGGCGCTTTTGACCCTTAGTGTGGATATACGTACGAGACTACCAGCGCATTGCCGAAAGTTATATGTATATATTTTTCAAAATTATTACCTGTACCACGTCAGTGGCAATCAAGCATACGCCCCGCCTGATGGTAAGCAGTGTCACCGTAGCCTATGGACGCCTGCAACTTCATAGTTGCTACATGCGCGTTGCCAGACCCTTTAAACACCTACTTGCGCAATAATTTGGATGTGTAGATATAGTTGGTTAAACCAAATTGTCAGTAAATAAGAACAATAAAAACTATAATCATCCTTTTCTTTTGGGTGCTAGTACTAGTGTAAGACAAAGGTAGTATGATTCTTTCTATAAGAGTTTTGAATGATTCTCGGAGTTTTGAACAATTCAAAAGGTAATCACGGTCTATATCCCGGTCAATATAAGTCTAATGATTCTTTCTGTCTATGCTTGAAATGAGACAGTCCTTTGGCAAACTATAGTTAGGTTTTTAGACCTGTACCAATAACTTCTGAGGTTATAAGAATATTAATGTTGCTTATTTTTTATATATAGTTTCCAGACCATATACTAAACCTAAAAATAATATTTTGTGTCATCCTAGGTATTTGCTTAGGTAGAAATTTAGGTATTTCTTTTTTCAATCAGCATTCTGTAAAAAAAATATTAGAGACGAAATTCTTTGTTTCCCTGTAAAGGCAAAGTGGCTTCCGACGTACACACGCATTTTGTGTCATTTTCATCCACGGGTATAATGGCATTTAATAAATACGTAATATTGATCCTAAAACGCCTAAAAAAATATTAGAGTCAGTAAGTGAAGTGTTGTACTTTACAGAACATTGTTATATGTTATTCAAACAAATCTGTGTCAAATTCATCCACCGCTTTTATTTAAAAAAAAAAATTCTAATTAACACCCTGTATCTGCCACAAAAAAAAATCATATTATTAAGTTTACGTCTACAATATTATAATACCACATTGAGACATCATTCATAATTTGGGTCATTTTGATCCACGGTTTTTTTACTATCTGGCAAAATAAAACTCAATTGAGCAAGAAGGGCGTGCGCGGGGAAGGGTACCTACGCGGGTGGGGTGCTTATTATACTTGCCACACTATCAGCTGGCGACTGAGATCTTAATACTATCTCCTTTACCCTTGTTAAGACCAACCAAGAGTGAAAGAGATGGCATTATGAGCTGTCTCGCCACTTAGTTTTGCGATACAGTGTATTTATTTCATTCGGAGGCATAATTACATTGTCTTATCAATCTTACCGTAGTAGGTATATAAATATAATTAAAAATAAACTGTAGGCTGCACTCCTCATACTGACCAACATTTGTGACGTTCCTAATCAAAAGGTACCACTTTCTCTGACAGGTTATTTGTATAAAGATATAATCAAATTTCGTCTTTATGGTAAACGACAAAGTGGTACCTACCTTTTGATTGAGAATGTCACATCAGCGACTTAAAAATTACTTTTGTTTCGATTTTTAGTAGACTTTTTAAGTTTATTTTAAGACGCAATTTATTGTGATTTTTGTTATGTTTAAGCGTGGCAAGCAACATTAATTACAATGATGATGATGTTCATTAAATACAATATTTTTTCATACTATACTGAACTGTCACCCTATACATGAGAATGAACAGCGCCCTCTTGACAATGATCATATATTACTGGTCAGGCTTTAATATGTGTCATAATTTAGTAGTCCCCTTTGTGGATTCTAAGTTTCCGAGTTACAGCAGTTTAGTGAAAGCGTTTTTTTTTTAAATATAAATTAAGGGTTGAATAAAGAGGAAAGAAAATTTGATTATTTTTGCGCTACGAGGCACGGTTTAGGAGATACAGCCCTATAAAGTTTTTTTATTGTTTTTTTTTCTTTTTTTCTTTTTTACATTGTGTTTTTTGTATATTACTTTGGGGTTTCATAAAGGAGAACGAAAATTTAATTATTTTTGCGCTACGACGCATGGTTTAGGAGATCAAGCCCTATAAAGATTTTTTTCTTTTTCTTTTTTACGTTTTTAAATCTTAAATAAGGGCTTCTTAAGGGAAACG
The DNA here is from genome assembly GCF_947568885.1 of Cydia strobilella. Classification (NCBI taxonomy): domain Eukaryota; kingdom Metazoa; phylum Arthropoda; class Insecta; order Lepidoptera; family Tortricidae; genus Cydia; species Cydia strobilella. The sequence goes on from NC_086068.1 coordinate 21,769,350, forward strand.
AAAATTTGATTATTTTTCGCTACCATGCACGGTTTAGGAGATACATCCCTAAAGTTTTTTTTGTTGTTTTTTTTTCTTTTTTTTTTGTCATTGCGTTTTTTGTTATTACTTTGGGGTTTCATAAAAGGGAACGAAAATTTTATTATTTTTGCGCTACGACGCACGGTTTAGGAGATACAGCCCTAAAATGATTTTTTTCTCTTTTTCTTTTTTGCGTTTTTAAATCTTAATTAGGGGCTTCTTAAAGGGGAACGGATATTGATTATTTTTGCGCTACGATGCACGGTTTAGGAGATACAGCCCTATAAAGTTTTTTTGTTATTTTTTTTTTTCTTTTTTTTTTCTTGTGTTTTTGTATATTATTTTGGGGCTTCATAAATGGGAACGAAAATTTTATTATTTTTGCGCTACGACGCATGGTTTAAGAGATACAGCCCTATAAAGATTTTTTTTTTTTAAATTTTGCGTTTTTTTTAAATATAAATTATGGGTTGCATAAAGGGGAACGAAAATTTTATTATTTTTGCGCTACGACGCATGGTTTAGGAGATACAGCCCTATAAAGATTTTTTTTTTAATTTTGCTTTTTTTTTAAATATAAATTATGGGTTGCATAAAGGGGAACGAAAATTTTATTGTTTTTGCGGTACCACGCACGGTTTAGGAGAAAAGTTTTTTTCCTGGTTTTTTTTTGTTTTTTTTTAAGTATTAATTACGGGTTTCTTAAAGGGGTTTTTTTAATTATTTTTTGCGCTACGACGCATGGTTTAAGAGATACAGCCCTATAATGTTTTTTTTTTAAATTTTGCGTTTTTTTAAATATAAATTATGGGTTGCATAAAGGGGAACGAAAATTTTATTATTTTTGCGCTACGACGCATGGTTTAGGAGATACAGCCCTATAAAGATTATTTTTTTAATTTTGCGTTTTTTTTAAATATAAATTATGGGTTGCATAAAGGGGAACGAAAATTTTATTGTTTTTGCGGTACCACGCACGGTTTAGGAGAAAAGTTTTTTTTCCTGTTTTTTTTTGTTTTTTTTAAGTATTAATTACGGGTTTCTTAAAGGGGTTTTTTTAATTATTTTTGCGCTACGACGCATGGTTTAAGAGATACAGCCCTATGATTTTTATTTTTAATTTTGCGTTTTTTTCAAATATAAATTATGGGTTGCATAAAGGGGAACGAAAATTTTATTATTTTTGCGCCACCACGCACGGTTTAGGAGATATTATATCTAGTATATATATAGCTATAATAGCTCTATAAAGTTTTTTCCTGTTTTTTTTTTAAAGTTTTAATTAAGGGTTTCTTAAGGGGAACGAAAATTTGATTATTTTTGTGCTACGATGCACGGTTTAGGAGATGCAGCCCTATAAAGATTTTTTTTTTTGTTTTTTTTTTCATTGTGTTTTTTGTATATTATTTTGGGGTTCCGTAAAGGGGAACGAAATTTTTGTTATTTTTGCGCTACCACGCACGGTTTAGGAGATACAGCCCGAAAATGATTTTTTTACTCTTTTTCTTTTTTGCGTTTTTCAATCTTTAAATACAATATATTTTCATACTATACTGAACTGTCACCCTATACATGAGAATGAACAGCGCCCTCTTGACAATGATCATATATTACTGGTCAGGCTTTAATATGTGTCATAATTTAGTAAAGTCCCCTTTGTGGATTCTAAGTTTCCGAGTTACAGCAGTTTAGTGAAAGCGTTTTTTTTTTAAATATAAATTAAGGGTTGAATAAAGAGGAAAGAAAATTTGATTATTTTTGCGCTACGACGCACGGGTTAGGAGATACAGCCCTATAAAGTTTTTTTATTGTTTTTTTTTCTTTTTTACATTGTGTTTTTTGTATATTACTTTGGGGTTTCATAAAGGGGAACGAAAATTTTATTATTTTTGCGCTACGACGCACGGTTTAGGAGATACAGCCCGAAAATGATTTTTTTACTCTTTTTCTTTTTTGCGTTTTTCAATCTTAATTAGGGGTTTCTTAAAGGGGTTTTTTTAAATTATTTTTGCGCTACGATGCACGGTGTAGGAGATACAGCCCTATAAAGTTTTTTTGTTATTTTTTTTCTTTTTTTTTCATTGTGTTTTAAATATATTACTTTGGGGGCTTCATAAAGGGGAACGAAATTTTTATTATTTTTGCGCTACGACGCATGGTTTAAGAGATACAGTCCTATAATGATTTTTTTTAAATTTCTTTTGCGTTTTTTTAAATATAAATTATGGGTTGCATAAAGGGGAACGAAATTTATTATTTTTGCGCCACCACGCACGGTTTAGGAGATATTATATCTATATATATAGCTATAATAGCTCTATAAAGTTTTTTTCCTGGTTTTTTTTTAAGTTTTAATTAAGGGTTTCTTAAGGGGAACGAAAATTTGATTATTTTTGTGCTACGATGCACGGTTTAGGAGATGCAGCCCTGTAAAGTTTTTTTTTTGTTTTTTTTTTCATTGTGTTTTTTGTATATTAGTTTGGGATTCCATAAAGGAAACGAAAATTTGATTATTTTTGCGCTACGACTGTTTAGGAGATACAGCTCATACAGCCCTATAAAAATTTTTTTTTGTTTTTTTTTTGCGTTTTTTTTTAAATATAAATTAATGGTTACATAAACGGGACCGAAACGTTTATTTTTGCGCTACGACGCACGGTTTAGGAGATACAGCCCTATAAAGATTTTTCCTCTTTTGTTTCTTTTTTGCGTTTTTAAATCTTAATTAGGGGCTTCTTAAAGGGGAGCGAAAATTTGATTATTTTTGCGCTACGATGCACGATTTAGGAGATACAGCTAATACAGCCCTATAAAGATTTTGTTTCTTTTTTTTCATTGTATTTTTCATGTATTACTTTTGGGTTACATAAAGGGGAACGAAAATTTTATTATTTTTGCGCATGGTTTAGGAGATACAGTCCTATATATTTTTTTACAATGCATGTGCTCGAAAAGTGCGTTTCCTACGGAGCCATATCGTGCGGAAATTACTGCTTTTCCGCACTAGTGCTTTTTGTTTTCAATTTTTTTTATAGTACATATGGTGCTACTTTCTCGCACTAGTGCGGAAAAGAGCACTTACCGTGCATATGTGGAAAGTTTAAAGGGCCATATGTACTGTAAAACGTACGATACACGTGCGAATAGGTAATTCGCAACTCGTGTCGATTTAAAACACTCCTTTTAGTAATTAAACTTATTTGCCATTATATGTTTTTTTATTTACTCGCACAATGCATAGTAAAACATTGTATGATACACGTGCGTAAAGATGATTTCCGCACTTGATGCATAAATAGCAATTTTTTTTATCAAAGAATGAAAGAAAGACGGTATTAATAACCAAATTTTACTTTAGTGGTACCTTTTCCCTATCACTGTCACAAATGTATGTGGCGTTCACGTAAACGCGATATTTTTAAGATTTCCCTGCGCAATGTTGCCAGCTCGCTCGCAAATCAAACATGTACTTACAGTTCTTTTGCATAATGGTGACATTGTACAATATCTATAAGTTTTAAATAGGTAAAAGATAATTCGACGCTTAATTTGCTTGCTTGTTGCTTGTTGTTGTGTTGTTTGCGTAACTTCTTTGAATAAGTTGCGTTAATTTGGCGCACAGGCGAAGTAAACATGCGTTGCGTACGCCGCGGCCCCACCCTGCACGGCCTCCGTTGCCCATTCAGACCGCCCGCTAGCTTCGTTTGAACGCAAATAATATTTTTGTAATATTTGTTTATGCAGTGGATGCAAGTGACACAAATTCATACATCTTATTTATCCCGCATTTCAAATTAATAAGATGTAAACTCTAATATCTTTAATATTCTTTTGTAACGGTGACAGCCTGTTACAACAAAACCATCAAATATCTTATGAAGCTATGCCTTAATAAGACACAAAATCATTTAATGGACCTATTTAAACGATTAAATTCGACCTAAGTAATTTTTTTTAACTAATTTTATTTTGTGTCATTTAGAATATTATGACATAGTATCAGATTGCAGTGGACGTAATTGACACAAACTATGTTTTCACACTAAAACACTATCCTATATGCAACACAGTTACATGTTTTCTCTCGAATATTTTTTTCTCCAAAATAATTCAAAATAAAAAATAATTACCACAAAATAACAAATTACTAGAAAAGCGTATTATATATATGACACAAAACAAAATGTAAGATTTACATCTTAACAAAGTATTCATAAGCGAAAACAGAATTGACTTTAATATTTTTATAACCTAGGGGTCAAAATATAGCCAGCGGTACAGGTCTATTTACTGAAATAAAAAAAGTTCAAAGAAAATGAGTAATTATTTATTTACCAATCATTTAGTTATTTTATAATGTCCTCATACAAGGGTTTTAAAATTAATCTCTTTTCATCTTTATCATAGAAAATTTTCTCATTTAATTTGGGTGTACATATTGTGCTTATCACTAATCAAATTGGACATGTTATCATAGAGAGTTTTACTCAAGTCTAAACAAGTAGGTAATAGTATTTATTAAAATTTGACTGACGTACAGTTAGTAGCGGCGTTAACATCTTTCAACGTATTCTAAAAGTTAATAAATATGACGTCACCCAATTTCTAGTCGACTATATATGCTAAATTCGCGTCTATCGACGGGCAAACAAGCAGACAGGTCGCCTGCAAATACTATTGTATGTTTGTACTGGCGCACTTTTCTTTGCAGTTGGACTTTTGTCGCTTGTGGTTATTAAATGTATGGAGTATGTAGTTTGCCAATAAATAAACAAACAATCAGACAGCCCGCCTGATGGTAAGCTGTCATCGCAGCCTATGGACGCCTGCAACTTCAGAGTTGTCTCATGTGCGTTGCCGACCATATATTTGAGTACTTGAAGACCAACTATAAAACAAGTTACTTAATATTTGAATTACTTATACTGTTCCAATTCTCATCTATTTTTAAAGCATGCAAAATGTTGTGTAATTCGTGTATATCTGGATTCGGGGTTTATTTATTGAATCTTTACTGCGGCATGTGCTTGAAAGTGAATTTGGCCTGGGCTAGCGAGATTGGGAGAACGTTTAAAAGTCTGATTGTGTCTATTGGTCACGAAACCCATGCGGTGCTAGTGGAGTTGTTAGCTCATTAATTCGCGTATATCAGAGTTGACCTACTCTTCAATTTTTAGGGTTCCGCACCCAAGCAAAGGGTAAAAACAGGGGCGCTATTACTAAGACTCCGCTGTCTGACTGTCTGTCTGTCTGTCTGTCCTAATACAAGTTATATCCACTTAAACGGAGGATTCGACACAACTGTAACCCACTGCATGTTATACAAATAAATAATTTTGAATTTCTGTTGCCGCTATAAAAACAAATACTGAAAACAGAATAAAATAAGTATTTAAGTTGGGCCCCCATACAACAAACGTGATTTTTTTGCCGTTTTTGCGTAATGGTACGGGACCCTTCGTGCACGTGTCCGACTCGCACTTGGCCGGTTTTTAATATTGAACCTAGTACCTATTTAATATAGATAGACGTGCCATTCGCGTGCACCCGTGGTCATGCAATGTGGCGAAATTAAAAACACGTTTTAAGATTCATGACAACATACCAAGCATAACCTTACGTGATTTGGTCGGGTTCTTTGTTACCACCATAAACCATACTAAATTAATTGTGGTTGTGATGGGGTCACGTTCGCCGGGGCGGGCGCGGCCTCATACACCTCCCTTGTTCCAGACGGGAGCAAGGGTTTCCTAGTTAGCTCAGAGGAGAGACAGGGTGCAGAGTGAGACAAAGAAACACAGGTTTAATGCTGTAGTATAGATCGGCGGGCTTTTATGCCGGTTTATTATAAATCAAGATTGCTTAGGTCTAGGTATCCTAAGCTAGGTACGACGCGGGGGTGATTCTAATTATCGCAACGGTCTGGCGCGGACCCAAAGCTACTCGCGGATTCGGGAACGGTATCCCCTAAGAGTGAAGGGGATGGCGAGACGGGAAGGATATGCGAATCGGGGGGGGGGGGGGGGGAGCGCCTACGCGTCTAAAACACGCCGGCTCTGAACAGGGCGATAGGGAGTATCAAGGGTGCCTACGCGTCTAAAACACGCCGGCTCTGACCAAGATACAAGGTAGGATAGGTTACGTAATCCAGGTGCACTGGGCTACGGGAAGCAGGAAGGGTCGGAGGGGGAACCGGGTGCCTACGCGTCTGAAAACTCGACCGGGAGATCAGCTGTCCTCACTGCGGAAGGCCGTGAGCCCAACTGACGCTGTTGTATGGGCGCGCGCTGCTTTTATACGCTCGGCCCGGCGCGCGTCGGGTGGGGCGAGCGGGCTGGCACTCGATCGGTGGCCGCGGCTCGATAGGTAGCTCCGCTGTCTGTCACGTGGCGGCGGCGTGGTGTTGTAATGCGCAGCTGTGCGCGCCATTACAGTCCCGTCACCCATTTTTACCTATGGGGAAAAATCACCGTTAGAATATGCTGGCTGAAAGGCGTTACTTTTTTTTTTTTTTAATTTGTATTATTTTCTTTTTATTATTTACTGGATGCTAAATGTTTATCTCTCATTTTTGTATTTATTCTAAGTATTCGTCTTCCTATTTGCAACACGTTTATTTATTTTGAGCTTACGTTCTCTGTTTGACCCCACGTCGTTTGTTTATTTATGCTTATTTTAAGTATCTATTGCGGTTTAACTGGTCCCATTTTTCATTATACTTATTCTTTCTTTAATAACTATATTTTATGTAAACAATACGGTTTTTTTTATACACTTTTTTTTTGATGCTTTTTTTTGTACTCTAATCTATTAACGGTTTTTTTTTGATACTACAGTATATTACGGGTTTCTTTTATTATTACGGTACTTGAATGTAATCACTATTATATTTTTATATTATTTAACTACCCTATTATTTTACTATTTATTTATTCTTGTTTCCCCCCTTTTTCCTTTCCGGTGACGTTCGTAGGGCGGGTGCGCCTGCCGCGTTCGCGGCCTCCTCGTATGGCCGTGTTGTTGGCCGCCGTTCCTCTTTCTGCCCGCCCTGCGCGTCCTTTTCTTGTTTCCGCCCTCCGTGTCTGGTCTCGAGGACGGTGCCGGTGCCAGGGGGCTGGCGATCTGTAACTTACTTTTTGTTATCCCTCCGATATCTATTTTTCTTTTATTAAATTTACGTTTATGTTCCATTTCTGAAGTCGGTTCGTGTCCGCGCTGCGTGGTTTGTGTTTTTCGAATTTTCTTCTTCCGGTTGTATTTTGTCGCTAGTCTCTGTGTGTGCTGCGTAAGGTTCGCTTTTGCTCGGGGGCGCGTGACTCGGTTTGCGGCTGCTTTTTGGGATGTCTGGTCAATCTTACCAAAATGTGCCTGTGATAGCGGGTACGCATCTTCTTCGGATATCTGGTTATTCTCACGGCAATATGCACGGAATCGGTACTGACCTGACGGTTTTTCTACTGGTACCACGGGGAAACTATGTGGGCTGTGTGACCTCTCGATCACGCCCTGTTGAAGCAGGTCGCTCACATGCTTGTCGGTTATTTCTTGCTGTTTCGGATTTCGTGGATTACTTTGTTTTATAGGTTCTGTGTGCTTTAATTTTATTCTATGTTGTACCTTTGTGAGCGATGTGGTTGGCTGCTGTTGACTGGATTCGGCGGTTGTGCTATTCTGGTTTTCTTCTGGAGTGTCTACTTTTTCCTTGTCTTCTCCGTTTTCCTTATTTTTTCTCTGGATATTCTTTTCATCGGGGTCTTCTTCGTCTTGGCTCTCTCCTGGCCATTTTATTGACATTCCAAGTCGTTTCAGGATGTCCATTCCTATAATAATGTCCGTGGCTGACGGCAGCACCCTCAGCCAGTGTCTGATTGTTACCTCCTTGATTACTATGTCGACCAACAGGTTGTTGTGGGTTTGTGTCCTGGTCCCATTCGCTAGTATTACTTCTCTTGTTCTTACCTTATTCTGGTAAGCGCTGTTCTTACATTCATTATATACTTGCTGGTTGATGTACGAGTTGGTGGATCCTGTGTCTATTACGCCTCGGTATCTTCTTCCCATTATGTGTAAATCGGTGTATATGCGGTTGTCGCTCGTCTGTGGGCTGTTGGCTGCTCCTAGCTTTTCCTGCCCTATCCAGGTTGCTTTCCTGCAGCAGGCCTTACTCAGCACTCCCAGTTTTCCACACTGGCTGCAAAACACTTGGCGTCTGCCCCTGCAGGCGTCTGCATTATGTCCCGGTTTCCCACAGGACCAGCAGCTAGTTTTGGGGTCATACTTCGGATGCACTGTGTGGCTCGTATTCTCTCTCGGTTCGGGTTTCGGTTTCTGGTCTTTGTGGGGTCGGTCGTCCCTACCTTGGGTCGTTTGTTCGCTGCTTGCTTGTTCGTCCTCCCTCCATTTGTTATTGTCGCTGGCGTCTCGCCACGCTCCTGACGACGTCGTTGCACCGTACGTGGGTGTCCTTATATTTTCATACTCGGTTCCTAATTTCAATAGTTCTGGTAAGGTCTTATAGTCTTGCCTTTTGATGTATAGCTTGTAGGTATGTAACATATTCTCGTGGATGCGGTGTAATTTCGCTGCTTCGTCGAGACTTCCGTACCTGCGCATCAGCGTCAGAATGTCTGTGACGTAGTCGGTAAACCTCTCCTGGGCTCCTTGCTTTCTAGTGACAATTTTGGCTATGAGATCCTCTTCATAATTGACCGGGAAGTAGTACAGCTTAAATGTTTGCAGGAATTGATTCCAATCGGTCCATGAGTCCACGTAATTTCTGTACCAGAGCAGTGCCCTACCTTTTAAGATGCGTGGTAATGCTGCTAATATATCCTCCTTCTTAATCTTGCTCGCCTTGATGAGTTCCTCCATCCTTTCTATGAACTCGACGGCGTCGTCTGTGGTCTCAAATGACAGGTTCCACTCTTTTATTAGCTTTGTTATTATCTTTGCATTGTTCTCTGCCATCTTTTCGGCTTCTTCCTCCTTCAGGATCTCCACCAAGCCCTTACGTATCTCCTCTATGGTTAAGCCTTCGGTCGGTACGCCACGTGCCGTGGCTTCTTGTAATAATTCGGGTTTTTTCAGTCGGTATATCCAACTTGTAGGCATTTCTAATACCTACCGGTAAGCAGCGGTTGTACGGTGCACGGTTGTCCGTGCGGTTTTTTTTTTTTTTTTTACTTTATTACTTGGATGGAGCGTCGGGGCTCCTGTTGTACCTTCGTGGGAGCTAGATATGGTCTACGGGTGGGCGGGATGCGACAGTCCCAGTTGTCTCGGTGCGGTGATGCTACGTGTAGCGGCTGTACGGAATATATAAGTACACGGTGCGGTATATGTTAAATATTTATTTATTTATTTACTTTCTCTTTATTCATTTATTCTGCCCTCTCTCGAGCATTGGTTCCTTCCAGGATACCGTATGGACTCCTACGTGAGTTTTTTCGTTGGGCGCCAGATGTGATGGGGTCACGTTCGCCGGGGCGGGCGCGGCCTCATACACCTCCCTTGTTCCAGACGGGAGCAAGGGTTTCCTAGTTAGCTCAGAGGAGAGAGAGGGTGCAGAGTGAGACAAAGAAACACAGGTTTAATGCTGTAGTATAGATCGGCGGGCTTTTATGCCGGTTTATTATAAATCGAGATTGCTTAGGTCTAGGTATCCTAAGCTAGGTACGACGCGGGGGTGATTCTAATTATCGCAACGGTGTGGCGCGGACCCTAAGCTACTCGCGGATTCGGGAACGGTATCCCCTAAGAGTGAAGGGGATGGCGAGACGGGAAGGATATGCGAATCGGGGGGGGGGGGGGGAGCGCCTAGGGTGCCTACGCGTCTAAAACACGCCGGCTCTGAACAGGGCGATAGGGAGTAACAAGGGTGCCTACGCGTCTAAAACACGCCGGCTCTGACCAAGATACAGGGTAGGATAGGTTACGTAATCCAGGTGCCTACGCGTCTGAAAACACGCCGGCTCTGACTGGGCTACGGGAAGCAGGAAGGGTCGGAGGGGGAATCGGGTGCCTACGCGTCTGAAAACACGCCGGCTCGACCGGGAGATCAGCTGTTGTATGGGCGCGCGCTGCTTTTATACGCTCGGCCCGGCGCGCGACGGGTGGGGCGAGCGGGCTGGCACTCGATCGGTGGCCGCGGCTCGATAGGTAGCTCCGCTGTCTGTCACGTGGCGGCGGCGTGGTGTTGTAATGCGCGGCTGTGCGCGCCATTACATGGTGAATAAAAAAATGTGACAAGGACAAACAATAATAACGCTTTCTCTGCTACTCCTACTGAAAGATACATAAGACTATCCCGTTTGGTCATTTCCCCCCACCGCTCATGACTACGTAACACAACCATACATGTTCCAATTAGGCTATCATAAATGAGACCACAATACCGGCAACGTGCAACTGGTGCATACGCATTCTAAAATTAATTTAAAAAAATCAAAAATTAACGATGGGGTACGTCATTAAACTCGTTGTGAGGCTGTGGTTCAGTAACAAGGGGTTGGGGTACAATTATAAATGTAGAGATAACGATGACACAAATATTGCACTCATCTCAGCAATCGAGGCGC